>NW_026690866.1:20927239-22127239 GCF_020826845.1 Diceros bicornis minor | reverse complement strand
TTAATTTTCTTCATTGCAAATTTTCTGACATAAGTATGTGATGCCATAATGTATGACATCTTTTATGAAAAAATGGTCACTTTTTGTAGTATTTGAGAACATTATGAATTTTCCCAGTGGCCTCTGACAATATTCTGATATGCAAAGTTATCTTTTCAACATCTATGTCTTATCATCATCTTTAACAAATTAACAAACTCTGTCAGGTGCTAATTAATCGACTACTTTTCATATGATTCAGGTTCTCTGCCATCAACTTCTCTAACCATCAATAAATTCTACAACTTCTGCAAGATTAATAATTTTACCTTATATTGTATTCATCTCGTGTGGTTTAAAACATCCAAAAATCATTGATAAACTGACTCTGTCCAAACTAAACCATGGTGAATTATGAAAGATGGTCTCTGTTAAGTGGAGAGGGATTTCAGGTTGAACTTAATTTTATAAGTGGTCAATTTATTACAGTGTATTGTTCTGTTATGTATTTCACTTCTTTTTTTAAAAAAGTGATAGTTAAGGGAACAAACAAAAGTTGAGAAAATAAGGAACTGATACACACTATATGCTTCAAATATTTTCAAGCATAAAATACAGTAAGAACTAAAACTAAGAAATGGCAGAGGAAATAGAGATAAGATGATAAAATTGCAAAACTGAATCTATAATAACATCTCAATGGCTACCGTAGTGGTGTCAAGAAGATGGTGAAATCAAAGCATTCATAAAGATGATAATAAACAGACTACAAGAAAAAAGACTGAAACTTTTTTTGTGTGTGTGTGTGTCAGGAAGATCAGCCCTGAGCTAACATCGTGCTAATCCTCCTCTTTTTGCTGAGGAAGACTGGCTCTGAGCTAAAATCTATTGCCAGTCTTCCTCCTTTTTTTCCTCAAAGCCCCAATAGATAGTTGTATGTCATATTTGCACATCCTTCTAGTTGCTATATGTGGGATGCGGCCTCAGCATGGCTGGAGAAGCGGTGGGTCAGTGTGCACCTGGGATCTGAACCCGGGCCGCCAGTAGTGGAGGGCATGCAATTAACCATGAAGCCACGGCGTTGGTCCAAGACTGAAATCTTTAAAGAGAGAATTTTTACAGCGATATTACAGATAGATAACAGGGAAGAGAAGTTGGAGTGACAGGCCCTCTGCTTCTTAAATTACTTCCACTGTAGAGAACAAAAAAACAATTTGCTGAAATCTTTATTCCCCTCAATGATCCTATATTTACCTGCAAAATCTGAGCACTGAATCAATGTCACATTCCACCTTTTCCATCCCTGTCGAAGAGAGCAATTAAGTTCATCTGAAACCTCAACTGCCCAGCCTGTGAAATAAGGCCGGCCATCCATTCTCACAGAGGAGCAAACTGGAGGTAGGATTTTTGGTTCTGAATTCAGCTAAACATCTTCAAAGAATTGTATCTGGCCTTCCTTATCCAGGGCTATCAATGAAGGGCTGGTTGGCTTTCAGAGAAGACCAAGTCACAGTCAGCTCAGACATTTTCCGTTGAGCTCTCTAGAGAAGGCTGTGGGGCTTGTCAGTAAGAGTTGATTTCTATAGGGGTTATAATTTTATTTTATTCAGAGATTTATAAAGAAATTTACATGGTAAATATTACTTATTAACAAGAAAAAAGGTGGTCTATTCTCTGATCATTTAAGCAAAATCCTCCTCTCTGGGCCCAGCCATGGACAAAGCCCAGATTCAATCTCCAAGTGTCTGCCAGACACTCTGTGGTCCATGGGAAGCCCTCAAGTTGGCAGCCTGTTCCCTTATGTCCTGTGCTGGTACTTAATCTTCCATCTCTTCAGAGTACAACTAGACAGAAGCTCAAAGGACTTGACATTGGAGAATTGTACTTTTCATTATCTTTAGACTTCTACACTTTTCCAAAAGACTCTCAGCATTTCCAGTAATTGTGCAGCAATTTACCCAACACTAAGGTTCGCAATATTAAAAATGAAAATAAATAAATTTTGAAAAGGATAAAAGTGATGTTTGCAACTTTGTACAGAATCTATATAATGGGTTCATCCTTATAAAGGGAGGAAAGATAACAAAATTAACTATTTTGGTTAGTTAACACTATAAGTAATATACTTTATGTATTAACATTTTTGATATTGTTTGTATTTAAAAATACTGCTTCAAACCCCTAAATCATTGTATGTGGTAGAGTCTACCATCTGCTTTGGCTGAACAATTATATACAGTAAGTCAGCCAAAATTCTTCCATTCCTGTATAATATTATATGTGGGTGGTAATGGTTAGTTCTTATAGATTATTTGAACATGTGCATATCACAAAATACAAGTGACCATTAAAAATTAAAGTGTTCAACAAATAGAAGATTATCTGATTCCCAGAAAAAGAAAACATTACTGTGACATTAAGGCTAAAACTGTCAAAAAGGAAGCCAAGATACACTCAAGTAAAGCTTTTGCTGAAAAGTTAATTGGCTCATCTTTGAAACTTTATCAGGTTTACTATGTAAGCAAGATACTTTCAGAGCCTAGAATATAGAAAGTGCTTATTGGTACGTTAACAATATGATCATTTATTTTGTAAATGTTAATATTACAGATGGAATTCATTTTCTACTGTATTTAGGTTTTCAAGTTCTGCTAAATCTTAAGGCCACATTACTGGCAAGTTGGGATACCTCTGGACACCTGAAAAATATGAATCCTACACAGAAGCATATAAATTCTCTATTCATCAGGTTCTAAATTCTAAAACATTCTAAGCTTTTCGAAGAAACCAATGGCATTCCAAATTGACAGTAAGACTGCATGTGCGATACATGATCCTATAGGAAGAGAATTCCAGATTTTAAATAGAGGAGATTGTGCACAAAAATAAAGTACATTTTGACGTCTGAAAGGGAATTTCAAGAAATAAGGGACTCTCAGAACATGTGGTAAGTGGTAAATAACTTACCAAGGTCTCTCTAAAGGAGAACATATTGTGGAAAAAAGAGCTTCACGTGCAGAGAGCTAAAATGGCATCTCTGGAATCCTCACGATGAAACAGACACTGAATTACGTTTTCCTAAAATTTAAAATGTGTCTTATCCTCCAAACAAATACCACCTCCCTGCCCTGTGGCTTACCTGGGCATGGTGACGTGTTGGAATCATTTTTCTATTTCATTGGTTCTTAAACTTGATGGGCACCAGAAGCACCTGGAGGTCTTGTTGACACCCAAGTTGTCAGGCCCCACCCCAGAACTTCCAGTTCAGCAGGTCTGCAGCAGCACCTGACAATTTGCATTTCTTCCCAGTTCCCAGGTGATGCTGTTGCTGCTGGTCCAGGGACCCCACTTTGAGAACCACAGCCTAACTTACACCCTATGTATGGTTACCAAATCCATTATTTCATCCCTTGGCTGCTACTTCTCCTTTATCACATCAACACCTTAGCTACGAATCTCCTCACCTAGCAATGGGAATACTTGGAGAGTTATCAGCTGGTCCTTCTTTCTGGCTCAGTTCTCCCTCTTCCTCTCAAAACTACATTCTCTTGCCAGGTAATTTTTCCTTAAACATCAGTTCATCATAGGTCTTCCTTGCTCAAAAACTCATGGCTCTTATGCTGAAAACAAGACATTTTAAATTCTCTACTTGGCTTATAATGTCTGTAATAACCCGTAGAATGTGGACACCCTGTTCCCTACCCTGCCTGTTATAAAGGAGTATGTGAGGATTACATAAGATACAGTCAGTTCTCGTTATGCACAGTGTGACATTCTACAAAGTCACTGTGAACACTGAATCAGTGAATATGACCCACTGTTCCTACAGGAAATGCAGGGTTAGGTTCCTGCAAACCTTAGTCACATTTTCTTCAACTGATCAATACATAACCTTGTTATCTGTGTGTTTCTCTTTAAAGTCACCTTATTTAATATATATTGTTGATATATTAACATTGAACTTTGACTAATAGCACTGTATCTAGTGTCTGAAAGAAGCTTGTCGAACACAAATACTTTCTCTGTAAAGGCATGTCACAGCCTCTTGCCCTGAGGAACACCAGGCAGCATTGCAGCACTACAGATGGGGGACATATTAAACAACCGAGTCACCAACACAAGGCACAAAAAGATAACAAATGAGGCACTAAATAGACTGTATGAAGGACACTTGTTTACAGTATGGGCTGAAACAACAGGGCAGAGAGTCACCTTGTACCCCTCAGCTGGGAACGTGCACTTTGAGAGAATCACATTTTTCACCACTTTGCGTTTATCTGCAAATGGACATCAAAGCCCTGTGAGTGTTGATTTGGGGGCTGCCAGTACATTTTAGCTAGTAGGCAAGTGTGCAGACACAGAATCCACAGATAATGAGGATCAACTATATTATGAAAACATCTTTTCAAAACCAGAGTACTGTTAAGATATAAGAGCAACAATGATAACACAACAGCTAACATGTTAATTCCTACTATGTGTTAGGAGCTCTTCTAAATACTTTACATAAGTTAATGCATTTAAATCTCACTAAAACCCTATGAGACAGGAGTTCTCAGTAGCCCTTTTTTATAGATGAGGAAACTAAGGCCCAGAGAGTAAGTACTTTGCACAGGTTCTCCAGTTAAATGTGAGATAAGTGGTATTGGTGCCCAGACAAACTGGTCCAAAGCCCACAGCCTCAACCACTAAGGTAGAAACATGAGTGAATTTTCTACCACTCCTCAAAAAGCCCCTTCTTCTCCAGCCAGTGTGGTCTCCCACATACTTATTCACTCATCAAATTTTTCTGAGCATCCCCAATGTGTCAGGTACTGTGTTTAGATACTGGAGGGACAAATAGAATGTTGAGGCAAATAATCAATAAAAAATCTATAAAACCAACTTGGGGTGAGTTTACTATGAGCTAACATTTGGGACCATATAGCCCGGGAGAGTCCTTTCACAAAGAAATGGAGCACTCCAAAGAAGTGGGGTGTACAACGTGGTTATATACCATCAAAGAGCATGTACCACATGTGATTGCAATGTCCCTTTTACAATAGCCGCAACCTTGACCTGTCAGCACCTCCATTGATGGACACAGTGAGTATCAGTTCTGCTGTCTCCATGGGCGTGGCTGTTGTCTCGAGTTGGGTGGTCACAGGATGAGTGCAACATTCAAATCATAGCCTAGAGAGAAATGTTTATCCTTAAGGAAATGCCAATGTGGGGGAAGTTGCATTTACACCTTAAGGGCATTGCTTTTGTCTTTGGGACATGTTAATTGTTTAAAGCGGATATACAATGGATGAACAGAGGCTACAGGCCCCTTTTGGAAAAAAAAAAAAAAACAATGTCAGGCCCAATTAGATTTACACCAAATGGCTTCCTCATATGCTCCAATATATCCTGTTGCTGGCCATTTATTTATCAAGAAGAAGGATAGTCTCAGCTTTAAGGAGCTCACTGTCTATGAGACACGAATAAAACAACAGTTATGGAAAAGTAGATAAGTATATGGTCCCAGAGTGGGGACATCAAAATGGATCTCTAGATCTAGACCTCTCAGGAAAAGTCTCCAAGAGAAAGGAACATTTGACATGAGTTTAGATTAAAAAATAGGAATTAAGTTGATTAAAAAATGGGGTAGGAGGACAGAAGAAGCACATATAAAAAGACAGATATAAAGGATGCTAAATCTTTCAGAAAATGGGTGGTATTTTTAAGGCTGGAACAAAGCAAACATGTGGGACAGAGTGGGTGATGAGGGTAAAGATGAGGACAGCAAAGGAAAGCCTGCGTGTCCAGCTCAAGAATCTGAATGTTCTCTAGGCTACTCCGAACAGTTATTGAAAGAGTCGAAGCAGATATCAGATTTAAACAAATCTGGATACTATAATGTAACTCTGCAGGCGTGGTGGAGGAAAGATTAGAAGAAATTAGGACTGGAAGTAAAGGGACCTGTTGGGAAATTAGGCAGTGATCCAGATAAGATTGGCCTTGGCTCAGGAGTGGGGTCTGCAGGTGGAGGAGGCCAGGACATGGGAAGCAGTGCTGGGCTCCTGCAGGAGGAACCTGAGCTGCATCGCAGTCACGGGAAGACTGTGCCTGTTATGGCCTCCCCACCCCCATGCCCAAATGCCAAGTTCCTTTCTACTTTTGTACCTTTCCTCTCTTCCCCCATCTGCAATCCTCACTCTTTCTTCCCTCCACCTGCCCAAAGTGGTCTCTTTGAGGACTTGATCTAGTCCATCTCTCCTAAGAAGCTGCCTTTAATTACAATTTCTCAATAACATTGCCATATTTTTTAGGTTCTGTAATACAACATACACTAAATATCATGGCAGAATTAAATTACATCTTGCAAATCATATCACGTATGTGAAGGAGCTTGGAACCCTATAATTCTTTGTATTTCCTTCAATACCTACCACAAATACCTTGCTCATATAGGTCAATGGATGTCCAGTAAAGTTGAGTAAAGAAGAACCACCCTTTATAAACTAAGAACTTTTATAAGCTCAGTTACTCCTTTAGATCAGCTGCTTAAACCATTTGTTTTTCTCCACAGGTCAACAGTGTTGCCCAGCACAAATGAATTTTACACCTTCACAAACTCAATAGAGCAAAGATGGAAATTCATTCCCCCTGCAAGCCTTACTGCCTTAGAGAAGCAAAAACAACGTGTGACATCTAAATCTTTCTTTACATTCTCATCTCAAATTGCAACTGATTTCCAAATGTTAACTGGTTTTCATTGTGAAAACTGACATAAAAAAATTCCCATTATGGCTTTGTTTCTTTCTTTTTTTGTGTGAGGAAGATCAGCCCTGAGGTAACTTTCGATGGCAATCCTCCTCTTTTTGCTGAGGAAGATTAGCCCTGGGCTAACAACTGTGCCCATCTTCCTCTACTTTATATGGGATGCTGCCACAACATGGCTTGACAAGCGGTGTGTCTGTGAGCACCCGAGATCCGAACCTGTGAACATGAGGCCACTGCACTGGAGTGCGTTCACTTAAGCGCTGCACGACGGGGCTGGCCCCTCTTTTTATTTCTAAAGCTGAAATGTATAAATCTTTCACTGGGCTTGTTGGAGTTTCCATAAAATGAAAACGTACATTCCAGAAAAATCCTTATTTTTCCAGAATAATCCTTAAAATATTATGGTAAACACCTTTGCAAAATGTCACTGATTTTCAATGTCAGTGCCTCCACAAAGGTATCTTGGCATTATCTCCTCTCCCAACCACGTGTCACTTTGCTCCTCCCCAGGCTCATGGGTTCAAAGTGTTTACTGAGCACTAAGAATGTGTAGAGTCTGAGGGAGACCTCAAGGATGACTAAGCCCTATTTTCTGACCCCAACAATCTCTTTCCATCTTTCCTTTAACCTCGATTTTTCTCACTCTGGTTTCTACTTTAGTTGTTTACTTGTCTTTTGAATTGTTGTTTTGTGGTTTATAACTACCATGTAAATTCATGTTACTTTTTGCCTTAGAGTTTAGAAAGAACTTACATTAAACAATGTTTTTTCCCAGCTCTTTGATGTGTCTAATAACTTCCAACGTAATTCAAGGGGTTTCTTGTTTTTATGTCTCCGTCATTATTCCCTCAGAATTATGTTCACCCCACACTTTTGATCTGACCAATACTGCTTTACCCTTTGAGCTTTTCTATGCCAAGATTCACATGAGGAATCCCTCGAACACCATCAGCTAGATGACCCCACATTCCTCACATCTGTTTCCTTGATTTGTTCCTAAATAAGCATGTTTCTGAAACTAATAATAAATTGTACCAAGTGGTCATTGCATAAAAAGCACTATCACAGATAACTTAAAGAGAACAAATGGAAAAGAATATTCAATTCCTCAGATAAATTTACAAGCAAATGAGGCATTGAGAGGACCTGGAGGCACTGATCAGAGCAAAATCCTAAGAGAAGAGTTTTCAGTCCATTTCAAATGAGGTTAAAACTGGAATGAGATAGTATTTCAACAGTTATCTGACATCATAAACATTTTTCTGACCTTTGAGAATTTATTTGCATATAAACTGTACAACATGTGGGGTAAGAGAGTGTTGATATTGTTCAATTTCTTTTTATTTTTCAGCACTTTGTAATAGATGTGGCTATTCACAATTAATAAATATCATAATGTGGAGAGACCCAACTTTCAACTGCCTGATATTACCAATTCTTACACAAAGCTCGAGTTTTAAAGATCAAATTTTGGGCCGGCCCCATGGCTTAGCGGTTAAGTGCACGCGCTCCGCTGCTGGCAGCCCGGGTTCGGATCCCCGGCGCCCACCGCTTCTCTGGCCATGCTGGGGCCGCGTCCCACATACAGCAACTGGAAGGATGTGCAGCTATGACATACAACTATCTACTGGGGCTTTGGGAGGAAAATAAATAAATAAAATCTTTAAAGATCAAATTTCATTTTAGTTACCTTTCATCTAGTCGATTTATATCAGAAAGTAGTTGAGTTTTAGGAAAATACTTCAAACCACAAATTTTATATGTAATTTCAAAAGCAAAAAATGAGTTAAAAACTGGATGGTAACCTGTTTTGCTACAATATATTAATCTTTAACATGGGAGCAAACCATTTTAGAGAATATAATTGATATTTGCCTATTTGTATATTGTAGAATGTTAAAGGATTTACAGTCTTAATAATAATTTCAAATACCAGAGAATAAAAGTCAGAAGTTTAAGTTTTATGAAATTTTTTTTATTTTTTATTTATTTTTTTAAAGATTTTATTTATTTATTTTTTCCCAAAAGCCCCAGTAGATAGTTGTCTGTCATAGGTGCACATCCTTCTAGTTGCTGTACGTGGGATGCGGCCTCAGCATGGCCAGAGAAGTGGTGCGTCGGTGAGATCCCAGGATTTGAACCCGGGCAGCCAGCAGCAGAGTGCACACACTTAACCGCTAAGCCATGGGTCCGGCCTGAAATGGTTTTTTAGACATAGCAGATTTCACACATATTACTTGAAAATAAAACAATCAGTTAGTGAGGTTTAAGAATTGTGCTTTTCTTTTAAACTTGCTCATTCCATGGGAGCATCAATAAAAGCCCTTCGGGAGCGGCTGACTCTCTTGCCTTCCGCCTGAGCACCAGCTGTATTTTCTTTAAGCACCAGACTCTCGGGCAACACCATAGCCCTCAACTCCGTTTAGATGAGAAAATGCTTTATGAGTCTTGTGTTTTTTGTAGGGGTATGGAGCTCCCAGAATTATTAACTACAGGGAGAGAGTAAGAGTCAGAACACATTCAATAAACTCCAGTGTGCTCAGGTGAGAGGACAGGTGTCTGAACTCACAGCTGAAGAAGAATTTAGAGGATGCTTTCTGACTCTGCTTCGTGCATCTGACTAAGCATTCCTGGACATCTCCGTTACAGCAACGGAATACTACAGGCAGCCTTGATGGAGCAGAAGTCCTCCTATGTCCATCATTTGTGCAGAGCGAACTGGCTTAAGACCTCTCATTTCCTGCTGCAGTGGTAATTTACAGAGATACAGAACTGTCATCTAGTGAATAAGAAGAAAACAGCAAGGTGTTTGACACGAAAAGTGACATTCTGAGTTTTTTCAAAAAGAACAGTCAAGCACTAAAGTTGGTAAAGTTGACACGATGTGGCACACGAAAGTTATAGTAAACATTAATAATGTGTAGGTGAACTAATCAGTTGCTCTCTGTGCCTCTAAATCATGTCTTGACATCTGACTCATAAATAGTACAGTTTAAATATAATAGAATATCTTTGGAAATAACTTCTCATCTCATCTCATCCAATGCTGTTTGCAGGAGCCGGTATTAAATAGCCAGATGGTGAGTACTCATGTTGAAGCACCATTTTTATCACAGTGGAGAGAATATGAGGCATAATCCCAACGAACTGATGTTCAGGTCTTCCCTCTTACCCTTGATCAATTTTGTAAACATGGTTTTCTTTATCAAATATGAATTATAACAGTTACCTTAAAGGATTGTTGTAAGAATTGCATAAGGTAATACAGTAAAAGAACCGGTGCACAGTAGATTGATAGTTAATTCTCCTTCCCTGTCTCTCTTCTAAGAAACATACAGAAATAATCTAAGAAGAGAACCCGTGTATAAAGTAAATTTATGACAAAAAGTCAATGGCTCCTGAAGTAAGGGACATCATTGTTGAGTGCTTAACCTCAACTGCCTCCAAATACTGTTAACTCTCAATTAATTTTATGTGTTTTCTGTCTTCCAGACACTTCACTGGCTACAAGGAAAGGAGAAGGTGTGAAATTTAAATTGATTTCACCCTTGAATGGTCTAGCTGTAACATCAGGTTTTTTAAATCACCTAGTTTTCCAGGTATCCTGTTTATTACTGTATATTTTACCATGGTTCACAGCCCGAGTAAATTAGAGAATTATTATAATTTTACACACATGAGTATATATCTTGACTATTACAGCTGGACTCTTAATATATAGAGCAAAGTTGTACATGTTTTGTCCTTGTGGATAGTACAGAATACTTGTGTCCAGGTTTTCTTTGGCATTATCATTTATAATGAAGAACTCAGTAATATATGTCCTGGAGATAAAGGTTTAGAAAAATCTAACATACTATCCTAGTCATGCCTCAATAAAAAGTAAAATAAATAAAAAGCTATAAAAATAATGAGAGGATATTTTGAAGGCACTATTTTTCTTAATTATTTCCATCTTTATTTCCCTTTACCTCTTTTTAATCTTTCTCTGTCTTATTTGCTATTGACTAATCATCTCACAGTAATTAAACCACCCTCAGCTGAATCCCCCATGCCTCTTCAAGTGCCCCAGCCTGATGTAGGTCTCAGCTCTGACAAAAAGAAGCTAGAAAACCAGTTTTGTGGCACTATTCTTAAGAATATCTTTACTATGACAATAATAGCTATATTTTTGAAAGACACTAGTGGATTACAAAATGAAGTACTCGACCAATGTTGTATCCTCATTTTCCCTCCAGGGGGAGCACAAGTTTCATGTGTAATGCAGGGCTGCTGCTTTATTGTTTTTCCCTTTCAAGACATTTTATTACTTGTAAAACATAATAGGGTTAATAGTGATATATGAGTAACAATATAAACTTACAGACAGCAAAAAGATACTATTTTAGAGTCATAATTTTATATACTGTAACAAACAGTAATACTTTCATAGTGTAATATCTTGATCATAAATTTTTTCCTGGCTCATTTTAATGCTAATTCATTTATTAGATTACCAAATATATACTTTTATGATCTTAATTTTCAATCAATATAATTGAAGGGACACAGTTGTTCTTGGTACATGAAAGGTCACAAAAAATTTTTGATAATTTATAAGTTTGAGAAGAATCTTTTTACATTTTATAAGAGAAGTCATTTAATATTTGGGAAAGTTCTCAAAAATCATCAAATTCTTTAATTTTACAGAAAGGAGTACTACGTTCCAGAGAGCCTAAGTACGTTGTCACACACTAACCAGAAACAGACCTGGGCCTAGAACTCAGGTCTGAGTCACCTGACTTCTACTGGACCACAATCAAGGGAGCACACCCTCTTCTTACTCGTAATTTCTAATACTAAGGTATTTTCAAAAGCACAGTTGGGAGAAAGTGTAAATAAATAAAACAGATGATTTTATATAAAAAAGTAACAATTGCTACCCACAATTTCTATACCATATGAGTGTTTCCTTTCTTGAAGTTTTCTTTTTTTTTAATAGTAAGCTCATTTTGGTAACAAGAAAAAAGACATGAAATTTGTCTTCTTTAGTAACAAAAAAAAAAATGTTCTGTTGAAATTAAAAAGACACTAACTAATGTTTAATCTACTACAGCAACTTAAGAATATTATTTGATTTTGGAAAAGCTCTGAGAGATTTTTTTAAAACTCATATCCATGTGACTATTAGTTCAGCCATGCACATCTCCACATAACATCTACTAGAGTGTCCAGTTTTCTGCTGGATCCAGCTGTTGTCAGGCCCAATGCTCTGGCTGGGTACAGAATGATGCAGCTTCTGAAAAGCATGTGCTCAGTTCCACTTCAAGGCTGATTTTCTCTGCAAAGTCTAAGTGGAAGAAAACATGCCCGTCCACCTGACTGGATTCCCCTTCAGGCTTAGAGAAACAAGGTTGCCTAGTCAGATGGGCATACAGGAAGATAAAGGAGAGTCTGTCACAATTTTATGATAAATAAGAGAGAAAAGGATTTGACATTAAACAAGATTTTCTTACCTGTTGAACAGCATTTGAGCATATTTTTCAGTTTCCAAAATAGCAGATTGAGATTCTAAGTTGGAAAGGAAGAAGATAGTCAATATATTAAAAAATAAATTTTCTCATTTCCTCAATCTGAAAACAAAACTAAATAAAATATATCTTTAACCATAAGTACCAAAAACATCTAGTTTATCTTCCAGTTATAATTCTGTGTTATGAGAACATAAATACTTTTCAATATATGTAATATGTACAGTGACTGACAGTCATGCCTTTAATTACTTTTGAATTAGACTAGCCCTATGCCCTTATTGACAGACATCAATCATAATTACTTTTCTCAATTCCTATTTTCTATTTTGTGTCAGAGAGTACCTGCTGAGACATTCACTTTTTATATTATTCACTTAGCATAAGTCTGTAAAATTATGGACGACAACTCAGCCATCTTGAAGGATGGGGTCTCAAATGCTATATCTCCCTATTGACAAATCACCTTCTGGTTTGAATGAGAGACAATGAGCACTGTCACAAGAGACACTCGGAAAAAAAGGATCTTGCTCCTTTTGTCTGTCCTTTGGGAGTCTGTGAGACTGCAAACTCTTCATACTGGAAAACCTTAGTGAGGAACAGGTCCAGGAATCTTTTTAAAGCTAGGGGACACTTTCTTCTACGTGAAGCTTGCATCGAAGTTTATAAGCATAAGAAAAAAAACAAAGAGCCTTCATTGTCAGCTGGCTGGGGCCAGCGGTTAAGTGTGCACGCTCTGCTGCAGCGGCCCAGGGTTCGCCGGTTCGGATCCTGGGCATGCACCGATGCACCACTTGTCAGGCCATGGTGTGATGACATCCCATATAAAGTGGAGGAAGATGTGCATGGATGTTAGCCCAGGGCCAGTCTTTCTCAGCAAAAAGAGGAGGAGTGATAGATGTTAGCTCAGGACCGATCTTCCTCACAAATCAAACAAAGAAACAAACAAAAACCAAGAACCTTCAGGAATATCCAGTGCTCCATGGATCGGAGTCTGAAAACCACTCATCTTTTCCCTCTCCACATTTAACCGATGAAACATAACACAAACAGTTGGTGACAACCTGAAGACTAGAGTTCGTCTCCTGACTGTCACATCACTCCCACCCCCAACTGCTGTGCAGACCAGACGCCTGACAAGATACAGCAGTCACTCCTGGGGCTAATTTAGACATTGCCAATTTAGCAGCATTTTAGTTGATGTGCTTGACAAGACTATAGAAAAATAAAAGGTATTTACTACTTAAATTGTATAATGTATAGTTAAATGACACTGAAAGTTTTCATTTCACTTACAGCACAATTTTTATGGGCCCAGGGGCCTTCTTTCATCTGCTCACCCTCCCCGGCATCTCAAACCTTCTCTGCCTTTCCCCTCTTGCTCACTGTGCTCCAGCCACACTGACTTCTTGCTGCCCAACAACATCCGAGTCACAGTTCCTCCACAGCATCTCTGCAGCCCTGAGATATCTGCATGTCCTCCTGCTCTGTCCCTTCCCTCTGGGCCTTGCTCCAGCCTCCCTGTGCTCTCTAATTAAAGTAGCAACCCATTCACTCTCTAGCTCTCCCCATTGCCTGTCACTTACCTTCTTGACACAGATCATCACACGATAGACTAAGTAATTCACTTGTCTGCCTACTTATCCATTATCTCACTTAGCCAACAAAAACAAGTTCTGTGAAGACAGAGATTTTGTAGAAAAATTTTTTCTTAGTGTATCCCAAGCCTGGCATACAGTAGGTGTTTAAATATTTGTTGAGTAATTATAAGAGGGAATGAAAGGAGTGATCAGACGAATGATCACACCATAGAAGTAGGTGCCACCATGAAGAGTGGACGTCTTGGGAAGGGAAAGAGGGAGGAAAGATTTTATCCAACAAAAACAAGTTCTGTGTAGACAGAGATTTTGTACAAAAATTTTTCCTTAGTGTATCCCAAGCCTGGCATACAGTAGGTGTTTAAATATTTGTTGAGTAATTGTAAGAGGGAATGAAAGGAGTGATCGGAAGAATGATCACACCATGGAAGTAAGTGCCACCATGAAGAGTGGACATCCTGGGAAGGGAAAGAGGGAGGAAAGATTTTATATCAGGCAACATGGGTACCACTGTGCCTTTATTGCTTCCTGCACCTCAGCTTGTCGACGTAAATAATCCATAATCAATCTATAAATCAAAATTGGGGTGAGTTTATTATGAGCCAACGTTTGAGGACCATGGCCTGTGGCCTTCCTTCCCTAAGGAAGGAAGGGCACCAAAGAAGTGGGGTGTACAGAGCGGTTATATACCATCAAAGAGCATGTATCGCAAGTGATTGCAATGTCCCTTTTACAATAGCCACGAGATCAGCCCTGCCAAATTGCCCTGCCAGAACAGCTATTGATGGACACAGCGGGGAGCAGATCTGCTGTCTCGATGGGCATGGCTGGTGTCACGTCTGTTGTCTGGAGCTGGGTGGTCACAGGATGACTGTAACAATCAAATTCAAGCCTAGGGAGAAATGCTTATCCTTAAGGAAATGTCAATGAGGGGGAAGTTACATTCTTATCTTAAGGGCATTTACTCTTCTCTTTGGGACATGACAAAGCTTATACACAGTGCAGGCGACAGATCCTTTTGGAAAAACAAATTCAGGCTGAATTAGCTTTACCCCAAATGGCTTCCTCATGTGTTCCAATATATCCTATTGTTTGCCGTTTATTTATCAAGCTCAGTATGTCTTTCAAACAGAAATCATCGAAAATAGCATCAAGTAGTCACTTACCAACAGATGTCACTGTGGCAACAGAATATGAACAAGTGATCTTCAAATATAACCATTCTCCCAAATACTGTATTTCAGTGACTTAATCAAAAAGGGATTCTTCTCTCTTATACTGACAAATCTCCACTCTGAACTTAGCATTAGAGGTAGTCAATTTTGAATAAAGACCTTTAACATCAAAGCCAGCCAATAGTTCTTGTTAAAGCAAATCCAAACTCGGGAACACTTTTGTTTTCAGTCACCTCCAATCCTCTTAAACTCAAGATAAGTTTCTGGTTTTTTGCAGATGGAGAAAAGCTTCTCTTCCTCTTTTTCTATTCAGATAGTGCAGGGAAGAGCCCAAGGTGTCTCTTGGTGGAACACTAACAGTTCTTCACGTTAGAAATGCATGCAATGTTTCCTAGTTTCTTTTCTATAGGCCGAGGTCTGATGATATGGCCCAAGGAGCAAACATCTGGGCTCCAGCAATAAATAAGACTGTGTGCAGTTTACCACAACAATGAACTACAAAGATGTATCAGGAAATATTTTGAACACCTACACTTAAGCTCTCAGTTTCCCTCTGTCTAATTCCATGGCTACCTGAACTGAATTCACTCTTCATCCCCATCCCATTTGTGATAGTTTTTATTTCCTTTAATCAGCATGTTATAACATCTAAGAGAAATTTATCAAAATACTCTCTTCAAAATAGCTAGCTGATGGTCTGCCCCGTGGCTTAGCGGTTAAGTACCCACACTCCGCTGCTGTTGGCCCAGGTTCTGATCCCGGGTGTGCACCGATGCACTGATTCACTGGCCATGCTGGGGCCGTGTCCCACATGCAGCAACTGGAAGGATGTGCAGCTGTGATATACAACTATCTACTGGGGCTTTGGGGGGAAAAAATGAAAAATAGATAAAACCTTCAAAAAACATAGCTAGCTGAAGTATAGGAGTTGTAGAGGGTCAAGATTTTAAGGTGAAAGTGATGTACCGAGTAACTGTACTACAAAATAAAAAGAAAATGAATGAGAACAATAAGAGACAGAAAAAAATGATAAGGAGAAATAATATAATAGAGAGTAAAAGTAAGAATAAGAGAAAAAAGAAGAAAGAAAGTGTAAGCAAAGAGAGAGGGTTAGGAGAAGCATGAGAAATGGCAGAAAGGGGCACGAGCAGAGGGAAGACACCAGGCTCAGAGCGAATGACAAGTCAACTGGCTTTTGAGCAGGGCTCAGGTCTAGAGTCACTGGGCTGCATCTGAGAACTCCACTCACTTCTAACATCCTGAGAAAGACCATGCCTCATCCAAACTTTAATGGCGCTGGTTACCAGCGCTATCTTCTCCCAGGACCTGCTGGAGCTTTGAGAACTGCCTCTCTCAGCTCTGTGACTGACAGAGTCCCCATTAAATATTCATCAACTGAGATGGTTGTTTTGAAAGAGTAACCCAAAGAGAGCTTTTTCAAGGGTACATTTAAACCTGCCAAATCCATCACTCATCCTTCCAAAGATTTAAGAAACTAAACTGTTAAAAAAAAATTTAAAAAACCTACTGTTAAGCAAAGTAGCAGAAAACTTTCCTGGCAAACTTTAAATGTTCCATCTTTTTTGAAGTTACCTCACAAAATTCTGAGCATAGTCTAAAATTCTGGGCTCCCTACAGTGCCAAATATGTTTCAGAAATGATCTCTTTTTCATCACAAAGTAAGCCTATGCCTTATGAAGCAAAATAAACTTGGATGAGCTTTATCTTGTAGAGAGAGGGCAGCAAGAAAAAGAGTAGGATGTGCCTCTCTGCTATGAAGGATAATTAATAAAATCACACCAAAATATACAAAATATGCCTCTAAAACTGAATGAAGCAGACTCTAAAGAGTTTTACATTTTAAATGCACTTATATAAAATTATACATCAGTTTGTCTAAAATATAATCAATTTTATAGAAGAAGAATTCTTTAAGTTTCATTTAAATAGCATGACATGATTAGCTGCATAATAAATGGTAGATATTTTAATTCGGGTATACCATGTCCTTCCACCAATGAGGGTGGGCTTAAACCTGTAATTTTCCTAAAAGGCACCAACCGTATGTTACACTTATTTGATTATTTAATAGTATGGATCTGTCTTCATTGCCAATGAAGGATGTCTACACACACGCTTTAGCTTGCATATGTAAGAGGAAATGCAGGATGAGTTTATAGAAAGAAAAATTGAAAATGAACATTGTCTTTAGGAGACGTGGTCAATCTGTTCAAGAACATTTTCTCCCTTGGTCAAGTGAGAAGCTGTAAGAGAGAATGCTATCAGCCTCTTCCATGGCCCCTAATAGAATTCTGCATTACCTCAATTACACATGTGCTAAAGTGTTTGTAATAAACCTGGAAATGAGTTGATGATACTGTATTTGCATTACATCACACAGACTCTCTTTCATTAGGCACGATTCAAAACATTTTTTTGGACATTAGATGCCATACAAGTTTTTCTTCTCTGACAGACTGTAGCTTTTAATCTTATGGACATGAAATGATAGAGAATTGTTCCCCTTTCCCTTTCTACTTTAAACCTAAGTGATAAATTTCAAACTACCTTTAAAAACTACAGGTCCTTCTGAAACACATTTTAGTGTGCTGGTTTACTTTAGCTTCATTTCTTTGTTCTATCCTAAACTCCTTTCAGTGTGATCTATGTCCCTTTGTATTCCTTTTGTATACCTAGATATTTAAAATCTGCTCTAACCTATATTGGAGGAATGTTGGGTTACAAATCTTTCACCCAGCATGTAAACTCAATTTTTAGGGTTTCTACACAAAAAGTTTCTGCCATGTTTCTACCAGCTCTCCTTTCATATATTTTCCTCCAGGATTTCCTGCGACAAAATTGCCTTTCTAAAAACCAATCCTCTGTTCACCCTCTTGGCCTGTCACATTTTCATAGAAAAACAAAGGACTGGATTTTCCAAAGATGCAACAAGAATGATCAAGTGCTGATTCACACCTAGATATCCTGCTTCTGTTCTCCATGAATTTTAAAACTATAGTTAATTATGTCTTTCATTTTCTCTCAATCTATTGAGTAACCTTGGCACTGAGCCCCTAAATTACTTCACAGACTGCTTCAGCAGACGCAAAACTCTCTCTCAAATGCTTACATTCATGTGCTGAGTAGGTATTGTATTTATTTAGATCTTATTCAACAAGAGATCTTCATTGATTCACTCAAATACTTAAGTATATATTATGTGCCCAAAGGTCTTGAAATGTTGAAGGTCTGCAAGGAAGACAGATATGTATAAACAGATAAATTACGTTATAGAAATAATTTGATAGAAAGAGATATGAATAAAATGCCATGGGACTCCAGGAAAAAGAACCACTATTGGTTGACCTACAACTAATATATATAACAATGTACTGGGGCTTTGAGGGAAAAAAAAAAAAACACCATGGGTGGTGGATAGGGTTTATACCATATAACTAAAAGAAAATGAAAAGAGAGAAGATAAAGAGAAAACAAGATAAACGGAAAGGTTTTCTTCTTCTTAATGTTTCTCCCACCAACTTTTGGAGTACACTGCTTGCTGATGTCCTTTCTAGCCAGTCTTATCCTTCAGCCAGCTTCTAGAGACTTCAAAATTTCAATTGTAACAAGCTGGGGTTCTCCGTGCAGAAAATGACAAGTATGTAGGGAGCCAGGAGGTGAGCAAAAGATTCACAGGACTCTGCAGCCATTCTGCAGCTCAATGGTGGGGAGGGACACCAAGGCATCACCTTGGCCATTCTTTCCAAGTTCACATAAAGGAGGGTCGGTTCCTTCCTCAATATATGAAGATGGAGATAAACCTCTTTCACAGAATGGATTATGGAAAAATTAGTGTGAGAGCCATGAAAAAGACAGAGGAGATAGCACCATGATTCTGAAGTAACTGGACATGTGAATTAGTAATCAATATAAAGAAGAGCTGAAGACAAGAAAAAGAGCTAAAAACAAGCTCATAATTTTCTACAATGGAAATGAAAGTCTTTCTTCTTCAAAAGAAAAATGTCATTGAACCTTTTCCATTAAAATAAAATTGAAAGGGGCCACATGTTGCAAATAATGGTTTTAACCATGATGTCATTAAACAATAATGTGTAGCAATCAGTTGTTAAGTGCACTGCAAATTGTTCATTCCTTAACAATTATGTTATCAAAGTTTGCAATTGATATATATATTTTAGTAAATAGTAGACTGTGTGCAAATTTGTCACCATATTATTGACAATGTTACTCTTACAACTGAAAGCATGACTAGGAGCGAGAGGGTGGTGTGACCCCAGATTGCTAGAGTCACAGCAAGAAAAGTTAAGAAAGCGCCATCAGGTCATTTGGACAAAAGTATGTTATATGGCTGTTGGGTTTATAACTGATAAATTGGAGAAAAACAAGTCACTACAGTAAATTATTGTCTACTTACCTCAGTCACCCTCTCCAAGAACACATATTTTAAAATGAGACAAGTTATTATATTTAAAATTACCGGTTCTGGCATTTTAGAAACTATATCAAATAATGAAGTAAAAACTAGGTTAGAAACATCCTGGTATCAATTCCAACTACCATCTTTTACCAAACTAAAACTCTAATTTTCACTAATTCACTTGCAATCTAGTCCTCCTCCAATATACAAAATCAACAACTTCAAATGTTTCATAACTTTTTTTAACTTTCCCTAGAATTTTAGAAGATAATATAAATATATCTCTTGGAAAAGTTGAGAAAGGTAGAGACACAAGGAAATGTAAAGATGAAAATATTACCTTAATAAATGATGTAAAACACAAGATATGAACAACTGTTAAAAGAATTCTCTGTGAAATTGATAATTCTACTATCTGTACACCTGCTTATTACCTATCAGTAATTTGATACATAAACAAATAGAATAATGTATTTAATGGGATCAATTATTTCAGTTGTGTGCTTTTCCTTTTAAAACTACATCTGCTTTTATGTGCTGGCTTTATTTTCAGGTGGTATCACATTAGAACATCCTCATCTCTGAAGATTTTTGCAATAAGGAACTCTACCTTGGCCCTTGATCAACTGTACTCTGTGTTATGATAAAATCAGAGCCCTACATGGAACAATGTTTCCTAAATCCTATCTCCCGTGCGTTGTTCATGTCAGGGAGTACATTCCACCAAGTAAACACTAAACAGTGTTTCAAAGCATGGGATATTAAATGGAGGACATACAGGGTTGGGTGTGGGACCCCATTCAGTACCTCAGTGCCAAGAAGAAAGAGTTCCAGAGACTGGGATAAAAATAAGAGGTTATGAGCGGGAGGATCCATCTGCAGGCCATTAAGCAAGAGCCTGGAATAAAACTGTTGACACCATGGACCATGGTTGGTTTTACAGGGAACTCACGAGGAAGTGAAGGACATGAAATAATGATAATTATAATAACAGCAGCAAACACTTCTACTGAGCCAAGCACTACACTCTGAATGTTAATTCTGTGCTTGAAGATACATTAACACACATAATCCTCAAAATATCCCGACGTAGTAGATGTTGGTCTTTTCACAATTATATAGATGAAGAGACTGGGTGCAGTGACTAGAAAACTCATACAGGTTACACAGCTCATGAATGGCAGAGCCCAAGCTAAATGCTGTGATGCTATGCTCTTTTACTACAACTCCAAGTTAAGTCTCTAATGACTATTTCCACTGGCAACTGCCAAGACATTAGTAGTCCCTCCATGGAGGTAAGCATAGGCATGGCAGGGACACAGCTGAGGGAGGCTAAAAGACCCGAGGTGTGGCACAGCAGTTGCCAAGGGGCTCCCTTCATAGAAGGGGGCAAGAACACACCCAAAAAAATTGGCAGCAGGCACCAAGGCTCTTTCCATCGGACATGATCCCCCAAGGAAAGGGGCCCGGCACAGGTGGATGAGCCAAGAGGCAAGCCTCCTTTGGAAAGAGCACGCGATCTGCGCCAGCCTTCATGTCGCCCTGGGTGTGGCATTTGCGCCCTGAGGCAGAGGGCCTCATGCCACACTCCGGCTCGGATTTCTCCCCAGAGCCATGGCCAGGGACTAAGAAGGCCAGACCTTCCCGACTCCAGAGAGGAGGCTAGGACCTGTTGCGGGAAGGGATTGCCCAGTAGGGCGAGTAGGGCCCTGGCTCCCTAGTCCCGCAGTGCCATACGTCTGTCTTGGCACTTCTGACTTCAAGAGCGTTTCCTACACTTGGACTGGCTACACTCGCAAAGTGCAGGCATGGGGTGAAGCCATAGCTTTGTCTTTCCAGGAAGAAATGAGCCACGGGACAAAGCAGCTGGCCAGGCAGAGCCTTGAGCTTGAAGCCTGGTACACCTGTGGCCGTAAGGGCCAGAGCAATGCTTTCAAGGAAGGGAATCGGCCTTCAAGCTGAGTGGGAGTTGGGGTGGGGAGGGAGACAGCAGCTGAAGCCAAGTCCAGAAGGGCGGCAATGGAACAGCTACAGCTGGGTGGCGCCAGCCAGTCAGTCAGAGTCTGGCGGGTGGGCGGGGCCTTCACTGAGGACCTCCGAGGCCAGCCCTAGGCCCCGCTGATCGCGCACGCGCCCTTGGCCTGTATGGGGGTGTGGGGGGTTGAACCCAAGCCCTCAGGGCTCCTGGAGCGGTCAGAGAAAGAAGGGCCCATGGGAGAGTTATGGAGGTGGGCAGGGCGAAGCACCTTACTCTCCTCAGGTCCCCGAGGCAGGGAGAGAGAGAGAGAGACAGAAAGAGAGAGAGAGGGAGAGAGAGAGAGACATCTGAGCTCTGAGTCGCTGCCTCCACCGCTGGCTGGTGCCAACTGACACGCCATCCCACTTCCACCTACCACCCCCACGCCCGCCCCGGGGCCAGCCACACCACAGAGTGGCCGGTTCCTGGTCACCTCCATGCTGGCCCTTCCAGACCTGACCCCAGTGCAGGGGAAATGGTTCAGACAAGCCTTTACATGTTCATCTACATGACAATGGCCTTCTTCCCCTCTCCCATCCCCCAGGCCCACCCAAGACATATACCTTTGTCATTAGCTCAGGAGAGGATGCAAGATGAGAATCTCTGCCCTGTGTGGAGAGACTCAGTTTCCCGGGTTTCTCCCATGGACATATGTTCTTCAGCTGGGTCTGATTTTCTCCAGCCAACCTGTTTTGTTAAGGATTTGGCCAGCCATCAGAACCTGAAGGGAAAGGGCAGAGAGGGATTCTCTCTCTGCCCCCGACAGCCCCGAGCTCGGTCGGTGCCTCAGACCTGGCCAGGGGCAGCCCACACCCCGGTGGCCTCTCACGGGTCATCCAAGGGCAGGCTTGGTGCCAGCCTCACCTCACTCGCCACTGCCACGACCATCGTCCTCCCTCAGGAGGCCTGGGCAGGACAGGGACCCGGGTGTGGAAGGCCTCCAGATCTCAGGTCTGGCACACCGCTTGGCAGGCTGCTTCCTCCTCTGACGGGGCCCAGCACACGCCCTAGGAGACTTGGCAGCTGTACCCAGGGCTATGTCCCCCAGAACTCGTCCCCTTGGAAGGGGCCTGGCCCAGGTGCCAGGTTTGGCTGGTTGGCCAGCCTCCTTTGGAGGAAGCAGTGAAGCCAAGCCAGGCTTGCAGTGGCCCTGCGCGTGACACCTGCGACCTCAGGCAGAAGGCCTCACGCGTGCCCTCCCTGGCGGATTTCTCCCTGGAGCCGTGGTCTGGGCACTAGGAAGGCCAGGCCTTCCCGACTCCAGGGAGGAGGCTGGGACCTGTCACCGGAAGGGCTTGCCCACTTGGCCCTGGCTCCCTAGCCCTGTGGTGCCATCTACCTGTCTCTGCCCTTCTGACTCCACAGAGCCTTTCCTACACCTGACCTGGCTGCAGATGCAAAGTGCAGACGTGGGGTGAGGCCATGGTTTTTTCTTTCCAGGGAAAAAGGAGACCCTGGATGAAGCAGCTGGCCCAGGCAGATCCTTGAGCTAGAAGCCCAGTATGCCTCTGGCCATCAGGGCCAGAGCAATACTTCCAAGGAAGGGAAGCGGCCTTCAAGCTGAGTGGGAGTGGGGGAGGGGAGGGAGAGAACAGCTGAAGCCAAGTACAGAAGGGCCGCAATGGAACAGCTGCAGTGGGGAGGCGCCAGAGGTCTGCCCCGCCGGTCAGAGCCTGGCGGGTGGGCGGGACCTTCACTGAGGACCCTTGAAGCCAGCCCTAGGCCCTGGCGGTCACGCATGTGCCCTTGGCCTGTGTGGGGGTGTAGGGGTTGAACACAAGCCTGCAGGACTCCCGGAGCGGTCAGAGAAAGAAGGGCCCATGGGGGATGTAGGCGAGGTGGGAAGGGTGTATCACCTTCCTCTCCTCAGGTCCCTGAGGGAGAGAAAGAGAGAGAGAGAAAAAGAGAGAGAGAGAGAGAGGGAGAGAGAGAGAGATCCATGACGTCTGAGTCGCTGCCTCCACCGCTGGCTGCTGCCAACTCACACGCCATGCCACTTGCACCCACCGCCCCCACACCCGCCCCAGGGCCAGCCCCACCACAGAGAGGAGGGTTCCTGGTCACCTCCGTGCCGGCCCTTCCGGACCTGACTCCAGTGCAGGAGAAACTGGTCAGACAAACCTTTACATGTCTCTCTGAATGACAATCGTCTTCATCCCTTCTCCCATCCCACAGGCCCACCCATGACATCCACCTTTGTCATTAGCACAGGAGAGGATGCAAGATGAAACTCTCTGTCATTGTGGCGAGAGACTCAGTTTCCCGGGTTTCTACCACGGACTCATGTTCTTCAGTTGGGTCTGGTTTTCTCCAGCCAACCTGTCTTGTTAACGATTTGGCCAGCCCTAAGAACCTGCAGGGAACGGTCAGAGGGGGATTCTCTCTCCCCCTTTCCTTCCCTTCTCTCTCCCACTCCAGGTTTGCAGGAGGTGATTCCCCTCTCCTCCTCCCTCGCTGAGATATTTTCTCTCAGAACAGACAGTTTTCTTCTCTTCTTCCTTTCTCTCTCCTCTCTCTCCAGGGCTCCTTGCTACTCCTTCATTTATTTATTTATTTAATTTTAATTTTTGTTTATTGCAGTTACATTGGTTTGTAACACTGTATAAATTTTAGGTGTATATCATTATGCTTCTATTTCTGCATAGATTACATCGTGTTCACCACTCAAATACCAATTACAAACCATCACCACTGCTTTCTAATCATTGGTTTGATTTCCTGTTTGACCAAACAGTTATTCATGAGAGTGTTTATTGGCTTATAAATTGTCTGATTTGCTTAAGATATGTTGGCACTTAATGAGCATTTTTGCGTGCAAGTTGGTTAAGGAACTGGATTTCAATTCTGCCCGTTCCTCTGATGAGCTACTGAGTCAGAATATCTGTGGTTCGCCATGTATCTCTCTTCTGCCAGCTTCAGGAATTGATTGCTATGTCGATATTGCTTGCTGGACAAGGATAGAACTTAATTTTATAATAATATGCTTTCTTTGCTTTGAAGTAGGGTGTTTGATATTTATATGCAGGCACGTGTGTGTGTATGCTCCAAACATATTTAATGATAAATCAAGATTAACAATATATATGATTCCTATATTGACTTTTTTTGGACAAATACTGAGAAGTTAATTGAATACTCTTACTTTGGTTGTAGTTAAGTTCACTTTACTTCATATTTTTAAAATCCTTTTTTAAATATATGATACTATAATTGAACATATACATTTTGACTGCTAACCACCTTTTAGTCCCTAAATATTTTGCCTTCAGATATGTGTACCTTTATACACATTCATATATAAAAGTTTCATATAAGTTGTGGCTTTACTTTTGTGAGCACGTGTATGGAATATCACTGACTATCTCCTTTCTTTCAGCATCTATGTTCAGTGTTAGTTTCCTATGTCTTCATGGAGTGTAGAGTAACAGTCAATATTGAAAAAGTGATTTCAGTAACTTCAGTATAGTATAACTGCTATATGTAGCATTATCTCTGTGGTTCTATTTTTAAAGTTTGTACTTTGCTTTTTTTCTTTTTTCCTTGTTTTGCTCCATTTAAAGTAATTTTCCTTATTAAACTTTTCTCCACCATGTTGGATATATACATCTTTTTCACATTCTATTTTAGAATTTTTTTTTTCTGCTGAGGAAACTTGGCCCTGGGCTAACATCCATGACCATCTTCCTCTACTTTATATGCGACACCACCACAGCATGGCTTGATGAGCGGTGCAGAGGTCCGCACTCGGGATCTAAAGCCATGAACCCTAGACCACCAAAGCAGAGCGTACAAACTTAACCAATATGACACCAGGGTGGCCGCTATTTTACAATAATTTTAATTTGAGAAATAAGAAGAACCCAGAATCTGAAGTCTTGCCTCACTGCCTCCTCAATGTTAGATGAAAAATTAATTAGTATTTTACTTCTTTTCTTTTTCTCCAAATCCAGTGTCTCTAAGTATAGATTAAGCTCTTGGTTCAGGATGGTTTTAAATTTTATGCACATTCTTTAAAGTAGTTTGTGTTTTGCATTTTTTAAAAATCACATTAACACAAAGTACTGAGAGAATTGTTTTAATTTTTCAGTGTTCACATCTTTGGTACGGTGTTTTTTTTTTGAAACCCGTCAACCTCAAACTTGATTATGGATCTGAATTATCTTGAAGGCTTGTTAAAACACAGAAGGTTTGCTGTACCCCACCCCAAACATTCTGATTCAGTAGGTCTTGTGTGGAGACTAGCATGTCCACATTGTGATTCAAAGCTCCTGTGCCTAACATTCCTTATTTTTTTTTCATTTCAGAGGCAGTAAAATCCGTATCTGAGTGTGCGGGATGTCCCTACCCAAGCCTTTGATTTTTCACAGGTGTTATGCCACAATAATCTTGTTGTACTCCTAACTCCACCTGAGCATTTGGAGGCCCCAACTGACACAAAAGTGTTCTTCATTTTTCCTCTAAAGTGCTGCTTTATCTTCAGAAATGTGACACAATCTGCAATAAGTTTAATGTGGATGCTGTTCTCTGCTCTTTAGACATTGCAATTTATTTATACAACACATGCACAATTCTTCCTTGTTCTCAGTATTTAATGCTCTATCATTGGAAACACATGGGGCTTCTGGACATTCTGGACACTCTCCCTTCTCCAAGTTTAATTGATCATGTCACACCTGAACTAAGTTGAACTAAAGTTGGCCATATCATGGCTTGTCACATGACGATCAGGTATATTTGTAGTATGTGTGCACCTCACAGAAACAGAATGTTCCTGAAGTGTGCATCTCAATGATTCTTCTCCTAAAATTTGATTAAATATGTTCTAAATAGAGGTTCTTAGTTTCAGTTAAATGTACCTAATCCATACATACATTACTGTAAAATTTTCTATATCTTAAACTTATTTTGTTGAATAGCGTGTAAATTATTTCTATACCCCCAAGCTCACACGTTTGATTTTAGAATTTATTTTCTTTTCAAGTTAAATAAAGAATTTTTTTTAAAAGAAAGAAATGCAAAGAAGTATCCAAAAAAATGAAATACTAGGAGTATGGAGGACTAGATACCTCAAAGGAGTTTCCCTCCAAAAAACACTATCTTCCATAAAATATAATGTTATTGTATTCTTGAGTTTACATGATGTAAGCCAAGTCTCAAAGGACAGAAGAAGGAAATTGTAGGCACTAGACAAATTTGGATTCACCCAGTGGTCAAAGGCCCGTATGATCCTCTAATTAAAGGATTTGTCTTTGAGTCACCAGTGACTTGAGGGAATGAATCTGGGAGTCACAGACTAGTTGTGAGTCACACAAAAAAGGCACTTAACTTGGTGTCATCTCACATGACTGTGAGCAGAAACCAGTGACATAGTTTTCTGGAGGAAATAATCTAAACTAAAGCCTTACATTCTGTACACATTAAAATCAGACAAATATGAGCTCATAATCAAAGTTCTCCAAACAAATAAGGAATACATGCCATTGTCGATAAGAGTCATAAGACATAAGAAAATTAAAAGTAAAACAATAGATTTAAACACTAAAACCTTCACTATTAGGCCTACCAACTTCAAGATATAAAATAACTGTGTATAAAAAATGGAACAACAAAAAATGGAATAACAAAATCAAACAGGAGACTCTAGAAATGATCTGACATATTTGGCAAAGGGCCTTATAGAACTTTAAGAGAGGAAAAATACATAACTGTTGAGTTTTAAAACTTCATAGATGTGTTCTCCAACAGAAGAGAGAATAGAAAACCAAATTTGAATTCTGAAGGAAATAGAATGCAGCATAGAAAGACAAGGAACTAAAAAACATGAAAGATAATTTAGATATGGAGATGATGAGAGAGAGTAAAGAAAAAGGAGAAATAAAGTACTGTACAACAAAAACAAGTGAGTCATGAGGGTAAATCTGAATGTTACAGGGTCTATAAATTTCTCAGGAGATGAGAAACTATATCCACTTCAGGCAATGTGGTCTGGTGGTAAAATAGAAGTAGAGAATATAATTCTCACCCAAATAGAGGAGATACAATAGAATATGGAAAACAAGTATAAATCAATAAATTTTAAAGGGAAATAACATAATAAAATTTGTGGAAAAAATAGAAGGAAAACATAGTGCCAGCAAAAGAAGGATATAAATAATCACAACAAATGTAAATGGAATAAATTCTCCAGTTAAATACAGATTGTTAAATTTGAGGTGACAATGATAAATTTAGCTATATCTTGTTTACAAGTCTTGTGAAAACTAAAAAACATGGAAAACTAGAAATTCAAAACAGAATAGGAGATATAAAGATATGCTAGGAAAATATCAATCAAAAATCAACCCACGGTAGCTATAATAATATGAGATAAAAAAGATGAGGGAAAAAGCATCATTAGGAATTAAGTGGTTAATCCCCAATGGTATATAAGTTCAACTTATCATGAAGATATAGTCTTTGTACTACACACGATGTCATGTGAAAATAATATAGCCTCAACAAGGAAAGGAAGGAGGAGAAGGAAGAGGAGGAGAAGGAGAAGAAGGAGAAGACAAGAAGAAACAAAAGGAGGAGGAGGAGGAAGTACAGGAGAAGGAGTCAGAGGAAGAGGAGAGGTAGACATAATATATAATCATAGTGAAGAATTTCAACTTTCCTCTGAGACAGAGAATAACATATATCTAATAATAGAGTATTTGAAAAAAAAATTAGCAAGTTGGATTTAATGGATACACATCGAATCGAATACCCAACAAGTGAAGAACACCTATTCTTCACAAGGAGAGTGGGAACATTATCAAGCAGTGAGCATGAACTAAGGTACTAATCAATCCTCAAATAATAGAACACTTGAAATAAGTACAAGTGACTGCTCTATTTTATTCCTGATGCTATTACAAATCCCAGGCAATAGAAATGCAGAGAATTTTCTTTGGCTTAGGTGTTATTTGTGTGTAGAATGTCTGTAGAAAACATGAAGACAATATGGGCTATCGGGAATAGGTAAAGATGTTAATGATTAATTTTAATTTTATATTTTTAAAATAAGAAATGGATGAGAAGCTTTTTAAACTTTACAATGCTGTGTCTCTTAGATTCCTAAGTGTTTCTATTCCCTTCAGTCCTTCTTGATTCTTTCAATTGTTCCTGCCTGTTGATGATTCCTCCTTCATTGGATCTCTGAAGTTCACCTTAGTTTCCTGGTTTTGATGGTGGCAGACGCACAGGTTTGAGGGGACAGAGGTTTAGGCAGTTTGATTGACAGCCTTCTGTTGCACCATTCTCAACGTGCACATGTCATGCGTCTATGCTTGTCACGTATCTTCCAGTTGCAACTATTCTTCCTCCCCAGGGCTTTCTCCAATCTCATGCTAATATTGTTGAACTTCTAGGAAGGATTTTATGGTGTGCTCACATAAACAAGCATTTTGGATCCTGAACCAAAGAGCCATTTACAAGTCTACTCTCAATGTGATCTGTTTTTCCATTCATTATACTTTCTTCTGTGTATTTAACCAGTTTCTTTCATGAGTGTGGAATTCAGTAAGGACGGTCCACAGCTGGAGTCATGTGATTTTCTTTAGTTATAAATTCTAAGGCTTCAGGAGTGTCATCTGTTGCCAGAGACATTCGAATCAATAGCAAATTCATTTTAGTAAAGTCATTGTATTGCATTTGAAGGAAATAATTTTGAATATTTTCCCTAAGGATCCTTATCCCTCTATGCAGGTTTCAGTACAAGAACTATTAGTATGTTCTTGCCTTGGTTTTTGCCATTGAGGAAATCAACAGGAACCCTCATATCTTGTCCAACATGTCTCTGGGATTTGATCTCTATAATGCCCTGCCCAGTGAAAGGAGGACATTGGAGAGTTCCCTGATTTGGCTCTCAGGGTTGGGCAAGGATATCCCTAATTACGACTGCAGGAGAGAGAGTAAGTCTCTAGAGGTCCTTACAGGAACTACCTGGGCAATTTCTGCCCAGATTGGAACACTGCTGGAACTGTACAAATTTCCACAGGTAAGACTGGGTGGGATGGGGAGAGATGAAACCACGTCTCCTTTGGTGTCATTCTCAGGGGCCTAAAAAGGAAGAAAGGAGGACACTGTGTTTGTGCATCTCCCAAAGGATATGGTCTCAAAGGGTCCGTGTACAGGACCTTGATGGAGTATGACATTTCCTTTCTTTGGAGTAGAGAGAAGTTTGAGGGGGAAGGAAACAAAGCAGTTTCCTGGAACTCTGACTGATCTTATTTTATAGAAAGCTTTCAGGGAGTGGAAAATGATTAGAAAATGAAATGAGCAATTGTCTCCTTTTACCACTCCAGGTGTTGCTGAACAGACTTCAGGACTGAGAGTGTGATTTTTGCCAATCCTCTCCCTCATATTGCTTCCCATTGTCGTTTCCTTTTAGCTTACATATTGTCCTTTTGATCTTACCCTGAATGATGAATGAACAGTTTCCATCTCTCTATTAGATTGGCCCCAGGGACACATCTCTAGCCATTGTCATGGACTCTTTGCTGCTTCATTTCAGTTGGAGCTGGGTGGGGCTGGTCATCTCGGAAGACAAGAAAGGTGTTGTGTTTCTCTAAGACTTGAGAGGAGAGATGGACAAGAATGGAATCTGTGCAGCCTTTGTGGAAAAGTTTCCTGTGACTGAAACGTCATATTACTGAAGGACATTGTCATATGATTTGCAAGTAGAGGAAACAGAAGGGAATGTGGTTATCATTTATGGTGATGCCAACTCTCTCATAAGCTTGAGCTTTTCTACTTGGGAGTATTTAGTGATATGGAAAGTCTGGGTCACGACATCAGAGTCGGATTTTATCCACAGTGAGAGAGATTTCATCCTCGACTCATTCCATGGGACTCTCATTTTTTCACACCACCATAGTGAGGTCCCTGGCTTTGGAAAATTTATTCAGACAGTTAACACTTCCAAAGATCCAGAAGACATTTACCTCACTATGTTGTGGTTTCCCTTTATTCCTTGCACGATTTCTGAGTTTTACTGTAAAACACTGCAGAATTGTCCACCACATGCCTCCTTAGGATGGCTGCCTTGGCAGATTTTTGACACAAGCATGACTGAATGGAGTTACAGTATGTAAAATGCTGTGTATGCTGTTGCCTGGAACCTTCACAATATGCTTCTTCAACATGCAGAAATGCAGCCAATGCGCAGTGGGGAAGGTCTGGTGTTTTGTCCCTGGCAGGTAAAGTCTCTTCGACTCAACAGAATGTACACTCGTAAAAGTGACTTTCTTATGGTTCCACAGGTGCTCAAACCAAGCAGTTAAGATTCTTTCTCCAAAAAAACACAAGAGTTTCTATACTTGTTTCATCTCTAGGAGGTATATCTAGTCCTGAGAAGTAAGTCATCTACAAGAAGGTTCTAGTGGCAACGAGGAAGTGAGCTATGAGTCAATATCAATGCTTTGTGTTACAAAGGATCCCAACATCCTTCTTGCCTAACGTTTCAATAGGGAATACCCTGTCTTCTCCCATGAAGCTCCTCAATGACAAGAAGAGAACTTGTCCTTTATGTGCCTATCTGGTGCTGAACATCATAGTGAATACTTTACATAAATGATCTCATTTAATTCTGCAACCACTTTAGGTATTGCTAACATCATTTTGCAGATTGATTGTCTGGGAAAATTCAGAGAGTGCATGAGGGTGGCTAGATTGGACCTTGTACTCGAGATTTGTCTGAATCCTATCACCACTGATCATCTTGATATTCTTGTCCTTAGGCATTTTCTCTTGAAACTAACTGATATTTTAGAAACATTATGATATTTTAGTTCTCCATATGTTTTCATTTGCTTTACTTCATTGGATAATTGTAATAAAGGTAAATTATGAAGCAAGGATTACAGACAATGAAAGGCTGTCCCCAATTCAGGATTTTTCTTTTTAACACCCGTGCCCACTTCACCACAGGATGATGTGTCTCTTTTAGCTGCACCTCTTTCTGAGGCACATAGAACTTAACAATCCTGCTGGTGACTCAGTGAATTTGGCTGATGAAGGAAAATCAGATTCAGAGTAAACCATTCTCAGCTTTTGGAATTTTCCCGAAGGTCTTGGACTTAAGGTGAAAGTAGGAGAATATTCCCAACAGGCTCCATGTGGTCAAGAATTGTCTTTAGCTGAGGCGGTGATTGAGTGGGACACGGGAATTACTGAGTTGAGTTGAACCCAATCACAATTACTTACACCACACATGAATAACCAAAATCTTGTTGGGGTTTTGTGCCCCCTCAGAGCTTCATAAAGGGCCACATATGGGAATTTGCCAATTCACTTCCAACTGAAGTAATTTTTTCATTTACCAACAATCCAAGATGGAAGCAAAACATTCATAAACAAAAGATTGCAAGTTGCTGAAGGTTCAGAAGGTGGTTAGTAATTTTCAGGAATAATTTTTTTTTCAAAAATTAAGTTATGTACATATTTTCTAGAGATAATTTTATTGCACACTTAGTACACTACAGTATAGTGTATACATAACTTCTTTATGCACTAGGAAATCAAAAAATTGGTGTGACTCACTTTATTGCAATATTTCATTTATTGTGGTGCTCTGGAAACAAACCCACAGTATTTCTGAGGTGTGCCAGTGTTTCATATCATACAATAAGCATGGCGTCCAAACAATGAATTGGATTTAGATATTTCAAGATTAAGTTTGTTAAGGCCCAATACTCTAAAACACTCTAGTTACTTGAAAATTAGGTAAAAGTCACAGCTGTTACCAGGTGTTATCTGATTTTCTCCAGACTCCACACTCTGTATGCAGTGAGAGTTGCAGTCCGGGATTCAGGAAGAGCCCTCAAGAGAGCAAGGCTGCCTGTTGTATTGCTTGCATTCCCAGCCCAGAGAATGTGATTTCCAATGAGATAGGTGAGTATATGCCTTGCAGCGACATTCTCCAATTCTATTTTTTTTTTGAAGGGAAACATTTGCCCTGAGCTATCTAACATCTGTTGCCAATCTTGTTCTTTTATTATTGTCCCAAAAACTGTAGTACATAGTTTTATATCCTAGTTGTAAATCATTCTAGTTCTTCTATGTGAGCCACCACCACAGCATGGTAATTCACAGAGAGATGGTGTGGTTTCATGACCAGGAAACCAACATGGGCCACCGAAGTGGTGAACACTGAACTTTCACCAATAGGTTATCAGGGCTGGCTCTCCACCTCTCTTTTGTATGCACCGTTCTCCCAAAGAAACAGAAAAGCTGTGATGAGGACTACAGGGTCAAAATGTTGCCTTCCTCCATTTAGTAATTTAACTTTTATAGCCAATAATATTTCCTCCCAAAATGATACACTCTCTCTCTACCTTCAACTAGCTTGCTTGTCTCATTTTAGCATCTTTGCCAGCATTATTATCTCAAGGAAACCTTTTTGACCACTCCACAGTAATTAACTTAAATCTCTCTCATGGAATCTAACACATGGTATTGTAAGTCCTTACTTTTAATCTTCTTTAAAGCTACATTTAGATCACATTGAACAAATCCTTATTTTTCCAGTGCCTGATGCTGTTCTTGGCACAGAGCTGGAGCTCAGAAAGGTTGTGTTTGATTTAAGAAGTAAGTATTTCCATGGCGTACAATGAGCTTATGGTACAGCTTGGTTTCTGATCTCCTCGAGTTCACAGGTGAGTAGAGGAGACAACATACAGTGATGCGAATTCAAGCTGGTGACATAGGGCTGCAATATAGGTACACAGAGACACATGGGATGAAGTAAGTGATAGTATATATGTTTGTGGCGACGGAAGTGTCATGGACTTCTTCATAGAGGCAGTAGCATTAGTATTATATCAGACTAATGAAAGCGGATTAAATTCTTTTTGGAATTCTTAGAAATGGCAGAAACTGGCACATTAGCCATGCATTTGATATTCTAGGGAGCTGAGAAAAGGTTCAACATGACTAGAACACAGACAATGTGGGTTTGAGAGTTGGGTCATGAAGTAGAAGAGGAACAGAAAACCAAAACTGAAGATTTTTCATACAATAATTAACATCTTGGAATTACTCAGATTTATGATATTAACCGGTGCAATGCTGGAATCCCCTCAATGTTGGCTTTATCTAATTTTATTTTTGTGATGGATATGAAGCTTAATTTCACAACATCTTTTGTATAATTTCAATTTTTTTGAAATGTACTGAGATTGATGATATAGTCTGGCATATCGTCAATTTGGATAAAGTTTCCACGTGCACATTTGGCATGTGGTAAGTTTGGGTGTATGTTTCATATGCACATCTAAAGAACACTACGTCCACTAACTTCAATTCCTACATGCTTGGAGATTAATAAATACACTTGTAAACAACCGATGATTAATGAGTAAACTATGATGGAAATTAGAATGTATTTCCAATTAAAAATACTATTCATCAAATCTTAAGGGGTGGAGTTAAATCTATCCTTAAAGAGAAATATATAATCCTAGATTGTATATACTTACATATTACTGTGTATATTTAAATAAATAAAGGTTGAATTTCTAAGTTCTAAGCATTCATCAGAAACTAGAAAAAGAGCAGAAAAGTAAACACAAGGAAAAGAGAAAACACAAAATGATAAATATTAGAGGAAGTGTTAACAAAATAAAAGACAAATATCAAAAGGTTAAATAAAACTTAATTAGATTCTAATAAATGATAAATATGCTCAATAAAATCCTAGTACCAGTGTTCAAACAAAGAGAAAAATTACAACAAAATTATACCAAGGTTGAAAAGGGAGTAATCTGTGCAGATCATATGGAAAATTTTTAACATGAAGAAAACATAAATAACATCATGTTGATACAATGAAAATTTAGAGAAAATTCACAAATTTCTAGGCAAATAAAAGTGACCAAACTGCCTCAAGAAAAAATGAAATATCTGAATATTGCCATACCTATTACAGAAATTGAGACCATCCTTTAAAATATTTCTACACAATTTTATTGTTAGCTATTTATTTGGTACAAAGCTGATGAATCTTCCCAAATATTCAAGAAAGAAATAATATACATCTACTCAAACTCTTCCAGAGAATAGGAAATAGTGAAAACTTTTTGACTCACTTTGAGAGAGGAGATTAACATTGGTACCAAAATCTAACATAATCATTGTAGGAAAGGAAATTACAGGCCACTCTCTTTCTTGGATTAAATTCATTTATCCTAAAAAAAAATCAAATCAAATCAAGGTTCCAAATCTAGCCATATTTTATAAGAAGGACATATCATGACCAAATTAGGTTCATGCAGTGTAATTCAATACACTAATCTCTGAAAAAAGAGAAATAATAATCTCAATAACTGTAAGAAAAACTAGTAAAATTAAACACCTATTCATATTTTAAAACAAACAACAACAACAGAAAAAACACTTACCAAATAAGGAACAGAAGGAAACTCTCTTACTCCCATACACAGTATTCACAGAATGGAACTTTATCTTACACTGTTGAAAGCAAGATTAAGAGAAGAATGTTCAACATCACTGCCTCTATAAGCGGTTTTGCTGGAGGTCTTGCCTGATACAATATTGGCAGGAAAAGAAATAAAAGGAATAATTTACTTCAAAGGAAGAAGTAAAATTGATGTTATCTTAAGATGATATTATGGTATAAATGTAAAATCCATATAAATTAAGGTATTAACTGAGTTTATTGGTGGCTGAATACAAGGTTAATATAGAAAGTTTTGCTTCCATCTACCCGTCATAAGCATTCAAAATTTAAATTTTAAAAAATGACGTTTACAACATCTTAAAGTATGAAGTACCTAGAAATAACTTTAATGAGACTTTCAAAAGATTTCTGTCCAGAAATTTATAGAACAGAATTTAGAAAAATGGAGGAAAACTGAAAGAAGTGGAGGGATAAATCAAATTCGTGACTGAACAGACTCAAAATTCTACAGATTTCACAACTGTCCAAATTAATCTACAGCTTCCACAAAATTGCAGCTAAAATGATGACCCGTTCTTTGGAAATTACAATTGATACAATTCTTATGGAAATGATAAAGGAAAAACTTAGCTACAAAAATGTTGAAGACAATGAATAGAGTGGGAGGACTTACTCTACCTGACATCAAGTATTATAGCATCACAATAGACGAGGTTCATCAAGAGGATAAACAAGAAAATCAATGGAACCAAATGGTAAGTTCAGATACAAGCTGCTCATATAAGGACTCACGTATAGACGTCTGATTTACAAGGAAACACTGAGGAGGAGTGGGAAAATGAAAGACTTTTCAAAAAACCATGTTGGGTAAATTGGCTGTCTTCATGAAGAAGACAATGACTCGCCAACCCTACCTCACACCATCCACAGAAAACTTTGTCAGGCAGATTGTAGTTCTAAACGTGAAAAGTGAGAGAATTTAAAGGGACATAAAGAGGAAGGAGCAATGCCCCTGTAGAAGGAAAAAGCATGCATTGATCCCTGCAGGGATGAGTGGGCACGGAACAGTTTCAGAACCACATGAAGATTTCAGAATCTTAAAAATCAGAGCAGAGGTAGTAGAGGTAGGCAAGACCAAGGTTATACAGTCTTTTTGGTCTTCCTAAGAGTTTGTCGGATTTTTTAATGGAGGATAAACATGATCCCACTTACATGTAGAAGTATCACTTGTGATGCAGGACAAGGGTAGGGAACCAGAGTAAAATGATATTATGATAACATAGGAGAGAAGTGACTAAAATCTTAACAGAAGTGGTGGAAGTGAAATCAAGATGAAATGTTTTGGAGATCATTTTAGATGGTAGAAAGGGTCTCATTTTGAAACTGCCAAGGAGTGAAGTCTATGACTTGGTCATCTCTGTTTCCCTAGAATGTAGCATATTATGTGGCTCATGAAGGTTTTCCAATAACTGCTTGCTCATTGAACGAGTAAATCTAGGCCATAGCTTGTAAAGGGTATAGCTGAGAGATACAGGGAGAACATTTGGTTTTCTGTTGAGAAAAAAGTGCTTTCATGAATATGCAAGATAAATACTGAGAAGGATAATAGCTTTGTTTACTTGACCAGAAAGAAGATGGGCAGTATTAACTGGGAATGGTTCTCTGCAGAGCATTCTGTTATTTGGTGCCTGGAGCAACAAAGGAAGACAATTGGCTAAACTTACCCAATGCCTTCTTTGGGGGCATGCGAATGAGAGAGAATGACTGAACCTGGGCTGAGGACAATTTGCATCTCCCCCAGACATGGATCAGTGTGTGAAGTGTCCAGATCATCAGTATGCCAACAGAGGGTGTGACTGCTGCCTCAAAAAAGCTGTGACCTTTCTGGCTTATGCAGACACCTTGGGGATGGCCCTGGCCTGCACAGCTCTGTGCTTTTCTGTCCTCACAGCTGTGATCCGGGGGTCTTTGTGAAACACCAAGACACTCCCATAGTCAAGGCCAATAATCGGACTCTCAGCTACGTCCTGCTCATCTCCCTCACCCTCTGCTTCCTCTGCTCCTTACTCTTCATTGGTCGTCCCAAGACAGCCACCTGCAGTCTTCAACAAATCACATTTGGAGTTGTATTTACTGTGGCTGTTTCCACTGTCTTGGCCAAAACTATGACTGTGGCTGTGGCCTTCAAGGTCACTGCACCAGGGAGAAGGATGAGGCAGTGGTTGGTGTCAGGGGAACCTAACTTCATCATTCCCATCTGCTCCTTTATCCAGCTGAGTCTCTGTGGAATCTGGCTGGGAAACTCTCCTCCCTTCATTGACACAGATGCACAATCTGAACACCGCCACAACTTCATCGTGTGCAACAAGGGCTCGGTCACTGCTTTCTACGGTGTCCTGGGATACCTGCGCTCCTTGGCCCTGGGCAGCTTCACTGTGGCTTTCCTGGCCCAGAACCTGCCTGACACCTTTAATGAAGCCAAGATCCTGACGTTCAGCATGCTGGTGTTCTGCAATGTCTGGGTCACCTTCCTCCCCGTCTACCACAGCACCAAGCGCAAGGTCATGGTGGCCGTGGATGTCTGCTCCTTCTTGGCATCCAGTGTGGGGCTATTAGGCTGCATCTTTGCTCCCAAGTGCTACGTTATTTTCCTAAGGCCAGAGAGAATCACATCAAATGTGTTAACGAATTAAACACATTCAGCGAGAAAATAATCAAAATGTAAGTTATTTTCATAGGTCACAAGAACTTGTCTACACTTAAAAAATAAACTACCACACTTTTGCAGATCCTCTTTAAGTACCAACTAAACTTACCTTACATCTCCACTTAACTTTTTGCTTTACGTTTGTTTTGGCTTTGTACAATTTTCCTCAAGCATTCAAATGAACAAATACAAACACATTCATACTAATTCTCCTCTAAAATTATGTGTGAAAGATTGCGAAAATGGCCACACATCAGTCTTACCCCACTGTCTGTTTGGTCGCAGCATCCCACGTTGACTCTGGGTAGACTTGGCCTTGTAACTTGCTTTGGCCAATGGGACATGAACAAATGACATAAGCAAAGGCATGAAAAACATTTGCTCATTGTTGGTACTTGTCCTTCTCTGTCTGCCCTTGGGAAGCCTGAGGCCATCAATATGTGAATGAGTCTAGATAGACTGCACATGTCTATTACTCCAGGTGACTACAAGTCAACAATCAGATATATGAGTAAGGCCGTCCTAGACCAGCCAATCCCAGCTGAGCCACCAATAGGTCCAGATCAAAATAACTGCGCAGTTAGCCCACAGAATCTTGAGAAAAAATAAACTATTCTTATTTGTAGCCACCAAATTTTAGCTTGGTTTGTTATACAGCAGAAGCTAGTTGATACATTATGCTACCATTTATATATGTCCTCTCATTATTTGTGTAATTATCACAGATTTCTATTTCTTTATCCAATATCGTAGACTGGAATATTTTTCTCTAGATTAAGTGACTGAAAGAAAATCAGAGACCATATCACCTTCCATTTTACTTTTTCTCCTTCCTCTTTTCAACCAGACATTTTTAAGCATATATATTAAGAATATCTTCACTAATTTTAAGATTATGGATATTCTTCTATATTGTCATCCACCACTGCTATAGGCGGGGGATTTTTACTTTTAATTTTAGCCCTTATAATCCATTTGGAATGATTTACTTGTGAATAATGTTAATTGATGGTCCAGTGTTTTATTTTACAAATGGATATCTTTTAGTCTATAAAACAAACACTACATCATTTTAAAAGTTGATTTTAAGCATATGGAATCTGAATAATGTTTGGAAAATTAATTTCTTTTTTTTTTTTTTTTTTTTTTTCAAAGATTTTATTTATTTATTTTTTCCCCCCAAAGCCCCAGTAGATAGTTGTATGTCATAGCTGCACATCCTTCTAGTTGCTGTATGTGGGACTCGGCCTCAGGATGGACGGAGAAGTGGTGCCTCGGTGCGCGCCCGGGATCCGAACCCGGGCCACCAGCATCGGAGCGCGCGCACTTAACCACCAAGCCACGGGGCCGGCCGGAAAATTAATTTCTTTTAAACACTGTTTTCAATCACAATTATAGTATATCTCTGCATTTAATCAGAGCTTTTACACGCTTTGTATCTCTTTATAATCTTCTTCATATAACTAATGTGTAGTTCCAATTATTTGAACTACTCATCTTAAATAATTCATTGCTCTTAGGAATGGAATAATTATTTACATGTTTAAACTAATTCTTGCTCATGTAACAGTATTTTTGATGTTTCATATAGGAATCTAGCATCCTTATACATTACTGCACTTATTTACCAGTTCTAAACTTTATAAGTTATGTCCCACTAAATTGATAGATTTTTCTCTTCTCTAATATTATTTACCTATTATTCTTTGGATTCTCATTTTTTCATGACTGTGGTCGCCAGTGCCACACTGAATCACAAGTGTTTGCCAGGAGCATTTTCCTCTTCTTAAGTTTAACATAAACATCAGATAAATTCTTTGTCAGGGCAGAGCAGGCATCTAAGGGAGAAAAAGTAAAAACGTGAAGGGGAATCATTTCTGTCTGGAAATCAACAGACTTGCTTCTCTTGGCTGTTTAGAGCTGGAGATCTTATGACAACGTGGCCACCTGAGAATCAGAAGATCTTTCTCTAGTTCCAGGCATTAGTCTTGGTCAAATCTGTCAACCTCTTTAGACCTCAGTTTCTTCTCCTGTAACATGAAGAGTTGGACGAGTCTTTTTGAGTTCTGAAATCCAGTGACAACAAGATACACTTCACCCAGATGCACTTGACAAAGACCAGAGAGAATTTCCACTTGTCTTCTTCTGCATCAACAATACTATCCATATCACCCCTTAAAGACATATCAAATGTCTACTTTCGCATGACACTGATAAAACTGTTTCCATACAAAATCACTGTTCATTGGGATAACAAATCTATAGTTAATTGTTTAGAGGTAAGTATAGAGATGGGCCCTGCTAGAAACAGCAATCAACGGGCCAAAAAATATTGCTTTATTTTACAGAAAGGCTGTGGAAACACTCCCTAATACACCAGAATGCTTAAGTACTTAGAAAGTATGAAATAAATGGGAGCCTTGTATCCATGATTACGAGCTAATAAGGATACGATTTTTAAAATTTTGTTAATGATGCCATGTGTCTGCTATTGGGCTGTTCTCTGGTGAGTAAAGAGCAGATTTATTCAAGGCCATTTTCATTCCTTTAATATATATTTACTCAGCGCCTACTTCTTGCTGCACCATAGCAGTGATCTACCCTAAAAGCATTTATATTCTAGTAGGGTGACACAGCCCATAAACAAAAAGAGAATCTTGAGGTGATCAATAATGTTACATATACGTCAAACTTTTTACATTCTGGACTATTATTCACCCTTTCCCTTCTTTGATTGTTTTCCAGAAGTCTAATCATGGACTTGAAAACCCAGAAAGCATTGGTTCCAAGTTACTTTTCGCAACACCCCTGTTTCAAAGATGTAGTTTTTATCATCTGAGATTATGTCTCTTTAAGAATAAGTTCCTATGAATCAGCATTATTTCATCACTTTCTTGTGAGGATCGATGGTATTCTGAAGGGGAAACAAAATATCATATGGGATTTGTACTTGAAATGATGTTTCCACTCTAATTGTGTTATTTTATGTGGTGTGATTTGGGGCCAATCAGTTACTCCTTCAGAGACAGTGGTAATAATACCCTGAAAAGCATTCTATAGAGATTAAATGAAACAAAGTACGAGAAACTGCTTTGTAAATTGCAAAGCAATTTATTTCAGCTTATTTTTTCTAATAATATTTTCATTTATCCAATCCTTTTTGACTCTACCAAACATGCCTAGACTGAGTTTTATCATTTATTCAACAATAATAATGGGTCAAAATGGTTGAATATTAGAAATTTCATATGGTTCAACTTAATTAATAAGCCATCACAATATTTAATTTGGTTATAATTACAGTTAAATTTTTCATGATGCCTTATCATGTGCCAGGCACATTCTAGGCATCAGACATGTATTCACTCATTTAATGCTCACAACAATGCAATGGAGACAATACTATTAACCTTTATTCTATGGATGAGGAACATTAGAGGTTATATAATTGACCAAGGTCACACAGCTGATACCCAGGCAGTCCACCTCCAAAATCTCTTTTAGGGATCCATTAGATGTTTTTGCGCTTATGTTGTAAAAGGATCACCCTGGTTCCTGGTTGGTGAAAGGACCAGAGGGGACTAAGGAAGAAAGCACATGGCTACTGAAATTATCCAGGCAAGCAATTCTGATTACAGGATTTCCTTCCTTTTTAAGGCTGAATAATATTCCATTGTATAGATGCCCCAGATTTTCTTCATCCTTTCACCCACGGATGCACAATTAGGTAGCTTCCATCTCTTGGATATTGTGAATAATATTTGCAGTGCATTTTGTCAAATGATTTCCTGGCACTTAGTGAGTTTGAAAAAATTCTTCTTATACACAGTAGTTACTGTAATGAACTACCTTTCTAAATGTCTAAAATTTAAATATTTGTCATTCTACAGAAATACCTTACCTAATCATGATTTGTGTTGTTATCAGTTCATGAACGATCTAAGATTTTGGTACAAAAATTTGTTATAATGTCTTTTTTTGCATGTATTCAGGAACCTTGCATACTATGGGTATTCCCTGATTCTTGATTTTTAGTAGAGTTTTCTAGTAAGCCTTTAGGATAGGAAGTATCTTCGTAGATGTGAGGCAGAGAGCAGAAAAATAATAAAGTGATTGTTATATTTAATTATATAAAAAGAAAACTCTAGTTTTTCTAAATTGTTTTTACACAGCCTTTGCTTATTTGTAAGAGTGACACATATTTTATTAATGAAAAGAAAATTCAATAAACAATTTTAACATAAAACAATATCTATTGAGAACTTATATGAAAATTTTAGCAATATGCTGTCACAATTTCCTCTTCTGCAAAATGGAGATAGATAATACCATCTTCCTTACGGGTTGCTGTGAGAAAACTCAAGAGTAATGTATGTAAAATGCTTATCACCATGTGGGTTGGAAAGTGATGCCTCATTCATTTTTCCACCGGGATGGTGACAGCTTTTTTAATGCATGAAGTCTGTAATTTTCAAAATACGTTCTACTGTTGTAAAGTGAATCCTTTTTACAAATTCTTTGTAGAGTTAGATGATCCCTTTGGAATACAAATTCAGGCTCCCGTGTGTGTGCGTGTGTGTGGATGTATACGCACATCTCTCAAATAATACTCCAAGCCTTATAATGAAAAGCTACCTTCCCCACTCTTGACTCTGGTTCCAAAAACAACAACTTTAAATTTCTGGTTGAAAATCTATATTTCTAAATTAGCTACTCATACAGCTTTTTCATTTTTCAGCTTTTGACTATTTATAGTTTATTTCTTCTCTGAAAAAATCAGCATGAAATGTTAGTACATATGTGAAAAACATAATTCCCATTGCCAAATATAACTATTTAATTAATTAGGATAAATCAAAATTCGATGTCTACTGTTTTATGACATAAGTGTTTACCATTTTATAGCATATGAATCTTATCCAGAGATGTGCTACGTCAGATAGTATGAATACATTTTCTTTCTCACTTTTTCTTTTGACCTTTTAAATGGTAAAATTCTCTTGTTTCTTTGTTGTCTTCCTATGGATTCATCACTGGTTCATCTCCTTCCACCAGAAAATTAAATCTCTTCTCATTAACTTCTGATGCATGAGACAATTCATGGGCTTCAGGTTTTGCTTGGGGACATCCCTCTTGGGCTTGAACATATACACAGGCCCACATATACACAGTATGTCTGGAAGGATAGAGCAAGAAAGGATGTTTATCTCTGTGCAAAAGTACCGGGAGACTGTGGTAGAGTGAGAATATTTTATTGACTTTGCACCACTCTTTGAAGTTTTCCTATACATGCACTTATGACATAGGTCTCCCTCCCCCCAGATTTTTAAAATTAAAATAGCGTTATATCCTTATCTACTGGCTTGGAACAGCAAGTTGTAGAGAAATGTGAATATATGATCCAATTTTTTAACGAAATTAACAACAGCAAATGCTCAAAAAGTTTAGAATTCTAAATATGGGCACATCATTCTATGAGGCTGTGTAAAGGTGGGGAAATGAATGAAGAACAGCTGTTCAACATCCAGCTACCTGTACAGTCTAGGGGTCCACGGAAAGCCTTGCTTCCAGCCCCATCCCTGGAGCTGATTTCTTCCCCCTGTGAAGTCTGCCTGAATTATTCCAGCCACAACCCCGCCTCGTCCCACCCCTGGAACTGGTCTTCGCCCACAACGTTCAGGTCTGGCTCCGCCCACAGCCTGGACACGCCCACAGCCTGGTTCCGTCTCATTGCCCCGCCCACAACCTCTTCCCCGCCCACAGCCTGGTCCCCGATCACTGCCCCACCGGCACCCTTGTTCCCGCCCACAGAACCGCCCGCCAGGCCTGCTGTCACTCACAGCCTTGTCCCCGCCCACATCCCGCCCCTAGAACTGGTTCCCGCACACTGCCCCGCCCCTAGATTTTGTCCCTGTCCCTGATGCTGACCCAGCCCGCTTTCCAGCTTCTCACGCACTCTAGAAACTAGACACCTCCCCCAAGGCTGGGGTGTGCGGCCTCGCCCCGCCAGCCGCCTCATCCCGCAGCCCCCAAACGTTCGTCCTCCCCGAACGCCCGCCCGAGACCGGAACCGGAAGCGCGGGCGGCGCCGTGGATGGAGCGGACGTTCTGCGCGGTGTGTTCCTTCTTCTTGGCGCGGACAGCATTCCTGTGGACGTTCACCCTCATGGGCGGGGCTCGGTGAGCGGCGGGCTCTCCCAGCTCCAGTCGCGGTCCAGGGAGGGGCCTGGGCCTGGGGAAGCCCCTTCAGGGCCCGGCGTCCCTCCGTCCTCCCGGAGCCCCGTTTCCCCCGGGGCTGTTCGCTCAGTGCGCCCGAGGTTGCTGTTCCTCCTGGCTCCGGGAGCCGCTGTCCCATCCTCAGAGTCCCCATCATCGTCCTCCGTGTGATTTTGTCCCCAGAGGGCTTATCCGCGTCTGCAGACGGTGTTTGGGTTGTTACAAATGGGGCGCTCCTGTCATCTAGTGGGGGAGGCAGGGATGCTGCTCAGTGTCCTCCAGGGCCCAGGACCGCCTGACAGAGATTTATTAGGCCCGAAATATCAGTTGTGCCGAGGTTGGGAAACCTGCTCCAGGGCCTGAAAATCTCCCAAGCCCTGAATGAAGTGTGGAAATTGTTGACAAGTCAGCGAGTAACTTACAGTGTCCCTAAATGACAAGCTTGTTTAAAGGGTCCAGAGTCACCAAAAAGTCTCTGGCCAGCCAAGTGAGTTGAGCGACTCAAGTGCACACAGCACAAAGCTGCTTTCTCCCATCTCGGGGAGCAGCAGGTGGCTGGATAGGAATCGGGAAAATACAGTCACAGCTAACAGTTACAGTCAAATCAGTAAATACAAAAAAAGAAAAGTGAATGGGGTTGGCCTTTCCATCCAACACCCTGTAAAAGGCCTCAAAAGCTTGTTTGCGCTTTTTTTCCCCCCTCAGACACGAAAAGCATCCGTGGAGATCAAGTTTGAGGTGAAAACAGGCTCAGAGTCCACCTGTCCTCACTGATCTGTGGATTTCTGTGTGACCAGGTGAGTACCCTGTGGACCTGGTACCAAGAGGTTCCGGCAGCCTCCGCTGTGCAGAAGACCTGCCAGTGGCCTTTCCTGGGCTCAGGTTGTCACCACATGGAGTCACTGAGAGTGAGGGTATCTTGAGAAATATTGTTGATGTTTGATGGATGGAAACATGGTAAGCTGTGTGTGGTTCTGTGTGGTAAATATTGCAGTAAGTACAGTTGTATGCAAATAAAACCACATGAAACAAACGTAAATAACTGCAAATGTGTATTATAGTAGAAAATATAGATTTACTTGCATAATACTCAAAAGTCAGGATTTATATATAAGATAAATACAGAAATGTTTTGCGTGTGTATGTAGTATTAGAAGACATCCCATGAAATATTAGCAGGGATAATCAGCAACATTCCTTAGACCCATTCAATTTGACTTCTAAAGTCCTATAAATCCTCCACATAAATTTGAAATAAAGGAGCATTCAGGGAAAAAGATTATTGGAACTTCTTTGTATTAATAACAAATTTAAAATTGAATTTGCCAGTAGCCAGATTTATTTTGAGCATTTTTTTCTTTATGACATTTCAAATCATTTGGAGGAGTACTAAGCAACAATGTAGGTTGAAGGGAAGGGCTCTAGTCTCCAAATAGACTGTCCTCTCCACCTTGCCATCTAAAGGGAATTAACTTTGTTTCTTGAAACTTTTCTGAAATAACAGTCTGGTGATTCACGTTGCAGAGAATCTTGTTAAGTAATTTTGTATTTAGTTGTTGGCCTCTACTAATTGTGTGTGTATGTGTGTGTGCCTTTTTCATTCTAGATTTCCTGTGATGTTCTTGAGGGGAATGTGTGCTTGTCATGCAATAGATAGTCTTTGAGTGTATAATTAATGGTGACCAACCATCCTCGTTTATTCAGGACAGTGGGGATTTCCAGGACACAGGACGTTTACGGTTCAAACCAGGGCAGTCCTAGACAAACCGGGATGGTTCCTCATCTCATGAGCCAGGCCCTGGGCCACATGCATGGGGACCTGGAGAACCAGAGAGACCTTGTCCCACCTCTATGGAATTTATATTGTATTTGGGAATTTGGATTTTCAAAAGTTAATGATGAGAGTGATGTAGGAGTTTGGCACAAGGGGAATCAACCTGAGGGGGCAGTGAAGCCCTCTTGAGAAGGACTGATATTTAGCTTGAGAGCTGGAGTTGGGACTGGATTTAGCTGGTCGGAGGCTTAGACTGGAGTGAGGGTGTGAGAGTGTGTTCAAGAGAGCGTTTCAGGCAGAGGGACCGCATGAGCACACCCTTGAAGCAGAGAGCTTGGTGAGTCCATGAACTGAGAAGAGGGATGGCTGAGCTGAGTCAACACAGGGGGAGGGGTGTGAGCCACACCAGCGATGGGGGACAGGCAGGACCAGATCAGGGGTGACTTGAGACTCTGTTCTAAGACCAGTGGGAAGACTCTGGAGAGATGCGTGTAGAAGGATGATGTGATTAGGGTTTGGTCTAAGCATGTGGGTTAAAATGGACTTCATGGTTAAGAATGAAGACTTAATATGCAAGATGGGAGGTGCTGGGAATAAGATTAAGAATAAGATGATTGTTCCCTACGCCTGGCTGATGGCTGTGGAGTAGGAAAGAAGTAGAAAGAAAAGATCTTGGATTGTAGAACCAAGAGAACATAACGGTACTTTCTTGCCTGCATGTGTCAGATGGCACAGGGCACTGACTTTGCTCCTCGCTGCTGTCCGTGCAGACCTGCAGGCGCCCCCTCACCCAGGTGTGTGTGTTCACCCCTCTTTGCCACTCACAGGCACCCCTCCACATCCTAAAAGAATTCAGGCCTTACTTGTGAGGGGGTTGTCTCACACGGGAGACACCTAGGAGAGACACTGCAGGCATCAGAGCAGCCCCTTCAGCATCTCCATCAGCCTCCTCCCTTCCCCTCTCTCGTTTTCCACACCCAGAACTACCCCTGCTCAGTATTCCACATCCCCATGATCTTCCTCCCCCAGGCTTGAGAAGGGTGCGGCAGCCACTGTGGTGGACATCATCTGCACCTTCCACTCTGACTCCCGCAGGTCCCAGGCTGGACAGAGAGTGACTCTACTGGGAGCTGAGCCATGAGACACAGAGCATCACCAACCTGGGCTCCTTCACCCTGGACTGGGACAGCCTCTACGTCAGTGGTGAGGGGCTGTGATACAGCCACGCTCTGTCTCCCAGTCGGAGGTCTGTGTTCCCTCTGTTGCTCTAAAGTGAGCTATGATCCATCTCTCTATCCTCATGTTCTGGGTTCAGTCTTCTCATCACTGTGTGATCACTGGGTCCAGCCAACTTCCATCTCGTTGCCTTCTCCCTGAACACCCCTCTACTCATCCCCTCTGCTTTCCTCTCTGCTTTTCCCTCAAAGGTCCCTACATCCTTCCTTTCCCTTAATTCTTTATGTTCACCCCAACTCTTGCTCAGCTCCTCTCGCCTTCTCCCCACAGGTTACACCTATGGAGCCATGGACCCGACTACCAACAGTGAGTATTCCTGGCCCTGATCTCCTAGGTCCCGTCTGCATTTGGGGTTGTGGAGCACTTGTTCTCCTTCACCTGCTGTCCTTGATGAGGGAGGCACCTGGAAGTGCTCTAATTCATCCCTTCTCTCCCTCCCGGGTTCTGATGGAGAGTCCCAGCCCATTGTGACAAAGCCTTAGACACAGATATGTTCTCCACCACATTCTGACCCCACGTGGTTTTCACTTTAATTCTCCTAGGGCCCCACCCTTGGTCCTCCTTTTCCAGGTATCCCATTCATCTTCCCATTTTTCTGCCTGTCTATCTGTCTCTATTCCGAGTTCAGTCTCTCTTGTTCACCTATCTCTCTCTCTTGGGCTCCTCTCATCCACAGGCTTGCTCATCCCTCTACTCACACAGTCACCCGTCCCCTCACTCTCATTTATGCTTCACCTGTGAATGGTGGTCCTGAGACAGCCAGTGCTGGAGCCCGTGTGAGCCTGGGGGCTCCTCCCACTCTGTCCCTCCCTGCTGACAGCCCTCTCCACAGCTCCCAAGCCGACCACCAGGTCCCTGCATACTTGATCATCACCTGTGCCACCAGAAGCCACCACAGGTATCTTGGGGCCCCTTTTCCTTCCCAAGAGAATCTCTCTGGCCCCACTCCCCATGAGCCAGGTGTTATCCAGGAGCTGGGAAGCCAGGGTGTGAAATTCTGGTCTTACGGCAATCATGCTGATTACAAAGATTATACCAACGATTCAGTCTAAGGCCAGACCTCAGAGAGCCCCTAGTCTTGTGAAATTAACACACCATTATAATACAATATGGGATATTTCGGGGAGATGCACCTGGCATAATTTGGAGGGGAAGAGCTTGCTAGAGAAAGTTTCACCAGAATGAAGTCTTTAAGAATGAGTAGGAGTGACCCCGGCAAATAGAGGATGAAGGGTTTTCCTGGAAGAGGGGATTCCATGAGCAAAGGCTCCGGCCAGAAACAACATTCCGTATGGGGAGAATTGAAACGAATTTGGGTTGCATGAAGCATAACCTTTAACCCGCAGTAGATGGATAAAATGAGACTGAAAGGTCAGCAGGAACCAGATTGAGTAGAGCCTTGAGTGCCAGGTCAAGAAGGTTGAACTAAACACTGAAGGCCATAGGGAGCCATGGGTGGTACTAGAGCAATGGTGGCCCTAGTGGTGTATTCATTTCAGAAAGATTCTTCTAGTAGTCCACGTGGAACATCCTTTAGAGCATTCAGTGAACCTGCTGGGGTGTTTGTCCGGGTGAAGGAAGTTAAGACCTGAGCTAGGACAGGGATGGAGAGAGGGAGTGTATCTGAGGACCAGTGTGCAAGGTGAATGGGTGTTACTGGGAGGGAGGTGGAGCTGAGCAGATATGGTGGTTCTGACTTGGGTGACCCCACGTGTGGATGGTGTTGCCACTGGGAAAGAAGACGACAGATTATAATGAGTGCAGGACCCTGGTGTGGTCTCAGCCCAGCTTTCAGAGACGGCCATCGCTCTCCCTCTCGTCTTGCAGCTTTGGGGCACAACCTGAGGACCCTCACAGTCAACGTCACCATCTCCACCCTCTGGTGCTCCTCAGACATGAGCAAAGACTAAGCCACGATCAACTTCACTGAGAGGGTCCTGCAGAGCCTGGGGAGACCCTGGTCCCAGCAGCTCCTGGTGGGTTAAATCCCACCCAGCCCCTCCTTCAAACCCTGTCCCTCCTGCTCCTCCTCCTCCTCCTTCCTCCCCAGCTGGATCTTTGTTCAAGAAGAGCAGCCTGGGCCCATTCTACTCGAGTTGCAGACTGGTCTCCCTCAGGTGAGACCCTCCCCTCAGCATTTGCCCCTAATGACCACTTTTGTAACCACCCCTCTCTGTCTCCCCACTGTCCTCCCATTTCCTCCTTCCTGTTCTGGCCCCCACCCCCAGAGGTTTCAGGACCTCTCTCTAGAGTCCCCACATCCCTCTCTCCCCAGGCCTGAGAAGGATGGGACAGCCACCAGTGTGGACGCTGTCTGTACCCACCACCCTGACCTCGTGGGCCACCATGCCTCTGTGCTGGGAGCTGAGAGTCTCCACCTGTCTGCTCTTCCTCTCCGTGGCTCCAGGCTCTGCAGCCCAGAGTTTATGCATCCAGAGAGAGCACCAGCTACATTTCTGCATCATCAGCTGGAACCTCAGCAACTCGGAGCCCACATCCTTGGAGTACACCGCCCTGCTCGGGGACACCCAGGACCAGGTGGGGTCTCCCTCTCCCGTCTCTCCTTGCCCTAAGTGCACAATCATTCCTCCATCTGACTTACATCTGTTATGTGATTGTTTCAACCCTTCATTTTCCCTGCATGTCTGGGTTCTCTCAGTGTCCAGAGGTGATGTCCTAGCTGCCATCCCCATTTCTCACATGGATAAACTGAAGCTCAGAAATGGGAGTATTGTGCTTAAGGTCACACAGTGAGTTAGGGAGAGAGCCAGGATTTGAAGTCAGATCTCCCTTGCCCCAAGATCTGTGATCTTTCACTGGCACCAGTGGCGCCTTGCATCCCCAGGAGACCTCCACCTCACCCACTCTCCCTCGCGTTTGTTCTAGGTCACCAAGCTCTACAGTGGCAGCCAGCTTTGAGACGTATTTCACTCCTGCCTGGTCACCAACTTGATGTAGGTTGAGGAGATTGGAAGCATTGGCTGAGCTGGTGGCTGATGACTCTGAGCTCCCGTGACACATCATTGATCTGGAAGTCACTTACATCGTGCCCATTCTGCCCCACATCCCTGTCAACTAATCCTAACATCTCCTTCCATAGGTTTTCGGGGGATGAGAAAAGCATTAACATTTGGTGCCACCAACCTCCAGCATCCTGCTCCTCCTCCTCTTTTGGAGACTTTCAACAAATATCAGCAGTCTAACTGTGCTCTCCAATAGTGGAGCCGCTAACCACATGGGGCAATTTAAATTTTTTATACACCTATTAGTATACGATTCACATATTATGTGTGGGGAGGAGTGTATTTTTTAGGTTTTCCTATATTCAATATCTTCTCATCTGCAAAACAAATAGTTTTACCTCTTCCCTTCCAATCTGGGTTTCTTTTTTTCCTTTTTCTTGCCTAATTGCCCTCATTAGAACCTCTAGTACCTGTGATTAACATACGAGATATGGGAAGACATCATTGTCTTGTCCCTGGTCTTAGGGGGAAATTTTCAGTCTTTCACCATTGAATATGGTGTTAGCCGTGGGTTTTTCATCGATGCTGTTTATAGGTTGAGAAAGTTTTTTTGTATTCCTAATTTGTTGAGTGTTTTCTTTTTTAGACATGAAGGGCGTTGTATTTTGTAAAATTATTTTCTGTATATGTGCTCGAGATTTCGTGGTATTTGCCCTTATTCTATTAATATTGTGTAATACATAATCCAGTTTTCAGATATTAAGCCAACCCTTCAACTAGAGGTGAGAGATTAAGATGGTCTCAAGTCTTTCCTGGGCGTGCCACAGCCCTGAGCATTTGTGGCCTTCTAGATGCCCGCAAATACACTGGAGCTTTTCAAAGCCCCTTGTGGACATCTCATTCCCCCAATTTTTCTTCTGAGTTTTTGGCTCACCATTGCCTGCCTCAGCTGGTGTCACTCCCTCAGGCAGCTACAATAGAAAACAATTAGCCCTGAATATTTTTAGCAAGTGTCCTGGGGACAGACTTTCCTCCCTGGGCAAGCTCTGAGTCAAGTAACATCAAGCCCTGAACATGGGGCTTTTTCGGGAAGCTGCCAGGCAGGTCAGCTAGTGACAGTTCAATGGGGATGGCTCTTTTCAGAGCTCCAAACCCATCATTTCTGCTTGGCTGCTGGTTGTCTCAGCTACCATGGTTCTGAGACTGATGGTTTTCAAAGTTATGCAAGATATTGTGAGAGCAGGATGGGATAGTGCAAGTTATAATGCCACAAAGTTTGCTCCTGTTATCAAGATTCTACCATGTTTCTTCACTAAACCCTCCTCAGATTCTTACAAGCCATTGATTAATTTCTAGACTTTTGAAAAGTTGATTTTGACCTTTTTTTTACCAGTGTATTCATTGTTTTTATGCATTTGCAAAGGTCCTTTCTCAAATGTTTCAAAAATGTTCTCCCTGTGGTTATTTATTTATAAATTAATTACTTAAAATGAAATTACGTGATAAATTGAGTTCCTCACTCACAAACACTAGCCACATTTTAAGTGCTTGATAACAACACGGGGCTAATAATGATTGTATTTGGTAGTGCAGACAAATGTTTACATTATTGCAGAAAGTTCTCTTGGACAGGACCCAGAGGCAGGGAATCTAGAATCAGGGTAGAATTCTAGACACCCTTGTTCATCCCTTGTGCCCTTCCAGGTCTGTCCCCCACAGTAACCACACTGGAGTGGACTCCCTATGTACCTTGCCGCCTTGGCACAGAGACTGGACAGAGTTGCCATCTATGAGGAATTCCTGTGGCTGACCCAGAATGGACCCAGCTGCAGAACTTGACCCTGGTCAGGAAGAGTGTCCTTGGGAATGATAAGGCTCCCTGGTCATTGTGAAAGGAAATGCGGACTTTCTGGGGATTCTGGATGCCTGGGGCTGAGAGAGCATTGAACTTTCTCAGGCTGGCAGGAGGTGGCATAGACCCCCAGTCTTTACCCACCATTGAGAGAGAGAAATGGACACCAGTGTAATATAGGAGGCCATCACCTTCTCCTAGACAACTCTGTGACCTCAAGCTAGGCACCTACCCTCTCTGGACTTTTGTTTCCTTATCTCTGCCCTGAAAGCCACTGGGCCAGATGGTCAGTGAGGGTCTCCAGCTGTGTGTGAAGAAGACTTACAGGTTTGGGCATCATGTGGTTTCTGATCCACAGGCTATAGTTTACCCAGTCCCGCTCCAGATGAGCACCAATGCGCTAGAACTTTCTGCAGTGTTGGAATGTTCTATATCTGTGCTCTCCAGTGCATAGTCACATGTGGCTATTGAGTACTCGAAAGATGGTATTGTGACTGGTCTTTATTTGTACTGATTTTTAATGTTACTGAGGTACTAGATTTTTTATTTTATTTAACTAAAATTAATTTTAATTCAAAAAGAGACTTGTTGCTGCTCCATATCAGACAGCACACCTCTAAGAGTTTGTCTGGATAGAGGTACAAGTAGAGGGACCTGCACCCTTCCACCCATGCCCACTGGGTGCTGTGTGTCCTCACCTCCTGGAGTTTATGTTGTAGCTGGCAATAACAAGAATAGAGAATTCAAACTTATCAATTATTTGATGTGAACAAACTCATACTTGGAGGTGGTAATCAGAGAAGACTTCCTGCAGGAAGTTACATTGTAGGTTAATTCTAGAAAATGAATATTAAGCAAATAGATAAAGGAGAAGGGGATGATGTGTTTCCAGGCATGGAAGAACACATTTGAGTGGGATTTTACAAATTTAGAGAGATCCCATAGGCTTGCCAACTATGATGACCCATTCTCCCCCCGACCGTCCTAAGAAAGTCCAGGCCAAATTCATACCTCTGTGCCCAGAGGTATGAATTTGGTTTAATTTATTACACTTTTATTCTGTGATAATGGTCTTGGATTTTGTAGCAAAGTGTGTTCACTTTTTAGAGATGGAAACTAAAATTGTTTGAAACATCATGATGTCTACTTGACTTTAATATTTCATTGAAAACATGGGATGAATCAAGGGTGGCAAGTGTTAATAATTTATACATTGATGAAATATTGTTTTAATTGGATGGAATATACGTTGTTAAATCTAGATGGTGGATGTTTATGAAACTGTTCCTTTTATTTTTCTGTGTCTAAAAAGTTTTATTAAAAAGAGTGAAACACACTCACATGCATTCTCCATTTCATTCACTTCCAGAATATTTTCCCAATAGAGATGACACCTTGACTGAGAAACCTTTTAAACCTGCAGGAAGTCCTAGCCCATGGTAGGGGATGAGTATCTTGATGCTGTGTCTCATCAAAGAGAACCATGTGCACAGTGTCTTGGATGATGAAGAATGTTGGCCAACCCTTGTCAAGGAGAGTTGAGGCACAGTGGGGTCACCAGGAGCCCTGGGGTGATGACAGGACATGGCTCACCACACCACTTGTCTCCCCAGACCCCCCCTTCTGGGCCCTCATCCTCATCTGCTTGGCGGGCCCCCTGGTGCTCATCACAAACCTGATGTGCTGTCTCCTGGCAAGCCATGACGTGTTGATTGTCTTCTTACTATTAGGTTGTAAGAGGTCTTTATATATTATAAATACACATCCTTTTCTAGGGATATGATTTGCAGATGTTTTCTCCCAGTCTGTGTGTGGCTTGCCTACTCCTTCACAACATGAGTCATTGGGGAAATGTAAGTGACAGTCACCATAAGATTCCACCACACTTGAGAATGGCTAAAATTAAAAAAACTGACTATAGCAAATGTTGTTGAAGATGTCAAGTCACTGAAACTCTCATCAGTACTGGTGAAAAATAGCTTGGATGCGTCTTTACTAATTACATATGTCTAACCAGCCATTCCTCTCCTAGGAATTCATCTAAGGGAAATAAACACATATTTATATACACAGACTTGTACACACATGTTGATAACAACCTAGTTATAGTAGACAAAAACGGAAAACAACTCAAATGTCCATCTACTGGTGAAAGGATACACAAAGTGTGGTATATCCCCACAGTGGAATACTATTCAGCCATAAAAAATAATGAATTATTTTTTTCTTTTTTAATTATTTTATTGAAATTATAAAGGGTTTTAACATTGTGTAATTTCGGGTGTTCATTATTATCTGTGAATTTCTGTATAGACTACATCGTGCTTACCACAAGTAGTCTGACTTTTATCCATACCATGCACATGTGCCCCTTTAACTCTTTCACTAAACCCCCAGCCCCCTTCCCCTCTGGTAAGCACTAATCTGTTCTCTTTATCCCTGTGTATGTTTATCTTCTACATATGAGTGAAATCATGCATATACCTTTGTCTGGCTTATTTCATTTAACATCATATCCTCAAGGTCCATCCAGGTTGTTGCAAACAGGACGATCTTGTCTTTTTTTTCCTGGCTGAGTAGTATTCCATTATATATACTACATACCACATCTTCTTTATCCATTCATCTGTAGCAGGGCACTTGGGGTGCTTCCATGTCTTGGCTATTGTGAATAATGCCACAGTGAACACAGGGGTGCGTAAATCTCTTTGAATTGTTGATTTCAATTTTTTTGGATAAATACCCAGTAGTGGGATAGCTGGAAGTTATGGTATTTCTATTTTTAATTTTTGAGAAATCTCCATACTGTTTTCCCCGGTGGCTGCAACTGTGTGCATTCCCACCAGCAGTGTGTGAGGGTGCTCTTTTCTCCTTATCATCTCCAACATTTGTTATTTTTTGTCTTGGGAGATATAGCCATTCTGACAGGTGTAAGGTTATCACTCATTGTAGTTTTGATTTGAATATCCCTAATAATTAGTGATGTTATACATCTTTTCATGTGCCTGTTGGGCTTCTGTATACCTTCTTTGGAAAAATGTCTGTTCATATCCTCTGCCCATTTTTAGATTGGATTATCTTTTTTGTTGTTGTCGGGTGTATGAGTTGTTTATATATTTTGGAAATTAACCCCTTGTCAGATATATGATGTGCAAACATTTTCTCCCAGTTTGTGGGTTGTCTTTTCGTTTTTTAATTTTTTTGAGGAAGATCAGCCCTGAGCTAACATCCGTGCTAATCCTCCTCTTTTGTTCTGAGGAAGACCGGCTCTGAGCTAACATCTATTGCTAATCTTCCTCCTTTTTTGTTTTCCCCAAAGTCCCAGTTGATAGTTGTATGTCATAGTTGCACATCCTTCTAGTTGTTGTATGTGGGACGCGGCCTCAGCATGGCCGGACAAGCGGTGCATCTGTGCGCATCTGGGATCCGAACCTGGGCCGCCAGTAGCGGAGCTCGTGCACTTAACCACTAACCCAAGGGCCTGGCCCTGTCTTTTCGTTTTGTTCATCATTTCCTTTGCCTTACAGAAGACTTTTAGTCTCATGTAGTCCCATTTGTATATTTTTTCTTTTCTTTCCCTTGCTTGAGTAGACATAGTATTGGGAAGGGTGCAGAAAAGACTGATGTCAAAGACTGTACTGCGTATATTTTCTTCTAGGAGTTTTATGATTTCAAGTGTTAGATTCAAGTCTTTTATCCATTTCGAGTTAATTTTTGCGTATGGTGGAAGATAATGATCTACTTTCATTCATTTGCATGTGGCTGTCCTGTTTTCCCAACAGCATTTATTGAAGAGACTTACCTTTCTCCATTGTATGATCTTGGCTGCTTTGTCAGAGATTAACTGACCACAGATATGTGGTTTATTTTCTGGGCTTTCAGTTCTGCTCCATTGATCTATGAGTCTGCTTTTGTGCCAGTACCATGCCATTTTCATTACTGTAGCTATGTAATATATTTTCAAGTTAGGATTGTGATGCCTCCAGGTTTGTTCTTTCTTCTCAGGATTTCTTTGGCTATTTGAGGTCTTTTGTTATTCCATATATCATTTAGGATTCTGTGTTCTGTTTCTATGAAGAATGTCATTGGGATTCTGATTGGGATTGCTTTGAATCCGTAGATTACTTTAGGTAATATGGACATTTTAACTGTGTTTATTCTTCCAATCCATGTTCATGGAATATCTTCCCATTACTTCAGGTCATCATTGATTTCTTTCAATAATGTCTTACAGTTTTCATTGTATAGGTCTTTAACCTCTTTGGTTAAATTTATCCCTAATAACTTTTTTCATTTTGTTGCAATTGTAAATGCGATTGTACTCTTGAGTTCTCTTTCTGTTAGTTCATTATTAGAGTATACAAATGCAACTGCTTTTTGTTAGTTGATTTTGTACGCTGCAACTTTGCTGTAGTGGTTGATTATTTCTAATAGTTTTCTGATGGATTGTTTTGGGTTTTCTATATTTACAATCATGTCATCTGCAAACAGCAAGAGTTTAATTTCTTCCTTTCCAGTTTAGATTTCTTTTATTTCTTTTTCCAGCCTAATTGCTCTGGCCAAAACCTCCAGTACTATGTTGAATGGGAGTGGCGAGAGTGGGTAACTTTGTCTTCTTCCTGTTCTCAGAGGAATGGCTTTAAGTTTTTCACCATTAAGTATGATGTTGGCTGTGGGTTTGTGATATTTGACCTTTATTGTGTTGAGGTATTTTCCTTCTATACCCATTTTATTGAGAGTTTTTATCATAAATGGATGTTGTGTTTTGTCAAATCCTTTCTCTGCATCTGTCTAGAGGATCATGTGATTTTTATTCCTCATTTTGTTATTGTGGTGTAGCACATTGATTGATTTGCGGATGTTGAACCTTCCCTGCATCCCTGGTATAAATTCCACTTGATAATGGTATATGATCCTTGTAATATACTGCTGTGTTCGATTTGCTGATATTTAGTTGAGGATTTTTGCATCTGTGTTCATCAGCGATATCGGCCTGTAATATTCCTTCTTTGTGATGTCCTTGCCTGCTTTTGCTGTCAGGGTGATGTTGGCCTCATGGAATGAATTAGGAAGTCTTCCATCTTCTTCAACTGCTTGGAATAGTTTCAGAGGCATAGGTATTAAATCTTGTTTGAATATTGTGTAGAATTCTCCAGAGAAGACATCTGGTCCTGGACTTTTGTTTTTGGGAGGTTTTTGATGACCATTTCGATCTATTTACTTGTGATTTGTCTGTTCATTTTCTCTGTTTCTCCTTGAATCAGTTTTGGGAGGTTGTATGAATCTAATAATTTATCTATTTCTTTTAGGTTATCCAATTTGGTGGCATGTAAGTCGTTCAGTGTATTCTTTTATCTTCCTTTGGATTTCTGTGGTATCTGTTGTAATTTCTCCTCTTTCATTTCTAATTTTATGTGTTGAGCCTTCTCTTTTTTTCTTAGTGAGTCTGGCTAAGGGTCTGTCAGTTTTGTTTCAATCTTCACAAAGAACCAGCTCTTTGTTTCATTGATCCTTTCTACAGTTTTTTTAGTCTCTATTTCATTTATTTCTGCTCTAATTTTTATTATTTCCCTCATTCTGCTGACTTTGGGCTTCATTTGTTCTTCATTTTCTGATTCTATTAGGTGTAGTTTAAGGTAATTATTTGGTATTTTTCTTGTTTGCTGAGATGCGCTTGTATTGTTATGAATTTCCTTCTTAGAACTGCTTTTGCTGCATCCCATAAGAGTTGTTTTGGGTCTTTTCATTTTCATTTGTCTTCAGGTATTTTTTGATTTCTCCTTTCATTTGTTCATTGATCCAATGTTTCTTCAGTCGTGTGTTCTTTAGTCTCCACATATTTGTAACTTCCCCATCTTTTGTCTTGTAGATGATTTCTAGTGTCATAGCATTGTGGTCAGAAAAGAAGCTTGATATGATTTCAATCTTAAATTTATTCAGGCTTGCCTTGTTTCACAACATATGGTCTATCTTTGAGAAGGTTCCATGTGCACTTAAGAAGAATGTGTATTCCGCTTTTTTGGGAGGGTATGCTCTATATATATCAAGTTCATCAGATCATATGTTTCATTTCATTCCACTATTTACTTGTTGCCTTTCTATGCATGATCTATCCATGGATGTAAGTGGGATGTTCAGCTCCCCTGCTATTTCTGTGTTGCTGTTAATTTCTCCCTTTAGGTCTATTGATAGTTGCTTTATATTTTTTTGTGGTGTTGCGTTAGGTGCATATAACTTTATAAGTCTTATGTCCTCTTGGTGGAAAGTCCTCTTTATCATTATATACTGCCCCTCTTTGTCTCTCATAGTCTTTTTTATCTTGAAGTCTGCTTTGTCTGATATAAATATGGAAACACCTACTTTGTTTTATTTGCCATTTGCTTGGAGTATTGTCTCCCATCCATTCATTCTGAGCCTGTTTGTTTTTAGTGCTGAGATGTGTTTCCTGGAGGCAACGTATTGTTGGGTCTTGTTTTCTAATCCACCCCACCACTCTGTGTCTGTTGATTGGAGAATTCAATCGATTTACATTTAGAGTGATTATTGATACCTGAGGGCTTAATCCCTCCTAATCTATAATTCCATTGTTTCTCTTCCTTTCAGTTTCGGACTACTATTTCATTTTGGGGGTTTTCTGTGAAAGTTTTCTCTTTTTTTATTATCTATGGCTCTGCTCTGATTCTTTGTTTGCTGGTTACTGTGAGGTTTGTATGAAGATGTCATAGATGACATAGTCCATCTTCTGAGAGCCTCTTATCTCCATTAGACTAAGCAGGTTCCATCCCTTTCCTCTTCTCCTTCTGAGTTATTGTTGTCACAAGTTATTCATTTTTGTGTTGTGCATTTGTGACTATGCTGAAGTGTTTATAGTTACTTTTTATGCTTTCCTTCCATTCTTTTTTTAAGTTATAATTAAGTATTTGCTACCTTGTTGTGATACAGAGCTGTAGCTTTCTGATTTTGTTTGTCTATTTATCTCTTTGCTCAAAGCTTTGTAGACATTTGTCTTCTATTTGTTTCAGGTATGATGGCGTTCTTGATCATTGCTTGTATGGGACATCTAGTGACGATGAACTCCCTCAGACTTTGTTTATCTGCGAAAACTTTTATTTCTCCATTGTATCATAAAGATCATTTCACTGGATAGAGTATTCTTGGCTGAAAGTTTTTGTCTTTCAATATCTCTATTATATCATTCCATTCTTTCCTTGCCTGTAAAGTTTCTGCCAAGAAATAAGCTGAAAGCCTGATAGGGGTTCCTTTGTAGGTTATTTTCTTCTGTTTGCTTCCTTTAATATTTTTTCTTTATCATTGGCTTTTGTCAATTTTACTATTATATGCCTTGGAGGAGGTCTTTTAGCATTGATGTTATTAGGCCTTCTGCTGGTTTCATGTACTTGTAAGTCCAGTTCTTCCCCAGGTTTGGAAAGTTCTCAGCTATTATTTCTTTTAACAAGCTCTCTGATCCTTTCTCCCTCTTTTCTTCTTCTGTGATACGTATAATTCTTAGGTTGCTTTTATAATTGAGTCATATATTTCTCCAAGAATTCCTTCATTTTTTAAAAATCTGAGTCCTCTCTCCTCATCCACTGAAAGCATTTCTGTATTTCAATCCTCTAAATCACTAATTCTTTCATCCATAATATCAGCTGTTTTTTAATGATTCTAGATTATTTTTTATCTCAATAATTATGTTTTTCATATCCAGAATTTCTGCTTGTCTTTTTTTTAATAGTTTCAGTTTCTTCGATGAAGTATTCCTTTTCCTTATTAATTTTATTCCTGAGTTCATCGAACTGTCTGAACATTCTTGTAACTTGGTGAGTTTCTGTAATGACAGTTATTTTGAATTCTCTGTCATTTAGATTGTAAATTTCTGTGACTTCAAGGTTCGTTTCTAGAGGTTTGTCATTTCCTTCTGCTCTGAATTGTTAGTGTAGTTTCTTATGGTCTTTGATCAACTAATCTTTTGCCTGCATATTTGTGGTTGTATCAGGTCACAGATTCCACCTGCTACCGCTGTGGGGGAAGCATGAGCTGTCTTTCTGATCCCACCCCATATGCTGAAAGTTGCGTTGGTAAAGTGGGTGTTCCCATCCGCTGGGAAAGCATTAACACTGAGCTCAGAGCTGCAGCCACACGGAGGCACCTACCCAGTTGTGAGACTGCAGCACTACTATGGGTATTTGTGCCATCTGGGAAAGCATTTGCATGTGTGCATATATCTGCTGCTGCCTTTTCTCATGCTCATGCCAGCCTCTGTGCTTGGTGGGTGAGACTTCTTCACGGGTTCTGAACATTGGCCAATCATTGGGACTGCAGTGGCATGGTGGGCTTTCCAATCATCCAGGAAAGCATTCATTTGAGGGTCCAGGGCTCCCGCCAACCCCTCCCAGATTTGCACCAAGGTGCATTCCTACTTTGGGGGATGCAGCAGTACTATTGGCTCTCACTCCAACCTGGGAAGCACTCGGGTGTGTGCACAGTGCTGCCAGGGAAGCATTGGGGATAGGAATGAATTCATAGTACATGCGATGACAAGAATAAATCTCAAAATAATTATTCTGAGTGAAAGAAGCCAGTAAAAAATGAGTACATAGTATATGATCCCATTTATAAAAATCCTTGGAAAATACACGAAAATCTATAAGGACATATACCAGACATATACTGGTTACCTGGGAATGAGAATGTGTTTGCAAACAGCAGGGAAGGAGGAATTAAAATGAGCATGAGGAAATTTAGGGAGGATGGGCATTCCTTTTCTCGATTGAGGTGATGGTTCAATATGTTATAATCAAAATGTATAAATTTATTCACTTTAAATGTATGCAGTTTACTGTATGTCGGTAATACCTCAATTAAGCTAGAACATGTAGGGGAAAGAGTGGGAGAGAGAGCCAAGAGAGGGAAAAGGAAAGGAAAAGAAGGACTGAGGATGAAAATTAAGTGGACAAAAGGAAGAGGGAGACACAGGAGACATTGGGTCTCTGTGGCTTTGGCATCTCCTTCTCCTGGAGTCTCCCATACTGGGCAGCTGACTGGACCATTCTGATGCGCTCTCCTCACCTCACCTCGTCTGCCGGCGGAAGAAGGAGGGCGACTATGAGCTCCAGTGACGATGCCTGGGCTATTACCTGCCTCATGGCAACCTACAGAAGCTGCGATGAGTAGATCTGACTATATCTGATGTCCCCTTTTCCCAGCTGGGGTCCAGAGGAGCTGGGCTGGAACAGTACGAAACCACATTGGACGGACTCAGGCTCCAAGCCTTTCTAGACTTGACCCCTGACTGGCTCACAAAGGACTAAGCTGAAAGGTTTCACCTTCCTTAAGTCCTGAAAGTGACTGCAACTTCTGTCCTGTGGTGTCACACCAGTTGATCCCTCAGGGACACCAGAATTGGTGAAACCAGCACAGACATATCCAACATGTAAAATCGTATCCCCACTTCAGTGCAAGGTTTCCCTTCTTGGGAAACTTTGGAACATCCCTCCCCTTGACTCTGTGCGGCCATAACACCCCTCTCGGTTCCTCCATATTCCTCCCCCACTGAAGCCCTGGCAGTCTCATATTCCCCTTTTCTGCTTCATTCTCTGAAGCTCAGATTCACCAGGACTTCCAGATCAATCTCCCTCAATGGCTCCTCTCCCCACTCATGGGTCCTCCATGACGGGAAACAGGCCAAGATGGGATGAGTGGGTGATACATGACTCTGCAGTCACCTTGGGCCTTGGGAGCTGAAATGACTAGGTGTCTGGGAAGCCTGAATCACAGAGTAACACCAAGCTTCTGGGAAGAGAGTATCTGCTCTGGATGTAAAAGTGAATAAAACTTGGGGGGAGAAATCTGAGGGAAAGGAAAGAGTCTTTTTTCATCTTTCTCTGTTCAGAGTCCAACTAGTCTCACAGCAGAGGCTCCCCAACAGGCAGCCCAGAGCAACCCAGGCATGAGGCAGGCTGTGCTCTTCTGCCTTGGGTCTGTGGGAACAGATTACATTATCTGTACACACTGTGCAGACGACCACAGCTGAAGATACCCAAGGGCTGAGAATTAAAGTCACAGTCATGCCACTCTTTCATACTTTTTGTGTGTGAGCTTCACATTCTCAATCTTAAGCAGTGGTTCTCTGAGAATGCACACTCTGAGGATTATAATGATTAATAATATTAATATATTATTATTATTCATTGCATACATTATACACTGTACATTATAATTATAAATTAATGTATAATTATTATACATTAATATTATTATATGTTACATTATTATGATATCATTATAATGGTTAATAATCTTTATCATTATTGACTATTTAATTCTCCTAAGCAACATGACTAGCAAGCTCTGCGTGTACTATCTCAGTTACAGTCACAATATTTAGGGTTTTATATCCATTTTAAGGAAAAGATGCGTAGGATCAGAAAAATAACATGACAAAGAAGGAAAAAAATTACTACAAAGCTAAATTAAACACCTATTCGCACTATGTGTCAAAGAAAGAAAGACGTTTTCTGGCTTACAAACAGACTCAAATTTGACCTCCCACAGGCCTGCAGTGAAAGAACCGGTAAAGAATGTACATCAGGAAGAAGAAATGTTAACCCAGGAAAACATAACAGGAGTCACAAGGAAAGGAAAAAAACCGTCTGTCTAATTTAGTATTAGTTTTCAAACAAGACATTAAAAACACATTTACACCAAAATTCTAGATGATTACCACATGGAAGAATAGAGGAGAGAAGATTTAGGTAAAAAATAACTCCTTTTTTAGGGAAGATATACATACTAAGATACTCTATTATTAACACACTGCTCTCAGAAACTGATAAATCTGTGGGACAAAAGTAAGTAATGATAAAGAGGATGTGAAGAGTGCAACATACTCGATCAGACAAATAGACAAATCCCAACACACTGTCTTATTGTAAGACTTGTGCTGCTGAAAACAGTCGTTCTCCTGACAGCATGATACCGCAATGTCATATCAATTTTCATGAATCAAATTTCCAACGCATATAAATCTAATAACAGGGAAAATCCAGTATTTCATTGTATGCAACTAGTGATTCAACATGCAAAAAATACCAGAAAAATGAGACGCAGAAGTAGGTGTGTTTTTAGAGAAGACAGATATAACAGCTCTTTAGTGAAATGTTATGTTGGAATCTATTGCAATATTACATAAAAAGGACAATCCATTTGGACTAGGTATGTTTTCTCTGTGACTGTGAGGGCAAAACTCTAAAGAATCCCCTGACTGAGATAACTCTCTGTTGATCTTAAAATACAAATACATAACACTCAGGAAAGGAAAGGAAGGAAAGATCACCTTTCTCTCCTCACCTGAAACTCAATCTCCTACCTCAGAAGCATCACTCTCAGTATCTTCTCTGTCATGCAAAGGAATCAAAGAAAAGAAATTATTGGTATATATTAAACTTTCAAGAGCTCAAAGCAAGAAAACCTAATGACCCTTGCAGAGGCATTAATGTAGTGTGAGCTCCATGTCATCTGCCCCGTCTTGTCTTTTATAACCATATTTGTCGAGACGTCCTTCTTTGCCCTTCACTCTCCCTGCCTCTCTAGAGAGTCTGTCTGCATCAGTGCTACCGCCAGTCTCTCTCTTGCCATCTTCACTTTCTCTTCCTGTTTCCTGATATCTTCCTGAGTCAACAGAAGTTGTTTGCAAAGGAGATGTGGGATGTACAGTCCAGCTCCTGGGATCGTCTCTGCTGAATCTGAAGACCAGGCAGGGGTGGGCATGGGACTGGAGTTCAGACCACCTGCAAGCACACCTGGCAGGGATGCACCTGTGCAACTAGGTGAAAGATTTAGCAGGGCTTTGGCAAGGTCTAAAGGACTTAACGGTTCTTCTGCACTCTGCAGGCCTGGAGACCTTGCAGTCTCTTCTGCCAGCAGAGTCGTTGGGGCTGCTCCAACGTTTCCTCCCATTGATGGCATCTGACCTCGTTGCCAGGATAAGATGTGATTCTAGTAACTGGCTTCTTGAATATGTAACTGGACATCCTCAAAGGGATGGAGATGCTCAAACCAGGCTTTGGGTTGGATTGGTTTCCACAATCATGTCGCTTCCTCTGTGATGATTTGACCATCATACTTCTTTTCCTCTTATCCTATAAAAATAAAATATGAATGTGGATCAGAGTGATAAATGAAGCCTGCCTTCCCAGGACAATTATGTCAGATGCCTTGTACTTCTACCCTCCCTCTCTCCCTGTGGGGATTAATCTGACCTGTGTCCTGGGACATCATCAAAGAGATTTGAGTCAAGAACAGAAAGCTCGAGGTCAAAACTCAGGACTACTGCAGGTCATTTCTTCTCCCCCATGTTGTTAGACACTTATCAGTATGACTTTATTCTCTTTTTGTCCTTGTCACTCTCAACAAGAAAAGCTCTGGTGCTCCCTGTCAAGACACACGGTCCCCAGTTTTTTTATAAATCCCAAATCATACCATTCTTCTGTACTATATAACTATTCATTTGATTAATCTATTGACCAGTTGGTGTTCATAGCTCCATTAGAGTTTAAATCAGTAGTGAAATTATCATCTACCCCACTCCTAGTGACACTTATTTGACAACTGTGAACATTAAATCTCAGTACAGAGAATGTATGTCTGAAAAAACTCAACTTCCAAATGGAGATTGTGCTGTAAGTGGGAAGTACACACTGGATTTATGAAACCCAGGAAAACAATATAAACTCTTTCATTATTAAGTTTTGTATAGATTGCACCAACATTGATGATATCTAGGTTATAGTGGGTTAAAATATACTATTAAAATCAGTTTCACCTGTTTGCTTTAATTTTTTAAAATGTGGCTACTAAGAAAAAAAATTAAATTCTATAATATAGAGTGCTTAATGTTACTATTGGACAGTGCCGATGAAGCCATCAGTGAAAATAAATTCCAGAGAAAGTGGTTAGGGACATTTTTTCCCTAGAAAATGAGTCTACACTGACCCACACTGCAAGATGGAGCAAAAACTGTCATACACACACACAGACACACGCACACACTGACAGAATGAAAAAAACCTCTTCCTAGTGTCCCACCTCTTCTCACATGCCATGAGGTTGCACTCCTACTTAGTCCTAAGTGGACTAATCTCAAGAAAGAAGGCAGAAGTCAAGTTAATTTACTAGTTAGGAAGATCTAAAACCAGAGACTAAAGCTCAAGATATGTGGTGAATTTCCTGTCCTGGCTTCTGTTATTAATTCAATATGTTAGGGAGACTTTTCCAAGGAGGGTTGTTTTAAAACTCACTTTTTCTTTACTATTTCATAATAGACAGGCTATGTAAAGAATAATTACTCTAGCCAATCAATGAAAAGGAGATGATAGAACACGAATACCCTTATTATAAGTCACTACTGGATTAGAGAGTCAGGGAACAGCTGACATTGGGTTAATTTGACCTTAATTAGGCTGATTCTGATTTCATGACCGTCATATTGATTGTATTATGCTAGAACCTACGAAACTTCCCAGCCCCCTACTATTTAACCACCAAGGCCCACCACCCAGACTAGTCCTTGCTGACACATTCCCTGCCTCCATCCCTTCTGACAACACCTGGAGGATTTTCCCCAAATCCCACTCTGTCCCTGTGCTCTTCTACCTGCCCCAGGGCCAGGGAATTATTTTCTCCAAGGCTCAGGCTCTGCGTGTGCCCAGCTCTGGGGATGGCACTTCTCTCTCGAGTGAAGACAAGGATCAGAACGCAGACCCTGTGAGCTGCAGCAATTGGACAAAGACTGGGGTTTGCTGACAGAAAATAACCTTTAGTGGGCACTGTTACCAGGGTCCAAGAAGCCCCAGTGATTCCTCCAGGGAATGTGATGCAGGACAAAGCAGGTATGTCTGCCAGTTGTTCGGCTTGGGAATGCCTGTAAGATGACATAGGTGACATTGGTAATGCATTCGCCAATGTTGTTCATTCATTTATTCATCGTATGTCATTGAGTGCTTTCTGTGTACATCCAGACAACAGGCTCACCCTCTGGGGCTCACAGGCAGAGTTAGAAGAATTTCTAAATTGTATTTCTAATATATAGGTACAGCACTGGTAATACACTAGGTGTTCCAAGCATTTTTCAAACATTAACTCCTTTAATACTCTCCATAAACCTACAAAATATGTATGCTGATCATTATTGCCAACTGACAGATGAAGAAACTGAGGCACCAATCAGGTAAAGAACTCAGTCAATACAAATATCTAGTAAGGGATTGAGCTGGAATTTGGACATGAGGAGTTAGCTCCATACTCTGTGCTCTTAACCACGATATTTACTCTCTAAAGACTTCACATCATGAAAAAATTTGATCAGTTATCCATTTTCTTGGTGCATTGAGTAGCCACACTATTTTATCTGTGTCTGAAAAAATAGAATACCTGCGTAGAAACTACTGCACATACACACTCAAATTACATCTACCAATGCCCCCAGTCCCTGAAAATTAATACAGAGAACATTTCAGAAAGTTTCTTGCACAGGTAGGGAGGACCCTGAGGAAATCTCAGTGTTACTGTTAGAAGCTGAGGACAGGCTGGGAGTGGGTCTCAGGGGAAAGGTGTCCTCAGGAGTCACCATTGAATGACAACATTGATGGGAGGGTCTCTGCAGTGACTGAATTCAGGATCTGGTGGTGTTTTAACCTGGTGCTTATCTTCTGGCTGTGGGTTTATGGTGATGCAGCACAGGGAGAGGGGATGGTTCACTGTGTTGTTGGGGAAACCAGACCCATGAAAGAGAGGGAATGACGGTTTCCTTAAACAATGGATTCGTGGTTGGGAAAAATTCGGCCTGGAAGAGACAGTCGTGTTCCTGGTATAACCAGAAGGAGTTGCCTCTGTATCAGCCAAAGCAGACAGCCCTTCCCCGTGCACTAATTTTATCTCAATGGGAAGAAGGAGGAGGAAATCATGTAATGCTCTTCTGGATGTAAGATCTGTGATGGTAGAAACTGTGCTAGGAGGTTCTGAAAGGCCTCTCTGAGGCATTTCAGACCTTTGCTGTGACCAGAATGACAAATGTAAGCACCCCTGCCTATGTCTGGGAACAGTTAGTGTGTCAAGGAGAAGGCTCCCTGGTGCAGAGACTCACAGGAAGAAGCGAGTTTGACCAGGGAAGGTCAGAAATGTGGCCAGTGTGGCTGGAGGGAGTCTGAGAAGAGAGAGTGAGGGGAGAGAGGAGGGTGATCAGGCTGGATCCTGGGACATGGTAGACTGTTATTTTCTGTTCCTTTGTGACAACATTACTCCAAAACCTGCCACCTATAAAGTACAAATATACAACATCTCATAATTTCTGTGAGCCAAGCATCTGGCATGGCTTAGCTGGGTGCCTCTGCCTCAAAGTCTCTGTGAAGCAGGTTTGTGGTCTCAACAGGGCTCAAATGGGGGAGGATTCCCACCCAAGATCACTCACATGGGTTTTGTCAGGATCCATTTGGACTGAGAGTCTGAGCTCCTGTCTGTCTGTTGGCTGGACACTCCCTCAGTTCTCTCCTATGGAGACTCTACATAGTGCAACTGAAAACATCAGCACTTGCATTCCCAGTTCTGGTGATTTGATAGAGAGCGAGAGCGAGAGAGAGAGAGAGAGAGATGGAAACAGAAGGAGGGAGGTAAGTAGGGAACCCAAGTAAGCCAGTAAGCAGGAAGTGACAGATGTTTTGTAATTAAAACTTGGAAGTGACATCCCATCACCTTGGCTGTGTTCTGTTGTTCAGAAGCCAGATACTGACCACTTAGTGATGACAAAAGGATGTGCACTTCAGGAAGCAGGGAGCATTGGGGCCATTGTGGAGGCTGCCCACCACATAGGCCAACGTGAGGCACTTGGGACTGATTCTGAGTAAATCAGGGGACCGTGGAAGGGTTAATGCCAGTGGATCACAATGTCTGAATTTCCTCTAATTTCAACCCCTTCAGGATGCATACCTGAAAATGAGGCCCAGAGGGGCAGTGACTTTCCCAAGATCACACATCTGGAACCCAGAGAAGTTCTGACTGGTATTCTATGTGATGTCCTACTCCTTCTTGTACTTCCTCCTTCTCTAAGTGTGTACATTAGACACATGTGACACCAGCCCACAGGTGTTGTACGTATTATCACATGTACCCTGACACGGTCCCCAGGGAGCTGTGTTTAGCCCAATCCTCATTGTGCAGCTTGGGAGACTGGACAGATCTTGAGAGGCACAGCAGCTTTTCCAGGACATAGATCTAGTAGGAACAAAGAGGTCTGACTTCAGCTCTGTCTCCTCAAATCTGGCCCCCTAGATCCACTCCCAAGGAGCTGTGGGGAGGGTGGTGATGGGTATTTGTGTACAGTGATGGAGATGACATGGACAAGGAGGGAGAGCAGCCAACAGCCTAGAGGGGGCTTTGGGTGGGTCTGATTGAGTGAAGGGGCCAAGTAATAGAACCTTTAATAAGTGACCTCACTTCCTTGGTGACAGCCCCCAATAGAACTTAGAACTCTGGTTCCCAGGCACCCACATTGTAATCACAGCCTCCATTCCACTTCATTTGAGTGGAGGCACTCGACAGAGTAGGATGTTCTCATGTTGTCTCGTGACTTTCCGAGGCTCTGGTCCCCGGAAAGCCCAGAATGAGAGCATGTTAAGTCGCTTTAGACATTGGCTCAGCCCTCACCTCGAATGTGTGTGGCCTTTTGGCAGGAGGAACCATGAGGTAACAGTGTGGGCCAGGGCAGGCCACTCTAGATCAGGCCAGAACTGTGATCCCAAAACGACAGCCCCACACCCCTTAACACTCATTGTGTGTGTGTGGGTGGGAGGAGGTGGAGTTAGGGAAGCTGGGGATGAGGAGGACCCAGCATGGGCAGGAACAGGAAGCTAGATGTTGGGAGTCAGGCAGTGTTTCATGTTCATACTCAATATCTTGGCTGCAGGAGAGTCAGGTGAGTGCTGGGGATCAAGTTCCTCTATCTGCATGTGAATCCTGGGCCATCAAGGTGTCCTCGCATTCCTTCCCTGGTGGAGTCTATGCAGATTCCCCTCTGTGCCTGATCTGTGGCGGGGTTTCCCCCTGTGGCAAAGTCCAGGCAGGCCCCTGATCCCTCCTGGCCTGACTGCTGGGCACTGTCACTGTAGAGCTGCACCCAAGAGATGGTCGAGGAGCTGGTGGATGGTTTCCAGTTCACCCTCTCCCTGGAGAGAACACAAGTGCACCAGTCCATCAATGACCAGTGCTGCTCTGAGGTGAGTGTGGGTGAAGAGGGGTTTTCACACCCAGGACTTTGAGATGACCAAAGCAGTGCTAGAATGCAGACTTAAATCTGAGAACCCCCTGGACTCCCCACCCCCATAATTTTCTCACTAGAGTACCCCACAGTCCCACTCCCAAAGGAATCTGGACCTCCACTCCTCCCCACCAGCTACACAGGAGGGTAGAAAGTCACCTCAGTCCTCCTGGTGGTTCACTGTGATATCACTTACTGTATGTCCCTCCTCCTCTCCCCCAGTGTGAGGATGAGTTAACTGTGAATTTAAATGAGGCCTGCAGGATGCGTGCCCTCCAGGCAGCGTGATGGAGAAGCTGACAGAGTTCATGGCACCAACTTTCCTGAGTAGGAACATGTCCAGCTTCACCACCTTCATGATCAACTACTTGGCCTTAGACACATCCCACCGGGCCCTGGACCAGCTGTTTACTAGGTGAGTAGCCACTCCCTCCTCAGCACAGTGGTGACTCTGCCCACTGCCAGCTGTGTACCTTGGGCAAATCCTCACATCTCTCTGAGCCTCAGTTTGCTCTTCTGAAAAGTTGGGGGGGAGGATAAATTTCATGGTGACCTTGTAGGGACTAATGGGATCAGCAACGGCAGGTGCTTACCTGGGGCCTGGATCTGCGTAGAGGGCTGTGGACGTGCTGTGGTTATCCATGGTGTTTATTTTTCTCTTCCCCGTGAAAAATAGTCTGCCTCACTGATCTCTAGGTTGTGGTTTTTCTGAGTGTGGAACAGCACATGGAAAGCACCCTGTCACGGAGTTGAGATTCCATCCAGCTGGTCCTGATCCTTTTCCTTGGGGTAGCCAATTAAGGATCTCTGGGGCACCAGAGAGGCCCTAGGCCCACTCAAGTGTCTGGGATGGTCTGGCTGCACTTCATTCATTCAAGTGTGTAGATTAAGCACCTACTACATGCAGGACTTTTGGAGACACTTAGCAAAGTCAGTGAATGAAGGAGACACAATCGCTGTGCCTCAATTGTCGTCTGAGAGTCAGACAGTGACATTAGACATCTTTCGCAGGTCCTGTCTTCCATGGTACATCCCAAGTGATGCCCTGATAGCCTCCTTTATAGCTGGAGGCATCTTCCCTTATTCCAGCCAGGAGGGCAGAGCACAGGCCCATCTAAAAAAGTGAGTGGTCTTTGGGTCCAGAAGAAGGGCTTCCTGTCTCTACAGAACAAGTTGTGGAGGGAGAGATGGGGGCTGTGGCTGTGGTAGGCCTGTCAGAACCTTGCGTCTCACACATCTTTTGATTCCCAAGGGAAGGCTGAGGTCTGGTGGCTTCCACTCTAGGAGGACAGGAGTCAAAGAGCTCTGGATGGGTGCCAGGACACCTGGGAAACAGAGGGGTGTCTAGGCTGAGTTGTCTCCAAGAGACCCATTCCCATCACAGAACCATCTTAATCTGTCTCCCCTTCTCCATATCCACCTCTTCTGACCACCACCTCCAGGCCCAAGACAGGAAGTCTGTGAAAAACCCGCTCAAAAAATGGCCTCTACTTAATCCCGTTGCACAAGTACATGGAGGGTTGGGCTGGGCTGTGTCCCGGCCCTTCAGGAGAAGAGTGTCAGCAGGAAGAGAGTTGCGACAGGCTCTGTTTTCAACGTGCTGTATGAGCAGGGTCTCATCCCCAGGATGGGAAGGGTCAGACATCAGTGCCTTGCATGAGAAGCGTGGAGGGAAAGACCAGGCCTCTGACTCTGTTGCCAAATTGCCTCCCCCAGTGCCATCTCTTCTCTGGTGGGAACCTGCCTGGACCCAGGGCAGGATTTCTGGGACCCCCTGCACTTTCCCTGCTTCAGGATGAAGCTGACCTCTCTGCATCTCAGCTCGCCTGGCTCGGAGCTGGGGACCACGCCTACTATCTCCAGGTCCAGCTGGAGCATCCAAGGCCCATTGAGGCAGATCTGGAAGGTGAGGAAACTGCAGTATGGAAAGATGATTTGCAGGGTCTTCAAAGGCTAGGTTCCCTTAATGGCAGTAGTGTCTTTCCTGACTTTGACAGGGACCGAGGAAGTCAGCTACTTGAGTGAAACTGTTTCTTTCTCCTGCTGCAGTATCATCTCCAGAGCTCCCTCCAGCTCCAGAGCCAGAGCAAGGTCCAGCTCCACGGCTAGATCCAGCTCCAGCTCTTGTTCCACCACCTGTGCTAGAGCTGGAGCCAGTGTCACCTCCATCAGTCCCTCCAGGGCCAGAGCCACCACCAACATCAGCTCCAGCCCCAGTGCCAGCTCCTGAGCTGGAGCCAGCTGGACCATTGGCTCCAGGGAGACTCCTCACTCCACCTGGAGAGATAACAGCAGAGCCAGATCCAGCCCCAGAGCCCACCTGCCGCTGGGATGTGACCAGCAAGAACCTGCTGAGGCAGGAGAAGCCTGGCTTCTTGGAGTTCCTTCCCAGGCTAGTGGCAGAGCAGTTGACACTGATTGATGTGGTGAACAGCGGGGCACTCACGGCATGTGGGGTCAGCCTTCCCTGTGCCATGAGCTGCCCCACACCTGCCATTTCCTGATCCAGAATCCCATGATCTTGGTCCAGCTTCCCTGCTTACCCTCATGTGACCTGAGCAGCTTTCTTAACTCCCAAGCCTTTGCTGTCCTCATGTGGAGAGTAGAGCTTGACAATGAAAGCAGCTGCCATGCAGAGTGGCTGTGCAGATGGACGAGGTGGAGCAGAGAGGAAGTTGGGCAGAGTCTGCGGTTTGGTGGGGGAGGGGAGCACACTGAAGTGCTGTCTCGTCCTTGGGTAGTTCACTCATTTGACCAGGAGGCCTCAACAGCCTCAGCACTAATAAGCACCTCATGTGTTCATGACTGCAAGGCAGACAAACAAAGCTTGTGGTTGTTGCTGCCTTGGGATAATGTGCATCTGAAAGAAGAGTCAGACCCCAGGATGGTCAGATTGGGTGGGATATGCCCCTAGAGACGGTCAAGCAGTAGCCGAGTTCTGGTGCTTGGAGGAAGTGAGACTGGGAGGCGAACAAATGTGACTTCCCGGTGCCACAGTATCGGGTCCTGGGTCATCCTGTTCTGGGTAACCTCAGGGGACACAGGCAACACGCAGGGACTCCCACAAGCCTCAGGCCACATTCTCAGCTTCCTGTGCTCTAGCTCTCACCACTGACCCGGCCTGGGACTGGGGGCTGCGGGCGCTGAGCTGGGCTGTGGCAGGGCTGGGTGACATGCCCTGTCCTCCCCAGGAGCTCTTCAAGAAAGTGATGCCCCACGACTTCCTGGACTCCATCTGGTCCCAGTGTGACAACAGGGGTAATGAACACCTGACACCCACCATCCATGCCACCACGACCCACTTTAACAGAGTGGTCGAATGTGTTGTCACCACCTGCATTGGGGACCCGAGCATGACCGCCTAGGACAGGGCCAGGGTGGTGGATCTCTGGATCCAGGTGGCCAAGGTAAGATGTGGGAGGCCCTGAGAGCTCCTCTCTGGAGTCAGGGGAACTGCCCTTCTACTTTCTCAGCTCTCATGTTTGAAGTCTGTGGTCTGAGTCTTTGTACAATTATTAGGCCCCTCCTGCCAGTGCCTCGATGACCTGATTCCTGGTCCCAGTGGTGGGAATCTCACCCCTTCCTGGGCTCCTTCCTTACCTTGAGCTAAAATCCTCCTCCCTGGAAGTATTCTTCATCAGCTTCCAGCTGTGCCTTTCCAGGGTTCCCTGAGCTACTGTCTCATCCAGGAGAGGAGACGTCAATGAGGCGACAGAAGCCAGAGGAAGCAGGGCTCCAGCTCCCCCTCACAGCTCATTCTCTTCCCTTCCCCAGGAATGCCAGGGCTTGAGGATCCTTTCCTCACTCCATGCCATCCTCTGGGCTCTGCAGGTCCCCTCCATTCAGCGTTTAAAAGAGACATGGAGATGGGTGTCCAGGTGGGTAGGCCTCTGTCCATATGAGCACCACCTGGGTGGACCAGACACCCCCCACAGGGCTAGCATTGCCCTTCAGTCAGTTGGGACCTCCTGGGAGACAGCAAACCCTGGCGATAGGGTCTGACCTGGTTGGAGGCTTGGAGTCTTTCTGAAAACTTAGGCCAGTGGTTCTGCTTCAGGAATCAGTTTCCCTAAGTGACAGATCCTGGCTTGAGCCAAATTGAAGATTTTCAAGTGTTTTCAACAAAAGAACTCTCTGTCCACATGTAATTAATACTGTTTAAAACACATCTGCTGAGGGGATAAGAGAATGGAGGCCCCAGGTGACAATAGGAGAGCCCCCTCCTCAGTCCCAGACACCTCAGGGCTCAGAGGACACAGTGAAAACGCTCATCCAGGCTGTCTGGATCTTCTGGGTTTTCAAACAAAAGGGATTTACCCTCAAACCACTCCACAGTGTCTCTTTCCTTTTTTCCCTCCTCAGGAAGAATGGTACGAAACTTAAAAAGTTGATGAAAACAAGCCAGCAGGAGAGCAGGAAGCTGCTCAAGGAGGTGAATGGAGGCTGGAGATCTGGAAGGAGGGGAGGTGAGGGGGGGAGGGACAAGGCAGGATGTGCTTTGGGAAGTTTTTCACTTAAGGTTCCCTGAGAAATAACGGTCTGTCTTGTCCAGCTTGACAGGAAGCGGGGGGTGTGAGCTGCAGGGGCAGGTGGGGACTGTTTGGGGAAGGAGGCCTTGGTCACGAGATACAATGATGTCGGCTGGACTGTTCCAGGAGGTGAAGAGCTGGCAGAATGAGCAGGTCTCTGGCTTCCATGTGGACCCATCAGCTGGCCTTCTTCCTCCAGGCTGGCGGGTGGATGGAGTGGGTGGGGGTTCCTTTCTTCCTACAGCAGCCCAGCCTGTCCTCAGGAAGCCAGGCCCCTGCTGCTTCTTCTGTCTTCACTGCAGCTCGCAGGGGTGGGCACTCTGCCTGCCCCAGAGATGGGCACTGTGAGGTCACACAGGTCTTGTGGACTCAGGGGCTGCCCAGCCTTGGGCCAAATGGTGGATCTGGGACAGAACTGTGTGGTCTCTGGGACTGTGCACTCTAGCCAGATAGTGGTCACTGCTGACAAACCAGTGAGTCTCGCTCGGTGCCTTGTTGACAAGGATATGCCCCAGATGGCAATGAGAATTATCGGGGAACCTACAGATTCTTAATGGACCTTCCTGACAGGACATTAGAAGTTTCCAAGTAAAAAAGGATGCAAATGTCACCATTACACAGTGCCCCGGTCACCCCCTACACTGTCACTCAGATGTGGCACAAGGGGGATCCTTCCTGAGTGAATAAAGGAGGAGTTCTGTGCAGGGTCCATCATGAGGGGATCCTAGGGAGCTGAGGTCTTTGGCATGGCCTCAGGTCCAGCGTGATGTCAGAGAATCCCAGGGGGCTGGAAAACACAGAATCCACTTGGATAGGACCCCGAGACACCTTGTGCCTCCCAATCCATGGCTCAGGCTGATTGAGGGCCACAACACACCCCGAGAGTCCAGAGGACAGGACATTGGTCAGAGGTGTGTCTGGAGGAGGAGTGAAGGTCGGGGGCCAGGCCCTTTGGCTGGGAAGGGGGACGGTCTCCTCTGTGGGCCCCTGAGCAGTTCACTGCCCCTCTGTGGGCCTCAGTCTCCTCATCTGGGAAATGGAAGGAGATGATCTGTGGTGTAAGTCTCATAGGGGTGATGAGGTACAAGGGGGAGAGGAATGAGCAGAAGCTTTGTGCTCATCCTCCTCGAGGGGGGAGGGGAGAGTACTGGTGACAGTCAGATGACACTGAGTCCTCAGGGGACCCTGGGAGGCATGGGAGTCCTCCTCACACTTTGCTGATGAGGAGAGAGGCTTAGGGGCCTGGGCAGGACTGAGAGCACAGAGGAGGGAGTGTTGGAGCTGGGAGTGATCTAGAATCAGAGCACTCTGGAATGGGATCAGCCATAGACACCAGATGTCCAGGGTCAAGGATCAGGGGCCTGGGAGACATGGGGAAGGGAGCATGGCCTCCCTGAGCCTGTCCTTGACCCTGCAGGAGGTGACCTCTGTGTGGGCCACCCTAGAGATGGATCCCCAGGGAGCCCAGGAGAGGCAGCAGCAGCAGGTGAAGGGGCCTGAGGGGGAGGGTTCAGGTGTTAGAGGAGGGGGTCTCTCTCCTCACGGCTTGAGGTCTCCTTAAGAGAGGGGTCCCTCCTCCTCCAGCCCAGCTCCTGGAGCCCCAGAGCCTGAAATGCCTGCCCTGTAAGTGACCAGGATGAGGCCTAGAAGGGCTGTGCCCAGGATGGATTAGGGAGGGGAGGGGCAGGGAGCACATACTCTGGGATTTGCCAAAAGCCGCCCCTGGGAGGTGACTGGGGAAGTTGAGTGGTCCTGGAGGGGGCAACTGGGGGCAGGCCGCTGAGGGTCCTAGGCTGCTCTCTCTGGGAGTCTGTAGTGGGCAGGAGGATGGTGTGAAGTGATTTGGGGGAGGGTCCATGGGTCACCTGAGAGGTGGGACTCATCTCACCACTCCCACCCTGAATTCACAGGGTGTCGTCCCCTTCCTGGGCATGTTCCTCTATCACCTGAAGCTGCTGAACATTGGGATGGAGGATGATCTGGAAGTGAGTGAGCCTGGAGGTGGGACCAAGGAGCAGGATCCTGAGGTTTGGGAGGCGAGAGCCCTGCACTGGGCCCTGAGCTCTCAGTACCTGGCAAACCTCCTCTCATGAGAGCCCCATGGCCACCCCTGGGAGCTGGGGAGTCAGGCCCATCTTAGCAATGCATGAATAGACGTTCCGCATAAGCCCCCCACCAGGCTCCCTGGGCTAGTGAAGCTCAGAGCTGCCTGCCTGCAGAGCTGCAGGAGGCTGTGTCTGAGCTGCACTCAGCCTCCCACTCAGGCCCTGCCCCTGGGGTAGTGCCATCAGCCCCTGCAAGTGAGGAAGCACTTCTGTGGTCCAACTGTCCCTTCCTCCCTGAGGCCTCAGTCTCCCCATCTGTCATCAGACATGGTGTGCTACATAAGATCTCTGGCCTCAGCTCCCCTGTCCCTCCTGCTCTGGGGGCCAGAGCCTGGCCCAGTGTCAAGTTCTCTTTGTGGAAGCTCTGCCCTCTGCTGGGCTCTGATATTCTTGCAGCCTGAGAAGGGGTGGGATGGGGGTTGGTTATGGGCTTAGGGGGCTGTTTCTGATGGACATTACCTGTCTCCCTTCAAGGGAAATCGGGTCAACTTCCAGAAATGGTATGAGGTGAGCAGCTGTGGGAGGGTGGGGAAGTGGAAATCACAGACCTCCCCTGGCAAGACTTTCTCTGGCCTCATCCCTTGGGTCTTACGTTCATTGGGAGAGTCAGATCCACAAAGCTGGGAATCCCATCACGTTGGCGTGTGTGTGAGGGGCTGACATCAAAGACACCTTCCTGGATAAGGAACAAATTCCAGCCAACTGTGAGGACAGGCAAGTCCTGAATGGAGTGGGAAGGAAGGAGGGTTCCCGAGTGAGCACAGACCCCAGACCAGATCCTCACTCCGCACAAGTCCCTGGCAGGGTTCCCCACCCAAGCTCTGTCTGCATCCTGTCCTTCCTCCCAGAAATTAAAAGTCATCAGGAGGATCCAGCTGCTCCAGCAGGCTGCAAATGCGTATGACCTGGAGCCCAAAGAGCGATTTGGGGCCTGGTTCCAGGTCATGGAGCCCATCAGTGTCCATGAGAGGTGAGGGGGACAGGAGTTGGGTGAGGGCAGGGCAGACTCTGTCTGATGGCCAGCTCCAGAGCCTGTGGCCTGGCTCGCTAATCAGCCACAGAACTCGTAGCGGGGTGGCCCATGGGGCACTGGGATTCAGCTGCTGGCAGGCTCTGGGAGGGGCACCTGAGGTGTGGCTCCTGGTACCTCACAGGTCCACTCTATCCTGTAGCTACTGGGTCTCCTGCTAGCTGGAGTCCGCACAACAGAAGGCGAGCAAAATGCGGCTCTTCAAGAGAAAGAGGAACCAGACATCCTCCAGTTTAGGGCCGAGTGAGTGTTGGGACCAGCAGCAACTGCATCCAGGGGCTCAGTACAGCTTAGGCCTAAGCATGGGCCTGGATCCCAGCTCCACTGCTGACCAGGTCTGGGACAGGCTGCTCCCCTCTCGTCTCTGGGATTCAGTTGCCTCCTCTGAAATGGGTGATGCTAAATGATGCCTCCTGCATCAGCGACAAATGAGGTGCTGTTGATGGACTGAGCACTCTGCACAGGGTTTGGATGAAAGTGCAGGGGTGCAGGGAGGTGTGCCATGAATCTCAGGGAGGGACCCCAAAATAGTCTGTTTCTTCTCTTCAGCCACCACGCCCTTGACGATGAGCCGTCACACTCTGGAGACCACAAGTGCAGCTCCTCCTGACCAGCAGGGACACTGGCGCCCTCGGGGTGCACCGGGCCAGCTCTTCTCACCCTGAGTGGAGGAGCACATCCTAAGACTTTCCCTGGTTTTCCCTAAAGCCCCAGAGGGAGGGAACCACCACCTCCAACTCCCTGACATCAGCACCCCAGCGACTGTTAACCCATTGGGGAGGAGTGATATTATTTCTTTACTAGTAAATGGTAGATTTGACTCTTACGATATATCCTGTTTCTGTCACAGCCTGGGTGTTGTGGTGTGGTTCTTTCACTTCTTATGCTCATGTAAATGAGACACAGAATCTCAATTTCCTCCTTGAATTAAGAACTTGTGTATGCTCACAGCTTATTGTATGTGGGAGAAGGGAGGAGGGCCAGCCTCCACCCTGGCTACTGAATGAAACCCTCAAGTCTTCCTTCCTCAGAGGAGAGGTGCATTTCTGTGTGGTTCACCTGGGCCAGGAGCAGAGACAGCCCCTCAGATCTCCCTGGAGGTAGAGGTTGGAGGGACTTTCCCAGGCAGAGCAATAACCACTGAAATGTGGGTGTCTTTCAAATAGCACCTACCAGGACCATGTCCTTCCCCAGGACAGTGGCTGTCTTTCTACAGCTTTCCAGGAAGAAGGAAAGATTTTGCTTCTCTTGTTGAGGTTTCTTTGATCAGATATTGGAACTTGCCATTTTCTAACCAGTCTCTGGATTTGCATCAACACTAAATGAGAAATAAATGAAAAAAGATAAATGTTTGCATGTGTAACGGACAAGGACAGAGGAAGACCATGTGCAGATGGACTAAGGGCCCACAGGACATCCCCATCAGGTCGCCTCTAGGGCTCCCTGTTCACCCTTTGCCTAGATTGGAATCCTCCTGTGATCCTGGCCCATGTACTTGGAAGTCCTTTTCCCGCTTGTTTTATATCCAGAGGGAAAGATTCATGATGCAGCTTTTAAACCTACAACAGGACTTTGTTCCATAAACCTCACTGCTCCCTGTGAACTAGGACTTCCAGCATCCCTGCACAGCTTTGTATGATTCTATTTGGGCAAAACTTCCCAAGAAGGCCCTTAGCCTTTCTGTTAGGCACACCGTAGCCATTCCTCCCCAGCTGGGCCTGATGGATCAGGGGTAAGCTCTGGTTTGCCAGGACAAGAGACCTTAATCTTATCCACTGAATGACCCACACCGTCCCTTGCTGCCCTGGGTGACATCTGGGCGCATGTGGTTCTGAGGTCCCTGGTCTCAGACAATCACTAGTTTACACACTCAGTCGTCTTGTTACTGACTTGTCCCAAAGGGGCAGGTGGGCCTGAGGGAATAGAGCACATAGCCCCTGGGACAGCTGTATTCTTTTCCCCAGTCTGTGCTGTGGTTATATGGATTTGTGTTACAGGGATGTGAAACTTTCCTGTTGGGAGTTTTGAAAGATGAGGCAGGAGAGGGGCAGGTATAGAAGTGGGTCCAGCAGGGGAATGCCACCAATCTTAGACACCACAGACACAACCATACCAATTAAAATGGTGAAATGCTCCCCAGGTGGGTGGTTAAAAGACACTGCTCAGAGCTCATGCCAAGAACCCACCCCACGACCTGGAGCTAAAGGGTGAGCACCCAGCATTTTGAACATCATGCCCTGGAAACACCCTGTAAGACAAGGGCCATTGCCTTGAATATCTTGGTACCTCTTCCCCCTCCTTTCTGAAGGCTGCAAGTGTCATCCAGGGAGGCCTTTTCAGTTCAGCCAGAAGCAGAGTAGAAATCTTAGTTCCCACAGCCCAGGCCCTTCCTTTCAAGGCACTGCCATCCAGGAAAGAAAGAATTAACACATCCGTGTAGACAACACAAACACACACACTCATATCCCACCCAAATCCCAAGATGCATGAACTACTAAGAGATTAAAAGTGACTTCAGAAACAGATCAACCAATTGCAAAAGAAGGGTTTCATTAAGATCCTGACTCAAATAAAATGTAAAACCAGGAAATAACCTTGACAAAACTGGGAGACTTTGGAAACTGACTAAATAGTTGATTATCCGAATGACATTTTTATTTTAGTGTGTGATAACGTTATTGTGTTTGTGTTCCAAAAATCCCTCATCTGTACGAGAAACTGAAATATTTACAACTGAAATGATGTGCTCTCAGCCATCTCCTCTGGTTAATTCTTAGGGTCTTGGTGTGAGGATAAACAAAGTCAGATGGTATACGAGTTGACAATGTTTGAAGCAAGTAACAGGTTCACAGAGATTGATATTTCTCTACTCTGAGTTTTAGAGATTTTTGAAAACCTTCAGAACACACTTTTGATAAAAACAGTATACTTGGTGTTCACATTACAATGTTACAAATTAAAACATCACAAATATAAAGGAATGCTTCTCCTTCCTGACCTAAGGAAGCTCTCTCTCAGTCTGGCTTCTGTGAATGACCTGATGATGCCACCAATTATTCACTTATCACATGTTTGTTGAGTAATTCCTATGTGCTCTGTGCTGTGTGCAAGGCGAACACATTTCCATGACTCTGGATCTAGTGTGGGAAGGAAGGCAATGAGCCTGTTGCCAAGGTTCTCTAAGTGGAAAATAATGCCCCCAGGGGAGTATGCTCATTCTTGAGATTCCAAAATCAAAGCTACACAAGTTTGCCAAGTAACAGATAAGAGATACTTAATTCATGATATAGAAATCACCTATGTCTGAATTACCATGGGACCATGAAGAGAAAGACTGATGGATTTTACTTTATAATTAGATGCAAAATAATCGTACTGGCCCCTGGCCAAGTGGTTAAGTTTGGCATGTTCTGCTTTGGTGGCCCACGTTCAGTTACTAGGCACGGACCTACAACACTCATTAGCAGCCATGCCGTGATGGTGACCCACACAAAAAGTAGAGGAAGATTGGCAACAAATGTTAGCTCAGGGTAAATCTTTCTCCGCAAAAAAACAAAAAAAAATTAGATACAAAATCATAATAAAAATTTATGGAATCGGATTTAATATACATTCAAAGACAAATCTCATTCTAGTAGATATCATCACTTCATTGAGTGTAAGTTCTAGAAAAAACAAATATAAGTTCAAAACACTAATTCCTCAGCTTCAATTATCCTATCAATTTTAATATAAAAAGGAGAAAACTCATGGTAAAGAAAAATTGAGGTTTACCATGAAAGGTCAAGATCATGATGGACGTTACAAAGAGATGCTGTGAGAGTCAAGCCTGTCTAATGGGGAATTTCTCAACGGCACCACTCACCTTTTCTTCAGCACCAATGTTGCTTTCCTCATTGTTTTCAGGATGCCTTTCTTGGCTCCTTGCTCTCTCTGCCTCCACGGCAATATCGTCTGTCATCGAAACCACAGTCAGTCTCTCCCACGCTTTTCCTCACGTTCTGTGTCTGTCTCCTGATATCTCTAGAAGATGCCTGTTGCCTGCAGAGGGTCTGTGAGCGACCCAGACCCATTCTTGGACTCATGTCTGCCCAATATGTACAGCGAGCCAGTGTGGGATCAGGGCTGGTGTGCAGATCCCTCGACCCCTGCATGGTCCAGGGATTCACATGGACCAGACTGTGTGACTGTTTTGAAGGTATTTGTGACTCCCAAGAACTTAAGAGTTCTCCCTCACTGCTGCAGGCCTGGAGTCCCTGCAGTCTGCTGTATCCACAGACTTGCCGCGGCTTCTCCATGGTCTGCTCCCACTGACTGCACCTGACCTCACCACCAGGATGGGAAGTTATTCCAGCAACTGGACTCTGGAATATGCAGCTGCTTAGGCTTCAGGGTGCATAGATCATCAGTTTTCTGATTGGGTTTAGTTTCATGGTCTTACTGTTTCCACTATGAAGTCGGGGAATATTTTTGGAGCTTTCTCTTTCAAAACAAAATTAAATGTGAAATTTCAACAAAATGGAGGATGAAGACTACCATCCATGGAGAACGTTCTCAGCTCACGTGGATATTCCACCCTCCTCCTCTCCCTGGAAACATGTGTCTCAAATCACACTGTGCATCACAATCATTGGAGAGTTTTTAAAACTCAGACTGCTGGATCTGAAACCAAGTAGGTCTGGGGAAGGAATAGAGAATTTTCATGTCTAAGATGTGATGATCAGCTGCTGGTACACGGACCACACATGGAGAACAGGATTCAGTGACATCATCAAGCTGATGTGAGACAAGGACAGAAAGCTCAAGGTCATTATCCAGTGTCAAATCCAGACCAACTTCCCTCCGTCATCTTGCTTCAGGACGTTCCTCTCTTCCTCTCTCTGTCATGGTCAAATACACACATGCTGGTGTCCCACAGCACACTGTTATTGGGACACAGAGTTCCAAGGACTCCAGAGCTCCTTTCACTGCCTCATCTCTAATGAAATTATTCACTACTCCATCCTTAGTCATTCACTTCCACACCCTGATCCTATCTTCACCCAAAATTCTCCTGCTCACCAGTCAGTAATTCAGAAACACCATATTCCCAACACAAATTTCCACATTTCCAGTTTGTACACAAAGAAATCCATTCTAAATAACCGTTCTTCAATAAACTAGATTACTCCCGTAGGAATATCTTCACAAGCCTCTTACTTTTCTTCTCCTAATCTTTTCTAGTAATCTCAGATTCACAGTCCATCATTTCAATCATCCACTGACCATAGTCCCAGATACTTTTTTGCCATCATATCCACCCGCACACTTCAGATGATTTCAAATACCTGCCATGTCATGTTGACACTTGCACTGAACAGAGAATGCACCAGGAGCCTGTGGATCCCAACAGAGTATCAACAGCAACCAATGGACCTATATGCATTTCTCTAATGCTTCCTGAATGCTCTGCTCATTTTTTCCATTTCTTGAGTTCCATAAATTTCTATATTCCGACCTCCTCCATATTTCACAGATAAATTGTTAACCACCAGACAGGAACTATTTCACTCTCTAGTCATCAGATCTACAAATATTCCTCATAAGGAATTCATTTATCACAACTTTTCTGTTATTATATCCAAAGAAATTGATTTTTTGGCTGAAACCACTCTGATTTTTATCTTATCCTTCCATTTCAATGACATCATGCCCTCAATATTTGTTGTGCTTTCCATAACTTCCCTACTGGAATCATCCCTCAGGTTTCAAATATGCACAAATCTCTACCGTCTACAAACTAATCTCTCAGCCAGCGGTCCTAATAGTCCTCACCCTCCACGCCCCTCCTCTCCTCCTCCTGCCAGGGATCCATTGTGAAAAGTTCACATACATCCCAATGCCTCTGTTTCCACAGTGCCCACCCAACCCTATCCCCATTCTGTGGATACTTCTCTTGCTAACCTCACAAGCCGTGTCTCTTACTAATCCACTGGGGACTTTTCATGATTTTTCTGACATGCTCTGCAGTAGCACATGACATTGCGGACTCCAATGTCCTTTTAAAAGACCATTTGTCCTTGGGATCCACCACCCTCACTGTCTTGCTCATGTCTGTCTAAATGTCCTGAGCAACTTCCAGGCTTCTCTTTATTACCACCCCACAATGACTGATGCTTCCCAAAAGTCAGCACTGCTCTGACACCTGTTCCACAACTGCACCCTCCTTCTGGGGCAACCCCATCCATTTCCTTGGCTTCAAATACCACTAATGAGCCAAACATGTCCAAAGAATCAGCAGAGACTAACTCTGAACCCCAGACCCATTTATCCACCTTCACATTCACCACATCAGTGATAACTCACAATGACCAGGTCCCAAGTTGAACAAGTCACTTACCCAAATAATTGGCTTCTCTCTCAGTGTCCCCAAACTCACTTATTTTTGGTAATAACCTGTCTACCCCTGGATGTCACCCTGGACACCCTGCCACCCCCCATTCACATAGCAATGAACCATCCATCCACCATTCTGAATCTACCTACAGGTTATCCACTTCTGATTTATTTCTAATCACCTTTCAGACCTCATACAAAATATCACTTCCAGACAATGAACACTCCTGCTCCAATAACCTAAATTACAAAACTCCATTTTTCCTCTTCGTTGATTTTTTTTCTATTTTAGTTATATGTGCATTATTATCTATTTCTTTCAAGATTTAGTTCTTTCTCACTAAATTAGATATTCCATGAAGACAAGACTAATGTGGATTTTCCAAATTTTCCCACAATAGTGTTCACATATGGCTTTGCACACAAAAAGGGCTCACATATATTATGTGTACAATATATAATTTATATTCATATATATTTATAAAATTCAAACACTAAAACTTTGCTTCATGAAATATTTTAAATCCATCCACTTAACTATTCTTTTTTTTTTCCCCGAGGAAGATCAGCCCTGATCTAACATCCATGCTAATCCTCCTGTTTTTGCTGAGGAAGACCGGCTTTGAGCTAACATCTAATGTCAGACCTCCTCTTTTTTTTCCCCAAAGCCCCAGCAGATAGTTGTATGTCATAGTTACACATACTTCTAGTTGCTGTATGTGGGACTCGGCCTCAGCATGGCTGGAGAAGCCCACCTGGGTTTCCGTACCACAGTCGCCAGCAGCGGAGCACACACACTTAACCACTAAGCCACGGGACCGGCCACTCCACTTAACTACTCTTGTGCAAAGATACCACCTTTAGGTGCTACACTGCAATAAATTAGCAGAAGTAGCTTAAGATTCCAAATCCTTTCTCCTCGTAATCCAATCATGAGATTCTAGTCACAATGATCTGTTTAAAATGCAAAAGTGATCAGTCCATCTTAACTTTTAAATCCTCCATTTCTGTCTTCAGCACATATTTCTCCTGTTGTCTTATCATAATTATTAATATTACCCTTTTCATTCCCTGATATGTTCCAGTTTGGAGGGAAAACTATTTGGCCATTCTATTTTTAGAGCACTTACTACATGCAAAGCTCTGGTGTAAAACCTGTGATCTACAAAATAACTAAATAGACTCACTGCCCCTGTTTGGTTTAGTCTTAGTGGGAGGAAAGATATCATAAATGGCAAAGGATGTATAACATGCCATGGTGAAATCACTGCTGTGATGAACAATAAGGCAGAGAGTGAGAGTTTGAGCTTGAGCGCATTTTCAAATTACTTGTGTGTATATGTGTGTGTGTGCGTGTGTGTGTGATTGCACGTGCTCATGCCTGCTGCCTGGATGGGATGAGTTGCTTCCTCCTGGGGATTGGGGGAGCCTCCTATGCCTCGGGAAAGTTTCTCCATGTGCACTTAATATGCAGTTTGTTATCCATGTGTATTAGTCAGGATTCTCTAGAGAAATACAACCATAGAATATATATAAACATATAGAAGTCGAAATTTATTGTAAGAATTAGCTCACAAGGTTATGGAGGTTGAGAAGTCCCACAATATGCCATCTGCAAGCTGGAGAACCAGAAAAACCAGTGATATAATTCAGTCAAATTCTGAAGGCCTGAGAACCAGGACCTTTGATGTCCAAGTGCAGGAAAAGATGGACATCCCAGCTCAGGAAGAGACAATAGATTCAGTCTTTCTTTGTTTTTTGCTCTATTGAGCCCACAACAGATTTGATGATGCCCACGCACTCTAGTGAGGGTGAGTTTGTTTATGTAGACCATGGAATCAAATGATAATGTCTTCCAGAAACATTCTCACAGACACACCCAGCAATAATTCTTCACAGTCTATCTGGGCACCCCTGTGTCTAGTCAAGTTGACAGCTAAAATTAATCATCATATCATGGCTCTATCCAAACAAGATCAACAGAGATATCACAATGTGACCTATGTCATTTAAATTTTCCAGAACACATGTTAAAGTAAGTAAATACAAACAGATGAAACCGGATTTTATAACATTTTCTTTAACTCAAGAAATATAAATATTATCATTTCAAAATGCAGTCCACATCAGTACAAAGAAGAAGAAACCCAGGTTTTCCGCCTCCTCTGTCTTGCTGGTGAATTTTAATGAATAGTGGCTCCTCATATATCTTAATATGATCCAATATATAATATTCTCCCATCTATTTGAGCTTTATTGAATTAAAAGGAAATCATTTTCTCATTGTCAAACTGCTCTGCTATCTCTTTTTTAATAAATTAAAGCGATATATTGTGTTTATGTTAGAACTGAAATTAAGAATTTAAGTAATTAAGAAGGACTTGATTCCAGCAAAAGGCTGGTTTACTAAAATGGAAGACAGTCCACGAGCAAATCTCCCAAGAAAACCATAGGGCCAATGGCATTGGAAATTTCAGGGTAGAATTAAAAGACACATGGGGTGTGATTAAATGGAGAGTAGAGAGAATGTGGGGAGGAATTGATATCAGAAGTGAAAATACACAAGCATGTTCCAAGTTGATGAAAGACATCAATCCACAGATTCAATTAATTCAACATTTCCCAAGCAGAGTGACTACACAGGAAATATTAATGAACTAAACTATGGTCTAAAAACCAAAGTTAATGTAAAGTATTTTAGGGACAAGAGAGGCCAAATAAGCAAGAAAAAGGCCAATTGGTGATTTCTAACCATAAAGAAAATAAGATAGACATCCACAGAGCAGCATTTTTAAAATGCTAAAAGAAATCTCATGTCAAACCAGAATTCTACACCCAGCAACAATAGTGTCCCAAATAAAGATGCCCCAGAAAATCTTAAAGTGAAACTTTTCATTGTTAGCAGCCTTGAATTAGACAAAATACTGCAGTGAGTTATCACCTCCAAAGGAAAATTAACCCAGCTTGAAAACCAGGAAAACAGGAAGGACTGAAGAGGAAAGGAAAGGATAATTTATAAATAAATATAAATGAATTTTATTTCGGGAAGTAATTCTAGAAATCTCTCATGGAGATTAAAATATATGTAAAATGAAATGCATAAAAACAGTAATACAAATGACAAGAAGGTTAAAAATAGAATTGAAAGTGTTGAACGTATTAGCATTTCGGGGAGATGGTAAAAGTAATTATTCATATTAGACTGTATTAAGGATTCAGAATTTAACCATTAGTGCAATTAAAGATTTCTATATGATTCCAAGTAATAAGTTTATAGAGGAAATAACAGAATAACAAAAGAGTTAAATCAACATCAGTGAAGTAAAGAAAGTAAAGGAACATTAATTATTCAGGTCAAAGGGAAGGGAAAGAGTAAGACGGTTGAAATAATTACAAGTTTACTGGTAATTACATGAGATGTAAATGCACAAAATACTAATTTCTTGTTAATGGCTGTGTGATATATTCTAGAGAATTGCTAATAAATATTTTGGACATTCTTTCATTGATAAATGTTTACACAGTCTCTATTTTTTCCTATTAAAACATAAGTGGTATGGACATTTTTGTACATATAAACTTCCATTCCTATTTTTAGAGAAAATATTATTAGTGGAAGGAAAAGGAAACATTAAAATGTTGATAGAAACTGCAAATACCACCTGCCCACACAATTGTATTAAATGTTTTCATATCAACAGTATCTGACAGTGTCAATAACCCAACATTATTTTTTTAGGTATAAATCTTTAGGAATCTCTCAAATCCCATTGATAAGAGACAGGATGTCTCCCCTGGATTATCCACAGATTGGATTATCCACTCCTTTCCTCAATAAAAGGGGAATCAGAGGCAGAAGTCCTTGCATTTTCCAGCATTCCACGGGCTGTCTGCATATCAGGAGTGGTGTGAGCAGGAGAACTCTGAAGCCATGGAGAAACCTGCATCAACCTGTTTTCCAAGCCAGCCTATTCTGGTGAGTGTGGAATCCATATGGACAGCAAGAGTGTCCATTTGTACACTTTGTGCTTCTGTGAAACCTCTTTAAGTGAGCAGGCAGTAGCTCTTAAAACAAGAAGATAACTTATTGAAAGTTGTTTCCTAGGTGTTAATGTTTGTTAAGTAATGATCAAGGTGTTGTACTTTTCTGTATAGGGAGCTTCCTTGGGATAATAGGCCAGACATTTGGTTTGTTTTGTTTTTAACCAAAAACATCACTGCGAAGTGGAAGTAGTATTCATCTCTGCACTGTTGACATTGTTCTCGTCTCTGGAAAATCTTTTACCCACAATGTGATTGGCCTTTTTAAAAAAAATTCAGTTTTGTGCTCAAATATCACCTCATCCGTTAGTCCTTCCTTAATCTCTGCATCATCTAATTGTAGGTGGGCCGGCTCCCCTGGCGTAGCAGTTAAGTGTTCACACTCTGCTGCTGGAGGCCCAGGTTCAGGTCCTGGGAAAGCACCAACGCACCACTTGTCAGGCCATGCTGTATCGGCGTCTCATATGAAGTTGAGGAAGATGGGCACAGATGATAACACAGGGCAAGTCTTCCTCAGCAAAAAAAAGAGGAGGATTGGCATGGATGTTAGCTCAGGGCTGATCTTCCTCACAAAATGAATAAATAAATGAAATAATTGTAGGTAATTTCTTTCCCTTTATCCTTCCTTACTGTTCTTCCTCCATCCCTCCCTCTGTTTCTGTATCTCTGCGTAGCCCTTACTCTTTATTACAGGATCTAATTATACCTAACACTATATTAGACATTCATCCATCTCTTTATTAACTCATTCCTCTCACCAAGATTAAAATCAACAGGGGAAGTGAATTTTTAAGTTAAATTCTGGATCATGGATTTTAGTACATAACTTGGCTTATAATAGGTGCTCTATAAATGGGAGGATCAAATAATTTTCCCTCCAAACTGGGACATGTTGGAGAGTGAAAGAGATGGTATAAATGATTATTGCAGGACAACAGGGATGAAGTCAGATGTATGACTTCACCTTTAAAAAGAATCTGAAAACAGAAATGAGAGATTGTAAAGGAAAGGTGCACTTATTAGGTTTACATTTTAAATAGATTATTGTGGCTAGAGTCTTAAAATGAATTACAGACAGAAAGGATTTGCAATCTTAGTGATAATTTATTGCCGTCTACCACCAAAGAGATTCTATCCTTGTATAACTGTAGTTGAGTGAATTTGTTTGAAAGATTTAGAAAGTACTTTTTGGAGTTTGAATAATTTCTTTCAATAAATATGTTGTGCACCTTCTAAGGGCAAAGCAGTGAGTGAATACGGCAGTGTAAAACATTACAGTCCACATCAGTCTTCACTTCTTGGAGTATCCAATTTAGTGAGAAAAACACTATGAGAGAAATAGATGATAATACACATACAATTAAAAACTTTAAAAATTAACAGAGAAAATGACATTAATTTTGATGGCGGGATAAGGAAAGGTCACTCTGTGGAAATGGTATTTTGTAGGAAATCTGAAAGGTGCTCAAGAATTATTCAAAAGTGGAGAATCTTTAGGTGGATTCAGGAGGGTAGATGGATGGTTCACTGATATGTGAGTGGGGGTGGCAGGGTGTCCAGAATGACACTCAGGTGTAGACAGGATATCAGTACAAACAAGTGAGATTAGGGGACCCTGAGATATGGGTGATTATTTGGAGAACCGATTGGTTCAACTTGGGACCCGCTAACTGTGAGCTGAGTCATCAAGTTAGCACTGATGTGGTGAGTGGGCAGAAGGGTATTTGGATCTCAGGGTTGAAGCCAGGTCTATGCTGATTCTATGAGCATTTCGAGTTCATTAATGGTATTTGAAGCCAGGGAAATGGATGGGATAGCCTAGAAGAGGGTGTGGATGTGGAACCAATGTGAGAGCAAGATTGACTTCTAAGAAGCGTCTATTGTGTTAAGTCAGATGGTGGAGCCCAAATTAACAGGGAGGAGTAGGAGGAGAGAAGAAGAGTCAGGAGAGGAAAAATGGTTTTTTACAGTAGCTAGAACTATGTGATGGGAATATGGCATGTGTGAGTTATTTATTTATGAACAGGAGAATATTTGAGTGAAGATGGCACTTGGGTGTGCAAGTGAAATGAGCATCAAATTGCTGAGAGGAACGTGATTTCATTAGAGATGAGGCACTAAATTGCTATGCTCTGGGCACACAACCATCTAGTCTTCATAGTCCTTTCTGTCCTTGACTCAAATCAGCTTGATGTCCCAGAACCTAGTTCTCAATGTGTGGTGCCTGTGCCAGCAGCATCAGCAGCATCTGGGAACACTTAGAAGTGCAAATTCTTGGCCCTCCCCAGGCCTACTTGGGTTGATGTCCAGCAATTGGTGTTTTAACAACCCTCCAAATGATTGTGAAGCACAGGGCAGTTTGAGAGATACTTCTCCAGGATACAGGAGGGTGGAAGATCCAAATGAGGTGAGAAAATTCTCCATGGCTGGCAGTCTGCATTCCACATTTTATTCAAATTTCACATATCATTTTGTTTTCAAAGGGAAAGCTCAAAAGAAATATGATGCCCCAGACGTCAGAGAAGAAAAGACATGTCCATTTAGCCAAGACCAAGCAGAGACATCGTGAAAGATCTGCACTTCCTATAAGTGCATTTTAGGAGGTCAGTTTCCTGGCTGCATTTTCAATAGGACAGTTACAAGGATAACTTCCCACCCTGGCAATGAAGTCAGGTACAGTCAACGGGAGGAGAACTTGCAGAAGCCCCAGCAAGTCTGTGCACACAGAAGACTGCAGGGACTCTAAGACTGCAGCAGTGAAGGAGAACTTTTAAATACTTTTGATAGCACAACTACCTTAAATATAATTGCACCAGGTGGTGCAGGTGAATCCCTGGGCTGTGTTGGTGCCTGGTCTCTAAACCCCAGCCTCAAGCCCACTGCCACACAGTCTTCAGACTGGGCAGAGATGATCCCAGGAGTGGGTCTCAGTCTCCCCCACCCACTCTACAGACAGCCTGTAACTTATGGAGAGATCCGCAGACAGAGTCAGAAAGTTAAAAAAGCAAGGGAGACTGGCTGAGGCCCTGAGGGCAGAGAGGTTTGCCAGGGAGGCAGAGAGCAAGGGGCCAAGAAGGATGTTCTGAGGCCCGATGGAATATAGGAGAAGGTCCTGCTGAAGAAGCCAAGAAGTGTGGCCCCAGAGAAGTGGTTCCCCATGAACAGCCCCCAGTTTCACTCACCTGATTTAATATCACTCTCTCTACTTGCTCTGGACTGTGATGCTTTGTCATTTTATAATTGCACTTTATTAAACTCTTTTGAGAGACATAAATGTGAAGAGTAGACTGTTGTGTGGGTGAGAGATCGCGTTTCATGTGACAGGAAAGAAGATCTTTACGTGTCCTGGTATACTGCAATTTCTGCTTATCATGATTTAACTTCACTTTTATATTAAAGGTAATTTGGCCTCAGGGATCATTTAGTATTTTTAGTTATATTTTTTTAGAATACTTGCACTCAGGAAAAGATGATACCTATTGTAAAGAGCTTATTTTTTAACCTTAAATTAATTTGATTCCATAAAAGTCTTACTTCACTAAGCTTGCCTTTATATCTCATTCTAACATAAGTTCTATCATTTTTTTGCTAAATGCTAGCTCAAATACAAGGAATTTTCTGGACTTTCTTGAAGACCCTTGATAGAGCAGTCTTAGCACTCATGGGGAAGGAAGCCCATTTCAGAGGGTCAAAGAGTGACTGAGAAACAGAAAGGCAGAGAGTGAGTGGAGGTGGACAGCTGTGCCTTGTGCCTCCTGACAATGGCCTCTGGATTTAACACAGTGATGGCTTCCTCCCAGAGCCCACAGCTTTGGTGTGGGGCTGACTGCTCCCTAGGACTAGGGTGTTCTAATTCCTCATTGTGAGCTAATCTGCACATTCTAACCCCCAGATGTCCTAGGACGGGGGTGTCAAATGGTCCTTTCTGACCCTACAGGATCCAGGCACAGGCCGCTTTATGGAACAGGAAGAGAATCAGGGTATGCACGGGGTTATTACCTGCCAGACCTGGAGTTATGGGGAGTGGAGTTGAGTGAGGTCACAGTGTAGGAGCCGCTGACGGGGTCTGAGGCCATCTGGGAGGAGAGCAGAGTAAGGGTGGCCATGGGGGATGGTCAGGTCAGGACCTGCACCCTCATTTGTATGCTGCATCTGTGTGCTTGGTCACAATCTACTCCTCAAGTCTCATTAACATGAGCCCATTTCTTCCCTCATTGCATCTTTTCTTCCCTCGTATATTCTGTTAAATTGTTTTAGGTTAACGTCAGTTGGATTTTTGCTCCCATACCTCTAAATTATTCATGACAAATTTGTAGATGTAGACCATGACTTCAGTGAGTTACATTGAAAAATGAAAGTGTTCACATGTGATAATTGCAGACCTGAGAAATTGAAATGAGGCATCAGTCGTGGTCCATGATCCTCAGGACATCCATATAAGCCACGTGATAATCAGAATTTTTAAGACAAGGTTCTATTAGGATTTGATGGTTTGAGTGAGAACAAAGGGGAGCCCTACAATTGATTCACAGTTTATCAACAGCAGAGAATCCTCCCTCACCTCTTCCAGCTCCTGGTGGTACCTGCTTCCCTGTCTTGTGGCAGTAGATCTCCAATCTCTGCCTAGGTCTTTCATGTGATCTTCTTCCATCCATGTCTCTGTGTCGTCTCTTCTTCTTATAAGGACACCAGTCATTGAATTTAGGGCCCACCCTAAATCCAGGATGATTTCATCTGCGGATCTTTAATCACATCTGCAAAGACCCTGTTTCCAAATAAGATCACATTCTAAGGTTCTGGGTGAATTTGAATCTTTGGGAGACGTTATTCAACCGACTACATCCTCTACCCTCAAGTTGAGGTTGGGAGCTGGCTCAGGCAGACCAGAATGTTAACGATATCGGAGGAGATGTTTTCACCAACAATATTGGAGTTGTTTTCCTCAAAAGTACTTGATTCAATGTAATAAACTTAAAAATCATAATTATTTGAAATCGTGATAGCGATTCTTAAATCTTATGGGAGAGAAATTTTACAAAATGAAAGAAGAACTTTTGAGAATCAACCACCAAACAAAATAAACATGAAAGAGAAAAAGGACAAAGGGACGTATCAAAACATCTCCCTAGTTCTGTTAACAAATCGGCAAATTAAGGTACTCACAGAACCAGTCTCTCCACTGAAGCAACCGTTCAGTTGGACAAAACTGACAGAATCAAGTGTTTCAGAACTAGGAAATAAAATAAAAAACTTACAGCATCCAGAGGAGTGATTAATGAGGGAAAACGTGGCTGAATTTGTGTAAGAAAGCACTGTGGTGTTTTTGCTTAATGCCTACCCGCTGCCATTCTCTGGTACAGTGGAGGATGTGAAGATGGGAGCCAAGAATCCTTGCATGGCTCCCTTGAGCCAGGAGACAAATACTAACCTGCTTCTTAAAATAGGGTGATTATGTGACTGGGGGTAGTGATCTGACTTTTGGGTCCCTGAAGGACCAGCACAGAAGTTGACAGGTATTTCTCCCCCTCAGAGTGGAGGGACTTTCCAAGTGGTGTCATTGTCTGATGAAACATTTAAAGACCTATGCTACTGGTAGATGACTGGGCAATTGGCTGGGGCAGGAGAGAGACATAAAATTCTGGAAAGGAGGCATCTGAGGAGGAAGTTTTTTGGGGAATGAAAGCTTAGAATGGCCACTGCATCTACCAGGGAAGCTGGAGTGCAATGTGCACGCCCAGGATTGGATGGGTGTTCAGACAAGACCTGAGAAGACCTGGGCTTGCACCTCTGGCAGATTTGTGGGCCCCATGCAGGTAGGGGGTGAAGTCTAAGGAAGAGCTACAGGGGACCAGCTGCAAAGACTGGAGAGATTTTAATTTTTTCTTTTTTTAAAATGTATTGTTTTGGATTCTTGCATTTAAAGAAATCTCTGTCAGGTCGCTTGCTCATTGTTAAGATAACTGAAAAGTGATTTCGGTGACCACACACATCAAAGAACATAGTCTTTGCAAAAATCGTTTGAAAAGTCGCTAAACAAAAGGATGATTGCAGCTCATAAAAAGCCACAAGAGCAAAACCTGGAGAGCAGGAGAATCTGATTCTCACAACGACCACATTGTAATACGCAAAATGTCCAGTTACCACTACAAAATTATAAATGATATGAAGGTACAGGAAAGTATAGCCGGTTCATATGGAGTAGAATGGAAATTGACAGAAGTTTTTCCTGAGGAAGCCCAGGCATTGGACTCATGAGACAAAGACTTTAAAAAAACTCTCTTGTATATGCTCAAAGGGCTAATGGAAAGTAGGGACAAAGGACCCAGGAAAATAAAGAGAATGATGTCTCAATTCACAGAGAATATCAATAAAGAGATAGAAACTGTAAAAAGAACCAAAGAGAAATAATTGAGTATTACCCCTGCACTTCTCCCACCTCCAACCTTAAACAACCACAAATTTACTTCCTGTCTGTACAGATTTGCCCATATTTGACATTCCATGTAAATGGAATCATGTAATATGTGGTCTTCTTTGACTACTTGCTTTCACTTAGCAGGTCTTCAAGGTGCTTCCATGGTGTTGCACGTGTCCTTCATATCTTTATGGCTGAAGAGCATACAATGTAGAGAAATACGGAGCACCTTGTGTTTATACATTCATTAGATGATGGATATCGGGGCTACTCTGGTCCACCTTTTTCTTGTCCCACTCTCACCTTCAGAGCCCAACATCAATGCCTCCCATCTCCCTTCAGTATTCACTGCCATCCAGTCAGCTCAGGTCTGCTTAGGCACTAGGTCTTCTCAATGTAAACACTGTTGGATCCCTTAGCAAGGGCCCTAAAAGGCAGAGGTTGGGACGGGTAGTGGCCACCTCGCTGAAGACTGCCAAGTCCAACTCATGCTTTCTAGAGCTGCAACTTTAACATAAAAAATTAGAGCGGAAATTCCCAAGGTTGCTGACACAAGTGGTCTCCAGTGGTTACTCTTAAAACACTTAAAGTACAGCGCCTCCTAGTAGACATCTGTCATCCTTCTTGGTTTCTCAGCCACTGAACCCCTATCCTATGTTTGAGGGCTTCCCTCACTTTATGATCCTGGGGGGAGACAACACCAGCTTCCAGATTTAAAAGCAGAAAATGCCAGACACGTCCATTTGCATCCTCCCCGCTGCAACCAGGGCAGAGTTCTGTGGATCAGACGCACCCACGAAGACTGACCCAGGAGGTGGGATCGATGCACTGATGAGGATGGATTTGGAAAACAGTTAATAGAAGCAGCCTCAGCGGGGCTCCAGCCCATCCCCGTCCTCCCAGAGGCTCCGTGAGCCATCACCGTATCAATCCTTCTGTTGCACACAATCAAGAGCCCTGAAAGAGAGCCTGGCGCTGGTGTTGGAAGTGGGGAGATGGTCAGGAGGGGCCCACTGTTCGCATTCCAGCCTTGGTCTAGGCTGGGGCCCTCTTCCCTGACCCCTGGTCAGCCGGCGTCGTCACTGGCCCCCAGTGGCCTTCCCCACGGGCTGGGTCCGCGGGCTCAGCAGGGGTTAGAGGCTACACCCCCGGGGTCAGTCCCCGCAGCGGACATCGGCGCCAGACTCCAAGGAGCCATCACGTCCGGAGGATGCAGCCTTGGGGACACGCGCGTCCTCGTCATGGGCGGAGGACACGCAGCTGTCAAGCCAGACTGCCCCACGCCGTGGGTAGAGGTGGGGCCGGAGGAACGAGGAGGAGGGCAGCGGGGACCGGTTCCACGACCCTCCGGGGGGTCGCTCGGGGCAGCTCGGACGCGTGGAAGGCTCCGGGCTCCGCGTCCACGGCCCCATCCAGCGCGGTCGCCTTCATTCTCTGCCGTCCTCGACTCCGCTTCCTTCTGCGGCGCGGCCAACAATCTCTCTTCTCTGGGCCGCCCGCGACCTCTCAGCTCTTCCCAGCGGCCCCTCGGCTCGGCTCTCTTGGTCGCCTCTCGCCGCTTTTCGGCTGGGCTAGGCTCCTCCAACCAGGCGTTGGGCCCTTCCGCCTGGCCTCCGCTGTGTCTTCACATCTTCGGCTCTTTCTGTTTATCTTCGTCTCTCTCTGCCTGGTTTCGGCTCCCGCCGCCTCTTCCCGCGATTCCTTGGCTCAGCGGTTTGGGTTCGTCTCTCTCCATCTGGTTTCGGCTTTCTACGATTTCACTGCCACAGTTCAGCTCTTTCCGTCTCTCCCCGCCAAGTCCTGGGCTCCGCTGGGCTCTCTCTGTTTGCCAAGGTCCTCGTGTACGTGGGTGGAGGTGGTTCAAATTCCCCCCTCTTCACTGTGGTATGGGAGTGTCACTTTCTCTACATCCTAATACATCAACATATTAAGCAAAGAGTAAATGTTCCTAATCTGATAAATAAAAACAAGAATCTTGGTGTTTTACTTATTTTTCCTTTGGTGGACGAAGTTGAGAATCATCTCTTATACTGAGAACATTCTGTATTTTCTGTGAACTGTTCTTCGCCATTTGTCCATTTCTCCAACGGATTCTTGGTCTTTTTTGGTTGGTAAGAGTTCCTTAATATTAATAAATTAGCTTTTTGTGATGAGTTGTCAACATTCTCCTCTTTTCCTTTTTTTGTCTTTGCCTCTAGTTGTTGCTGCCATGCAGATTTTTTGAAAGGAAATCAAACGTGTTGATTTCATTTCTTGTTTTATGTTATACTTTTAAAAGAACATCTTTTCTCTGAGATTATATATAAAATACTTATCCTTTGGATTTTTCTAGAACTTTCACAGCTTTAATATTTACATTTAAATCTATGATAATCCCTATTCCACAGAACAACTGAGGGGTTCCAACATGATTTTGTTAACCATTCGTTTTTTCTTTCCTGCCTTAGCACACCACCCGCACCCACTTTATTGGGAAAAATGTTCAGGCATGGAGATAATTTGAAAGAGTTGTACAGTGAACAGTCTCGTTATGGACAGAACTCTGTCCCCTCAACAGTCATGTGTTGAACCCCTAATCCCTAGTACCTCTTATTGTAACTTTATTTGGAGGTTGTGACTTAAAAGAAAGTAACTGAGATAAAATAGGGCAATTAGGGTGGACCCTAATCCAATGTGATCAGTGTCCTTATAAGATGAGATTAGGACACTCACACCAAGAGACGCCAGGGGCACGCATGCACAGAGGGATGACCACGTGAAGCAACAGCAATAGCGTGGTCATCTGGAAGCCACGGAGAGAGGACTCAGGAGAAACCAATCCTGCAGGCACCTTGGTCTTGGACTTCCAGCCTCCAGAATTATGAGAAAGTAAATTTCTGCTGTTTATGCTACCCCATCTGTGGTACTTTACTAGGGCAGCCCTAATGAAGACAGTCCACACCTATATTTCATCGGTTACAATTTATTGTGTTTACTTTGCCACCTCCATCCATTTATCACCCAAGAATCCATCTCTGTTTAATGCATTTTGAAATAGGTTGCAGACAACAGTAGACTTCACTCCTAAACATGTTAGCATACATAGTCATTAAAGTTCAAAATTTGACTGAGGCTGGAAGAGCTTCCCAAGTGGATCACTGAATGGTGAGCACTTGGTGCTGACAAGTTGGTTCCTCTCGACATGGACCTCTCCACAGGGCTACTTGAGCGTCCTCATGGCATGGTGGATGGCTTCCCCTAGAAAGCGCGCAATCTAAGAGACCAAGGAGGAACCTTCAGTGTGTTTTATGATATAGCCTCAGATGTGAGACACTGTCATTTCTGCAGCACTGTATTGATCACTTGGGTTCATGACAATTCATGGATAATCGAATGTGGGAGGAGACTGCACAGGGCATAAACACAGGTGGAAAGTAACATTAGTGGCTATCTTGGCTGCTAGCCTACACACCCACCTTTCCTCCAGGCCAACTCTCCTCATCAGCTCAGAATTCCTTTTCTTCTGCTCCAGCTCACCCCTGAGAACCTGGTTTGATTGAAGCTGTTTGGGGCCTCTGGAGTTCATTGCTGTGTTTCGGACAACGTGGAAGGTCTCATCTTTCCCTTTACTCTTTCTCCTCTCCCTCTCTATCCTTCTCAGTCTCTCCCCTAGCTCCAGCCTTCCTTGGCTCCTAGTGATTCTTTTAGCAGTAGAGGATATTCTGAAGGTCAGCAGGATGTGCAACAGATAAGAGGGGTTTGCTGGAGCAGGAAATGTGGGGGTAAAGTTTGCTTCCTGGGCTCCTGTCACCTTCTGTAGAAGGGGAGCTTGTGGGTTGTTGGTGGTTTGTCAGGACAACTTCTGTGTTCTTTATTCTGAGACTGGGTCCTTCACATTCCCCAGGGCAGGGGATATTAGATGGGGCTCCATCTATCCACTACAGTTGGGGACAGAGACACCTACACAGCAAGAGGAAGCTGAGTAGCTGCCAGCTGTGGCTCAGAATGTTCCTTGTGTTTGGTATTAGGGAGGACTCACCACAGGGGCCGTCGTCTCCTATTGGGAGGGACTTGAGGGACTTGCATTGTGGGCTCCTCTCATTTGTGTTGAGTGCTGCTTGCTGATGCTTCTATAGACTCTTATCTTTTGATAATGGGAAGAGAGGGAGTTTTCTTTTTCTGTACCATAATAATTTAATAAGGATCTAGCCATTTCTTTTATTTTAAAAAATAGAATTTATTATATGAACTCTATGTAAAGCAAACTGACAAGACTGCTCTAATAATACCTGTGACTTAAAGAGCTCAGTAATAACTTTTACAGTCTCCCAGTTGACAATTCACATCATTCTTGTTATATGATATACACTGTTTCATTCTTTTTTCTGAATTCCTTCTCTCTCCAGCTAACTTTGTAGAAGTATATGTTTCCCGTTGTTGAAGATTGTGTTCTTCAGGAAGCAAATGCTGAGATGGAGTTAGGATTGCAAAAGGTTTAAGAAACCTTTTGGCAACCCAAGGGCCCATCAAGGGGAGAGTAGATAAAGATGTGGTATATATACACAATGGAATATTACTCAGCCATAAGAAACAATGAAATCCAGCCATTTGTGACAACATTGATGGACATTGATGATATTATGCAAAGTGAAATAAGTCAGAAGGAGAAGGTCAAATGCTGTATGATCTCACTCATTATGTAATAGATAATAACAACAACAAACAAACACATAGAGACATTGATTGGATTGGTGATTACCAGAGGGGGCAGGGGGAGGGAAGAGGGTGAAAGGGATGATTCGGCACATGTGTGTGGTGATGGGTTGTAATTAGTATTTGGGTGGTGAACATGATATAATCTATGCAGAAATAGAAGTATAATGATGTACACCTGAAATTTATACAATGATATAAACTAAAATTACTGCAATAATCAAAAAATTAAAAAAACAGCAAAAGAAACCTTTTGCACTCCTAACTCTTGTGAAAATAACGTGCCGCAGGATTGGGCCAGGGGAACAGCAGAACGTTATACACACCTACCAAAGTCTCCACCAGTCTTATGGGGACCTGCAAAGCAAAAACTGCCCTTTAGAGGAGTCCATGTTGGGTAGAAATGCAAGGCCCTTGTACCGCCACCTTGCTCAGTCATTGCGTGTGGGCAACCTCAAGAAAAGAAAAACCCAAGGAAAGAGTGACCTGGGCTTGAAAGCCAAAGCAGAGCCTGAAAAGATGATAGCAGGACACCGTCAGCTAATCACACGCCCGGCAATTGAGCAAGTCCTTTCTTGAATGCTGCCTGTCCATGTCAGCCACGTGTGTGTCTGAACTTCCCTCACAGACTGGCATGGCACCTTGCATATAGCCCTTGCACTAGTAAAGATTGGTTGGTTGCTAAGAGTATGAACTTCACTATTTACTACAACCAACCCTGTTGTGTCAACGTGTCACTGCCCAAACACACCTGGTATTACCTCCTGATGTGGTCAGATCTGAGTGTGGGAAGAAAAATTAACAAATCCACCTGGCCCCATGATCCACATGCTGAAATCTCACAGCAAAATCACAGATGAAATACCTTTCCCAATACCATATGTTGTATAGTTGATTTGAGGAATTTCTTTCCCTAATTCCAGAATATCGATTTTCCTCTTGTATTGCTGTAGACGTAACAAGATCAACTTCCCCACCTCCACTGGCCACTAAAGGAATAAAGAGAGATCATGAAGACAGAGAATTAGAGACAGCAGCATAGGAGAGATCAACCATTTTAGAAAACAGAAAGTGGATAGAGACGTGGCAATTAATATGGCAGAACATAGAAAGCTGAAGCCCAAGTTCTAGAGTGGAGAAAGCCAGCAAGAAACAAGCTGATTCCTATTGCAGAACTCTCATCAGCTCAGAAATGAGGCCCCTGATCCTCTGAACCGGGAGAGACTGAAAACGCAAAACAGCTGTGAGTCTTTAAAAGACACATTTGAGCCCAGTGATCTGCCTCACTCCACAAGCCCAGGTCACAACCCACTGACACCTTGAAAGAAGACCAGAGTGAAAGGTTACTCCTGAGGTTAAACTTGACCTCAGGGACACCAAAAAACATAAAGGCAAAGAGTAGAGCTGGAAGAAAGCTGAGGAATCACCCAAAAAGATAAATGAGAAGCAGTTGAGCAAAGAAAATTAGAATATCAACCTGGAGGTCAAATATCTAATTAGGTGTTTCAAGACAAACAAAAACAACGGTAATGGTGGGAAGAAATGATCAAATAATCTACCAAACATTCCACAAGCCAAGACTACACATTTCCAGGCCTAAAAGACCACAAATACCCAGAACAATGAATGAAAAAAGACACATCACCATTAAAGAAACAACGATTTAAAAACCTTCCTATAGAAGCACCAGGCCAGACAGGTTTACCATCAAATTCTACCAAACATTTCAGGAACCCGAGAGGTAATTTTCTGAGGATCTGTTTGACACTTACATTGGAAAACCTGGTCAGTTGCCTAGTGAGACTCTGGTGACTGCTTTTCTGGGGGTGTGGAGACTGCGTTACTCTTTGCTGGGGGTACTCATATCTAGTCTGAGGAGTCAAGAGACAAGCTGGGGTTTGTGTTGGTGAAAATGGTGTGGTATTTGTTGGCGATCCTTTCTTCTTGGTGTATAGGGGGTTGCAAGTTGCTTTTTGGGGTTTCCAACATCTCTAATCTGGCAGGAATATGGGGGATCAATTGCTGAAGCTTCCATCATTTGATGGAGCCCTCATGATGTTGGGGATAACTGGGAGGCATGAGACTGAGGTTCCTGTTGTCTCTGGTGCTTGGAGGCTGGAAGACCACTGTTTGTATGGGGCTCCCACTTTTCAAGTGTTGGGGTGACAGGGAGGGGTAACTGGATGGAGGGCCATTGTCTCTAATTCAGAGAGAAAATTGGGATAATTGCATGAGATTCCACTTATCTTTAGTCAGGGAGCTCTGGAGGGGTCTTTATAGATCTCCTTTTTTCTGGTGCTGCGGGAGAGTAGAAGTCTCACTTTCTGGGTCTGCCTTTGTCTGCATTGTTGGTATAGACAAGGTGGGTCACTGGGCTGGGGCTTCCCATTCTCTAGTGTTGAGGAGCAGCTAAGGGTGTGACTTATGGGGCTGCTGTCATTTCTAGAATTGGAAGTGACTAGGGAGTGCTTGCTGGAGTCCCATAATTTCTAGTTTTGGGGGAATGGAGGTCTTGATGTTCAGACCCCAGCATTTGTGTTTGTAGATGACAGTTGTTATCTGGGGTCTGGTTGCCTCTAGTTTGGGAAGGAACAGGTGGTGTGTCGCTAGGGCTTCTGTCACATCTGCTGTTGGATACAGATTGTGAGCACCATTTGCTGGGGCTCCATAATCTCTAGTCTTGGGGGGTGGAGTAAGATTCCCTTGGAGGAGCTTCCATCATCTCTAGTTTTCAGGTTCCAGATCAACGTGTTTTTAAAAGCATTTTATTTTGAAAATATTTAGACTTACATAAAAGTTGTAAAAGTATACAAGATTGTTTTATTCCGTCAATATTCATTATATTTACGTACATTTTGTTTCCTGCTGATGATCATTCCAGCATTATGTGTCTTTGTGTGGAATTCTTTTCCTTCAGCCTGAAAATTCTCTTTTGAGTTTCTTGAAGTTCAGTTCTGCTGTTGTTTAATTGTTCTAGCTAGGTTTTTTTAAACGCCCTTTGGAAAATATCTTGAATTTGTCTGCATTTTTTAAGAATATTTTTCTTAAGTCAGAGAATTTTAAATGGGCAATTTTTTTCCCCCTCTCATTCAACCATTTAGCTGTCAGATGTCATTCATGTCTTCTGCTTCCAAAGTTTCTTTTGAAAAGTTTCCAGACTTACTATTGCTCTTATGAAAGAAACGTGTCCTTTTCCTTTGGTTGCTTTAAAGATTTCTAGTTTGTCTTTCATTTTCTACAATTGTCCATGTTTCTTTGCTTTGATTCATAGTTATTTTGAAGTCTTTGTCTGTTAACTCCGGTATCTGGATTGTCTCTGGGTCTGCTTCTACTGATTTATATATTCATAATTCAGAGCATTTTCCTGCTGCTCTGCATGTCTATTAATCTTTTATTGTGTGCTGGATCTTATGAACAATACCTCGTAGAAGGTCCTAATCATGTTTTCTTTCTCTAACGATTAGGTTTCTAGTATGAATGGATCACCCTGAGCCTCTGAAGGCTAGGTTTTAGACCCTAAAAGGACATATATATTTCAGTTTTGCACTGACTCCCAAGATGTAATCCTTACTCTTAGTGTGTGGGACTGACTCTCAGGCTGTGACACTTCTAGGGTCATAATTGAAAGCCAGGGCTTTTTTATTTTATCAAGGTCATTCCACTTCAGAAGGGTCCAAAAGCCAACTTCCCACTCTTGGCATGTGTGATTTCTGACATTTCTGCACAACATTCAGTTTTCAGTGGCTTTTCTCTTCTAAGTTTCCTAGATTCTTTCCCTGCACATGCACAAGTGAGGTGTTATTCAAGGACATGAGCGGCGATTTCTAGGCAGATTTTGGGGGCTTCTGTTTGTGAATCTTTATTTTTCACTAAAATATCCTTCAGAGATATTTCAGGGTCAGGTTGTATTTCCTCTACCATAGCCCTGGAATCCAGTATTCTTCCAGAGAGCCCTGGTCCCTTCCTTTTTCTTTAGAATAGTATCTTAGAAACCAATTTCTGGGTGGTTGATAAGTATTTTCATTATTACAGGAGTGTCGTTCTTCTAGGCATTCTGACCTGACAGGCTTTGGAAAAATATGAAGCTATCCTATCCTCTACATACACACATTATCTATCTATCAATGTATCTCTCTATCTATCTATCTATCTATCTATCTATCTATCTATCTACCCATCCATCCGTGAAAAGCGTGAATTGATAATGGTAGCTCTTATTCCAATCAAATGCCTCAGTTGGATTGGAACAAGAACTAGTCTTCTCTCTTTCCTTGTTTATAACATCTTTCTTTGACTGTGATACACTGGCTCTCATCATCTACAATATATTTACTTAGTTGTTCAGATCTGGTATACGCATAAACTAGTTTCAGAATTGCTAACCCATACCCTTCCGAGAAACATTTTTCATGAACTAGAGTACAGGATTTCTGATCAGTTCTTTTGATCCAGGCTTACAGGATCTGGTAAAACATATTTTTCCAAAGTAAATTTGCTTTCATTTTCATAGCCTTCATTGTGACAATGTTATTCATTTGCAATACATTTAGATTCATTTGTTATAGCTTGTTCTCCATTTTACGTTCCATTCACTACCGGGTGGATTAATTTTTTGAACCTACAGTAATATCCACTCTGGGGTGTACAGTTCTATGAGCCTTGGCTAATGCATAGAGTTGTCTATCCATCAACACAGTCATGATCGAACATGACACACACATGAACTGTCTTCATAGGAAAATTCCATCACTCCAAAATTCCTTTGTGCAGTCCCTTTGTAGTCATCCCCTCTCTTACTCTTTGCCCTGGAAACCGTTGATTTGTTGTCCTTCCGTACAGTTTTGCCTTTCCCCAAATGGTGTACAATGGAATCTACAATAAATGGCTTTTTGTCTCTGGGTTCTTGCACTTAGGAAAATGAATCTGATTTAAATTGAGGCATATGTTACACATAGCACAATGCATAGATCTTAGGTGTAGAACCCAATGCATTTTGACAAATGTATACACCTAAGTAACCTATACTCCTTTCAAGATATAGAACGTTCTCCTGACCCCATACAGTTCCTCCATGTCCGTTCTTGGTCAATCCTTATTCCTGCCTCACCCCTTCTCCACAATCTGAGGTTAGATGCAACCACTGTTCTGATTATTTTTCCTATCACAGATTATTTTTTGACAGTTCTTGGAACTCATACAAATAGAATCATACAATATTACTCTTTTTTGTATGTGGCTGATTTGCTCAGTATAATCCTGCAATGGATTTTAATTAATTCACAATAAATGATGAAGTATAATGTTTCCTATATACTGGGAGTCTCATAAATGTTTTACATATATTAGCTGATTGAATCCTTAATACAAATCTGTGAAGTAGGCACTCTCATTGTTCTCATTATAAAGATGAAGAAACTTTGGCATAAATAGTTTGTTACTTGCTTGAGGTAACCATCTCTAAAGAAGAGAACTGAGATTAGGCAGAAGAGGTTGAACTGTGATAAGTTAAAAATGGAGACCACAGTTTATCCCAATGGGAGCACTGGAGCTCAGGTGGCCCTTCAGGGGTCTCTCAAATGAGGCAAAGGAATTGGGCCTTTGTATCCTCCCCCCATGAACCAGTCATTGGAAGTGGGCTGCCATTGGGAGTGGTCACAATCTTAGGTGTGGCACTTTCCTTTGGCCCAAGGAAATTCCCTGAGAGGTTGGCCGGATGAGCCCTTAGAAGACTTTTTGCAGTTACAAGAGCGAGTGACTTAGTCCTTAAAGAAGAATCTAGAAAATATATCACTGTCTCCATTGTGGTCCATCACTTATGCCACTCAGATGCATTTGCTTCTTACAGTCAGTTCACTAGGATTCTGGTCGGTCATGTTGACTGGGGAAACTTAGAAGAGGAAGATCAGTGGGACAAATTACAGACAGCTCTTGACTGCACCTTTTCTTCGTGCTCCAATTGATACTTACCATCCCACTACTCCTACTGTACCATTTAGCTTCCCTTCACCCTTGATAAGCACCTCTGGTGGTCTGGGTGGCTTATCAGGAGGGAGGATCCAGTTCCTCATCCCTGAGTCATCTGAACACCTGATGACCACTCCTTTCACAGGATACAGCTGCTACACTTAATTTTTGGGGAAAGAATATCAAAAGACATCCCAATGGATTACCTGAAGGCCAAATGTCTTCTTTGCCCTCACTCTATAACAGAAGCCCCATGTCCTCTGGATGAATTAGTTGTGCCAGAGGCCATAGTGACTTCTTTCCTTCTGTTGGTCTCATAAGCAGTAGTAAAGTTCAATGGGACTCTGACTTTGTTTCCTGGTAGAAGTATCCACCTCTGGGAACTAAGACCTGTTGGTTAATTATTGTTTGAAATTCTTCCCAAGAACCCCATAACCCATCACACGTGAAGAACACCTGCAATGGCAACTATTTTATACTACACCTGGGAGTATCCATGCTTGGATTGCACCTAGGACAGTGCAGTAGCTGATGGGATTCCTGGGCAGGGCTATGAACTTTTCACCCAGGTGATTGACAAGAGTAGATTCTCAAGCAAAAAAGGGCTGCACAGTTCAGAATATCTTCCATTGCCCCAGTAGATCCGCCTTCTCTATCTTGATGCACCCAGGAAGGTTAGTGAAGATGAACTATGTCAGTGGGCTTTCTTGCCTTAAGGCTTTTTTCTGGGTTTAGTCAATGGAGAGCCTAGACATGAAATCAGAAGGATGAAAGAGAGTGACATCTGGTCCTGGATATTTCTTGCAGGAGAACCTGGGGCTGGATGCTACTTCTGACCTCCTTTCAGCTCCTGGAATGCAATTCCCTCCTCTCTTGTTTCTAGAATTGGATAATTGCTCACTCTCCTTACCCCTTCAGGCTCATGGGTGTTAATAGAGCCCTACACTTACCAGCTTACTGGGTATCAACCACCTTTTGTGGTTTTCTTACATCCTGTCCACAACTCCGAGAAGCCCTTGTATGAAAACTCTTCTTGAATCATCCTAGTCTCAGTGTGTCCTCTGTTTCCTGCTGAGATTCCTACTGATATGCCAACTCATTGATAGCATAAGGAAAAGACCTAATAGTGAACCATAAAGCCCAACAAGATCAGGACCCATCAAGTCTCTGACCACATCATCTTCTACCACTCCTTCCCTGTCCCCACCATGATGTACTTCAGTCACACTGGTCTCCATGTTGTGGACCTTTGCATGAATAAACTGCTTTAGCCACACAAATACATATGACTCACTGTCCCAACTCGTGAAGGTCTCTGTTCAAGTGCCCCTTAACTAAGACTTTTTCCCTTCTTATTCCATGTAAAATAGCAAGATCCCAATCCCTATTAACTGTCTTAAAATACTTTCATTTTCTACATAACACTTATAGTAACATATTTTCTTGATTTTTCTATAATATGTCTTTCCCCTATTAGAACTTAAGTGCTTCAATAGAAGAAGTTGAGTTTTATTCATTGCTGCAGACACCAGTGTCTCCAGCAGTGCTTGGCATATAGAATATACTCAACAAATAGGCTGGTGGTTAAGGGTATCGACTGTCTGGGCTCAAATCTGGGCTCTACCATTTTCTAACCAGAGATCTCAGGCAAGTGACATGCCAGTTTTCTCATTATTATCAATTATCAAGCATTTAACGGTGAATAAAACAAAGAGGTTACAGTACAGGAGATCAGGAGAGAGATACACACGAGGTAGGAGAATATGGAGAACTTAGAAAAAGTAAAACACTTAGAAAGTAGTGTCCTAAAGATAGAGCAGTCAGCTGGGTCAAATGATGGTGCGTGGTGAAGTAAAATGAGAGTAAAAAATGACCACTGATTTGGACCTCATAGAAGCTGCTGATGTCCTTGACAAAAGCAGATTGAGTGACATACTTGGACAAATCTGATTGAAGTGAATTGAAAAGAATGGGAATTGAGGAAGAGGATTATTTGAACACTAACAACCCTTGCAAATGTTTGCCTTGAATGTTAGCAGAGAAACGGCAAAAGAGCTGTTGAGAGAGACTTTGGGTTTAGGGGAGACAGACTTTAAAGGGAAGATACTGGAACATGTAGTAAGTAAGTTCTGGAGTCCTGACACAGGACATAGGTCTAAGGAATAGGTTAGGTGTAAATATATGTGAACTTAGACTTTATCCCATGCCAAACTGGTAAGAACTGGATAATGGATATCTATTCCCTGAACTGTGCATGAGACCAGTTCTTCAGATAATGGTCAAAAAGTCCTAAGGGTGAGGTTGGCGATATAGGCTGTAAAGTACCCTTGAGGGTTACCCAAGGCATGGTCAATGACCTCCTCCTTGGGTATCACAGGAATCATGCTGGGCTGTTTATGCTGATTGTAAGACCAGCTCTTTGTAATACTGTGTTTTGTTGGATGCAAGAACTTTCAGTCAATTAAAAGAAACAGAATGTTTGCCTGGGAAAGAAAAAATCTAACCTCCGTATGGGGTTGTTCCCAGAGCCTTGCTGACCCCCAGCCCTGATGACATCTCTGGCACCTGCAGTGGAAGATGTTGCCCAAACATTTTTCACCTTTGTCTTTACCAGGGCACAGGGTCCCAGGAGCAGAGCCCCAGGGCAGGGAGTACCCCAGAGCTCCTTACTGAGAGCAGTGACCAGTTAGGCCTGGACTGGGGGAGTGACAGCAAGAGGAGACCAGAAGCAACTCTTATCCACAGTGACATTGAGGGAAGATCTGAGCCAGTATATATCGCTTCTGAAAATGCCATAGTTCTGATCAATAACTAATCTTCTTTCCATGGTCTTGAATGGCAGAGCACTTTTAGACACGTGTACCCTGCACAGCAGTAAAATTTCCCTGCAGAAGACTACACTGTAGGTCTCCTTCCAGCTCTGCTCCCCCAGTCACAACTGACTAGAGGCCTTGCCTCAAGCTGGTGAGTCAGCTGAGATGTTCTTTCTGCTTCTTCTGCCCCTCCTTGGGAAATTTCCACATTCCATGTGCATGATGAGTTATTATGATGGCTTTGATTACATAAGGCCCAGTGTCTACAAGAAAGGGGACTTGGTGGTCAGTGGGTTTTCACCCTTCTATACATTGACCCAGGATTCAGAAATGCAACAGAAATTTCTTTGTGTTTCGTCCAAGCAAAGATGTCACATTTTACCTGTAAGTTCATGTGTGTGTGTGAATCCCTCTGACAGTTATGAAAGTTGAATATAAAAGCTGTGTTGAGAATCTCCCATAAACTGTGAATCATCAGCTCCTTTTTTTCCTTTAATAATTATTTATGGTTTCCTTTTTTTTTTCCCTTCTGGAATATTTTCCTTCTAAACAGAAGACAGAAATAAGCATCTTTTATTTTCTCCTGCCTTAGAATAATCTCCATTAGTGACTATTTTCTGAAAGCCTAAAGGATGCAAGTTGCAGGCAAAAAAAACCAAGATCCCACTGCTGTGATCCTCATGCCATCCTGCTCCTGACCCACGAAGTGGGAAGGGAGAGAATCCTTGCGCACACCATATCTTGGCTAGAAGTTAGTGCTAAGAGCAAGTCTCATCAAAGTATATAGATTATTCAAAAAGGAACTTTTTATTGAGATGCTATTCATTTTTCTTCAAAATGAATTTACTGAGTATCCTTTATGGTCTAAAATAATTTGGAGTATTCCCTGAAAAAGATGTGTTGTTTTCTAGTTTAATGAGATATAATTGAAGTTCATCACTGTATAAATTTGAGGTGTACAGCATAATGGTATGACTTATATATTTCGTAAAATGTTGACCACAATAAGTTTAGCTAGCATCTATCATCTCATATAGATATAATAAAAAGAAAAAGCAAAAAAAAAAGAAAATATATTTTTTTCCTAGTGATGAGAACTCAGGTTTTATCTCTTAACAACTTTATTTGTACTATACAGCAGTGTTAACTATAGTCATGGTGTACATTATTTCCCTAGTACTTATCAAAGATCAAGTGTTTAACATATATATATGATGAAATTTTCTAGATGTCTTTTTATTAATTGCTAGGCTAATGATACTGTGGTCAGAGAATGCACAGTGTATAATTTCAATGTTCAAAGGCTTACTTGATGGCCCAGTGCATGGTTAAATGTATGTATATTCTTTGGTGTTCATAGAATACCACCGTTATTGACATTTTTATGTAAATATCTGTTAAGCTTAAGTCTTCCATAACTTTGCATATTTTCTTCATCTTTAATTTGACCAGAGGTTGTGTTAAATCTCCAAATCTGGTTGTTCATATATGTACTTATGCACACTGATCTATAAATAATAGCTCTTTTTCACTTTGGGGGTATGTATATTGACTTTTAGCACTCGATCTTCTCTTCCTTTCACCACATATGGTCACCACATATGTCACATATGACATATGGTCACCACCTTTGATATTTCACATGCTTTTTGCTTTGAACTCGGATTTTATCAGATATTAACAAGGATACCCATGCCATCTTTTTGTTCATATTTAAATGGGATATCATTTCTAGATACTTTAATCACTTCTGTGTTTTGCTTCAAGTATTGGAAAGTATGTAGTTGGATCCTGTGGTAGGTGGAATGTGCCCCCAAAGGTGACCAAGTCCTAATCCTTCAAATCTGGGAATATGTTACCTCACATACAAAGGAGACTTTGCAAGTGTGATGAAGTCAAGGATCTTCAGATGAGGAGATAATCCTGAATTATCTGGATGGGTCCAATATAATCACAAGGGTCTTTACAAGTGAAAGAATAAGTCAAGATAGTCAGAGTCAGAGAAGGAGTTATGACAACGGAAACAGAGATTGAAGTGATATGAGGCTGTTACCTAGGAATGGGAGCAGCCTCTAGAAGCTAGAAAATGCAAAGAAATGGACTCTTGTCTAGAGCCTCCAGAAGTAATTCAGTCTTGCTGACACCTTGATTTTCACCAGTGAGACTCATTTTAGATTTCTGACCTCCCAAAGTATAAGATAATAAATTTGTCTTGTTTTAGGCTTCTAAATCGGTGGTAGTTTCTCAGAGTAGCAATAGGAAATTAATACAAGTCCTATTTGTAATCCAATCTGGGTGTTTCTGTGTGACTCAGAATTACAGCATCCCAACATTTTGGTTTTTAAAGCTGTATTCACCAATGAAAATAATATTTTAATATTAGATCAACAAAAGCCTATGTTTTACTCTGCAATCTTCTGGAATTGCATGCTGTACCTTGTCAATTAAATTGTTTGAAAATTAAAGTTGGACTGAACTTAGACGTTGAAGAGAGGCATCAACCCAAAGATAAGCTCTAAAGCTCACTGCCTATGATGGTTTTCTAATCTGTAAAGAAATAGATGAAAGGTGCAAGTTTGCTTTGCTCCTTGGACTCTGAATTGTTTTTACTCTTTTAGAAAAAAATAGAGTCATAAATTGCTTCTTCCTCTTTATTTTCTCCCTAAGACTATCTCCTTATTTATGATGGTGCATTTCCCTGCTTCTGCTAGCATGTATTTCCTAAGTCTGTGAGGCAGGCAGTTTTAGAAAGATATATTGCAAGAGTTTTGATGACACCATTCTATATTCGACTTGCCCTTCCTCCAAGCTTTTCTTATGCACTTCCCTGACCTAGCTAGTTTCTTTGTATGGATCATGAACTTTTGCTTCATATCATTATACCGGCACTTGGCCATGACCAACCTCATGTTGCTGGCCTGCATGAAGTAGTGTTTGACTTGTAAACAAATATGTAAATTGGTCCTTTTCCCTTAAGCACCCTTCCAAGTAACTCATTTCAGGACATTGGTCTATATCTTTTGAGTGCAGAGCGGTAGTGCTGGATCTTCCAAGGTTTTGGGAACACCATGTGCGTGTGCTTTGGATTCCAAAGTCATGAAGAGACAGTAATTGCTCTGGAATGGACAAGATGCTTGAGTCAAAATGCCATGCTTTTCCTCTTTTTTTTTCCCACAGGAGTTACTCCTATAGTGCATGACTTGATCATTATTTCTAATACTATGGCTTTGGTACAGGCTGAACTACAAAAATTATCGTTATGTCTTGGTCTTTGCTTTTGCCTTCAAGGAGATCACCAGGAGCCCCCAGCTGCTCTCCAAGCTGTTTCTGGGTTTCCATGTCTACAATTCTTTTCACAGTGATGTCAGCACCTTGGAAAGCACCATGAGGTAGTCATTGGGTGGGGGCCAGAAGATCCCTAATTACACTTGCCAGGCACAGAACAAGGATGTGGCTGTCACTGCAGGAACCACACCAGCATTCTCTGCCCAGATTGGGAGACTGCTGGAGCTCTACAAATACCACAGGTATGAGCATGTTGGGGGGATGGATCTGGAGGGACTGAAATTTTCCTCCTTGGTGAAATTTTGTGGCCTCTCAAGTGGAAAAGAAGAAAGTGCGTTTGCATATCTGCCTAATAGGAAAATACCTACCACAGATAGTTCTTGATATGGTGGATTCATTATTTTGGTGTGTGAAGCTGAGAAGGGATGAAGTAGCCTGAGGCTAGCATCATTGGCTAAAACAGACCACAGTAGCTTCTGGAAATGTAGTTGCCCAAATTCCCTCAAAAGAGTGGAAGCTGAATATTCTGAAATAACCACACCTTAGTTATTTATCTTCTCGTTAGTAACATTTTATATGTAAACATGTACTTAAAATCATTTTAGTTGGGCAAAAGTCCTGAACAGACATTTATCCAAAGAAGATATACAGATGGCCAACAGATACATGAAAAGATGTTCAAAATCATTAACTACCAGGGAAATGCGAATCAAAACTACAATGAGATATCACCTCACGCCCGTCAGAATGGCTATAATTAACAAGACAGGAAACAACAAGTGTTGGAGAAGATGTGGAGAGAAGGGAACTGTCATACACTGCTGGTGGGAGTGCAAACTGGTGCAGCCACTATGGAAAACAGTATGGAGATTCCTCAAAAAATTAAGGATAGAACTACAACATGATCCAGCTATTCCACTGCTGGATATTTATCCAAAGAAGTTGAAAATGCAAATGCGTAAAGATACATGCACCACTGTGTTCATTGCAGCTTTATTCACAATAGCCAAGACTTGGAAGCAACCTAAGTGCCCATCAAGGGATGAATGGATAAAGAAGATGTGGTATATATACACAATGGAATACCACTCAGCCATAAGAAATGATGAAATCCAGTCATTTGTGACAACATGGATGGACATTGAGGGTATTATGCAAAGTGAAATAAGTCAGAAGGAGAAGGTCAAACACCGTATGATCTCACTCATTAAGTAGTAGATAATAACAACAACAAAAAAACACATAGAGACAGAGATTGGATTGGTGGTTACCAGAGGGGAAGATGGAAGGGAGGCTGGCGAAAGGGATAATTCGGCATAAGTGTGTGGTGATGGGTTGTAATTAGTATTTGGGTGGTGAACATGAAGTAATCTATGCAGAAATAGAAATATAATGATGCACACCTGAAATTTACGCCATGTTATAAACCAATGTTACTGCAATAAACAAATTTTTTTTTAATAATGAAAAAATCAATAAAAAATTTTACACTCTTCAAATGCTTTACGAATAGTCACAAAATTAATCCTAATAAAAGGCAATGAAAAGGTACCATTATTATGGGAATTTTTAGAGATATAGAAACTAAGATGGGTAGAGGTTATGTAACCTTCTCAAGATCGTGAAGCTAGTCATATTAGAGTCAGGATTTGAATCCAGGCAGTCTGGCTTCAAAGCCAAGCTTACACTCAAACACTTCTACAATCAGATAATATTGCTTCACATTCACAGTGTTATGGCCAAGAATATAAGTTTAGCTACCTGATCATATGAATTTTCTGAAATTCTGCTTATGTTGTTTCCAGAGAACTCAATACAGAACCTTTTTACTCTTTTGATTCAGATAACCTATGGAGATATTGATCCTGTACTGAAAGGTAAGGACTAGATTTCCTCTCTATCAGATGGCTTCCAAGGACATATCTTTAGTCTTCAGAAGGGTCTCGCTGTTGATACATTTTGGCTGGATCTGGGTGGGAAATTTAGTGTCAGTTGATATAAAAAGTGAGCAGTTCCTCTGGGTACTTAGAAGAGAGGTGACTATGAACGGTGCCTGCCCGTTACTAAGATACCTGTGACCAAGAGGACGTACACTTCAAAAGATTGGACCTTCATTGTCAGAATCATAGGCTCATTAGCCAATACGTTTACCATGTATGCTGACACAAGTATACTAATAAGTGTGAGCATTGCAGGAAACTATTATTTAACCACTCAGAAGGTATGGATCACTACATGCACAATGGGATTCTACTTTTATTCCACTTCACCACTTTTTAGATACTTACCATGGGAGTCTTTCCTTTGCACACCAGAACTTTGAGATATCTGGATTTAAAAACTCTCTATGGACAGTTAGCCCCTCTAAATACCAAGAAGACTTTTTCTTTACCAAATTATGGCTTGAAATTTTTAACTCCTCATTTGCAGAACCTGAATGTGGAAAATTTTGGAGTGTCCGCTCAATGCCTCCCTGGATTCTCTGCCAAAGGACAAAATAGACACGACCATGTCTGGATCCAGCTACTACACCTATCATGCTGTGGATGTGGCGGCCTGAGCCCTCCATGAAATGTTTTTGATAAAAGCAGAAGTGGTGTCCATAATGGATGCAGGCCAGCTCATGTTTCTCCCTTAGCAGGTAAAATTTCTCCCTTAAATGTGATCCCATTATTGTTTTTTTAGGAGCCGAGAGTTATTTTATTTGGATATAGAATTGTGATTGTGACATTGTGACAGATCAGCAGTGACTTGAGCATAATGAATTTCTGTTCTTTCTTTACAGGTTGCAAGTAAATCTCTCATAATTGTGAGGGCTAATTAGCAACACTGTCAACTCTTTTAACTAGAAATAATCAATTAAAAACTTTCTCTGTGAGAGGTAAGTTTGTAAGATAAAACTTGATGACAATTCATCCCAGGGAATTTAAAAATTCAGGGATTTGTAAAATCTACTTCTGGCCCTATCCCATGATATCTTAAATGCCACTGGGGATAGGACAATTTATTTGAACTTCCTGCATTTTTCTAGAAATGCTACTGATAGCTAAATAAGTATTTCCTCATTGAAATTTAAAATGACTTTTGGAAGCAAGGAGATTGATCCCCTTTTTACAGATGAGAACCCCAATACCTTGAAATATATTTTAATTTCCCCAAGAACTTTTCAATTCTACTTAGATGAACCTAGACTTTTATAAATCCAAAACCTATGCATAATGTGTCTTGAAATACTTGCTCTTACGTACATGGAAGTGAATGTGATGTCAGATCTAAATACACACATTTTATTGTGACTATACATTTATTTATGAATATAGAACTTTATATATATATATGTAGTATATAAATATTAGTTATACATTTATACATAAATTATATCAATTAATGTATGAATATTCTTTACTAGTAGCTTTTATATCTTCTCTCTCATTTAATAAATTATTTTGTTCAACGTCAGTAAGGAGCAATATTTCTTTCTTTGTCTCTTCTTGAGTTCAAGGAAACTCCCTAGCACCCCTAAAGCAAACCTCATTGCTCAAGGTGCTCAGGTTTAGCTCTACAGCACTCCCTGGACATGGAATCTTCAGGAATGGTTTAAACAAATCACCATGTGCTCTCTGAGGGCAGACAAGAATGCCTTCTTCCTTAAGCATGCAGAATAGTAAACATTCCCAAATTGAACTTATTCAGAAGATGACAAATATAGAGGGGAATAAATCTAATTGCTGGGCAACTGAGTATCCCCACCAGTTCGCATCTGAGTTTTCTGTCCTCACTTTCCATGCTCATTTCATTTCACAACTATGCCCCCCTTTCAGCTCCACCTATTCCTAAAAAACACCCAATTTAAAAACAGCACTGGAGCTCATGTGACACTGGATGAGAAAAGAAACTCTGTGTCATAGCATGAAATTCTGAACTATGTCATTTTCTTAAAGGTCTTGGACTTCAGGTGAAAGTAAGGGAGTTTGTTCCCCAGGATCCACGTGGTCAAGATTTCATCATACATGAGGAGCTGATCGACTGGGCCGTCGGATTCAAAAAGGTTGCAGAAAACACAATCTTGGATTAATTCTTCATCTACATCACAAGATAGAGACCGTATATGAAAATAATGATGAAATTATTTAACTCATAGCAAAATCCCAATTAATTGATATAATTTTTCTTACTGTCCAAGAGATATTGAAAGTACCCATTTAATTAAGGAGAAATTCCCAAATTTTGAAATGCTTTCTATGCTACAGCAGGACAGTGAGGCTACCAATTTAGTAGGAGGAGCTGATAAAAAATTGATGATTTAAATTCCCATTTAAGCTGAAAAAGTGTCAATCTCATTCCTTGCAAATTCATTGCTGTCCATGCGTTGTGCCTTGAAGACATAACAGATGCTGACGATCTAGACTTTTGATGACTTGTAGATACAATTCAAATTGTCTTTGGCCATTTGGTTTTATTCCAGAAAACAGATTTTATTCTCTTTAACTAGAATCAAAGGAATTGACTTTGAGGTTTTTTTAATATTTAAATATTTTATTAATATTCCTTATATTTCCATCTCTTCATCCCACCTCTATACATTCTTGTAGAAAAATTCACCATCAGAAAAAAAGATTCGTTTTGCTCTTCCAGGAACTACATTCTTCCTTTTCATCAGATTTCTCTTTAAAACTCAGTCCTGTAAGTCATCCCTCAAGATGCTATATTATATCATTCAAGCCTGTCCCTGTGTCTTTGGTGTATAATCTACCTGACATTAAATATATTACTAAATAAATTCAGTAATTGCAATTTGTACTAATCAAACAATTCTCATGTTAACGTATTGTATGAATTTAAATATTATTTATTATTAACGTAAAATCTGCTTATAGTTCAAAAAAGTAATCCAGAAATACCATATTCAGAATCACATTTGGCAATAACAAATATGATTCATGATCAGATGCCCCATTTGCTTAAAACAAACTAGCGTCCTAGTCATTGAGATGGAAAATGTTTTAAATCATTATGTATCTTCATGTTGGGAATTGTTTTCTGCAGATTGACCTTGATTTTATTTTGCTTTCCCTGGGTGCATCAATCATGTCATATCTTAGAGGTGATCTTTAAGAGAGTTTTTGAGATAATTTAAATAATATTATCAATTATTCAATATTATAAAATAATAAAATATTATCCAATTATATAGTATTGTTCATTATTATCAATAATTCTCTTCTTTCAAACTCACCCCTATGGGTGTAGGATGTTCTGTCAGCCAGGATTCAGGAAAATCCCTCAGGAATAGAGCTACCTGCTGCTTTGACTGTGTATTGTGCCGAGAGAGAGAAAAATGTAATCAGACAGGTATGAACTGGCAAAATTACACAATCACTTTCTCTCAGGTCTTCTTTGTCTCCAAATAAAATGTAATGGGTCTGGGATTAACCAACAGCATCTCATTTCTTCTTTATTTTCTATTATTTCATTCACTCGTTCAATAGATTCATTTAGGTAATCAATACATCATTTCCATTTTGGGAGTTACCTTGATCTGGTTTCTTGATACTCACATTGTTAGGTTCTGCTGAAGCAGCTCTTCTCAAGGGAATACAGCTCTTAAACTACATGTTGTGTTTGGCAAACACTTAGAGATTCCGTAGCAACATATACTAATCTTGATCACAGAATAACACATATGGTATTAAGATGGAAGTAAGTGTGAGTGTCTTTAGGACATTCTTCCTATTCATATCTTTACACCCAAGGTGACGAGCACTGTGTCTTACAAATAGTAGGTGTGCAAAAACCGGAACTAAAGATTCAATAAATGAATGGATATATTATATTATTATTGCTCTGTTAGAAGATATAAACAATGAACCGAGAATGCAAACTTGATAAGATAAAGGCCCTGCTTTCCAAGAAATCATAGTGAGGTACATGTGAAAAAAGAATAGCAGGGCAATTTGAAAAGTGCCATAATAAAGGTAGTTAGAAGTTAGCAGAGTCAACAAGAGTAGATAGTCTTACTTGGATGAATCAGATAATTCTTCATGGAAAGCTGATGTTTGAGTTGAGTTTTTGAAAACATGTGGGGATTTGTCAGTTCAAGATGAAGAGGGATTCTTGGCAATAGAAGTTTGGACAACAAAAGTTATGCAGGATGAATAAGTTTTTGCAACCTACGGTCCAAAATGGGTCTATAGTTAACAATATTGTATTGTAGACTTAAGAATTTATTAGCAGGGTAGATTTATGTTAAGTGTTCCTACCTCAAAAGAAAAAAAGTATTTTCAAAAAGGAGGTTAAAATAAAAAAATAAAGAGGACAGGAGGAAGCATTTGGAGGTGATGAATAGGTTTAATGGCTTGATTGTAATGATGGATTCACGGGTGTATATTATCTCCAAACACATTAAGTTGTACACATTAAGTATGTACAGATTTTTGTATGTCAGCCATACATCAATAAAGTGTTTTTAAAATGTTTTTATGTGGTGTATTCAGACATATGGAATAAGACTAGTATGGCTGGAATGAGATGATAAAAGACTGATCGTGGATGATGATGGACTAGGTAAATAATGAAAAAAAAAACCCATCATATTTAATGTACAATATTCCAGTCTTAACAAACAAAACAGCAAGGAATTCATACGTACTAATTGCCAAAGTTATCTCTTGACATTGTTAAATATTCTGTCCAGTAAAATAATGCATGAAATAACATATTACAGAAATAAATAAGGGCTGAAGGAGAGAGCATGTTTACAAATTATGTTTGTTGTTAGAATGCATCTGGCTATAAATTAAAAAGAAAACAAACTAAATGTGTGTTTTAAAAAATTTTTATTATAGCCCATAAAAAAGACCAGAGTAATTTACTATGATGATTCTTTGTGCCAGAAAAAAATAAAAGCACAGTGTTGCATTATAAAGATGGAGAGGGAAATATGTTTTATTCCATTTGTTATTTACTTAATGAATATTGTCATAAATATCACTTTTCAAAAATAAAAAATTGTGAAACAATTAAAAAAAATGGCCAGAGATAGAATGACTCCAGGATTAGAGAATTCAGCAGCTCAAAACTATAATCAAGCACAGATGATACTCTCATATTTTGTTCTATCATCTTGGGTTCCCAGCTTTCTCTTCAGGCTGGGCTCCTAGTGGTCTCAAAGGCTGAGCTGTTTAAAGTATTATACCATAGTAAGCGAACAGAAAGATGAAAAAGAGTGGGCATCTACTCCCCCTGACTTTGTAAGAGTAACTCAAAAACACATCCTCCAAGTGGGGCCAATTATAATTGATTTAGAGCTGTCAGCCTCCCCTCAATCACACGGCCTCATGCAAGAAGTTGAATGTCAAAGCACAACTGAGCTGCTGGTAGAAAGGGGATAGATGGGTCATGAATAAGCCACCAGTGGACTCTGCTTCAACGTTTACTTACATAATGCAAAAAATATTTTAAATTAGAATGCAAAAATATCTAATCAATTAGTGGGATCCAAAATAATGTATCAGGCAGGCCCTGTGGTGTAGTGGTTAAAATTCAGCATGCACCACTTTGGTGGCCTGGGTTCATGGGTTCAAATGACAGGTATAGACCTACACTGCATATCAAACATGCTGTGGTGGCCACTCACATACAAAATAGAGGAAGACTGGCACAGATGTTAGCTCAAGGCTAATCTTCCTCAATCAAAAGATAAATAAATAAATGAATAAATAATTAACTAAATAAATAAAAGATGAAATTAATGTATCAATAGTAATGATTTTCCCACATATCAATAGTAAAGTGTTTGATAATGCAGTATTAAAGTCCCATTTCTCACTCTCAAAAACACATAAACGTAATGCACAAAATACATTAGTTAGAATTTGTTCAGCTCAAAGTGATAGAGAACCTCATAGTGGCCTTAAATCATGACATTTGTTATTTATGTTACAAGAATTTCAGAAATAGACAGATGCAAATTTTTTTTTCTATCAACCTTTTGATAACAAAGACTCAGGCTCCATATAACTTTTGCTTCAATATGCTTAGAGTGTTGGATTTTATTTTTACACGTGTCTGCCACTGCTCATCATCCACAGGGGAAAGAAAGAGGAAGAGTGAGCTATAGCATCCTATTAGATGCAGGTTTTATTTAGTACAAGAAAGAGACCATACAATCAGATTGTCATTGATTTAGGCCCATGGCACATAGCTGACAAGTGAGGTGGAGCACACTCTGGCAAAAATTAGCTTAGATCTGCCACAATTGGCTTAGGTCACTCAAAATTGGGGTTCTAATAGCTAGGTACAATGGAGGAAGTGTACTTGTAGGTTGTTGCTGTATGTTATGCGAAGCATAGTTTTAATTTTGGCTAAAAATGTGTTTGGGAAATGCAAAAGAAAATGAATACATTTAGCACCATTAAATTTCCCAAATGGAATGTCTGAATATTGCAAAAGTCTGTATCCTTTTCTAAATAATTTTTAGCTTTACCGCAATTCAAACCACTTTATCAAAGGAATTTACTTTGAAAGATAAGAATTTTACTACGTTTTTTATCAAACAATAATCGAGTTAGAAAAATGGGGAAACAAGATTTATAAAGAAAAGTGATTCAAAAAGAAAAGCTGTAATTACGGTAATTGCATTGTTCTAATATTATTTGTAGAAATAGGGACGAGAAAAGAATGCCCACTTTCAACAATAAGAATGGCTGCTTCATGCCCTGAGGTCAGAGATGAGTAGTTGTGGCAGAGACCCTATGGCCCACAAAGCCTGAAATATTTGTTCTCTGTCACTTTACAGTAAAAGTTTGCCAAATACAAATTCATAGGCCAGGGCGTAGCCCTTGAATGATGGCTGATGTTCATGCCTGCGTATGTGTTGCAGCTGCCTCATCCTCAGCTGAGATGACTTGTTCCCATGTGTTCCTCTTGCCTCACAGTGCTCCCCAGAGCGATTGAGCTCTAGGTGAGCACAGTCGTAAAGCACTTGATGTCCCTGATGCCCTGCCTTCCTTTCCCTGTCTCACTTTCCCAGTACCTCACTGGTGTGTTGCAAAATCCCCACCACCTAAAATATTCGCCCTTAAACCCTTAAGTTTATGGAAACATCCAACTAACACAAGACCCAAACTTGGAACTTCTGGAGGTGGATTATCACCTACTTGAAGCTAAAAGCATTCTGGCATAGAACGGAACTGTGTAATGTGAATATTTTTAACGTAAGTCTCTGCAACTTTGTGTCTCACAACCAAATAAGGTGTGGGCAATGGGCCCTATAATGCCAATGAGACTTTTGTTTTTTGTAATGGGAATGTGGAAGAGTGGCTGACTGAAACACCAAGACTTTCCTTTCCTTTTCAAATAGAGATCAATGTATAGGGCGTCCAGGAAGCCAGTATGCAAACAATGAGAGAAATCGCAGCCTGCTGAAACTTGTGACATTTCTGGCATTTGAAGATTCTTTAGGGAAGACTCTGGCTTGCACAGCTCCTTGTTTCTCTGTTGTCACAGCAGTGGTCCTTGGGGTCTTTGTGAAGCACCAAGACACTCCTGTAATCAAGGCCAAGAGTTGGACTCTCAGCTACATCCTGCTTATCTCCCTCACCCTCTGCTTTCTCTGCTCCTTACTCTTCATCGGCTGACCCAACACAACCACCTACATTATTCAACAAATCACATTTAAAGTTGTTTTTACTGTGGCTGTTTCAACTGTTTTGGCCACAACTATTTTTGTTGTGTTGGCCTTCAATGTCACTGAACCAGGGAGAAGGATGTGGCAGTGGTTGGTGTCAGGGGCACCTAATTTCATCATTCCCATCTGCTCCTTTATCCAGCTGACTCTCTGTGTGATCTGGCTGGAACCACTCCTTCTTCATTGACACAGTTGCACACTCTGAACACGGCCACATCCTCATCGTGTGCAACAAGGGCTCAGTCACTGCCTTGTACTGTGTCCTGGAATACCTGTGATCCTTGGCCCTGGGCAGCTTCACTGTGGCTTTCCTGGCCTGGAACCTGCCTGACAACATTAATGAAGCCAAGTTCCTGACGTTCAGCATGCTGATGTTCTGCAGTGTCTGGGACACTTTCCTCCCTGCCTGCCACTGCACCAAGGGCAAGGTCATGGTGGCCGTGGAGAGCCTCTCCATCTTGGCCTCAATTGTGGGGCTATTAGGCTGCATCCTTGCCCCCTAGTGCTACATTAACTTCCTAAGGCCAGAGAGAAACCCATCAATAGGGTTAAGGACTACAACTTGTTCAAGTGAAAATAATCAATATATATATTTTTTCACCAGAATTTGCATACACCTGAAAAATAAACTACCAAATTTTTGCAAGCAGACTTTAAGTACCAAGTAAAGGGCCGGCCCTGTGGCTTAGTGGTTAAGTGTGCGTGCTCCGCTACTGGCAGCCTGGGTTTGAATCCCGGGCGTGCACTGACGCACCGCTTGTCAGGCCATGCTGAGGTCATGTCCCACATACAGCAACCAGAAGCATGTGCAACTATGACATACAGCTATCTACTGGGGCTTTGGGAAAAAAAAAGGAGGAGGATTGGCAATAGATGTTAGCTCAGAGCCAGTCTTCCTCAGCAAACAGAGGAGGATTAGCATGGATGTTAGCTCAGGGTTGATCTTCCTCACACACACACACACACAAAAATAGTACAAAGTAAATTTACCTTACATCTCCAATTAATTTATTGCTTTACTTTCTTTTGGCTTTGTACAATGATCCTCGGCATTCAAATGCACAAATACACAAATATGAATATTACCTCAGATTAATTTTCCTCTAAAATTATCTGTGGTAGATTGCATAACTGCCCACACATCAATTCACTCCCTTCATCTGTGTGTTTTGGTAGAAACCTCCCACTTTGAATCTGTGTGGACTTGGCCTTTTAACTGGCTTTGGTCAATTGGACACTGGTAAATGACAACAACACATCTTTAAGAATATATATTAAGGAGAGGCAGAGTCAAGATGGCGGCATAAGCAGACTCGGAACTCACATCCTCCCGAGTACACAGCCAATTTACAACTACTCGTGGAAAAATTACCCCTGAGACAGAACTGAAAACTGCATAAGAGGAACTCCTGCAACAACGGACAATCCTAACTGAGGTAGAAGAGGCAGAGACTCCCTTCTGAAGAGGAAAAACACTGCCTTCACAAGCCGCCAGCTTCACAGCTGCCTGTAGCAGCTCACAAGTACAGAGTCTCCCTGGAGGCGCGGGGCCGTGAGCCGGGGAGTGCCCCCGCTGTGGGCATTTTGTGGACCCAGCACAATGGAGATGAGTGGCATAATATCTGACTTTGCCTGCTACTAAAACACTGGGGAGTACCCACAGAAAACCCAGTTCACAAAGAAACTAAAACTGGTTCTTAAAGGACCCATGTGCAAACTCACCCATTTCAGAAAGCATCCTAAAATCACCAGAAAAAAAGGTGCACAGTGCTGTGGTGAAAAGAAACTCACCTAATAGGCCCTGAGTGCATCTTGGTGAGGGGTGAGACCTCTCCAGGGACTGGGACATTGGCGGCAGCCATTGTTGTGGCCTGGTGTGGGTGTGCTGACACAGAAGCCATTAGAGTTCTCCCTGAGGCCTGCTAGCCCAGGTCTGCCCCACCCGCTAGAGCACCAATTTAATCCAGCTCAGCCAGGGCAGGCAGCCCACCCTAGAGACTGGCCCCACCAAACAACAAGCCCTCAGGCAACTTGTGGGCCTGCATAGATAGGTGACTGGATTCTCTGCAGCCTGGCATCTGAGCCGACTTGAGTGGGGCAGGGTGTACATAAGGAGCGGGTGGAGAGTGTGGGGTGGTGGCAGAGTGTGCGGGGCTCCCGCCGTGGAGAGACTGGGTCTGTTTGGGGAGGTTGAGGCGCTCACACGGGGCAGGACTGTGTTGACTGTGTGTGTGGACCTGTGGTCAGCAGGGCTTATCAGCTGCAGAAGAATTGTGCTTCTCAAAGACCCACATAGGAGGTTTGCCCCACCTTCCAAAGCCTGAAATGATTGGGTGCTCCTGTGCCTGAGGTCAGCCCCACCCAGCTGCAACCTCAGAGAGCTGACAAGAGACCTAATAGTCTAGAGGCTTACAGCAATTGTAAGGACCTGAGCCTAACAACCTGCCATGCTGGGTGCCTACTCACTTAAAAGAAATACTGCAACACAAATGTGGTATTAGAACTTGCAGCCAACTGTGCTGGGGCTCCCCACACCTGATAAAGAACCTGAAGGGCCCACAACAACTACAAGCAGCTAAGCATTACAACAGCTGGCCAGGAGCATAACTCGGCCGCCCTGGGCGCCTACAGGGAGAGCAAACAGGCCACAACAGAAGGAAACACGTAGCCCACATAGGGGTCACCCCTGGAACATTGAGAACTGAGGGAAGCACACTGGAAGACTTCTAAGTCATCACTTACATAGGGTCACCTATCCAAGAGTAGGAGACGTAGCTGACCTACCTAATACGTAGACACAAGCACAGGGAAAGAGGCAAAATGAGGAGGCAAAAGAATACATTCCAAGTAAGGGAACAGGACAAAACCCCAGAAAAGGAAATAAGTGAAACAGAAATGAGCAACCTACCCGACAGAGAGTTCAAATTAAGAGTGTTAAGGATGCTCACTGATGTGGGGAGAAGAATAGATGAACTCAGTGAGAATGTCAACAAAGAAAGGGAAGATATAAAAAAGAACCAATCAGAAATGAAGAATACAATACTGGAAATGAAAAATTTATTAGAGGGACTCAAAAGCAGAGTAGAGGATACAGAAGAACGGATCTGTGAGCTGGACGAAAGACAAGAAGAAATTACCCAAGCTGAACAGGTAAAAGAGAAAAGAATTAAAAAGAGTGAGGACAGTCTAAGGGACCTCTGGGACAACATCAAGCGCACTAACATCCGTGTTATAGGTGTCGCGGAAGCAGAAGAGTGAGACAAGGGGTCAGAGAATCTATTTCAAAAAATAATAGATGAAAACTTCCCTAACCTAAGGAAGGAAACAGACATCCAGGTACAGGAAGCACATAGAGCCCCAAACAAAATAAACCCAAAGAGGCCCACACCAAGACACATCATAATCAAAATGTCCAGAATTAAAGATAAAGAGAGAATCCTAAAAGCCGCAAGAGAATGTCAAGTTACATACAATGGAAACCCCATAAGGCTATCAGCTGACTTCTCAGCAGAAACTTTACAGGCTAGAAGACAATGGCACGATATTTAAAGTGCTAAAAGGAAAAAACTTACAGCCAAGAATACTCTACCCAGCAAGGTTATCATTCAAAATGGAAGGAGAGATCAAAATTATCCCAGATAAGCAACAATTAAAGGAGTTTGTCACCAAGAAACCAGTGCTACAAGAAATGATAAAGGGACTGATTTAAGGGGAAAAGAGAAGACCACAAACAGGAAAAATTATCTATTTCCATCATTAGAACATAATGGATACAAATACACAAGAAAGAGGTTAGATCTGATATCAGAAACATAAAAGGAGGGAGGAGGGGAGTTAAGAGTACAGCTTTCAGACAGAGGTCAAACTAAAGTGACCATCAATTCTGTATAGAAGAAGAAAGGAACAGAGAAGGACTACTAAAACAGTGAGAAAATGAAAAGTTAAAAAAATGGCAGTAAGTACATACTTATGAATAGTTACTTTAAACGTCAATGGACTAAATGCTCCAATTAAAAGGCATAGGGTGGCTGACTGGTTAAAAAAACAAGACCCATATATATGCTGCATACAAGAGACACACTTCAGACCTAAAGACACTCACAAACTGAAAGTGAAGGGATGGAAAAAGATACTCCACGCAAATGGCAATGAAAAGAAAGCTGGGGTAGCAGTACTCATATCAGACAAAATAGACTTTAAAACAAAAACTGTAAAAAGAGACAAAGAAGGGCTTTACATAATGATCAAGGGAACAATCCAACAAGAGTATATAACACTTGTAAATATCTACGCACCCAATGTAGGTGCATCTAAATATATAAAGCAATTATTAACAGACATAAAAACAGAAATAGACAGTAACACAATAATAGTAGGGGACTTTAACACTCCACTTACACCAACGGATAGATCATCCAAACAGAAGATCAATAAAGAAACATTGGCCTTAAACGACACACTAGAGTAGATGGACCTAGTAGATATATACAGAGCATTCCATCCAAAAACCGAAGAATACACGTTCTTTTCAAATGCACATGGAACATTCTCCAGGATTGATCACATATTAGGCCACAAAACAAGTCTCCATAAATTTAAGAAGATTGAAATAATACCAAGCATCTTTTCTGACCACAACGGTATGAAACTAGAAATCAACTATAGGAAGAAAATCAGAAAAGCTACTAATACATGGAGATTAAACAAAATGCTACTGAACAACGACTGGGTTAAAGAGGAAATCAAAGAAGAAATCAAAAAATACCTGGAGACAAATGAAAATGAAAATAAGACATGCCAGAATTTATGGGATACAGCAAAAGCGATTCTAAGTGGGAATTTTATAGCGATACAGGCCTATCTCAACAAACAAGAAAAACCTCAAATAAACAATCTAACAATGCACCTAAAGGAAATGGAAAAAGAAGAACAAACCAAGCCCAAAATCAGTAGAAGAAGGGAAATAATAAAAATCAGAGCAGAAATAAATGAAATAGAGACCAAAAAAAAATAGAAAAAATTAATAAAACCAAGAACTGGTTCTTTGAAAAGGTCAACAAAATTGACAAATCTTTAGCTAGACTCAACAAGAAAAAAAGAGAGAATGCACAAATAAGTAAAATCAGAAATGAAAGAGGACAGGTTACAACAGACACCTCGGAAATACAAAAGATTATAAGAGAATACTATGAAAAGCTATATGCCAACCAATTCGACAATCTGGAAGAAATGGATAAATTTTTAGAATCATACAACCTTCCAAAACTGGATCAAGAAGATGTAGAGAATTTGAATGGACCTATCACCAGTAAGGAGATCGAAACAGTAATCAAAAACCTCCCCAAAAATAAAAGTCCAAGACCAGACGGCTTCCCTGGGGAATTCTACCAAACATTGAAAGAAGACTTAATACTTACCGTTCTCAAACTCTTCCAAAAAATTGAGGAGGAGGGGAAGCTCCCTAACTCATTCTACGAAGCTGACATTACCCTGATACCAAAACCAGACAAGGACAACACAAAAAAAGAAAACTACAGGCCAATATCACTGATGAACATCGATGCAAATATCCTCAACAAAATACTAGCAAATCGCATACAACAATATGTTAAAAAGATTATCCACCATGATCAAGTGGGATTTATTCCAAGGATGCAGGGATGGTTTAACATTCGCAAATCAATCAACGTAATACACTACATTAATAAAATGAAGAATAAAAATCACATGATCATCTCAATAGATGCAGAGAAAGCATTTGACAAGATACAGCATCCATTTATGATAAAATCTCTGAATAAAATGGGTATAGAAGGAAAGTATCTCAACATAATAAAGACCATATATGAGAAACCCACAGTTAATATCATCCTCAATGGTGAAAAACTGAAAGCCATCCCTCTAAGAACAGGAAGCAGACAAGGATGCCCACTCTCACCACTCTTATTTAACATAGTACTGGAAGTCCTAGCCAGAGCAATCAGGCAAGAGAAAGAAATAAAAGGGATCCAAATTGGAAAGGATGAAGTGAAACTGTCACTATTTGCAGATGACATGATTTTATATATAGAAAACTCTAAAGAATCCACCAGAAAACTTTTAGAAGTAATAAACGAATATGGTAAAGTTGCAGGATACAAAATCAACATACAAAAATCAGTTGCATTTCTGTACACTAACAACGAAGTAGCAGAAAGAGAAATTAAGAATACCATCCCATTTACAATTGCAACAAAAAGAATAAAATACCTAGGAATAAACTTAACCAAATAGTTGAAAGATCTGTACACCGAAAACTATAAAACGTTTCTGAAAGAAATTGAAGAAGACACAAAGAAATGGAAAGATATTCCGTGCTCTTGGATTGGAAGAATTAACATAGTTAAGATGTCCATACTTCCTAAAGCCATCTATAGATTCAATGCAATCCTTATCAAAGTTCCAACAACATTTTAGACAGAAATAGAGCAAAGAATCCTAAAATTTATACGGAACAACAAAAGACCCCGAATAGCTAAAGGAATGCTGAGAAAAAAGAACAAAGCTGGAGATATCACACTCCCTGATTTCAAAATATACTAAAAAGCTATAGTAACCAAAACAGCATGGTGCTGGCACAAAAACAGACACACAGATCAATGGAATAGAATCAAAAGCCCAGAAATAAACCCACACATCTATGGACAGCTAATCTTTGACAAAGAAGCCAAGAACATACAATGGGGAAAAGAAAGTCTCTTCAACAAATGGTGTTGGGAAAACTGGATAGCCATATGCAAAAAAATGAAAGTAGACCCTTACCTTATGCCATACACAAAAATTAACTCCAAATGGATTAAAAACTTGAATGTAAGACCTGAAACTGTGAAACTTCTAGAAGAAAACATAGGCGGTACGCTACGCTCTTCAACATTGGTCTTAGCAACATCTTTTCAAACACCACGTCTGATCGGGCAAGAGAAACAATAGAAAAAATAAACAAATGGGACTACATCAAACTAAAAAGCTTCTGCACAGCAAAGGAAACCATCAACAAAACGAAAAGACAACCTAACAATTGGGAGAATATATTTGCAAACCATACTTCTGACAAGGGCTTAATCTCCAAAATATATAAAGAACTCATGCATCTCAACAACAAAAAAACTAAGAACCCAATTAAAAAATGGACAAAATACCTCAACAGACATTTCTCCAAAGAAGATATACAGATGGCCATCAGACACATGAAAAGATGTCCAAAATCACTAACTATCAGAGAAATGCAAATCAAAATTACAATGAGATATCACCTCACGCCCGTCAGAATGGCTGTAACTAACAAGACAGGAAACAACATGTGTTGGAGAGGATGTGCAGAGAAGGGAACTCTCATACACTGCTGGTGGGAGTGCAAACTGGTGCAGCCACTATGGAAAACAGTATGGAGATTCCTCAAAAAATCAAGGATAGAACTACCATATGATCCAGCTATTCCACTGTTGGGTATTTATCCAAAGAACTTGAAAACACCAATTTGTAAAGGTACATGCACCCCTGTGTTCATTGCAGCGTTATTCACAATAGCCAAGACTTGGAAGCAACCTAAGTGCCCATCAAGGGAGGAATGGATAAAGAAGCTGTGGTATATATACACAATGGAATACTACTCAGCCATAAGAAACGATGAAATCCAGCCATTTGTGACAACATGGATGGACATTGTGGGTATAATGCAAAGTGAAATAAGTCAGAGGGAGAAGATTAAATACTGTATGATTTCCTTCATTAAGTAGTAGATAATAACAACAATAAAGAAACACATAGGGACAGAGATTGGATTGGTGGTTACCAAAGGGGAAGGGGGGAGGGAGGAAGGAGGAGGGTGAAAGGGATAATTCAGTACATTTGCGTGGTGATGGGTTGTAATTAGTATTTTGGTGGTGAGCATGATGTAATCTATGCAGAAATAGAAGTACAATGATGTACACCTGAAATTTTTACAATGTCATAAACCAATGTTACTGCAATAAACAAAAAATTAAAATAAAAGAATACATATTAAGAATAATTTTACTAATTTTATGATCATAGATATTCTCCTGTAATGTCATCCACCACTGTTATGCACTGAGTATTTCTACTTTTAATTTTAGCCCTATAATCCATTTGGAGTGGTTTACTTGTGAATAATGTTAGTCGATGGTCCAGTGTTTTATTTTGCAAAGGGATATCTTATTGTCTATAAAACAATTACTGTATCATTTTAAAAGTTGATTTTAAATACAGTGAATCTGAATGATGCTTGGAAAATGGATATTATTTTCCTTCATAATTGTAGTATATCTCTCCATTTCTTCAGAGCTTTTATGTCCTGTGGTATATCTTTATAATCTTCTTCATTTATCTTACATAACTTATATAACTACATATGGCATCATGTTGCATAAATCCAATTATTTCAAATATTTTATTTATCCTAAGACAGAATAATTACTTATAGGTTTAAAATAGTTCTTGCTAATATAAAAATATTTTATGTGGTTATCTAGTATCTTTTCACATTAGTCAACTTATTTAAAATTCTAAATTTTATAAGTTATTACCCACTAAAATAATAGATTTTTCTCTTCTTCTTTAATATTATTTACCTTATTCTTTCTATTCTCATTTTTAAATGACTGGGCTCTCTGGTGCCACACTGAATCACAATAAAGTTTGCCAGGAGCATTTTCCTCTTCTGAAGTGTAGCATAAACACCAGATAAATTCTTTGTCAGGGCAAAGCAGTCGTCTAAGAGAGAGAAAACAAAAAAGTGAAGGGGAACCATTTCTACCTGGAAGTCAACAGACTTCCCTCTCTTGGTTATTTAATGCTAGATATGTTATGACAATGTACCCACTGAGAATTAGAGGATCTCACTCTATTTCCAGGAATTAATCTTGGTCAAATAGTTTAACCTCTTTAAACTTTCTTCATCTTTATTATGAAGAGCTTGAAAAGTGTTTTTAAGTTTTAATGTCCTATGATTCCAAGGTATCCTTTACCCAGATGCACCTGACAAAGAACAGAGTGAATTTTCAGTTATCTACTTCTCCATCAACATTACCACTTAGGGAAGAAGAACGCCCCTGAGCTAACATCTGAGCCAATTATTCTCTAATTTTTCTCTGTGGGATGCACCACTCCTCAAGAATGGCTTGAGGAGTGGTGTATTAAGTGTCTTGTGCTGCATAGGCATGTGCCCGGAATCAGAACTAGTGAACCCCGGGCCACGGAAGCAGAACACGGGAACTTGACCACTACACAACTTGGCCAGGCCCCAATATTATTTTTGTTTGAGGAAATGGATGTATGGAAACACTTAACTATGGTTTGTAAATAGATAGTTCATAGGGGAATTTTGTCTGCAAGAATGCAAAGAGAGGGTACATAGTTGCAATATGTCTTTGTACGTAAATATCTAGAGGGAAACTTAACGTGGCTGCGCCAACGAAGGATATGACAACATGATACAACTAGAACTAATACATCTACACATACAAAGAAGAAAAAAAACCACTATGTATTAGATCGGGATACATAGCATTAGGCTAGACTTGTTCAAAGACATTGAAACACTGACCCCAAATTCTCACTTCCTCCACCCTACAAGGGATCCAGCTTTGGGTCATTCCGGCGACCCAGAAGTCCCAGGTCCAGCTGTTGCCCAACCTGGAGGGGCTCCACAAAGTCCCTTGACTTGTCATCATGAGGTTAAGGGTAGGAGTGTGCTTGACTTCAGACTAGGGGGATAGGTATGGAGACAATGGATCTCAAAAAGTTAGCAGTTGTCCTAGCATCTTTTCGATGCACTAGATGCTGGACTTCCTGGTGGTTCAGAGTCATGCCGTCAATGGAGCACTTGTGGCTGCACCAGAAGTGAACCAAGACGTGCACCGGAAGTGGACTGAAACCAGCAACAGAAGGTGAACACAGGCTTGCATGTGGGAAGTGGAACATGGCTCCCACCAGGATGAATTTTGTGGCAAGTGGTAGCATCTTAATGTAGAATGTGTGTGTGCCAGCAGTTGGCAGGAAACTGGAGTGGTGGGTTTGATGTAAGGGCTGAGTGGAGGGGATTTTTGAGGCCTGGGAGGACCAAATCAACCCATAACACTAGCCTTGTCTCAAGTCAGAAGAGGTGGGTTTCAGTGTGGTAAGTCATAATTTGATGTGGTGGTTGCAAAACCTAGAAGCCCTTGCCTCTGCCAGAGTCTCATGTCTGTGTGCATTGGATGCATTTTGCAATTCCCAACTCAGTAGTCGTGTATACTTTAATATTTTTATCTTAAGAATATATTTTACTTGACCCAGTAGGTCAAGAAGTATTATGGTCTCAATGTATAATCAGTATAAATATTATTATTTAGATGATCTATATTCACTTTTGTCATACAATTTTTTTTAAATCCATGCATATTTTACACTCATAACATAGCTAAATTTAGACTAACCATATTTTAAATGCTCAATAATGACATATGGCCAGTGGTTACCAGATTGGCTAACAAAATAATTAATAAATATTATGTTTTTGGAGCTGTTTTAGATTTATGGAAAAACTGAGATGAGAGTATAGAGTCTCCGTATACTCTTCCTCCCTGCACACACGCACGGTTTCCATTATTATTAACATCCTGCATTAGCGTATTATATTAGCTATAATTCAGGAACCAAGATTGATACATTATTATTAACCAAGAACTATAGTTTACGTTAGAGTTCACTCTTTGTCTTGTACATTCTGTGGGTTTTGGGAAATGTATCCTGTGCCCACCGTTACAGTATCCTACAGAATAATCATTTTCCTGCCATAAAAGTGCACTGTGCTCCAGGGCCAGATAGATGTATAGATGTGGCCCTTGTCATTGATGTTTGGGGTGATGGGAACATAGGTGTTTTCTAGCATGTATCTGCCACTTTAGGATGAAAAAATAAAGGAATTTCCCACATAGTCCCATGTTCTCACAACAGCATAAATAGTGGAGGAAACTAATCTTGAAGGTGTGGAAGTGAATCACCACACCATATTGATTCCTGGGATTAACAAGGTTAAAAGAACTGAGGAAGAGGAAAGGAGGAAGATTTTTAAGAATAAAAAATGTAGCTTTATTTCTGCATTGATCTTGAGCTATGGCTTTGGAATTTTCTGAATTCAGCTTGACTATTGCTTCCCCAGGCAGGGACTCACGTCCTTATGGTGTTTCTGCACTCATGATTGGTGTGCAGTCCTGCACGGGTCACACATGGAATGTTCAGTGGCTGCCCTGGGCCCTGGGTGTATGAAGCTGTCCCTCCCTATCTTGGACTTTGGAGGGAGAGATGCTGGAACGTTCTTGGCTAAGGCTTGACTGACATGGATACTTTCTGAACCTTTCACCTTACACTTGATATCACATCCTCTGATGCAATTATTTTGCAGCATCACAAATGGCATTCATGTGGATGGCTTGTTGAAAAAGATTTGGAACCCCATCTGGCCAAGAAGAGGTGGTCCCTGGAGCCTTGCTATCCATGGACCTGGATGAAATCATAGTGCCTATGGCTGGAGAGGATGTTCCTCAAACATGTTTTCCAACTGGTGTTTTTCACCTGGACACAGGACCTCAGATGCAGAGCCCCTGGACAGAGAAGGGTCTGGATCTCACCAGGGGAGAGGAAGAGACTGCTGAAAGGAGCCAGAGAGCATTAGAATTGCTTTTCCAGTCCACAAAAACCACATATACACGTGTGTGTGTGTGTGTGTGTGTATGTGTTACTATATGTGACATGTGTCGATATCTTCTTAGGCTGCATGTTCCACCTCTGCTTCTGCTGCGTCACACCTCACACAGAAGCAGGGATTTGCAGAGGCTTATAAGATGTTCCTTTTGATTTTCTTCTTCCTGTTCCTGCAGTTTCCTCTCTTTGTCATTTGGCTTATCCTGACTGCTTTTTGTGAATTGAACCCAGTGCATAAAAGGATGGAAATGTGGTTATTGGTGGGTTTTTCCCCTTGTATACGTATTTCTTACACAGAGGGATCAAGAAGCTTAGCAAGGATGTCACTTTGCAGTGGTAAGTGCCTCTTTATTTATATTCTGCTTGATTGTTATGATGAATGATGCCTATGGGATCTTTGGATGGATAGACCAAGGCGCTGTGCATCACCTGTCCTGTCTTTCCCCGGCATCCCCACCTTCCAAGAATTGTCCATTATTATCTCTATCTCTTCCCGCTGACTTGTTGCTTCCTTCAAAGCAGAGAACAGTGTTTAATATTTTACAGTTTTCTTCCTTTTAGTGTCCAATTTTCAGGGCTAGAAGCTTAGTGAGACAGCACTCTCCACCAACATACTCCACGAACTCTGCCCTTCCTCATGCCTCAGCTGCCGCTGCATAGTGTTCTAACTTCTGCCCTTTTGGGGGGAGAATCCCAGCCTGTACAGAGGAGCCCTTGGGTGGGGGTGATCCTGTGTGCCTGCCCCTCACACATCTTTAGTTGTGATTTATTGTCTTTGTTTTAAGCAAGGGCTCGAGAGCGCTTTTTTGTGGTGTTTGTTAGTTATTTTAACAAAAGCATGTTAAGGAAGTGCCCTCCAAAAAGAATGTGTTTTAGAGAAGTGGATCCTGAATTTTATCAAATGCTTTATACACTTCGTGAGCATATTGTGGTTTTTTTCCTGGCAGAACGGTGAGGACATTAAATGTAAGGATAGTAAAAGATTATCTAATTTTCTAATAGTTTGTTTAAGCTGATTCCTTGTTCACATTTTCATTTTGGTCCTGGTAACAGGCTCATGTTAATTTCATAATTAATAGAGATATACCTTCTTATTCTATATTCTGGAAGAGTTTCCTGGTAGAGTAAATATCTATTCTTAAGTTTTAGAAACTATTCATCTGTAAATACATCTAATCCACCATATATTTGGAATTCTCTTTCTTAAAAACACTCTTGAAACCATAAAGAACATTTGTAAAATTTTCTATTTTCTATTTGAGCCAGTTTGAGTAATTCCAGTTTCATTTAAAAAGCAGCTTTATCAATGAGATCCTAAAAGGCATCTCCATGTGCAGATGCACAACATTCTCTCTGACTTCGCTCCTGGTCCGATTTTCTCACCTAATGTTGTTGATGTTTGTCTTCCCCTAATAGTTTTTCTTTATAAGACTTGTCTGTATGATACCTATTTTATTGAGCTTCCCAAAGAATCAGAGTGACTGATTACTTTTCATCTGGACTTATTTTATACTAGTTTTATACTTTTATTTCTGCTTCTATCTCTCTTTCTAAATTATTTTTTTTGTTTTCTTTCTCCGTTCTCCTTTTTTTGAGTTGAGAGTTTAATTCACTCGCTATCATTTTTATTTACTATTCAAGATATTTATTGCACAGATATTTTCTTTCAGAACAGACAGTTTTCTTCTCTTCTTCCTTTCTCTCTCCTCTCTCTCCAGGTCTCCTTGCTAATCAATGGTTTGATTTCCTGTTTCACCAAAGAGTTATTCATGAGAGTGATTATTGGCTTATAAATTGTCTGATTTGTTTAAGATATGTTGGCTGTTAATGAGCATTTTTGCGTGCAAGGTGGTTAAGGAATTGGATTTCAAATCTGCCTGTTCCTCTGATGAGCTATTGAGTCAGAATTTCTGTGGTTGGCCATGTATCTCTCTTCTGGTGGCTTCAGGAGTTGATTACTATGTAGAAATTGCTTGCTGGACGAAGATAGGACCTAATTTTATAATAATATTATTTCTTTGCTTTGGAGTAGGAATTTTGAGATTTATATGCAGGAGTATGTGTGTGTGTATGCTCCAAAAATAATTAATGATAAATCAAGATTAATAATATATACGATTCCTATATTGACTTTTTTTTTGGACAAAGACTGAGAAGTTAGTTGAATACACTTACTATGGTTGTAGTTAGGTTCACTTTACTTCATATTTTTAAAATCCTTTTTTTAATATATGATTGAACATATACTTTTTGACTGCTAACCACCTTTTAGTCCCTAAAACTTTTGCCTTCAGATATGTGTACCATTATACACATTCATATATAAAAGTTTCATATTAGTTGTGGCTTTACTTTTGTGAGCACGTGTATGGGCTATTACTGACAATCGCCTTTCTTTCAGCATCTACGTTCAGTGTTAGTTTCCTATGTCTTCATGGAATGTAGAGTAACATTCAATATTGAAAAAGTGATTTAAGTAACTTCAGTATAGTATAACTGGTATACGTAGCATTATCTCTGTGGTTCTATTTTTTTGTACTTTGCTTTTTTTGTTTTTTCCTAGTTTTGCTCCATTTAAAGTAATTTCCTTATTAAACTTTTCTCCACTGTGTTGGATATATAGATCATTCTCACATTCTATTTTAGATTTTTTTTTCTCTGAGGAAAATTGGCCTTGGGCTAACATCCATGCCCATCTTCCTCTACTTTATATGTGACACCGCCACAGCATGGCTTGATGAGCGGTGCATAGGTCTGCACCAGGGATCCGAACTCATGAACCTTAGGCCACCAAAGCAGAGTGTACAAACTTAACCACTACACCACCAGGATGGCCCCTATTTTACAATATTTTTAATTTCAGAAATAAGAAGAACCCAGAATCTGAAGTTTTGCCTCACTGACTCCTCAATGTTAGATGAAAAATTAATTAGTATTTTACTTCTTTTCTTTTTCTCCAAATCCAATGTTTCTAGGTATAGATTAAGCACTTGGTTCAAGATGGTTTTAAATTTTATGCACATTCTTTAAAGTTGTTTGTATTTTGCATTTTTTATAAATCACATTAACACAAAGTACTTAGACAATTGTTTTACTTTTTCAGTGTTCACTTCTTTGATGTGGTGCTTTTTTTTGAAACCCGTCATCCTCAAGCTTGATTAAGGATCTGAATGATCTGCAGGGCTTGTTAAAACACAGAAGAGTGCTGGACCCCACCCCAGATATTCTGATTCAGTAGGTTTCGGGTGGGGCTGAAGGACTGGCATCTCCATATTGTGATTGGAAACTCCCCTGCCTAATATTCCTTATTTTTTTTCATTTCACGGACAGTAAATTCCGTGTCTTAGTGTAGGGCTGTCCCTCCCCTATCCTTTGATTCTTCACAGGTGTTATGCCACAATAAACTTCTTGTACTCCTAACTCCACCTCAGCAATTGGAGGCCTCAATTGACAAGCAAAAGTTCTGCATTTTTCCTCAGAAAGGGGTGTTTTATTTTCAGAAAACTCACACAATCTGCAATAAGTTTAATCTGGATGCTTCTCTCTGCTCTTTAGAGATTGCAATGTATTTTTACAACACCTTCACCATTCTTCCTTGTTCTCAGCATTTAACGCTCTAATATTGGAAACACATGGGGCTTCTGGACATTCTGGACATTCTCCCTTCTTCAAGTTTAATTGATCATATCACATCTGAACTAAGTTGAACTACATTTCGCCATATCATGGCTTGTCACATGACTATCAGGTATATGTATAGTATGTGTGCATCTCACAGAAACAGAATGATCCTGGAGTGTGTCTCTCAATGATTCTTCTCCTAAAATTTGATTAAATATGTTCTAAATAGAGGTTTTCAGTCAAATGTATCTAATCCATACATACGTTACTGGTCTGTAAAATGTTCTATATTATAAACTTATTTTGTTGAATAGCATGAAAATTATTTCTATGCCCCCAAGATCACACATTTGATTGTAACATTTATTTTCTTTTCAACTTAAAGAAAGAATTTCTATTAAAAGAAAGAAATCCAAAGGAGTATCCTAAAGAATGAAATACTATGAGTATAGAGGACTAGATACCTTGAAGTATTTTCCCTCCACATAACAATATCTTCCATAAAATATAATTTTATTGCATTCTTGAGTTCACATGAAGTAAGCCAAATCTCAAAGGACAGAAGAAGGAAACTGTAAGCGCTAGACAAATTTGGATTCACCCAGTGGTCAAAGGTCAGTACGATCCTATAATGAAAGGATTTGTCTTTGTGTCACAAATGACTTGAGGGAAAGAATCCGGGAGTCACAGATTAGTTGTGAGTCACACAAAAATGTCACTTAGCTTGGTGTCAACGCACATGACTGTGAGCCAAAACCAGTGACATTCTTTTCTGGAGGAAAGGATCTAAACTAAAGCCTTACATTCTGTACACATTAAAATCATACAAAAATGAGCTCATAATCAAAGTTCACCAAACAAATAAGGAATACATGTCATTGTCGATAAGTGTCATCAACACATAAGAAAATTAAAAATAAAACAATAGATTTAAACAGTAAAACCTCAAATATGAGATTTACCAACTTCAAGATATAAAATAACTGTGTATAAACTGTTTATAAAAAATGGAACCAGAAAAATGGTAATAACAAAATCAAACAGGAGACTCTAGAAATTATCTGACATATTTCCCAAAGGGCCTTATAGAACTTTAAGTGATGAAAATGACTTTAACTGTTGAGTTTCAAAACTCCACAGATAGGTTCTACAACAGAAGAGAGAATACAAAACTAAATTTGAATTCTGAAGGAAACAGAATGCAGCATAGAAAGACAAGGAAGTAGAAAACATGAAAGATAAGGTAGTTATGGAGATGATGAGAGAGAGTAAAGAAAAAGGAGAAATATAATACTGTACAACAAAAACAAGTGAGTCATGAGGGTAAAACTGAAAGTTAAAGGGTCTATAAATTTCTCAGGAGATGAGAAATTATATCCACTTCAGTCAACGTGGGCTGGTGGTAAAATAGAAGCAGAGAATATAACTCTGACCCAAATAGAGGAGATACAATAGAATACGGAAAACAAGTATAAATCAATAACTTTTAAAGGGAAATAACATAATAAATCTTGTGGAAAAAATAGAAGGAAAACATAGATAATGGGGGCAAAACAAGGATATCAATGGTCACAACAAATGTAAATGGAATAAATACTCTAGTTAAATACAGATTGTTAAATTTGATGGGACAATGACAAACGTAACTGTATCTTGTTTACAAGACTTGTGAAAACTAAAACACATGGAAAACTAGAAACTCAAAATAGAATAGAAAATATAAACATATGCTAGTAAAATACCAATCAAAAATCAACCCAGGGTAGCTATAATAACATGAGATAAAACAGATGAGGAAAAAACCATCTTTAGGAACTAAGTGGTTAATTCCCAATGGTATATGAGTTCAACTGATCATGAAGATATAGTCGTTGTTATACTACACACGATGTCATGTGTCATGTGAAGATAATATAGCCTCAACTAGGAAAGGAAGGAGGAGAAGGAAGAGGAGGAGAAGGAGAAGAAGGAGAAGACAAGAAGAAACAAATGGAGGAGGAGGAGGAGGAAGTATAGGAGAAGGAGGCAGAAGAAGATGAGAGGTAGAAATAATATATCTTCATAGTGAAGAATTTCAACATTCCTCTGAGACAAAGAATAACACATATCTATTAATAGAGTATTTGAAAAAGCAATTAGCAAGTTTGATTTAGTGGATACATATCGAACCCTATACCCAACAAGTGAAGAAAACCTATTCTTCACAAGGACAAGGGGAGCATTAAAAAGCAGTGAGCATGAACTAGGTACCAATCAATCCTCAAATAATGGAACACTTGAAATAAGTACAAGTGACTGCTCTATTTTATTCTTGATGGTGTTACAGATCCCAGGCAATAGAAATGCAAAGAATTTTCTTTGGCTTGGAGTTATTTGTGTAGAAAGTCTGTAGAAAATATGAATATAATATGGGCTATCAAGAATAGGTGCTGTTAAAGATGTTAAGGATTAATTTTAATTTAATATTTTTTTAAATAAGAAATGGTACCAAAACCAGACAAAGACAGTACAAAGAAAGAAAATTACAGGCCAATATCGCTGATGAACATTGATGCAAAAATCCTCAACAAAATATTGGCAAACTGATTACAACAATACATTAAAAAGATCATACACCATGATCAATTGGGATTTATACTAGGGACGCAGGGATGGTTCAACATCCGCAAATCAATCAACGTGATACATCACATGAACAAAACAAAGAATAAAAACCACATGATCATCTCAATAGACGCAGAGAAGGCATTTGACAAGATACAACATCCATTTATGATAAAAACTCTCAATAAAGTGGGAATAGAAGGAAAGTACCTCAACATAATAAAGGCCATATATGACAAAACCACAGCCAACATCATACTCAACGGGGAAAGACTGAAAGCCATTCCTCTGAGAACAGGAACGAGGCAGGGCTGCCCACTCTCACCACTCCTGTTCAACATAGTACTGGAGGTTTTGGCCAGAGCAATTAGGCAAGACAAAGGAATAAAAGGAATCCAAATAGGTAACCAGGAAGTGAAACTCTCACTATTTGCAGATGACATGATTGTATATATAGAAAACCCTAAAGCATCTGTTGGAAAACTATTAGAAACAATCAACAACTACAGCAAAGTTGCAGGGTACAAAATCAATCTACAAAAATCAGTTGCATTTTTATATGCTAATAATGAACTAACAGAAAGAGAGCTCAAAAAGATAATACCATTTACAATTGCATCAAAAAGAATAAAATACCTAGGAATAAATCTTACCAAGGAGGTGAAGGACCTATACAATGAGAACTACAAGACGTTATTGAAAGAAAACCATGATGACATAAAGAAATGGAAAGATATCCCATACACGTGGATTGGAAGAATAAACATAGTTAAAATGTCTATATTACCTAAAGCAATCTACAGATTCAATGCAATCCCAATCAGAATCCCAATGACATTCTTCACAGAAATAGAAAAAAGAATACTAAAATTTATATGGGGCAAAAAAAGAACCCGAATAGCTAAGAAATCTTAAAGAAAAAGAACAAAGCAGGAGGCATCGCAATTCCTGACTTCAAAACATACTACAAAGCAATAGTAATCAAAACAGCATGGTACTGGTACAAAAACAGACACACAGATCAATGGAACAGAATTGAAAGCCCAGAAATAAAACCACACATATACGGACAGCTAATTTTCGACAAAGGTGCTAAGAACATACAATGGAGAAAGGAAAGTCTCTTCAATAAATGGTGTTGGGAAAACTGGACAGCCACATGCAAAAGAATGAAAGTGGACCATGTGCTATCGCCATTCACAAAAATTAACTCAAAATGGATCAAAGACCTGAAGGTGAGACCTGAAACTATAAAACTCATAGAAGAAAATATAGGCAACACACTATTTGACATTGGTTTCAAAGGAAACTTTTCGGATGACATGCCTACCCAGACTAGGGAAACTAAAGAAAAAATAAACAAGTGGGATTTTATCAGATTAAAGAGCTTTTATAAGACAAATGAAACCAGAATCAAGATGAACAGACAACCAACCAGCTGGGAGAGAATATTTGCAAAACATACATCTGACAAGGGGTTGATCTCCATAATATATAAAGAACTCACACAACTGAACAGCAAAAAAACAAACAACTCGATCAAAAAATGGGCAGAGGAAATGAAGAGACACTTCTCCAAGGAAGATATGCAGATGGCCAATAAGCACATGAAAAGATGCTCAACATCATTAATCATCAGGGAAATGCAAATCAAAACAACACTAAGATACCACCTTACGCCCGTTAGAATGGCTATAATCACCAAGACAAGAAACAACAAATGTTGGAGAGGATGTGGAGAAACAGGAACACTCATACACAGCTGGTGGGAATGCAAATTGGTGCAGCCTCTATGGAAAACAGTATGGAGATTCCTCAAAGAATTAAAAATTGAGATGTCCTATGACCCAGCCATCCCACTACTGGGAATCTATCCAACGCACCTGAAATCAACAATCCAAAGAGGCTTATGCACCCCTATGTTCATTGCAGCATTATTCATCATAGCCAAGAAGTCGAAGCAACCTAAGTGTCCCTCGACTGACGATTGGATTAAGAAAATGTGGTATATATATACAATGGAATACTACTCAGCCATAAAAAAAGACAAAATTGTCCCATTTGCAACAACATGGATGGGCCTGGAGCGTATTATGTTAAGTGAAATAAGCCAGAAAGAGAAAGAAAAACACTGTATGATCTCACTCATATGTGGAATATAAACCAACACATGGACAGAGAAAACTGGACTGTGCTTACCAGGGGCAGTGGGAATGGGGGGAGGGGGGTGGCGGGTCGGCACAAGGGGTGAAGGGAGTCATATATATGGTGATGGACAAACAAAAATGTACAACCCAAAATTTCACAATGTTAGAAACCATTAAAACATCAATAAAAAAAAAAGAAATGGATGAGAAGCTTTTTAAACTTTACAGTGCTGTCTCTCTTTGATTCCAAAGTGTTTCTAGTCCTTTCAGTTCTTCTTGATTCTTTCAATTGTTCCTGCCTGTTGATGATTCCTCGTTCATTGGATCTCTGAAGTTCACCTTAGTTTCCTTGTTTTTGATGGTGGCAGATGAGCAGTTTTGAGGGGGTAGAGGCTTAGGCAATTTGACTGACAGCTTTCTGTTGCACCATTCTCAACCTGCACATGTCATGCGTCTATGCTTGTAACGCACATGTCAGTTGCGATTATTCTTCCTCCCCAGGGCTATCCCCAATCTCATGCTAATATTGTTGCTCTTCTAGGAAGGAATTAATGGGGTGCTCATATAAACAAGCATTTTGCCTCCTGAACCAAAGAGCCATTTACAAATCTAATCTGAATGTGATCTGTTTTTCCATTCATTGTACTTTCTTTTGTGTACTTAACCAGTTACCTTCATGAGTGTCGAATTCACTAAGAACCTTCCACAGCTGGAGTCATGTTATTTTCCTTAGTTATAAATTATAAGGCTTCGGGAGAGCCATCTGTTGGCACAGACGTTCGAGTCAATAGCAAATTCATTTGAATGAAGTTATTGTATTGCATTTGAAGGAAATCATTTTGAGTACTTTCCCTAAGGATCTCTATCCTTCTATGCAGGTTTCAGTACAAGATCTACCAGTATGTTCTGGCCTTGGTTTTTGCCATTGAGGAAATCAATGGGAACCCTCATATTTTGCCCAACATGTCTCTGGGATTTGATCTCTATAATGCCCTGACCAGTGAACGGAGGCCATTGGAGAGTTCCCTGATTTGACTCTCGGGGTTGGGCAAGGACATTCCTAATAACAGCTGCAGGAGAGAGAGCAAGTCTCTAGCGGTCCTTACAGGAACCACATGGGCAATTTCTGCCCAGATTGGAACACTGCTGGATCTGTACAAATTTCCACAGGTAAGACTGGGTGGGATGGAGAGAGATGAAACCATGTCTCCTTTGGTGCCATTCTCAGGTGCCTAAATAGGAGGAGAGGAGAAGACTGGATTTGTGCATCTCTCAAAGGATATGATCTCAAAGGGCACGTGTACAGGATCTTGGTGGGGTATGACATTTCCTTTCTTTGGAGTAGAGAGAAGGCTGAGGGGGAAAGAGATAAAGCAGTTTCCTGGAAGTCTACTGATCTTATTTTCTAGAAAGCTTTCAGGGAGTGGAAAATAATTAGAAAATGAAATGAGCTATTGTCCCCTTCTACCACCTCCAAGTGTTGTTGAACAGCCTTCAGGACTGAGAGTGTGATTTTTGCCAATCCTCATCATCATATTGCTTCCAATTGTCTTTTCCTTTTAGCTTACATATGGTCCTTGTGATCTTATCCTGAATGATGAAGAGTAGCTTCCATCTCTCTATCAAATGGCCCCCAGGGACACATCTCTAGCCATTGGCATGGTCTCTTTGCTGCTTCATTTCAGTCGGACCTGGGTGGGGCTGGTCATCTCAGAAGACAAGAAAGATGTTGAGTTTCTCTCAGACTTGAGAGGAGAGATGGACAAGAATGGAATCTGTGCAGCCTTTGTGGAAATGATACCTGTCACTGAAAGATCATATTCCTCAAGGACCTGGCTATATGATTTACAAGTAGAGGAAACAGAAGGGAGTGTGGTTATCATTTACGGTGATTCCGACTCTCTCGTAAGCTTGAGCTTTTCTACTTGGGAGTATTTAGTGATATCGAAAGTCTGGGTCACGACATCTCAGTGGTATTTTATCCACAGTGAGAGAGATTTCATCCTTGACTCATTCCATGGGACTCTCATTTTTTGACACCACCTTAGTGAGGTCTCTGGCTTTGAAAATTTTATCCAGACAGTTAAACCTACCAAATATCCAGAAGACATTAATCTCACTAGGTTGTGGTACCCCTTTATTCCTTGCACCGTTTCTGAGCCTGACTGTAAAACACTGGAGAATTGTTCACCCAATGCCTCCTTGGGATGGTTGCCTTGGCAGATTTTTGACCCAACCATGACTGAATGGAGTTACAATGTGTACAATGCTGTGTATGCTGTGGCCTGGAGCCTTCATGAGATGCTTCTTCAACGTGCAGAAATTCAGCCAATGGGAAGTGGGGAGGATCTGGTGTTTTATCACTGGCAGGTAAAGTCTCTTCCACTTAACAGCATGTACCCTTGTAAAAGTGACTTTCTTATGGGTTTCCACAGGTGTTCAAACCAAGAAGTTAGGATTCTTTCTCCATGAAAAGCAGAGGAGTTTCTGTATTTCTTTCACTCTCTAGGAGGTAAATCTAGTCCTGGGTAGTAAGTCATCAACAAGAAGGTTCTAGTGGCAACGAAGAAGTGAGCTATGAGTCAAAATCAATGTTTTGTGTTACAAAGGATCCTAACATCCTGCTTGCCTAATGTTTCAATAGGGATTATCCAGCCTTCTCCCATGCAGCTCCTCAATGACAAGAAGAAGAGAACTTGTCCTTTACATGAGTATCTGGTGCTGAACATCATGGTGAATACTTTACATAAATGATCTCATTTAATTCTGCAACCACTTTAGGTATTGTTAACATCATTTTGCAGGTTGATGGTCTGGGAAAATTCAGAGAGTGCATGAGGGTTGCTAGATTGGACTTTGTACTTGAGATTTGTCTGAATCCTATCACCACTGGTCATCTTGATATTTTTGTCTTAGGCATTTTCTTTTGAAACTACCTAATATTTTAGAAACATTATGATATTGTAGTTCTACATACGATTTCATTTGCTTTACTTCATTGGATACTTGTAATAAAGTTACATTATGAAGCAAGGATTACAGACAATGTAAGGCTGTCACCAATTCAGGGTTTTTCTCTTTAACAACTGGGCGTACTTCACTGCAGGATGATGTGTCACTTCTAGCTGCACCCCTTTCTGAGGAACATAGAATTTAACAATCCTGCTGGTGACTCAGCGAATTTGGCTGAAGGAGGAAAATCAGATTAAGAGTACACCTTTCTCAACTTTTGGAACTTTCAGAAGGTCTTAGACTTATGGTGAAAGTAGGAGAATATTCCCAACATACTCCACGTGGTCAAGAAGTGTCTTTATCTGAGGAGGTGATTGAGTGTGCCAAAGGAATTACTGAGATGGGTTGATCCCAATCACAATTACTTACATCACACATGAATAACCAATAACTTGTTGGGGTTTTGTGCCACCTCAGAGCTTCATAAAAGGCCACATATGGGAATTTAACAATTCACTTCCAACTGAAGTAATTTTTTCTTTTACAAATAATCCACGATCGAAGTAAGACCTTCACAAGCAAAAAGATTGCAAGTTGCTGAATGTTCAGAATGTGGTTAGTAATTCTTAGGAATAATTTTAAAAAATTAAGTTATGTACATGTTTTTTAGAGATAATGTTTTTGCCCACTTTGTACACTACAGTATAGTGTAAACATAGCTTCTTTCTGCACTAGGAAATCAAAAAATTGGTGTGATTCACTTTATTGCAATATTTGATTTGTTGTGGTGCTCTGGAAACAAACCCACAATACGTCTGAGGCGTACCAGTCTTTTATATAATACAATCAGCATGGCATCCAACCAATGAATTGGATTTAGATGTTTCAATCTCCAGTTTGTTAAGGCCCAATACTCTAAAACTCTCTAGTTACTGGAAAATTAGGTAAAAGTCACAGTTGTTACCAAGTGTTATCTGATTTTCTCCAGACTCCACACTCTGTATGCAGTGAGAGTTGCAGTCAGGGATTTAGGAAGAGCCCTCAGGAGAGCAAGGCTGCCTGTTGTTTTGATTGCATTCCTTGCCCAGAGAATGAGATTTCCAATGAGATAGGTGAGGATATGCCTTGCAGCGACATTCTCCACTTCTATTTTTTTTTGAAGGGAAACATTTGTCCTTAGCTAACATCTGTTGCCAATCTTCGTCTTTTATTATTGTCCCCAAAACCGTAGTACATAGTTGTATATCCTAGTTGTAAATCATTCTAGTTCTTCTATGTAAGCCATCACCAAAGCAAGGCAATTCACAGAGAGATGGTGTGGTTCCATGACCAGGAAACCAACCGGAGCCACCAAAGATGTGACCACTGAAATTTCATCACTAGGCCATCAGGGCTGGCTCTACACCGCTCTTTTGTATGCACCGTTCTCCCAAAGAAACGGAAAAGCTCTGGATGAGGACTGCAGGGTCCCAATGTTTCCTTCCTCCATTTAGTAATTTAACTTTTATAGCCAAAAAAGCCAACTTTTTTATCATTTCCACCCAAAAAAATACACTCTCTCTCTACATTGAACTAGCTTGCTTGACTCATTTTAGCATCATTGCAGGCATTATCCTCTCAAGGAAACCCTTTTTGACCACTCCACAGGAACCTAACTTAAATCTCTTTCATAGACTCTAACACATGGTATCATAAGAACTTACTTATCATCTTCTTTAAATCTACTTTTAGATAACATTGAACAAATCCTTAGTTTTCCAGAGTCTGGTGCTGTTCTTGGCACAGAGCAGGAGCTCAGAAAGGTTGTGTTTGATTTAAGGGGTAAGTATTTACATGGTATGCAACGTGCTTAGGGTACAGCTTCCTTCAATGAGTACATACGTCTTTTCTCTGATGTCCTAGAGTTCGCAGGTGAGTAGGGGAGACAACATGCAGTGAAGTGAATTCAAGGTGGTGACATAGGGCTGCAATATAGGTACGCAGAGACCCATGGGATGCAGTAAGTGATAGTATATATATTTGTGGGGAGGGAACTGTCATGGACTTCTTCATAGAGGCAGTAGCATTAGTATTATGTCAGACTAATGAAGGCGGATTAAATTCTTGGTGGAATTCTTAGAAATGGCAGAAACTGGCAAATTAGCCCTGCATTTAATATTCTAGGGAGCTGAGAAAAGGTTCAACATGACTAGAACCCAGACAATGTGAGTTTGGGAGTTGGGTCATGAAGTAGAAGAGGGACAGAAAACCAACACTGAAGATTTTTCATACCATAATTAACATCTTAGAATTACTCAGATTTATGATATTAAATGGTGCAATGCTGGAATCCCCTCAAGGGTGGTATTATCTTTTTTTGAAGCTTAATTTCACAACATCTTTTGTATAATTTCAATTTTTTTGAAATGTACTGAGATTGATGATATAGTCTGGCATATCGTCAATTTGGATAAAGCTTCCACGTGCATATTTGTCGGGTGGTAAGTTTTGGTATATGTTCCATACGCACATCTAAAGAACACTACGTCCACTAACTTCAATTCCTACATGCTTGGAGATTAATAAATACACTTGTAAACAACTGATGATTAATGAGTAAACTATCATGGAAATTAGAATGTATTTCCAATTAAAAATACTATTCATCAAATCTTATGTCGTGGAGTTAAAACCATCCTTAGAGAGAAATGTATAATCCTAGATTATATATATTTATATATTATTTTGTATATTTAAATAAAGAAAGGTTGAATTTTTAAGTTGTAAGCATTCATCACAAGCTAGAAAAAGAGCAGAAAATTAAACACAAGGAAAATAGAAAACACAAAATGATAAATATTAGAGGAAGTGTTAACAAAATAAAAGACAAAGGTCAAAAGGATAAATAAAACTAAATTAGACTCTAACAAATGACAAATATACTCAATAAATCCTAGTACTAGTGTTCAACAGAAGAGAAAATTTGCAACAAAAACATACCAAGGCTGAAAAGGAGTAATCTGTGCAGATCATATGGAAAATTTTTAAGATGAAGCAAACAAAAATAACATCATGTTGATACAATGAAAATTTAGAGGAAACTCACAAATTTCCAGGCAAATAAAAGTTACCAAACCCTCTCAGGAAAAAAGGAAAAATCTGAATATTGCCATAACTATTAGAGAAATTGAGACCATACTTTAAAACATTTCTACAAAATTTTATTGTAAGCTATTTATTTGGTGCAAAGCTGATGAATCTGCCCAAATATTCAAGAAAGAAATAATATACATCTCCTCAAACTCTTCCAGAGAATAGGAAAAACAGAAAACTTTTTGACTCACTATGAGAGACTAGCTTAACATTGGTACCAAAATCTAACAAATTCATTGCAGGAAAGGAAATTACAGGCCACTCTCTTTCTTGGATTAAATTCATTTATCCTAAAAAAAAAATCAAATCAAATCAAAGTTCCAAATCTAGCTATAGTCTATAAGAAGGAGATATCATGACCAAATTAGGTTCGTGCAATGTAATTCAGTACACTAATCTCTGAAAAAAGACAAATAATAATCACAATAACTGTAAGAAAAACTAGTAAAATTAAACACCTATTCATATGTTAAAACAAACAACAACAACAGAACAACCCTTACAAAATCAGGACCAGAAGGAAACTCTCTTACTCCCATACACAGTAGTCACAGAACGGAACTTTAAGGTGCAGTGTTGAAAGCAAGGGTAAGAGAAGAATGTTCAACATCACTGCCTCTATTAGACGTTACACTGGAGGTCCTGCCTGATACAATATAGGCAGGAAAAGAAATAAAAGGAATAATTTACTTCAAAGGAAGAAGTAAAATTGATGTTATCTTCAGATGATATTATGGTATAAATGTAAAATCCATGTAAATTAATGTATTAATTGAGCTTAGTGGTGGCTGAATACAAGGTTAATATAGAAAATTTTGCTCCAATCTACCCGTCATAAGGCATCCAAAATTTAAATTTTAAAAAATGACATTTACAACATCTTAAAGTATGAAGTACCTAGAAATAACTTTAATGAGATTTTCAAAAGATTTCTGTCCATAAATTTGTAGAACAGCATTTAGAAAAATAGAGGAAGACTTAAAGAAGTGGAGGGATAAACCAAGTTCGTGATTGAACAGACTCCAAAGTCAACAGATACCAAAATTGTCCAAATTAATCTACAGCTTCCACAAAATTGCAGCTAAAAGGCTGACCCGTTCTGTGGAAATTACAATTGATACAATTCTTATGGAAATGATAAAGGAAAAACTTAACTAAGAAAATCTTGAAGAAAAGAATAGAGCGGGAGTACTTACTCTACCTGACATCAAGTATTATAGCATCACAATAGAAGGGGTTCATCAAGAGGATAAACAAGAAAATCAACGGAACCAAATGGTAAGTTCAGATACAAGCTGCTCATATAGGGACTCATGTATAGACGTCTGATTTACAAGGAAACACTGAGGAGGAGTGGGCAAATGAAAGACTTTTCAATAAAGCATGTTGGGTAAATTGGCTGTCTTCATGGAGAAGACAATGACTCGCCAACCCTAACTGACACCATCCACAGAAATCATCAGGCAGATTGTAGTTCTAAACGTGAAAAGTGAGAAAATTTAAAGGGACGTAAAGAGGAAGGAACAATGCCCCTGTAGAAGTAAAAACATGTATTTATACCTGTTGAGTGGGCACGGAACACTTTCAGAGCCACAGGAAGATTTGGGAATCTTAAAAATCAGAGCAGAGGTATTAGAGGTAGGCAAGACCAAGGTTAGACAGTCTTTTTGGTCTTCCTAAGAGTTTGTCGGATTTTTTAATGGAGGCTAAACATGATCCCACTTACATGTAGAAGTATCACTTGTGATGCAGGACAAGGGCAGGGAACCCGAGTAGAAAGATCTTATGATAACATAGGAGAGAAGTGACTAAAATCTTAACAGAAGTGGTGGAAGTGAAATCAAGATGAAATGTTTTGGAGATCATTTTAGATGGTAGAAAGGGTCTCATTTTGAAACTCCCTAGGAGTGAGGTCTATGACATTCTCATTTCTGTTTCCCTAGAACGTAGCATATTATCTGCCTCATGGAGGTTTTCCAATAACTGCTTGCTCACTGAATGAGTAAATCTAGGCCATAGCTTACAGGGGTATAGCTCAGAGAGACAGGGAGCACTTTTGGTTTTCTGCTGAGAAAAAGTGCTTTCCTGATTATGCAAGAAAAATACTGAGAAGCATAATAGCTTTGTTTACTTTACCATAAAGAAGATGGACACTATTAACTGGGAACGGTTCTCTGCAGAGTATTCTGTTATTTGGTGCATGGAGCAACAAAGGAAGACAGTTTTCTAAACTTACCCAATGCCTTCTTTGTGGGCATGCAAATAAGAGAGAGTGACTGAACCTGGGCTGAGGACATTTTGCATCTCTCCCCAGACATGGATCATTGTGTGAAGTGTCCAGATCATCAGTAGGCCAAAAGAGGGCAAGATCGCTGCCTCCAAAATGCTGTGATCTTTCTGGCTTATGCGGACCCCTTGGGGATGGCCCTGGCCTGCACAACTCTGTGTTTCTCTGTCCTCACAGCTGTGGTCCTGGGGGTCTTTGTGAAGCACCAAGACACTCCCATAGTCAAGGCCAATGATTAGACTCTCAGCTACATCCTGCTCATCTCCCTCACCCTCTGATTCCTATGCTCCTTACTCTTCATTAGTCGTCCCAACACAGCCACCTGCCTTCTTCAACAAATCACATTTGGAGTTGTATTTACTGTGGCTGTTTCCAGTGTCTTGGCCAAAAATACGATTGTGGTTGTGGCCTTCAAGTTCACTGCACCAGGGAGAAGGATGAGGCAGTGGTTGGTGTCAGGGGCACCTAACTTCATCATTCCCTTCTGCTCCTTTATCAAGCTGAGTCTCTGTGGAATCTGGCTGGGAACCTCTTCTCCCTTCATTGACACAGATGCACACTGTGAACACGGCCACATCTTCATCGTGTGCAAAAAGGGCTCGGTCACTGCCTTCTACTGTGTCCTGGGCCAACTGGGCTTCTTGGCCCTGGGAAGCTTCACTGTGGCTTTCCTGGCCCGGAACCTGCCTGACACCTTTAATGAAGCCAAGTTCCTGACGTTCAGCATGCTGGTGGTCTGCAGTGTCTGGGTCACCTTCCTCCCCGTCTACCACAGTACCAACGCCAAGGGCATGGTGGCCGTGGTGGTCTTCTCCATCTAGGCCTCCAGTGTGGGGCTATTAGGCTGCATCTTTGCTTCCAAATGCTACATTATTTTCCTAAGGCCAGAGAGAAACACATCAAAAGTGTTAACGAATAAAACACATTCAGGGAGAAAATACTCGAAATGTAAGTTTTTTTCATAGGTCACAAGAACTCGCATACACTTGACAACAAAACTACCACATTTTTCCATACCCACTTTAAGCATCAACTAAACTTACCTTACATCTCCAGTTAACAATTTGCTTTACTTTTCTTTTGGCTTTGTACAATCTTCCTCGGACATTCAAATGAACAAAAACATTCATACTAATACTCCTCGAAAATTATGTGTGAGAGATTGCGAAAATGGCCACACATTAGTCCTCTCCCTCTATCTGTTTGGTCATAGCATCCCACGTTGACTCTGGGTAGACTTGGCCTTGTAACTTGCTTTGGCCAATGGGACATTAGCAAATGACATGAGCAAAGGCTTGAAAAACACTTGCTCATTGTTGGTACTTGTCCTTCTCTGGCTGCCCTTGGGAAGCCTGAGGCCATCAATATGTGAATGAGTCTAGATAGACTGCACATCTCCATCACTCCAGGTGACTTCAAGTCAACAATCAGATATGCGAGTAAGGCCATCCTAGACTATCCAATCCCAGCTGAGCCACCAATTCGTCCAGATAAAAATAACTGCCCAGTTAACCCACAGAATCTTGAGAAAAAATAAACTATTCTTATTTGAAGCCACCAAATTTTCAGATGGTTTTTTATACAGCAGAAGCTAACTGATACCTTATGCTACCATTTATATATGTCCTCTCATTATTTGTGTAATTATCACAGATTTCTATTTCTTTAACCAATATCGTAGACTGGAATATCCTTCTCTAGATTAAGTCTCTGAAAGAAAATCAGAGACCATATCACGTTCTATTTTACTTTTTCTCCTTCCTCTTTTCAACCAGACATCTTTAAGCATATATATTAAGAATATCTTCACTAATTTTAAGATTATGGGTATTCTTCTATATTGTCATCCACCACTGTTATACATGGGGGATTTTTACTTTTAATTTTAGCCCTTATAATCCATTTGGAATGATTTACTTGTGAATAATGTTAGATGATGGTCCAGTGTTTTATTTTACAAATGGATATCATTTAGTCTATAAAACAAATACAGCATCATTTTAAAAGTTGATTTGAAGCATATGGAATCTGAATAATGTTTGGAAAACTGATATCTTTGAAACACTTTCAGTCACAAGTATAGCATATCTCTCCATTTAATCAGAGCTTTTACACGCTTTGTATCTCTTTATAATCTTCTTCATATAACTAATGTGTAGTTCCAATTATTTTAACTACTTATCTTAAAGAATTCATTGCTCTTGTGAATGGAATGATTATTTACATGTTTAAATGAATTCTTGCTCATGTAACAGAATTTTTGATGTTTCATATAGGAATCTACCTTCCTTTCACATTACTCCACTTCTTTACCAGTTCTAAACTTTTAAGTTATGTTCCACTAAAATAATAGATTTTCTCTTCTTCTCTAGTATTATTTACCTCTTATTCTTTTGATTCTCATTTTTTCATGACTGTGCTCTCCAGTGCCACACTGAATCATACTAGTGTTTGCCAGGAGCATTTTCCTCTTCTTAAGCGTAGTGTAAACATCAGATAATTTCCTTGTCAGGGCAGAGCAGGCATCGAAGAGACAGAAAGTGAAAACGTGAAGGGGAATCATTGCTAGCTGGAAATCAACAGACTTGCTTCTCTTGGCTGTTTGGAGCTGGAGATGTTATTACAATGAGGCCAGCTGAGAATCAGAGGATCTCTCTCTAGTCCCAGGAATTAGTCTTGGTCAAATCTCTCAACCTCTTTTGACCTCATTTTCTTCACCTGTAACATGAAGAGTAGGACGAGTCTTTTTGAGTTCTGAAATCCAGTGACTCCAAGATACCCTTCACCCACATGCCCTTGACAAAGACCAGAGAGAATTTTTAGTTGTCTTCCTCTGCATCAACATTATTATCCATATCACCACTTAAAGACATATCAAATGTCTACTTTTGCATGACACCGATAAAACAGGTTCCATACCACATCACTGTTCATTGGGATAACAAATCTATAGTTAATTGTTTAGAGGTAAGTATAGAGATGGGCCCTGCTGGAACCAGCAATCAATGGGTCAAAAATTCTTGCTTTATTTTACAGTGAGGCTGTGGAAACATTCCTTAATACACCAGAATTCTTCTGTACTTACATGTATGAAACAAATGGGAGCCTTGAATCCATGATTACGAGCTAATAAGGATATGATTTTTAAAATTTTGCTAATGATGCCATTTTCCTGGTATGGGACTGTTCTTTGGTGAGTAAAGAGCAGATGTATTCAAGGCCACTTTCATTCCTTTAATAAATATTTACTCAGCGCCTACCCTTGCTTCAAGATAGCAGTGATCTACCTTAAAAGCATTTGTATTCTAGTAGTGTGACTCAGACCATAAACAAAAAGAGAATCTTGAGGTGATCAATAAAGTTACATATACGTCAACCTTTTTTCATTCTGGACTATTTTTCACCCTTTCCCTTCTTTGACTGTTTCCCAGAACTCTAAGCATGGACTTGAAAATACAGAAAGCATGGGTCCCAAGTTTCTTCTCGCAACACCCCTGTTTCAAAGACATAGTGTTTATCATCTGAGAGTATGTCTCTTTAAGACTAAGTTCCTATGAATCAACATTATTTCATCACTTTCTTGAGAGGACGGATGATATTATGAAGGGGAAATAAAATATCATATAGCATTTATACTCGAAATGATCTTTCCCCTCTAATTGTGTTATTTAATGTGGTGTGATTTGGGGCAAGTCAGTTACTCCTTCAGAGACAGTGGTAATAATACACTGAAAAGTATTCTATAGAGATTAAATGAAGCAAAGTATGAGAAACTGCTTTGTAAATTGCAAAGCAATCTATTTCAGCTTACTTTTTCTAATAATATTTTCATTTATACAATCCTTTTTGACTCTACGCAACCTACCTAGATTGAGTGTTATCATTTATTCAACAATAAAATGGGTCAAAATGGTTGAATATTAGAAATTTCATATGGTTCAACTTTAATAGGCCATCACAATATTTAATTTGGTTATAATTACAGTTAAATTTTTCATGTTGCCTTACCATGTGCCAGGCACTCTAAGCATCTGACATGTATTCCCTCATTTAATCCTCACAACGATGCTATGGAGACAATACTATTAACCCCTATTGTATGGATGAGGAATATTAGAGGTTATATAATTGACCAAGGTCACACGGCTGGTACCCAGGCAGTCTACCTCCAAAATCTCTTTTAGGGATCCATTAGAGGTCATGGTGCTTACACTGTAAAACGATCACCCTGGTTCCTGGTTGGCGAATGGACCAGAGGGGACTAAGCAAGAAAACACTTGACTGAAATGATCCAGTCAAGCAATTCTGAATACAGGATTTCCTCCCTTTTTAAGGCTGAATAATATTCCATTGTATGGATGCCCCAGATTTTTTTCATCCTTTCACCCACGGATTCACAATTAGGTAGTTTCCATTTCTTGGCTATTGTGAATAATATTGCAGTGCATTTTGTCAAACGATTTCCTGGCACTTAGTGAGTTTGAAAAAATTCTTCTTATACACATTAGTTACTGTAATGAACTACCTTTCCAAATGTCTAAAGTTTAAATATTTGTCATTCTACAGAAATACCTTGCCTAATCATGATTTGTGTTGTTATCAGTTCATGAATGATCTAAGATTTTTGTACAAAAATTTGCTATAATGCCTTTTTCGCATGTATTCAGGAACTTTGTGTAATATGAGTATTCCCTGATACTTGATTTTTAGTAGAGTTTTCTAGTAAGCCTTTAGGATTGGAAGTATCTTCCTAGATGTGAGGCAGAGAGCAGAAAAATAATAAAGTGATTGCTATATTTAATTATATCAAAAGAAAACTGTCGTTTTGCTAAATTGTTTCTACAAATCCTTTGCTTATTTGTAATAATGGCAAATATCATTTTATTAATGAAAAGAAAAATCAGTAAACAATTTTAACATAAAACAAGATCTATTGAGAACTTATATGAAAATTTTAGCAATATGCTGTCACCAATTTCCTCATCTGCAAAATGGAGATAGATAATACCATCTTCCTTATGGGTTGCTGTGAAAATACTCAAGAGTATTGTATGTAAAATGCTTATCACCGTGTCGGTGGGAAAGTGATGTCCTATTCATTTTTCCACAGGGATGATGACAGCTTTTTTTATGCTTGAAGTCTGTAGCTTTCAAAATATGTTCTACTGTTGTAAAGTGAATCCTTTTTACAAATTCTTTGTAGAGTTAAATGATCCCTTTGGAATACAAATTCAGGCTCCCCTGTGTGTGCGTGTATGTGCGTCTATACGCACATCTCTCAAATAATACTTTAAGCCTTATAACGAAAAGCTACCTTCCCCACTCTTGACTCTGGTTCCAAAAACAACTTCTTTAATTTTCTGGTTGAAAATCTATATTTCTAAATTAGCTACTTATACAGCTTTTTCATTTTTCAGCTTTTGACTATTTATAGTTTCTTCCTTCTCTGAAAAATCCAGCATGAAGTGTTCTTACATATGTTAAAAACATAATTTCCCTTGCCCAATATAACTATTTAATGAATTAGGATAAATCAAAATTCAATGTCTACTGTTTTATGACATAAGTGTTTACCATTTTATAGCATATGAATCTTATCCAGAGATATGCTACGTCAGATAGTATGAATACATTTTCTTTCTCACTTTTTCCTTTGACCGTTTAAACGGTAAAATTCTCTTGTTTCTTTGTTGTCTTCCTATGGATTCATCACTGGTTCATCTCCTTCCACCAGAGACTTAAATCTCTTCTCAGTAACTTCTGATGCATGAGACAATTCATGGGCTTCAGGTTTTGCTTGGGGACATCCCTCTTGGTCTTTAACATATATACAGGCCCACATATACACAGTATCTCTGGAAGGATAGAGGAGAAAAGGATGTTTATCTCTGTGAAAAAGGACTGGGTGACAGTGGTAGAGGGAGAATATTTTACTGACTTTGTACCACTCTTTGAAGTTTTCCTACACGTGCATCTTCGACGTATTGCCTCCCTCCTCCCAGATTTTTAAAATTAAAATAGCGTTATATCCTTATCTACTGGCTTGGGACTGCAAGTTGTAGAGAAATGTGAATATATGATCCAATTTTTAAACGAAATTAAGAACAAACACGCACAAAAATTTAGAATTCTAAATATGGGCACATCATTCTATTAGGCTGTATAAACGTGGGGAAAGGATTGAAGAACAGCTGTTCAACATCCAGCTACCTGTACAGTCTAGGGGTCCACGGAAAGCCCCGCCTCCAGCCCGGCACGTGGAGCTGATTTCCTCCCCCTGTGAAGTCTGCCTGACTTATTCCAGCCCAACCCCCGCCTCTTCCCGCCCCTGGAACTGGTCTCCGCCAACAACGTTAGGGCCTGGCTCCGCCCACAGCCTGGTCCACGCCCACAGCCTGGTCCTGGTTCATTGCCCCTCCCGTACCCTTGTTCCCGCCCACAGATCCGCCCCTCCGGGCCTGGTGTCACTCACACCCTTGTCCTCGCCCACAGCCCACCCTTAGAACTGGTTCCTGCACACAGCCCCGCCCCTAGATTTTGTCCCTGTCCCTGGTGCTCACCCAGCCCGCTTTCCAGCTTGGCACTCACTCTAGAAGCTAGACACCTTCCCCGAGGCTGGGGTGCCAGGCCCGACCAGCCCACCACCTCAACTCGCAGCCCCCAAACTTTCGTCCTCCTGGAATGCCCGCCCGAGACAGGAAGCGGAAGTGCTGGCGGGGCCTTGGATGGATGGGGCGTGTTTGCACGGTGTGTCCCGTCTTCTGGGCTCGAGCCGGATTCCCGTGGACGTTCGCCCTCAGGGGCGGGGCGCGGTGAGCAGCGGGCGGTCCCCTGGGTAGGAGTCCAGGGAGGGGCCTGGTCCTTGGGCAGCCCCGTCAGGGCCCAGCATCCCTCCATCCCGACACAGCGCCGTTTCACCCAGGCTGTTCGCTCAGGGCGCTGGAGGCTGAGTTCCTCCTGGCTTCGGGTGCCGCCGTCCTCTTCTCAGACTCCCCATCACCATCCTCCTTTTGATTTTGTCCCCAGGGGGCTTTAGCTGCTTCTGGAGGCGGTGTTTGGGTTGTTACTAATGGGGGCGCTCCTGGCGTCTAGAGGGGGAGGCAGGAATGCTGCTCACCGTTCTCCAGGGCCCAGGGCGGCCCGAGAGAGAATTATCCGGCACCAGATGTAGTTGTGCCAAGGTTGGGAAATCTTCTCCAGGGCCTGAAAATCTCCCGAGCCCTGAAAGAAGTGTGGAAAATGTTGACAAGTCAGCGAGTCACTTACAGGGTCCCTAAATGACAAGCTTGTTTAAAGGGTCCAGAGTCACCAAAAAGTCTCTGTCCAGCCAAGTGAGTTGAGCGACTTAAGTGCACACCGCACGAAGCTGCTTTCTCCCATCTTGGGCAGCAGGTGGCTGGATAGGAATCGGGAAAATCCAGTCACAGCCAAGAGTTACAATTAAATCAGTAAACACAAAAAAAGAAAAGTGAATGAGGTGGCCTTTCCATCCAACACCCTATAAAAGGCCTCGAAAGCTTGTATGCGCCTTATATTCCTCCCTCAGACACAAAAAGCATCCGTGGAGCTCAAGTTTGAGGTGAAACCAGGCTCAGGGTCCACCCATCCTCGCTGATCCATGGATTTCTGTGTGACCAGTTGAGTACCCTGTGGACTTGGTACCAAGAGGTTCCGGCAGCCTCCGCTGTGCCGAAGACCTGCCAGTGGGCTTTCCTGTGCTCGGGTTGTCACCACATGGAGTCACTGAGAGTGAGGGTATCTTGAGAAAAATTATTGATGTTTGATGGATGGAAAGATGGTAAGCTGTGTGTGGTTCTGTGTGGTAAATATATCAGTAAGTACAGTTACATGCAAATAAGAACACATGAAACAAATGTAAATAACTGCAAATGTGTATTATAGTAGAAAATATAGATTTACTTGCATAATAGTCAAAAGTCAGAATTTATATATAATATAAATACAGAAATGTTTTGTGTGTGTATGTAGTATTAGAAGACATCCCAGGAAATATTAGCAGGGATACTCAGCAACATTCCTACGACCCATTCAATTTGACTTCTAAAGTCCTATAAATCTTCCACAAAAATTTGAAATAAAGGAGCATTCAGGGAAAAAAGAGGATTGGAACTTTGTATTAATAACAAATTTAAAATTGAATTTGCCAGTAGCCAGATTTATTTTGAGCATTTTCTTCTTTATGATATTTCAAATCATTTGGAGGAATACTAAGCAACCCTGTAGATTGAAGGGAAGGGCACTAGTCTCCAAAAAGACTGTCCTCTCCACCTTGACTTCTAAAGGGAATTAACTTTGTTTCTTGAATCTTTTCTGGAAGAACAGTCTGGTGATTCATGTTGCAGAATATCTTGTTAAATGATTTTGTATTTAGTTGTTGGCCTCTACTAATTGTGTTTGTGTGTGTGTGTGTGTGTGTGTGCCTTTTTCATTCTAGCTTTCCTCTGACGTTCTTGAGGGGAATGTGTGCTTGTCATGCAATAGATAGTCTTTGAGTGTATAATTTATGGTGACCCACCATCCGCATTTATTCAGAACGGATGGGTTTTCCAGGATACAGGATGTTTAGTGTTCAAACAAATGCAGTCCTAGACAAACCAGGATGTTTCCTCATCTCATAAGCCAAGCCCTGGGCCACATGCATGGGTTCCTGGAGAAACAGAGAGACCTTGTCCCACCTCCATGGAATTTATATTGTATTTGGGAATTTGGATTTTAGACAGTTAATGATGAGAGTGATGTGGAAGTTTGGCACAAGGGGACTCAACCTGAGGGGGCAGGGAAGCCCTCTTGAGAAGGACTGATATTTAGCTTGAGAGCTAGTGTTGGGACTGGATTTAGCTGGTCTGAAGGGTAGACTGGAGTGAGGGTGTTGGAGTGTGTTCAAGAGAGCGTTTCAGGCAGAGGGACCCGCATGAGGACACCACTGAAGCAGAGAGCCTGTTGTGTCCATGAACTGAGAAGAGGGATGGATGAGCGGAGTCAACACAGGGGGAGCGGTGTGAGCCAGACCAGCGAGGGGGACAGGCTGGATCAGGTCAGGCGTGACTTGGGACTCTGTTCTAAGACCAGTGGGAACACTCTGGAGAGATGCGAACAGATGGCTGATGTGATTGGCGTTTGGTCTAAGCACTTTGGTTAAAATGGACCTGAGGGGTAAGATTGAATACTTATGAGGCAGGAGGTGTTGGGAAGAAGATTACGAGTGAGATGATTGTTCCCTAGGTGTGGGTGATGGCTGTGGAGTAGGAAAGAAATAGAAAGAAAAGACCTTGGAGTGTAGAACCGAGAGAATGTAACGGTACTTTCTTGCCTGTATGTTTCAGATGGTGCAGGGCACTGACTTTTCTCCTTGCTGCTGTCCGTGTAGACCTGCAGGCGCCCCCTCACCCAGGTCTGTGTGTTCACCCCACTTGGCCACTCACAGGCCCCCTTCCGCATCCTAAAGGAAGTCAGGCCTTACTTGTGAGGGGGTTGTCTCAGAGGGGAGACATCGAGGAGAGCCCCTCCACACATCAGAGCAGCCCATTCAGCCTCTCCCTCAGCTTCCTCCCTTCCACTCTCCCACTTTCCACACCCAGAAGGACACCTGCTCAGTATTGCACAACCCCATGTTCTTCCTCCACCAGGCTTGAGAAGGGTGGGGCAGCCAGCGGGGTGGACACCGTCTGCACCTTCCACTCTGAGCCCCGCAGGTCCCGGGGTGGACAGAGAGCGACTCTACTGGGAGCTGAGCCATGAGAACCTGGGCGTCACCCACCTGGTTTCCCTCACCCTGGACGGGGACAGCTTCTACGTCAGTGGTGAGGTGCTATGATACAGCCATGCTCTCTCTGCCAGTCAAAGTTCTGTGTTGCCTCCGTTGCTCTAAAGTGAGTTTTGATCCATCTCTCTCTCCTTCTGGTCAGGGTTCAGTCTTCTCATCACGGTGTGACCGCTGGGTTCAGCCAGCTTCCACCTCGTTGACACCTCCCTGAACACCCCTCCCCTCTTCCCTTCTGCTTTTCCCTCTGTTTTTCCCTCAAACGTCCCTACATCCTCCCTCACCCTTAATCCTTTATGTTCACCCCAACCCTCGCTCAGCTCCTCTTGCCTTCTCTCCACAGGTTATACCTATGGAGCCTCAGCCCCGACTACCAACAGTGAGTATTCCTGGCCCTGATGTCCTGGGTCCCATCGCATTTGGGGTTGGGTAGCACTTGTTCTCCTTCACCCACTGTCCTTGGTGAGGGAAGGACCTGGAAGGGTCCTAACTCATCCCTTCTCTCTCTCTTGGGTTCTGGTGGAGAGTCCCAGCACAGGGTGAGAAAGCCTTAGACACAGACATGTTCTCCACCACATTCTGACCCCACACGGTTTTCACTTTTATTCTCCTGAATCCCCGCCCTTGGTCCTCCTTTTCCAGGTATTCCATCCGTCTGTCCAGTTTTCTGTCCGTCCATCTCTCTTTCCTCTGTGTTCAGTCTCTCTTATTCACCCATCTCACTCTCTCATCCACAGGCTTGCTCATCCCTCTACTCACACAGTGACTCGTCCCCTCACTCTCATTTATGCTTCATCTGTGAATGGTGGTCCTGGGACAGCCACTGCTGGAGCCCAGGTGAGCCTGGGAGCTCCTCCCACTCTGTCCCTCCCTGATGACAGCCCTCTCTACAGCTCCCTAGCCGGCCACCACATCCCTGCATACTTGATCATCACCTGTGCCACCAGAAGCCACCACAGGTATCTGGGGGTGCCTTTTCCTTCGCAAGAGAAGCTCTCCAGCCCCTACCAGCCAGTTGTGATCCAGGAGCTGGGAAGCCAGGTTGTGAAATTCTGGTTTTAGGACAATCATGCTGATCACAAATATTATACCAACTATTCAGTCTAAGGCCAGGCCTCAGAGAGCCCCTAGTCTTGTGAATTAACACACCATTATAACACAATGTGGGAGGATTCGGGGAGTGGCACCTGGCATAATTTGGAGGGGAAGAGCTTGCTAGTGAAAGGTTCACCTGAATGGAGTCTTTAAGAATGAGTAGGACGGACCCCGGCAAATAGAGGATGAAGAGTTTTCCTGGCAGAGGGGAATCCATGAGCAAAGACTCCAGCCAGAAACAACATGCCATATGGGGAGAATTGAAACGAATTTGGGTTGCATGAAGCATGAAGTTTAACTCGCAGTAAATGGATGAAATGAGGCTGAAAGGTCAGCAGGAGCCAGATTGAGTAGAGCCTTGAGTGCCAGGTAAAGAAGGTTGAACTAAACACTGAAGGCCATAGGGAGCCATGGGTGGTACTAGAACAGTGGTCGCCCTAGTGAGGTATTCATTTCAGAAAGATTCTTCTAGTAGTCCATGTAGAACATCCTTTAGACAGAGCATCCAGTGTGCCTGCTGGGGTATTGGTCTGGGTGAAGGAAGTTAAGACTTGAGTTGGGACAGGGATGGAGTGTATCTGAGGACGAGTGTGCAAGGTGAATGGGTGTTACAGGGAGCGAGGAGGAGCTGAGCAGATATACTGGTTCTGACTTGGGTGACCACACGGGTGGGTGGTGGTGCCACTGTGAGAGAAGACGACAGATGATAATGAATGCAGGACTCTGGTGTGGTCTCAGGCCAGCTCTCAGTGATGGCCATCGCTCTCCCTCTCGTCTTGCAGCTTTGGGGCACAACCTGAAGACCCTCACAGTCAATGTCACCATCTCCACCTTCTGGTATTCAGACAGGATCAACAGCTCAGCCACGTTCAACTCCACTGAGAGGGTCTTGCAGAGCCTGGTGAGACCCTGGTCCCAGCAACTCCTGGTGGGTTAAATCCCACCCAGCCCCTCCCCCAACCCCTGTCCCTCCTGCTCATCCTCCTCCTCCTTCCTCCCCAGCTGGATCCTTGTTTAAGAAGAGAAGCCTGGGCCCCTTTTCCTTGAGTGTCAGACTGGTCTCCCTCAGGTAAGGCCCTCCCTTGAGCACTTGCCCCTAATGACCACTTTTGTGACCACCCCTCTCTCAGTTTCCTCACTCACATCCCATTTCCTCCTTCCTGTTCTGGCCCAAACCCCAGAGGTTTCAGGACCTCTCTCTAGATTCCCCACGTCCCTCTCTCCCCAGGCCTGAGAAGGATGGGGCAGCCACCAGTGTGGACGTTGTCTGCACCCACCACCCTGACCCCGTGGGCCACCATGCCTCTGTGCTGGGAGCTGAGAGTCTCCACCTGTCTGCTCTTCCTCTCAGTGGCTCCAGGCTCTGCACCCTGGAGTTTATGCATGCAGAGAGAGCACCAGTTACATTTCCGCAGCATCAGCTGGAAGCTCAGCAACCCAGAGCTCACATCCTCGGAGTACACCGCCCTGCAGGGAGACACCCAGGACCAGGTGGGGTCTCCCCTCTCCCGTCTATCCTTGCCCTGAGAGCACCCTCATTCCTCTGCCTAACTTACATCTGTTACATTATTGTTTCAATTCTTCACTTTCCCTGCTTGTCTGGGTTCTCTCATTTTCCAGAGGTGATGTCCTAGCTGCCTTCCCCATTTCTCACGTGGGTAAACTGAAGCTCAGAAAGGGGAGTATTTTGCCTAAGGTCACACAATGTGTTAGGGGCAGAGCCAGGATTTGAAGTCAGGTCTCCCTTGCTCCAAGGTCTGTGATCTTTCACTGGCTCCAGTGGCCCCCTGCGTCCACAGGAGACATCCATCTCACCCACTCTCCCTCCCGTTTGTTCTAGGTCACCAAGCTCTACAGAGGCAGCCAGCTGTGAGACATATTCCACTCCTGCCTGGTCACTGACTTGATGTAGGTTAAGGAGATTGGAAGCATTGGTTGAGCTGACGGCTGATGGCTCTGAGCTCCCGTGACACATCCTTGATCTGGAAGTCACTTACATGGTGCCCCTTCTGCCCCACATCCCTGTCAGCGAATCCTACTATCTCCATCCATAGGTTTTCGGGGGTTGAGAAAAGCATTAACATTTGAGGCCACCAACCTCCAGCCTCCTCCTCCTCCTCCTCTTCTGGAGACTTTCAACAAATATCAGCAGTCTAACTGTGCTCTCCAATAGTGAAGCCACTAGCCACATGGGGCAATTTAAAATTTTTATAAACCGTTGGGATACGATTCACATATTGTGTGTGGGGGGGGTTGTATTTTTTACGTTTTTGTATATACAATGTCTTCTCCTCTGCAAAACTAATAGTTTCACCTCTTCCCTTCCAATCTGGGTTTCTTTTATTCCTTTTTCTTGCCTAATTGCCCTCATTAGAACCTGTAGTACCTGTTATTAACATATGAGATGAAGGAAGACATCATTGTCTTGTCCCTGTCTTAGGGGGAAATTTTCAGTCTTTCACATTGAATATGGTGTTAGCCTTGGGTTTTTCATCGATGCTATTTATAAGTTGAGAAAGTTTTTTTCTATTCCTAATTTGTTGAGTGTTTTCTTTTTTAGGCATGAAGGGCATTGCATTTTGTGAAATTCTTTTCTGTATATATGGTTGAAAATACGTGGTATTGGCCCTTATTCTATTAATATGGTGTATTACATAATCAAGTTTTCAGATATTAAGCCAACCCTTCAACTAGAGGTGAGAGATTAAGATGTTCTCAAGTCTGTCCTGGGCCTGCCATATCCCTGAGCCTTTGTGGCCTTCTAGATGCCCACAAATACACTGCAGTTTTCAAAGCCCCCTGTGGACATCTCATTCCTCCAATTTTTCCTCTAAGTTTTTGGCTCACATCTTACCTGCCTCAGCTGGACTCACTCTCTCAGGCCACTACAATAGAAAACAATTAGTGCTGATTGTTTTTACCAAGTGCCTTGGGGACCTACATTCCACCCTGGGCAAGCTCTGAGTCAAGTAAGGACAAGCCCTGAACATGGGGCTTTTTCAGGGAGCTGCCAGGCAGGTCAGCTAGTGACAGTTTGATGGGGATGGGTCTTTTCAGAGCTCTAAACCCATTATGGCTGCTTGGCTGCTGGTTGTCTCAGCTACCATGGTTCTAAGACTGATGGTTTTCAAAGTTATGGAGGATATTGTGAGAGCAGGATGGGAATAGTGAATGTTATAGTGCCACAAAATTTGCAACCTTTATCAAGATTCCACCGTGTGTCTTCACTAAACCCTCCTCAGATTCTTACAAGCCTTTGATTAATTTCTAGGCTTCTGAAAAGTTGATTTTGACCATTTTTACCAGTGTTCTCATTGTTTTTATGCGTTTTCAAAAGTCCTTACTCCAAAGTTTCAAAAATGTTCTCCCTGTGGTTATTTACTTATATATTACGTACTTGAAATTAAATTACATGAGAAATTCAGTTCCTCACTCACACACACTAGCCACATTTTAAGTGCTCGATACCAACATGGGGCTAATAATGAGTGTATTTGGGAGTGCAGAAAAAGGTTTACATTACTGCAGAAAGTTCTTTTGGGACAGGACTCAGAAGCAGGGTATCTAAAATCAGGATAGAATTCCAGACACCCTTGTTCATCCTTTGTGCCCTTCCAGGTCTGTCCCCCACAGTAACTACACTGGAGTGGACTCCCTGTGTACCTTGCCACCTTGGCACAGAGACTGGACAGAGTTGCCATCTATGAGGGATTCCTGTGGCTGACCCAGAATGGTACCCAGCTGCAGAACTTGACCCTGGACAGGAAGAGTGTCCTTGGGGATGGTAAGGCTCCCTGGTCATTGGGAAAGGAAGTGAGGCCTTTCTGGGGACTCTGGATACCTGGGGCTGAGAGAGCATTGAACTTTCTCAGACTGGCAGGTGGTGGCACAGTCCCCCAGTCTTTCCCCACCATTGAGAGAGAGAAAAGGACACCAGTGTAATATAGGTGGCCCTCACCTTATCCTAGACAGCTCTGTGACCTCAAACTAGTCACCGCCCCTCTCTGGACATTAGTTTCCTTATCTCTGCACTGAACGCCACTGGGCCAGATGGTCAGTGAGGGGCTCCAGCTCTGTGTGAATCAGACTTGCAGGTTTGGGGGTGGATGTGTTTCCTGATCCACAGGCTATAGTTTGCCAAGTCCCACTCTAGATGAGCACCAATGCTCTAGAACTTTCTGCAGTGGTGGAATGTTCTATATCTGTGCTGTCCAGTGCATAGCCACATGTGACTGTTGAGTGCTCAAAGGATGATATTGTGACTCGTCTTTATTGTTACTAATTTTTAATGTTACTGGTGTACTAGAATTTTTATTTTATTTAACTAAAATTAATTTTAATTCAAAAAGAGACTTGTTGCTGCTGCATATGAGACAGCACACCTCTAAGTGGTTGTCTGGATAGAGGTACACGTAGGGAGACCTGCACCCCTCCCCCCATGCCCACTGGATGCTGTGTGTCTTACCCTCCTGGAGTTTATGTTGTAGTTGGCAAGAGCAAGAATAGAGAATTGAAACTTATCAATTATTTGATGTGAACAAACTCATACTTGCTGGCAGAAATCAGAAAAGACTTCCTGCAGGAAATTACATTGTAGATTAATCCTAGAAAATGAATATTAAGCAAATAGATAAAGGAGAAGGGGACGATGTGTTCCTAGGCACGGAAGAACACCTTTCAGTGTGAATTTACAAATTTAGAGAGATCCCATAGGCTTGCCAACTGTGATGACCCATTCTCCCCATGGCTGTCGTAAGAAAGTCCATTCAAATTAACTCATCTGTGCCCAGAGGTATGAATATGGTTTAATTAATTACGTTTTTGTTCTGTGATAATGGCCTTGGATTTTGGAGCAAGGTGTGCTCACTTTTTAGAGATGGAACTAAAATGGGGTGAAACATCATGATGTCTACTTGACTTTAATATTTCATTGAATACATGGGATGAATCAAGTGTGGCAAGTGTTAATAATTTATACATTGATGAAATATTGTTTTAATTGGAGGGAATATACATTGGTAAATCTAGATGATGGATGTTTATGAGACTGTTCCCTTTATTTTTCTGTGTGTCTAAAAAGTTATATTAAAAAGAGTGAAACACACTGACATGCATTCTCCATTTTATTCAATTCCAGAATATACTCCCAACAGAGATGACACCTTGATTGTGAAGCCTGGTAAGCCTACAGGAAGCCCCAGCCCAGGGTAGGAGGCGAGTATCTTGGTGCTGTGCCTCATCGAAGAGAACCAGGTGGACAGGTTTTTGGATGATGAGGAAAGTTGGCCAAAGCTTGTCAAGGATGGTTGAGGCACAGTGGGGTCAGCAGGAGTCCTGGGGCGATGACAGGAGGTGGTTCACCCCACCACTTGTCTCCCCAGACCTCCTTTTCTGGGCCCTCATCCTCATCTTCTTGGCGGGACTCCTGGTGCTTATACAGGCCTGATCTGCTGTCTCCTGGTAAGACATGACGTGCTGCTTGTCTTCTTACTATTGGGTTGCAAGAGCTCTTTATATATTATAAATACACGTCCTTTTCTAGGGATATGTTTTGCAGATGTTTTCTCCCAGTCTGTGCGTGTCTTGCTTTCTCCTTCACAACATGCGTTATTGGGGAAATGCAAGTGACAGTCATCATAAGATTCCACCACACTTGAGAATGGCTATAATTAAAAAGACTGACTATAGCAAGTGTTGTTGAAGATGTCAAGTCACTGAAACTCTCATCGAGTGCTGGTGAAAAATAGCTTGAATGTGTCTTTAATAATTACATACGTCTGCCCAGCCATTCCTCTCCTAGGAATCCATCCAAGGGAAATAAACCCATATGTCTATACACAGACTTATACACACGTGTTGATAACAACCTATTTATAGCAGACAAAAACAGAAAACAACACAAATGTCCATCTACTGGTGAACGGATATGCAAAGTGTGGTATATCCCCATCTTGGAATACTATTCAACCATAAAATAGAATGAATTATTTTTTCTTTTTTAATTATTTTATTGAAATTATAAAGGGTTTTAACATTGTGTAATTTCAGGTGTTCATTATTATTTGTGACTTTCTGTATAGACTGCATCGTGCTCAGCACCAGTAGTCTAACTTTTATCCATCACCATGCATATGTGGCCATTTAACTCTTTCACTCAACACCCAGCCCCCTTCCCCTCTGGAAACCACTAATCTGTTCTCTTTATTCTTGTGTATGGTTATCTTCTACATATGAGTGAAATCATGCATATTTGTCTTTGTCTGGCTTATTTCATTTAACATCATACCCTGAAGGTCCATCCAGGTTGTTGTAAACAGGACAATCTTTTTTTTCTGGCTGAGTAGTGTTCCATTGTATATAATACATACCACATCTTCTTTATCTGTTCATCTGTAGCAGGGCACTTGGGTTACTTCCATGTCTTGGCTATTGTGAATAATGCTGCAGTGAACGCAGGGGTGCATAAATCTCTTTGAATTGTTGATTTCAATTTCTTCGGATAAATACCCAGTAGAGGGATAGCTGGAAGGTATGGTATTTCTATTTTTGTTTTTTTGAGAAATCTCCATACTGTTTTCCCTGGTGGCTGCACCAGTTTGCACTCCCACCAGCAGTGTGTGAGGGTGCGCTTTTCTCCTTATCCTCTCCAACATTTGTTATTTTTTGTCTTGGAAATTATGGCCATTCTGACAGGTGTAAGGTGAACTCTCATTGTAGTTTTGACTTGACTATCCCTAATAATTAATGATGTTATGCATCTTTTCATGTGTCTGATGGCCTTCCATATATCTTCTTTGGAAAAATGTCTGTTCATATCCTCAGCCCATTTTTAGATTGGATTGTCTGTTTTTTTTTGTTGTTGGGTTGTATGAGTTGTTTATATATTTTGGAGATTAACCCCTTGTCAGATATATGATTTGCAAATATTTTCTCCCAGTTGGTGGGTTGTCTTTTCGTGATTTTTTTTTTTCCTTGTGAGGAAGATCAGCCCTGAACTAACATCCGAGCTAATCCTCCTCTTTTTTTCTGAGGAAGACCGGCTCTGAGCTAACATCTATTGCCAATCGTCCTCTTTTTTTTTTTCCCCCAAAGTCCCAGTTGATAGTTGTATGTCATAGTTGCACATCCTTCTAGTTGCTGTATGGGGGACACGGCCTCATCATGGCCGAACAAGCGGTGCATCTGTGCGTGTCTGGGATCCAAACCTGGGCCGCCAGTAGCGGTTCGTGTGCACTTAACCACTAAGCCACGAGGCCGACACTGGCTTTTCATTTTGTTCATCATTTCCTTTGCCTTGCAGAAGGCTTTTAGTCTCATGTAGTCCCATTTGTATATTTTTTCTTTTCTTTCCCTTACCTGAGTATACATGGTATTGGGAAGGGTGCAGCAAAGACCGATGTCAAAGACTGTACTGCGTATATTTTCTTCTAGGAGTTTTATGGTTTCAAGTGTTATTTTCAAGTTTTTTATCCATTTCGAGTTAATTTTTGTGTATGGTGGAAGATAATGATCTACTTTCATTCTTTTGCATGTGTCTTTCCCATTTTCCCAACAGCATTTATTGAAGAGACTTTCTTTTCTCCATTGTATGATCTTGGCTCCTTTGCGAGAGATTAACTGGCTATAGATGTGTGGTTTTCTGTCTGGACTTTCAGTTCTGTTCCATTCATCTATGAGTCTGCTTTTGAGCCAGTACCATGCCATTTTGATTACTATAGCTATGTAATATATTTTCAAGTTAGGATTGTGATGCCTCCAGCTTTGTTCTTTCTTCTCAGGATTGCTTTGGCTATTGGAGGCCTCTTGTTATTCCATATATATTTTAAAATTCTGTGTTCTATTTCTATGAAGAATGTCATTGAGATTTTGATAGGGATCACATTGGATCTGTAGATTACTTTAGGTAATATGGACATTTTAACTGTGTTTATTCTTCCAATCCATGTGCATGGAATATCTTCCCATTACTTCAGATCATCATTGATTTCTTTCAATAATGTCTTATAGTTTTCAGTGTATAGGTCTTTAACCTCTTTGGTTAAATTTATCCCTACAAACATTTTTCTTTTTGTTGCAATTGTAAATGAGATTGTATTCTTGAGTTCTCTTTCTGTTAGTTCATTATTAGAGTATAGAAATTCAACTGATTGGGGTAAGTTGATTTTGCACGCTGCAACTTTGCTGTAATTGTTGATTATTTCTAATAGTTTTCTGATGGATTCTTTAGTGATTTCTATATTTACAATCATGTCATCTGCAAACAGCAAGAGATTCCTTTCTTCCTTTACAATTTGGATTCCTTTTTTTTATTTTTCCAGCCTAATTGCTCTGGCCAAATCCTTCAGTACTATGTTGAATGGGAGTGGCGAGAGTGGGCACCTTTGTCTTCTTCCTGTTCTCAGAGGAATGGCTTTAAGTTTTTCACCATTAAGTATGATGTTGGCTGTGGGTTTGTGATATAAAACCTTTTTTGTGTTGAGGTACTTTCCTTCTATACCCATTTTATTGAGAGTTTTTATCATAAATGGATGTTGGATCTTGTCAAATACTTTCTCTGCATCGGTGGAGAGGATCATGTGATTTTTATTCCTCATTTTATTAATGTAGTGTAGCACATTGATTTGCGAATGTTGAACCATCCCTACATCCCTGGTATAAATTCCACTTGATCATCTTATATGATCCTTTTAATATATTGCTGTGTTCGATTTGCTGATATATAGCTGAGCATTTTTGCATCTGTGTTCATCAGTGATATTGGCCTATAATATTCCTTCTTTGTGCTATCCTTGCCTGCTTTTGCTGTCAGGGTGATGTTGGCCTCATAGAATGAATTAAGAAGTGTTCCATCTTCTTCAACTGTTTCGAATAGTTTGAGAAGCATAGGTATTAAATCTTGTTTGAATATTGTGTAGAATTCTCCATAAAAGCCATCTGGTCCAAGACTTTTATTTTTTGGGAGTTTTTTGATGACAATTTCGATGTCTTTACTTGTTATTGGTCTGTTCATTTATTCTATTTCTTCTTGAATCAGCTTTGGGAGGTTGTATGAATTTATCTATTTCTTTTAGTTTATCCAATTTGGTGGCATGTAAATTGTTCAGTGTATTCTCTTACTGTCCTTTGGATTTCTGTGGTATCTGTTGTAATTTCTCCTCTTTCAATTCTAATTTTATGTCTTTAAGCCTTCTCTCTTTTTTCTTAGTAAGTCTTGCTAAGGGTCTGTCAATTTTGTTTCAGTCTTCTCAAAAAACCAGCTCTTTGTTTCATTGATCCTTTCTAATGTTTTTTTTAGTCTCTATTTCATTTATTTCTGCTCTAATTTTTATTATTTCCCTCATTCTGCTGACTTTGGGCTTCATTTGTTCTTCATTTTCTGGTTCTATTAGGTGTAGTTTAAGGTTACTTATTTGGGATTTTTCTTGTTTGTTGAGGTGCGCTTGTATTGCTATGAATTTCCTTCTTAGAACTGCTTTTGCTGCATCCCATAAGAGTTGTTTTGTTGTCTTTTCATTTTCATTTGTCTTCAGGTATTTTTTGATTTCTCCTTTCATTTGTTCATTGATCCAATGTTTCTTCAGTCGTGTGTTCTTTAGTATCCACATATTTGTGCCTTCCCCATCTTTTTTCTTGTAGTTGATTTCTAGTGTCATAGCATTGTGGTCAGAAAAGAAGCTTGATATGATTTCAATCTTGAATTTATTCAGGCTTGCCTTTTTTCACATCATATGGTCTATCGTTGAGAATGTTCCATGTGCACTTAAGAAGAATGTGTATTCTGCTGTTTTGCGAGGGTATGCTCTCTCTATATCGATTAAGATCATCTGTTCATATGTTTCATTTAATTCCACTATTGTTGCCTTTCTCTGCATGATCTATCCATGGATGTAAGTGGGGTGTTCAGGTCCCCTGCTATTATTGTGTTGCTGTTAATTTCTCCCTTTAGGTCTCTTAATAGTTGTTTTATATTCTTTTGTGCTGCTGTGTTAGGTGCATACATCTTTATAAGTGTTATGTCCTCCTGGTGGAAAGTCCCCTTTGTCATTATATACTGCCCCTCTTTGTCTCTCATAGTCTTTTTTATCTTGAAGTCTGCTTTGTCTGATATAAGTATGGCAACACCTACTTTCTTTTATTTGCCATTGGCTTGGAGTATTGTCTCCCATCCCTTCATTCTAAGCCTGTTTGTTTTTAGAGCTGAGATGTGTTTCCTGGAGGCTGCATATTGTTGGGTCTTGTTTTCTAATCCACACCACCACTCTGTGTCTGTTGATTTGGAGAATTCAATCGATTTACATTTAGATTGATTACTGGTAAAAGATGACTTAATCCCACCTAATCTATATTTCCATTGTTTCTCTTCCTTTGTGTTTCTGACTACCATTTCATTTTGGGGGTTTTCTGTGGAGGTTTTCTCTTTTTTATGATCTATGGCTCTGCTCTGATTTTTTGTTTGCTGGTTATTGTGAGGTTTGTATGAAGATCTCATAGATGAGATAGTCCATCTTCTGATAGCCTCTTATCTCCATTAGTCTAAGCAGGTTCCATCTCTTTCTTCTTCTCCTTCTGAGTTATTGTTGTCACAAGTTATTCATTTTCGAGTTGTGCATTTGAGACTAAGTTGAAGTGTTTATAGTTACTTTTGATGCTTTCCTTCCCTTCTTCTTTTAAGTTATAATTAAGTATTTGCTACCCTGTTGTGAAACAGAGCTGTAGCTTTCTGATTTTGTCTGTCTATTTATCACTCTGGTCAAAGATTTGTAGACATTTTCCTTCTTTTTGTTTCAGGTATGAGGGCATTCTTGATCATTGCTTGTATGGGAAATCTAGTGGCAATGAAATCCCTCAGCCTTTGTTTATCTGGGAAAACTTCTATTTCTACATTGTATCATAAAGATCATTTCACTGGATACAGTATTCTTGGCTGAAAGTTTTTGTCTTTCAGTGTTTTTAATATATCATTCCATTCTATCCTTGCCTGTAAAGTTTCTGCCAAGAAATATGCTGAAAGCATGATAGGGGTTCCTATGTAGGTTAGTTTATTCTATCTTGCTTCCCTTAATATTTTTTCTTTGTCATTGGCTTTTGCCAATTTTACTATTATATACCTTGGAGAAGGTCTTATAGCATTGATGTAATTAGGCGTTCTCTTGGCTTCATGTACTTGTAGGTCCGGTTCTTCCCCAGGTTTGGGAAGTTCTCAGCTATTATTTCTTTGAACAAGCTCTCTGCTCCTTTCTCTCTCTTTTCTCCCTCTGAAATACGTGTAATTCTTATGTTGCTTTTATTATTGGGTCATATATTTCTCCAAGAATTCCTTTATTTTTTAAAAATCTGAGTGCTCTCTCCTCGTCCACTGGAAGCATTTCTATATTTCTATCCTCTAAATCACTAATTCTTTCATCCACAATATCAGCTCTATTTTTTAAGGATTCTAGATTCTTTTTTATCTCATTAATTTTATTCTTCACATCCAGAATTTCTGCTTGTTTTTTTTTAATAGTTTCAGTTTCTTTAATGAAGTATTCATTTTCCTCATTAATTTTATTCCTGAGTTCATCGAACTGTCTGAACATTCTTGTAACTTGGTGAGTTTCTTTTGACAGTTATTTTGAATTTTCTGTCATTTAGATTGTAAATTTCTGTGACTTCAAGGTTCATTTCTGGAGATTTGTCATATCCTTCTGCTCTGAATTGTTAGTGTAGTTTCTTATGGTGTTTGAAGAACTAATCTTTTGCCTGTGTGTTTGTGGTAGTATCAGGTCACAGACTCCACCTGCTACTGCTGTGGGGGAAGCATGAGCTGTGTCTCTGATCCCACCCCATATGCTGGAAGTTGTGTGGGTACAGTGGCTGTTACCACCCGCTGGGAAAGCATTCACAATGGGCTCAGAGCTGCCGCTACACAGAGACACGTACTCATTTGTGAGACTGCAGCACTACTATGGGTATTTGTACCATCTCGGAAAGCATTTGCATGTGCGCGTATATCTGCTGCTGCCTTTTCTTATGCTCATGCCAGCCTCTGTGCTTGGCGTCTGGGGTTTCTTCATGGGTTCTGAGCATTCCCCAATCATTGGGACTGCAGTGTCACAGTGGGCTTTCCAATGATCCAGGAAAGCATTCATGTGCAGGTCCAGGGCTGCAGCCAACCCCTCCCAGAGTTGCACCAAGATGCATTCCTACTTTTGCGGATGCAGCAGTACTATTGGCTCTCACGCCAACCTGGGAAGCACTCGGGCGTGTGTACAGTGCTGCCACGGAAGGGTTGGGGATAGGAATGAATTCATAGTACATGCAATGACAAGCATAAATCTCAGAATAATTATGCTGAGTGAAAGAAGCCAGTAAAAAATGAGTACATAGTATATGATCCCATTTATAAAAATTCTTGGAAAATACAGGAAAATCTATAGGGACATATACCGGATCACTGGTTGCCTGGGAATGTGAATGTGTTTGCAAACGGCAGGGAAGGAGGAATTAAAATGAGCATGAGGAAATTTGGGATGGATGGGTGTTCCTTTTCTTGATTGTGGTGATGGTTCAATAAGTCATATTCAAAATGTATCAAATTGTTCACTTTAAATGTATGCAGTATACTGTATGTCGTTAATACCTCAATTATGCTAGAACATGTAGGGGAAAGAGAGGAAGAGAGAGCCAAAAGAGAGAAAAGGGGAGGAAAAGAGGACTGAGGGTGAAAATTAAGTGGAAAAAAGGAAGAGGGAGACATAGGAGGCATCGGGTCTCTGTGGCTTTGGCATCTCCTTCCCCTGGAGTCTCCCATACTGGGCAGCTGACTGGACCATTCTGATGCGCTCTCCTCACCTCACAAATCACTGTCTGTCAGCGGAAGAAGGAGGACAACTATGAGGTCCAGTGACGACGCCTGTGCTATTACCTGCCTCATGGCGACCTGCGGGAGCTGCGATGACTAGATGTGACTAGGTCTGATGTCCTGTTTTCCCAGCTGGTGTCCAGAGGAACTTGGCTGGAACACAACGAACCTACATTGGACGGACACAGGCTCCGAGCCTTTCTAGACTTGGCCCCTAACTGGCTTACAGGGGACTATGCTGAAAGATTTCACCTTCCTTAAGTCCTGAAAATGACTACAATTTCTGTCTTGTGGTGTCACACCAGTCCATCCCTCAGGGACACCAGAATTGGTGAAACCAGCACAGATATTGCCATCGTGTAAAATCGAATCCCCACTTCAGTACAAGGTTTCCCTTCTTAGGAAACTTTGAAACATCCCTCCCCTTGACTCTATGCAGCCATCACACCCCTCTCAGTTCCTCCATATTCCTCCCCCACTGAAGAATTGGCAGTCTCAGGTTCCCTTTTTCTGCTTCTTTCTCTGAAGCTCAGATTCACCAAGACTTCCAGATCAATCTCCCTCGATGGCTCCTCTCCCCACTCATGGGTCCTCCATGATGGGAAACAGGCCAAGTTGGGAGGAGTGGGTGAGACATGACTCTGCAGTCACCTTGGGCCTTGGGAGCTGAAATGACTAGGTGTCTGGGAAGCCTGAATCCCAGAGTAACACCAAGGCTCTGGGAAGAGAGTATCTGCTCTGGATGTAAAAGTGAATAAAACTCGGGGGGAGAAATCTGAGGGAACAGAAAGAGTCATTTTTCATCTTTCTATGTACAGAGTCCAATTAGCTTCACAGCAGAGACTCCCCAATGAGCAGTCTAGAGCATCCCAGGCATGAGGCAGGCTGCGCTGTTCTGCCGTGGGTCTGTGGGAACAGATTACATTATCTGTACACACTGTGCAGACGACCACAGCTGAAGTTACCGAGGGGCTGAGAATTAAATTCACAGTCATGCCACTCTCTCATACTTTTTGTGTGTGAGCTTCACATTCTCAATCTTAAGCAGTGATTCTCTGAGAATGCACACTTGAAGATTATAATAATTAATAATATTATTAATCATTACATACATCATACGTTATACACTGTACATTATAATTATAAATTAATGTTTAATTATTATTATACATCAATATATTATTATATATTGCATTATTATAATAATATCATTATAATGATTAATAATAGTTATCATTATTGACTAATTTCTGGTAAGCAACATGACTGGCAAGCTCTGCATGTATTATCTCAGTTACAGTCACTATTTTTCGGGTTTTATTCCCATTTTAAGCTAAAGATATTAAGGCTAAGATATATTAAATAACTTGACAAAGAAGGAAAATAATTACTACAAAGCTTAAATAAACACCTGTTCAAAATATGTGTCAAAGAAAGTAAGACGTTATCTGACCTACAAACAGACTCAAAGTTGACCTCCCACAGGCCCTCAGTGAAAGAAGCGGTAAAGAATGTACATCAGGAAGAAGAAAAGTGAGCCCAGGAAAACATAACAGGAGTCACGAGGAAAGGAAAAAACAGTCTGTCTAATTTAGTATTAGTTTTAAAACAAGACATTAAAAATACATTAGAATCAAAATTCCAGATGATTACCACATGGAAGAATAGAGGAGAGAAGACTTAGCTAAAAAATAACTCATTTTTTAGGGAAGATATAAACACTAAGATACTCTGTTATTGTTTAACACATTGCTCCCAGAAACTGATAAATCTGTGGGACAAAAGTAAGTAATATAAAGAGGATTTGAAGAGTGCAACATACTCGATCAGGCAAATAGACAAATCCCAACACACTGGCTTGTTGTGAGACTTGTGATGCTGAAAACAGTCATTCTCCTGACAGCATGATACCGCAATGGCATATCAATTTTCATGAATGAAGTTTGCAACACGTATAAATCTAAAAAAAGGGACAATCCAGTATTTCATTATGTTCGGCTGTGATTCAACATGCAACAAATACCAGAAAAATAGAGACCCAGAAGTAGGTGTCTTTTTTGAGAAGACAGATATAACAGCTCTTTAGTGAAATATTATGTTGGAATCTATTGGAATGTTACACAAAAAGGACAATGCATTTGGACTAGGTATGTTTTCTCTGTGACTTTGAGGGCAAAACTCGGAAGAATCCCCTGACTGTGATAACTCTCTGTTGATCTTAAAATACAAATACATAACACTCAGGAAAGGAAAATGAGAGAACAAAATGAGAAAGAAAGATCTCCTTTCTCTTCTCACCTGAAACTCAATCTCTCACCTCAGGAGGATCACTGTCTGTATATTCTCTGTCATGCAAAGGAATCAAAGAAAAGAAAACTATTGGTACATATTAAAGTTTCAAGAGCTCAAAGCAAGAAGACATCAGGACCCCTGCATAGGCATTAATGTAGTGTGAGCTCCATGTCATCTGCACCGTTTGTCTTTTCTTCATCGTGTTTGTCGGGATGTCTTTCTTGGCCACTCACTCTCCCTGTCTCACTAGCAAGTCTGTCTGCATGAGTGCTATCACCAGTCTCTCTCTTACTGTCTTCAGTTTCTCTTCCTGTTTCCTGATATCCTCCTCCGTCACCAGAAGTTGTTTGCAAAGGAGCTGTGGGACGTACAGAGCAGCTCCTGGGATCGTCTCTGCTGAATCTGAAGTCCAGGCAGCGGTGGGCATGGTACTGGAATTCAGACCACCTGCGAGCACACCTGGCAGTGATGCACCTGTGCAACTAGGTGCAAGATTCAGCAGGGCTTTGGCAAGGTCCAAAGGACTTAACAGTTCTCCTGCACTCTGCAGACCTGTAAAACTTGCAGTCTCTTCTGCCAGCACAGTTGTTCGGGCTGCTCCAAGTTTGCCTCCCTTTGATGGCATCTGACCTGATTGCTAGGATAGGATGAGATTCTAGTAACTGGCCTCTTGAATATGTAACTGGACATCCTCAAAGGGATGGAGATGCTCAAACCAGGCTTTTGGTTGGATTGGTTTCCACAATCATGTTGCTTCCTCTGTGATGATTTGATCATCATACTTCTTTTCCTCTTACCCTATAAAAATAAATTGTGAATGTGGATCAGAGTGATAAACAAAGCCTGTCTTCCCAGGACAATTATGTCAGATGCCTTGTACTTCTACCCTCCCTCTCTCCCTGTGGGGATTAATCTGACCTGTGTCCGGGGACATCATCAACGAGATTTGGGTCAAGAACAGAAAGCTTGAGGTCAAAACTCAGGACTACTGCATGTCTTTTCTTCTCCCCCATGTTGTTAGACACTTATCAGTATGACTTTATTCTCTTTTTGTCCTTGTCACTCTCAACAACAAAATCCCTGGTGCTCCCTGTCAGGACACACTGTCCCCAGTCCTTTTCTAAATCCCAAATCATACCATTCTTCTGTACTATATGACTATTCATTTGATTAGCTCATTGACCAGTTGGTGTTCATAGCTCCATTAGAGCTTACTTCAGTAGTGAATTATCATCCACTCCACTCCTAGTGACTGTTATTTGACAACTGAGAACATTAAATCTCAGTACAGAGAATATGTCTGAAAAAACTCAACTTCCAAATGGAGATTGTGCTGTAAGTGGGAAGTACACACTGGATTTATTAAACCCAGGAAAAAAATGTAAACTCTTTCATTATGAAGTTTTGTGTAGAGTGCACCCACATTGATGATATCTTGGTTATAGTGGGTGAAAATATACTATTAAAATTAGTTTCACTTGTTTGTTTTCATTTTTTAAAATGTGGCTATTAAGAAAAAAATTAAATTCAATAATATAGAGTGCTTAATGTTACTATTGGACAGTGCCGTGGAAGCCATCAGTGAAAATAAAGTCCAGAGACAGTGGTTAGGGACATTTTTTCCCTAGAATATGAGTCTACACTGACCCACACTGCAAGATGCAGCAAAAACTGTCATACACACACACAGACACACAGACACACTGACAGAATGAAAAAAACCTCTTCCTAGAGTCCCACCTCTTCTCACATGACATGAGTTTGCACTCCTACTTAGTCCTAAGTGGACTAATCTCAAGAAAGAAGGCAGAAGTCAAGGTAATTTACCAGTTAGGAAGACCTAAAACCAGAGACTAAAGCTCAAGATATGTGGTGAATTTCCTGTCCTGGCTTCTGTTATTAATTCAATATGTTAGGGAGACTTTTCCAAGGAGGGTTGTTTTAAAACTTACTTTTTCTTTACTATGTAAAAATAGACAGGCTATGTAAAGAATAGTTTCTCTAGCCAATCAATGAAAAGGAGATGATAGAACATGAATACCCTTATTATAAGTCACTACTGGATTAGAGAGTCAGGGAACAGCTGACATTGGGTTAATTTGGCCTTAATTAGGCTGATTCTGATTTCATGACCGTCATATTGATTGTATTATGCCAGAACCTATGAAACTTCCCAACCCCTCCTACTATTTAACCACCAAGGCCCACCAACCAGACCAGTCCTTGCTGACACATCCCCTGGCTCCATCCCTTCTGACAACACCTGGAGGATTTTCCACAAATCCCACTCTGTCTGTGTGCTCTTCTACCTGCCCCAGGGCCAGGGAATCATTTTCTCCAAGGCTCAGGATCTGTGTGTGCCCAGCTCTGGGGATGGCACTTCTCCCTCAAGTGAAGACAAGGATCAGAGCGCAGTCCCTGTGAGCTGCAGCAATTGGACAAAGACTGGGGTTTGCTGACAGAAAAGAACCTTTAGTGGGCACGGTTACCAGGGTCCAAGAAGCCCCAGTGATTCCTCCAGGGAATGTGATGCAGGACAGAGCAGGAATGTCTGCCTGTGGTTTGGCTTGGGAATGCCTGTAGGATGACATAGGTGACATTGGTAATGCATTCGCCAATGTTGTTCATTCATTTATTCATTGTATGTCATGGAGTGCTTTCTGCGTACATCCAGACAACAGGCTCACCCTCTGGGGTTCACAGGCAGTGTCAGAAGAATTTCTAAAATATAGGTACAGCACTCGTAATACACTAGGTGTTCCAAGCATTTTTCAAACTTTAACTCCTTTAATACTCTCCATAAACCTACAAAATAGGTATGCTGATCATTATTGCCAACTGACAGTTGAAGAAACTGAGGCACCAATCAGGTAAAGAACTCAGTCAATACAAATATCTAATAAGGGATTGAACTGGAATTTGGACGTGAGGAGTTAGCTCCATAGTCTGTGCTCTTAACCATGACATTTACTCTCTAAAGACTTCACATCATGAAAAAATTTGATCGGTTATCCATTTTCTTGGTGCATTGAGTAGCCACACTATTTTATCTGTGTCTGAAAAATAGAATACCTGCATAGAAACTACTGCACATACACACTCAAATTACATCTACCAGTGTCTCTAGTCCCTGAAAATTAATACAGAGAACATTTCAGAATGTTTCTTGCCCAGGTTGGGAGGATTCTGAGGGAATCTCAGTGTTGTTATAAGAAGCTGAGGACAGGCTGGGAGTGGGTCTCAGGGAAAGGTGTCCTCAGAAGTCACAATTGAATGACAACATTGATGGGAGGGTCTCAGCAGTGACTGAATTCAGGATCTGGTGGTGTTTTAACCCGGTGCTTATCTTCTGGCTGTGGGTTTATGGTGATGCAGCACAGGGAGAGTGGCTGGTTCACTGTGTTCTTGGGGAAACCAGACCCATGAAATAGAGGGAATGACGGTTTCCTTAAACAATGGACTCGTGGTGGGAAACATTCGGCTTGGAAGAGACAGTCCTGTGCCTGGTATAACCAGAAGGAGTTGCCTCTGCTTCAGCAAAAGCAGACAGCCCTTCCTCATGCACTCATTTTATCTGAATGGGAGGAAGGAGGAGGAAATCATGTAATGCTCGTCTGGATGTGAAATATGTGATGGTAGAGACTGTGCTAGGAGGTTCTGAAAGGCTGCCCTGAGGCATTTCAGACCTTTACTGTGACCAGAATGACAAGTGTAAGCACCCCTGCATATGTCTGGGAACACTTAGTGTGTCAAGGAGAAGGCTCCCTGGTGCAGAGACTCACAGGAAGAAGCGAGTTTGACCAGAGAAGGTCAGAAATGTGGCCAGTGTGGCTGGAGGGAGCCTGAGAAGAGAGAGAAGGGGAGAGAGGAGGGTGATCAGGCTGGATCCTGGGACATGGCAGACTGTTACTTTCTGTTCCTCTGTGACAACATTACTCCAAAACCTGCCACCTATAAAGTACAAATATTTAACATCTCACAGTTTCTGTGAGCCAAGCATCAAGCATGGCTTAGCTGGGTGCCTCTGCCTCAAAGTCTCTGTGAAGCAGGGGCTGTGGTCTCCACAGGGCTCCAATGGGGGAAGATTTCCACCCAAGATCACTCACATGGGTTTTGTCAGGATCCATTTGGACCGAGAGTCTGAGCTCCTGTCTGTCTGTTGGCTGGACACTCCCTCAGTTCTCTCCTATGGAGCCTCTACATAGTGCAACTGACAACATCAGCACTTGCATTCCCAGTTCTGGTGATTTGATAGAGAGCGATAGTAAGAGTGAGAGAGAGAGAGAGAGAGAGATGGAAACAGAAGGAGGGAGGTAAGTAGGGAACCCAAGTAAGTCAGTAAGTGGGAAGTGACAGACTTTTTGTAATTAAAACTTGGAAATGACATCCCATCACCTTGGCTGTGTTCTGTTGTTCAGAAGCCAGATACTGACCACTTAGTGGTGACACAAGGATGTGCACTCCAGGAGGCAAGGAGCATTGGGAACATTGTGGAGGCTGCCACCACATAGGCCAACATGAGGCTCTTGGGACTGATTCTGAGTAAAACGGGACCGTGGAAGGCTTAATGCCAGTGGATCACAATGTCTGAGTTTCCTCTAATTTCAACCCCTTCAGGACGCAGACCTGAAAATGAGGCTCAGAGTGGCAGCGTCTTACCAAAGATCACACATCTGGGACACAGAGAAGTTCTGAATGGTATTCTATGTGATGTCCTACTCTTTTTACTTCCTCCATCTCTAATTGTCTGCATTAGACACATGTGACACCAGCCCACAGGTGTTGTACGTATTATCGCATATACACCTGATGAAGTCCCTAGGAAGCTGTTTTTAACGCAATCCTCATTGTGCAGCTTGGGAGACTGGGGAGATCTTGAGAGGCACAGCAGCTTTTCCAGGACACATAACTGGTAGGAAAAAAGAGGTCTGACCTCAGCTGTGTCTCCTCAAAGCTGGGGCCTGGATCCACTCCCAAGGAGCTGTGGGGAGGGTGGGGATGGGTATTTGTGTACAGTGATGGAGATGACATGGGCAAGGAGGGAGAGCAGCCAACAGCCTAGTGGGGGATTAGGGTGGGTCTCATTGAAGGAAGGGGTCAAGTAATAGAACCTTGAAGAAGTGACCTCACGTCCTTGGTGACAGCCCCCAACAGAACTTAGAACTCTGGTTACTAGGCACCCACATTTTAATCACAGCCTCCTGTCCAGTTCATTCGAGTGGAGACACTCGACACAGCAGGATGTTCTCCTGTTGTCCCGTGACATTCCGAGGCTCTGGCCCCTGGAAAGCCCAGAATGAGAGCGTGTTAAGTCACTTTAGACGTTGGCTCAACCCTCACCTCGAATGTGTGTGGCCTTTTGGCAGGAGGAACCATCAGGTAACAGTTTAGGCCAGGACAGGCCACTCTAGGTCAGGCCAGAACTGTGATCCCAAAAGGACAGCCACACACCCCTTGACCCTCATTGTGTGTTTGTGGGGGGGAGGTGGAGTTAGGGAAGTTGGGGATGATGAGGATCCAGGCAGGGCAGGAGCTGGAAGCTAGATGGTGGGAGTCAGGCAGTGTGTCATGTTCGTACTCAAGATCTTGGCTGCAGGAGAGGAAGGTGAGTGCTGGGGACCAAGCTCCTCTATCCGCATGTGAATGCCAGGACCTCAAGGTGCCTCGCATTCCTTCCCTGGTGGAGTCTGTGCTGATGCCGCTCTGTGCCTGATCTGTGTTGGGGTTTCCCACTGTGGCAAAGTCCAAGCAGACCCCTGATCCCCCTTGGCCTGACTGCTATGCACTGTCACTGCAGAGCTGCACCCAGGAGATGGTCAAGGAGCTGGTGGATGCTTTCCAGTTTGCCATCTCCCTGGAGTGGACACAGGTGCACCAGTCCATCAATGACCAGGGCTGGTCTGAGGTGAGTGTGGGTGCAGAGGGGTCTTCACACCCAGGGCCCTGAGATGATCAACGCAGTACTAGAATCCAGACTCAAATCTGAGATTCCGCTGGGAACCGCTGCCCCAAATTTTCTCACTAGAGTGCCCCACAGTACCACTCTCAAAGGAATCTGGACCTCCACCCCTCTCCACAAGTTTCACAGGAGGATAGAAAGTCACCTCAGTCCTCCTGGTGATTCACCATTTTTTCACTGACTGTATGTCCCTCCTCCTCTCCCCCAGTGTGAGCATGAGTCTACTGTGAATTTAAATGAGGCCTGCAGGATGCGTGCCTTCCAGGCGGCATGATGGAGAAGCTGACAGAGTCCATGGCACCAACTTTCCTGAGTAGGAACATCTCCAGCCTCACCACTTTCATGGTCAACTAATCAGCCTCAGACACATCCCAGCAGGTCCTGGACCAGCTGTTTACTAAGTGAGTAGCCACTCCCTCCTCAGCACAGTGGTGACTTTGCCTTCTGCCAGCTTTGTACCTTGTGCAAATCCCCACATCTCTCGGAGCCTCAGTTTGCTCTTCTGAAAAGTGGGGGGGGGCGATAAATTTCATGGTGATCTTGTAGGGACTAATGGGATCAGCAATGGCAGGTGCTTACCTGGTGCCTGGATCTGCAGAGAGGGCTGTAGACATGCTGTGGTTTTCATGATTAATATTTCTCTCTTTGTCACGAAAAGTAGTCTGCCTCATCCTTTTCTGGGATGTGGCCTTTCTGAGTTTGGAAAAGCACATGTAAACCACCCTGTCAAGGAGGTGGAGATTCTGTCCAGCTGGTCCTGGTCGTTTTCCTTGTGGTAGCCAATCAGGGATCTCTGTGGCAACAGAGGGGCCCCAGTCCCACTCAGGTGTCTGGGACGGTTCTGGTTGGACTTCACTCATGCAACCATGTAGATTAAGCACCTACTACATGCAGGACTTTTGGAGACACTTAGTAAAACTCAGTGAATAAAGGAGATACAATCGCTGGGCCTCAATTGTCGTCTGAGAGTCAGACAGTCACATTGGACATCATTCGCAGGTCCTGTCCTCCATCGTACATCCTAAGTGGTGCCCTGATAGCCTCCTTTACATCTAGAGGCATCTTTCCTTATTCCAGCCAGGAGGGCAGAGCGCAGGACCATCTGAAAACGTGAGAGGTCTTTGGGTCCCGAAGAAGGGCTTCCTGTCTCTACAGAACAAGGTGTGGAGGGAGAGATGGGGTCTGTGTCTGGGGCGGGCCTTTCAGAACCCACATCTCATGCATCTTTTGATTTCCTTGGGAAGGCCGAGGTCTGGTGGCTTCCAATCCAAGAGGACAGGACTCAAAGAGCTTGGATGGGTGTCAGGACCCCTGGGAATCCGAGGGGTGGCTTGGCTGAGTTGTCCCCAAGAGACCCATTCCCACCACAGACCCATCATAATCTGCCTCCTCACATCCACCTATTCTGAAATCAACCTCCAGGCCCAAGATAGGAGATGTGTGAGCAACCTGCTCATAAATCTGTCTCAGTGCTCAGTCCAGTTGTACAAGTGCATGAAGGGCTGGGCTGGGCTGTGTCCCAGCCCTTTGGGAGAAGAGTGTCAGTGAGAAGAGAGTCACGACAAAATCTGTGTTCAACCTGCTGTATAAGCAGACATGCCACTGCCAGGATAGTCTCACAGGGACCACTGCTGCCGTGGGGCTCTCCCTTGGATGGGAAGGGGCAGGCATAGGGGCCCAGTACCAAGCCAGGTGCCTTGGGGGAGAAGTGTGGAGGGAAAGGCCAGGCCTCTGACTCTGTTGCCCACTTGCTTCCCCCAGTGCCATTTCTTCTCTGGTGGGAACCTGCCTGGACCCAGGGCAGGATTTCTGGGAGCCCCTGCACTATCCCTGCTTCAGGGCGAAGCTGGCCTCTCTGCATGTCAGCTTGCCTGGCTCGGGGTTGCAGGGCCACGCCTACCTTCTCCAGGTCCAGCTGGAGCATCCATGGCCCATTGAGGCAAAGCTGGAAGGTGAGGTGACTGCAGTCTGGGAAGAAAATTTGCTGAGTGTTCAGAGGCTTTGTTCCCTTCAAGGCAGTGGAGTCTTTCCTGTCTTTGACAGGCACAGGGGAAGTCAGCTACTTGAGTGAAACTGTTTCTTTCTCCTGCTGCAGTACCATCTCAAGAGCTCCCCCCAGCTCCAGAGCCAGAGCAAGGGCCACCTCCACGGCTAGATCCAGCTCCAGCTCTAGTTCCACTACCTGTGCCAAAGCTGGAGCCAGTGTCACCTCCATCAGTCCCTCCAGGGCCAGAGCCACCACCAACATCAGTTCCAGCCCCAGTGCCAGCTCCTGAGCAGGAGTCAGATGGACCATTGGCTCCAGGAAGAATCCTCCCTCCACCATGAGAGATAACAGCAGAGCCAGATCCAGCCCCAGAACCCACCTGCCCCTGGGACGTGACCACCAAGAACCTTCTGAGGGAGGAGAAGCCTGACTTCTTGGAGTTCCCTTCCCTGGCTGGTGGCAGAGCAGTTGAAACTGATGGATGTGGTGAGCAGTGGGGCTCTCAGGGCAGGTGGGGCAGGACTTCGCTGTGCCATGAGCTGCCCCACACCTGCCATTTCCTGATCCAGAATCCCATGATCTCAGTCCAGCTTCCCTGCTTATCCTCATGTAACCTGAGCAGCCTTCTTAACTCCCAAGCCTTTGCTGTCCTCATGTGGACAGTAGAGATGGACTCTGAGAGCAGCTGCCATGCAGAGTGGCTGTACAGATGGATGAGGTGGAGCAGAGAGGAAGTTGGGCATAGTCTGTGTTTTGGTGAGGGAGGGGAGCACACTGAAGTGCTGTCTGGTCCTTGGATAGTTCACTCATTTGCCCAGGAGGCCGCAACAGGCTCAGCACTTATTAGGCACCTCATGTGTACATGACTACATGGCAGACAAACAAAGCCCGTGGTTGTTGCTCCCTTGGGGGAATGTGCATCTGAAAGAGGAGTCAGACCCCAGGATGATCAGAATGGGTGGAAGATGCCCAAGAGATGGTAAAGCAGGAGCCAAGTTCTGGTGCTTGGACGAAGTGAGACTGGGCGGTGAGCAAATGCCACTTCCCTGGGCCACAGTATCGGGTCCTGGGTCATCCTGTGCTGGGTACCCTCAGGGGACACAGGCAACACCCAGGGACTCCCACAAGCCTCAGGCCGCATTCTCAGCATCCTGAACTCCAACTCTCATCACTGACCTGGCCTGGGACTGGGGGCTGCGGACGCTGAGCTGGGCTGTGGCAGGGCTGCGTGACACTCCCTGTCCTCCCCAGGAGCTCTTCAAGAAAGTGATACCCCATGACTTCCTGGACTCCATCTGGTCGCAGTGCGACAACAGGGCCAACGAGCACCTTGCACCCACTATCCATGCCACCATGACCCACTTTAGCAGAGTGGTCAAATATGTCATCACCACCTGCCTCGGGGACCCGAGCATGATGGCCCAGGACAGCATCAGGGTGTTGGAGCTCTGGATCCAGGTGGCGAAGGTAAGATGTGGGAGGCCCAGGGAACCCCTCTCTAGAGTCATGGGAACCGTTCCTTCTCCTTACTCAGTTCTCAGGATTGAAGTCTGTGGTCTGAGCCTTCACACAATCCTTAAGCTCCTCCTGCCAGGGCCTCGATGACCTGACTCCTGGTCCCAGTGGTAGGAAGCTCACCCCATCCTGGGCTCCTTCCTTGGCTTGAGCTAAAATCCTCCTCCCTGGGAGTGTTCCTCATCAGGGTCCAGCTGTGCTCTTCCCGGGTTTCCTGAGCCTCTGTCTCATCCAGGACAGGAGACATCCATGAGGGGACAGAAGCCAGAGGAAGCAGGGCTCCAGCTCCCCCTCACAACACATTCTCTTCCGTTCCCCAGAAGTGCCATGGCCTGAGGAACTTGTCTTCACTCCATGCCATACTCTGGGCAATGCAGAGCCCCTCCATTCAGCATTTAAAAAAGACATGGAGACGGGGGTCCAGGTGGGTAGACTTCTCTCCATGAGAGGCACCACCTGGGTGGACCAGACACCCCCCACAGGGCTGCCATTGCCCTTCAGTAAGCTGGGACCTCCTGGGAGACAATGAACCCCGGGGACAGGGTCTGACCTGGTTGGGAGGCATGGAGTCTTTCTGGAAACTTAGGCCAGTGGTTCTGCTTCAGGAATCAGTTTCCCGAAGTGCCAGACCCTGGCTTGAACCAAATTGAAGATTTTCAAGTGTTTGCTTTGCAGCAACAGAACTCTCTGTCCACCTGAAATCAAAACACTTTAAAACAGGTTTGTTCAGTAGATAAGAGATTGAAGGCCCCAGGTGGCAACAGGAGAGCCCCCTCTCCAGTCCCAGAGACCTCTGGGCTCAGAGGACACATTGAAAACGTTCATCCAGGCTGTCTGTATAATTCTGCGTTTTCAAACAAAAGAGATTTACCTTTAAACCACCTCACAGTGTTTCATTCCTTTTTTCCCTCCTCAGGAGGAACTGCAAAAAATTTAAAACCTTGTGCAGAATGGACCAGTGGGAGAGGAGGAAACTGCTCACGGAGGTGAGAGGAGGCTCGAGATCTGGAAGGAGGGAAGGTGAGGGGGAGGAGGGACCAGGCAGGGTGTTCTTTGGTAAGTTTTTCACTTAAGGTTACCTGAGAAATAACGGTGTGTCTTGTCAAGATTGACAGGAAGCGGAGGGTGTGAGCTGCAGGGGCAGGTGGGGACTGTTTGGGGTAGGAGGCCTTTGTCATGTCGTAGAGTGGTGTTGGTTGGACTGTTCCAGGAGGTGAGGAGCTGGCAGAATGAGCAGGTCTCTGGCTTCCATGCGAGCCCATCAGCTGGCCCTCATCCTCCAGGCTAGTGGGTGGATGGAGTGGGTGGGGGTTCCTTTCTTCCTAAAACAGCCCAGGCTGTCCTCAGGAAGCCAGGCCCCTGCTGTTCCTTCGGTCTTCACTGCACCTCCCAGGGAAGAGCACCCTGCCTGCCCCAGGGACGGGCACTGTGTGGTCACACAGGCCAGGTGGACACACGGGCTGCCCAGCCTTGGAACGTATGGTGGATCTGGGACAGAACTGTGTGCTCTCTGGGACTCTGCACTCTATCCCGATAGTGGTCATTGCTGACAACCCAGTGAGAGTCTACCCTGGTGCCTTGTTGACAAGGATACTCCCCAGATGGCAATAAGAATTATCGGGGAACCTACAGATTCTGAGTGGACCTTCCTGGCAGGACATTAGAAGTTTCCAAGTAAAAAGGGATGCAAATGTCACCATTACACAGCGCCCTGGTCACCCCCTACACTGTCACTCAGATGTGGCTGAAAGGGGTCCCCTTCCTGAGTGAATGAAGGAGGAGTTCTGTGCAGGGACAATCCTGAGGGCATTGTAGGGAGCTGAGGCATTTAGCATGGCCTCAGGTCCAGCCTGGAGTCAGAAAATCCCAGGGGCTGGGACAGGCAGAAGCCACTTGGATATGCCCCCTGAGACACCTTTTGCCTCCCCATCCATGCTCAGCCTGACTAAGCGCCTAGACACACCCCGAGAGTCCAGAGGACAGGACCTTGGTCAGACGTGTGTCTGGAGGAGGAGTGAAGGCCGGGGGACAGGGCATCTTGCTGGGAGGGGAAGCGGTCTCTCCTCTGTGGGCCCCTGAGCAAGTCACTGCCCCTTTGTGGGCCTCGGTCTCCTCATCTGGGAAATGGAGGGAGATGATCTGTGGTACAGGCCTCACAGGGGTGATGAGGTAAAAGGGGGAGAGGAATGTGGAAGAGCTTTGTGCTCCTCCTCCTCGAGGGGCGAGGGGAGAGTACTGGTGACAGTTAGATGACACTGAGTCCTCAGGGAACCCTGAGAGGCATGGGGAGTCCTCCTCACACTTTCCTGATGAAGAGAAAGGCTTAGGGGTCTGGGAAGGCCTGAGGGCACAGAGGAGGGAGTGTTGGAGGTGGGATTGACTAGAATCAGAGCACTCTAGAATGGGAGCAGCCATAGACACCAGATGTCCAGGGTCCAAGATCAAGGGCCTGGGAGACTCGGGGAAGGGTGCATGGCCTCCGGAGCCTGTCCGTGAACCTGTAGGATGTGACCTCTGTGAGGGCCACCCTGGAGATGGACCACCAGGGAGCCAAGGAGAGGTAGCAGCAGGTGAGGGGGCCTGAGGGGGAGGGTCCAGGTGTCAGAGGAGGGGGTCTCCTCCCTCACGGCTGGAGGCCTCCCCAAGAGACGGGTCCCTCCTCCTCCAGCCCAGCTCCTAGAGCCCCAGAGCTTGAAATACCTGCCCTGGAAGTGACCAGGAGGAGGCCTGGAATGGCTGGGCTGAGGGTGGATTTGGGGGTGTGTGGCAGGGACCGCACAACCTGGGATTTGCCAAAAGCTGCCCCTGGTAGCTGACGGGGGACGTTGGGTGGTCCTGGAGGGTGCAACTGTGGGGAGGCTGCTGAGGGTCCTAGGCTGCTCTCTGTGGGAGTCTGTGGTGGACAGGAGGATGGGGTGAAGTCATTTGGGGGAGGGTCCATGGGGGCACCTGAGAGGTGGGACTCATCACCCCTCTCACCCTGATTTCACAGGGTGTCATTCCCTTCCTGGGCATGTACCTCTATCACCTGAAGCTGCTAAATATTGGGATGGAGGATGATCTGGAAGTGAGTGAACCTGGAGTTGGGCCAAGGAGCAGGAACCTGAGGTTTGGGATGAGAAAGCCCTGCACTGGCCCCTGAGTTCTCAGTACCTGGCAAACCTCCTCTCATGAGAGCCCCACGGCCACCCCTGGGAGCTGGGGAGTCAGGCTCATCTTAGCGATGTGGGAACGGAGGCTCCACGTAAGCCCCCACGAGGCTCCCCAGCCGGGGGAAGGAAGCTCAGAGCTGCCTGCCTGCAGAGCTGCAAGAGGCTGTGTCTGAGCTGCACTCAGCCTCCCCATCAGGCCCTGCCCCTGGGGGAGTGCCATCAGTCCCTGCAAGTCAGGAAGCACACCTGTGGTCCAGCTGTCACTTCTTGCCTGAGGCCTCAGTCTTCCCGTCTGTCATCAGAAATGGGTGGGCTACAAGGTCTCTGGCTTCAGCTCCCCTGTCCCTCCTGTTCTGGAGCCCAGAGCCTGGCCCAGTGTCAAGATCTCTTTGTGGAAGTTCTGCCCTCTGCTGGGCACTTACAGTCCTGCAGCCTGAGAAGGGGTGGAATAGGGGCTGGTTATGGGCTTGGGGGGCTGTTTCTGATGGACATTCACTGTCTCCTTTCCAGGGAAATCTGGTGAACCCCAGAAATGGTGTGAGGTGAGCAGCTGTGGGGAGGGTGGGGAAGTGGAAATCACAGACCTCGCGTGGCAAGATGTTTCGTGTCCTCATCCCTCGGGTCTTACATCTATTGGATGAGTTAGATCCACAAAGTTGGGAATCACATCACGTTGGCGGGTGCGGGAGGGGCTGGCATCAAGGACACCTTCCTGGATGAGGAACTAATTCAAGCCAACTGTGAGGACAGGCAAGTCCTGAATTGAGTGGGAAAGTAGGAGGGTTCCCGAGTGAGGAGTGATCCTCACTCCCCACAAGTCCCTGACAGGGTTCCCCACCCAAGCCCTGTCTGTACCCTGTCCTTCCTCCCAGAAATGCAAAGTCATCAGGAGGATCCAGCTGCTCCAGCAGGCTGCAAATAAGTATGACCTGGAGCCCGAAGACCGATTTGGGGCCTGGTTCCAGGCCATGGAGCCCCTCAGTGTCGAAGAGAGGTGAGGGCACAGGAGTTGGGTGAGGGCAGGTCAGACTCTCTCTGATGGCCAGTTTCAGAGCGTGTGGCCTGGCTCCCTGATCAGCCCCAGACCTCAATGCATGGTGACCCATGGAGCACCGGGACTCAGCTGCTGGCAGGCTCTGGGAGGGACACCTGAAGTGCGGGTCCTGGTAGCTCACAGGCCGCTCTGTCCTGTAGCTACTGCCTCTCCTGCCGGCTGAAGCCCATACACCAGAAGGTGAGCAAAATGCGGCTCTTCAAGAGAAAGAACTGGCCATCCTCCTTTTCAGGGTCTACCGAGTGTTGGGACCAGCAGCGACTGAATCCAGGGGCTCAGTATATCTTCAGGCTAAGCATGGGCCTGGATCCCAGCGCCACTGCTGACCAGGCCTGTGAAAGGCTGCTCCCCTCTCTTCTCTGGGACTCGGTTGCCTCCTCTGAAATGGGTGATGCTAAATGATGCCTTCCGCATCAGGGATAAACGGGGTGCTGTTGATGGACTGAGCACTCGGCACAGGGTTTGGATCAGAGTGAAGGGGGGCAGGGAGGTGTGCCGTGAATCTCAGGTAGGCACCCCAAAATAGTCTGTTTCTTCTCTTCAGCCACCGTGCCCTTGGCAAGGAGTCATAACACTCTGGAGACCACAAGTTCAGCTCCTCCTGAGCAGCGGTGACACTGGCGCCCTCGGGGTGCACCTGGCCAGCTCTTCCCACCTGAGTGAAGGAGGACATCCTAAGACTTTCCCTGGTTTCCCCTAAAGCCCCAGAGGGAGGACCCCACCCCTTCCAACTCCCTGACATCTGCACCCCAGTGACTGTTAACCCATTGGGGAGGAGTGATATTATTTCTTTAATAGTAAATGGTAGATTTGACCCTTACGTTATATCCTGCTTCTGTCACAGCCTGGGTGTTGTGGTGTGGTTCTTTCAATGCTTATGCTCATGTAAACAAGACACAGAATCTTACTTTCCTCCTTGAATTAAGAACTTGTGTATGGTTACAGCTTATTGTATATGACAGAAGGGAGGGGGAGGACCAGTCTCCTCCGTGGATACTGAATGACACCCTCAAGTCCCCTTCCTCAGAAGACAGGTGCATTTCAGTGTGGTTCACCTGGGACAGGAGCAGAGACAGCCCCTCAGATCTCCCTGAAGGTAGAGGTTGGAGGGACTTTCCCAGGCAGATCAACAACCACTGAAATGTGGGTGTTTTTCAAATAGCACTTACCAGGACCATGTCCTTCCCTAGGATAGTGGCTGTCTTTCTACAGCTTTCAAGGAAGAAAAAATGTTTTTTCTCCTCTTGTTGAGGTTTCTTTTGATCAGATATTGGAACTTGCCGTTTTCTAATCAGTCTCTGGATTTGCATCTACACTAAATGAGGAAAAAAAGTAGAAAGAGAAAAGTTTGCCTGTGGAAGGGACAAGGCCAGAGGAAGACCATGTGCAGATAGACTAAGGGCCGACAGGACATCCACCTCAGGCCGCCTCTAGGGCTCCCTGTTCACCCTTCGCCTCGATTGGAATCCTCCTAGGATCCTGCCCCATGCACTTGGAAGTCCTTTTCCTGCTTGTTTCGTATCCAGAGGGAAAGATTCACGATGCAGCTTTTAAAGGTACAATCATAAACCTCACTGCTCTCTGTGGACTAGGATTTATAGCATCCCCACACTTCCTTGTATGATTCTCTTTGCGCAGAAATTCGCTAGAAGGCCCCCAGCCTCCCTGTCACGTACATCGTGGCCATTCCTCCCCGACTGTGCCTGATGGATCAGGGGTGAGCTCTGGTTTGCCAGGACAATAGACCTTAATCCTGTCCACTGAATGACCCACACCATCCCTTGCTGCCCACGGTGACATCTGGGCCCGTGTGCTTCTGAGGTCCATGGTCTCAGACAATCACAAGTTTACACACTCAGTCGTCTTGTTGCTGACTTGTCCCAAAGGGGCAGTTGTGCCTGAGTGCATAGAGCACATAGCCCCTGGGACATCTGTGTTCTTTTCTCCAGTCTGTGCTGTGGTTGTGTGGATTTGTGTTACAGGGATGTGAAACTTTCCTGTTGGGAGTTTTGAAAGATGAGGCAGGAGAGGAGCAGGTATAGAAGTGGGTCCAGCAGGGGAATATCACCAATCTTAAACACCACAGACACAACAAACACAACCTTACCAATTAAAATACTGAAATGCTCCCCGTGTGGGTGGTGAACAGACACTGCTCAGAGCTCACCCCAAGAACCCACCCCAGGACCAGGAGCTAAAGTGTTACCACCCACCATTTTGAACATCATGCCCTGGAAACACCCTGTAAGACAAGGGCCATTGTATTGACTTCGTTGATACTTCTTCCCCCTCCTTTCTGAAGGCTGCAAGTGTCACCCAGTGAGGCCTTTTAGTTCAGCCAGAAGCAGAGTAGAAATCCTGGTTCCCAGAGCCCAGGACTTTCTTTCCAGGGCCCTGTCATCCGGGAAAGAAAGAATTCACACATCGGTATAGACACACAAACACACACACTCATATCCCACCCAAATCCCAAGATGCATGAACTACTAAGAGATTAAAAGTGACTTCAGAAACAGATCAACCAATTGCAAAAGAAGGGTTTCATTAAGATCCTGACTCAAATAAAATGTAAAACCAAGAAATAACCTTGACAAAACTGGGAGACTTTGGATACTGACTAGATAGTTGATTATCCGAATGAAATTTTTATTTTTGTATGTGATAACGTTATTGTGTTTCTGTTGAAAAAATCCCTCAGCTGTAAGAGAAACTGAAATATTTACAGCTGAAATGATGTGCTCTCAGCCATCTCAGCTGGTAAATTCTTAGAGTCTTGGTGTGAGGATAAACAAAGTCAGATGGTATACGAGTTGACAATCTTTGAAGCAAGTAACAGGTTCACAGAGATTGATTTATCTCTACTCTGAGATTTCGAGATTTTTGAAAACCTTCAGAACACAATTTTGATAAAAGTAGTATACTTGGTGTTCACATTGCAATGTTACAAATTAAAACATCACAAATATAAAGGAATACTTCTCCTTGTTGACATAAGGAAGTTCTCTCTCAGTCTGGCTTCTGTGAATGACCTGATGATGCCACCAATTGTTCACTTATCACATGTTTGTTGAGTAATTCCTATCTATTCTGTGCTGTGTGCAAGGCAAACACATTTCCACGACTCTGGATCTAATGTGGGAAGGAAGGCAATGAGCCTGCTGCAAGGTTCTCTGAGTGGAACATAATGTCCCCAGGGGGTATGCTCCTTGTTTAGATTCCAAAATCAAAGCTACACAAATTTGCCAGGTAACAGAGAAGAAATACTTAATTCATGATATAGAAATCACCTATGTCTGAATTACCATGTGACAATGAAGAAAAAGATTGATGGATTTTATGTTATAATTAGATGCAAAATCATAATGCTGGCCCCTGGCCGAGGGGTTAAGTTTGGCATGTTGTGCTTTGGTGGCCCAGGTCCAGTTACCAGGCACGGACATACAATACTCATTAGCAGCCACGCCGTGACGGTGACCTGCATAGAAAGTAAAGGAAGACTGACAACAAATGTTATCTCGGTGAATCTTTCTCAGCAAAAAAAAAAAAAAAGAAAACCTCAAAATCACAATAAAAATGTATGGAATTGGATTTAATATACATTAAAAGACAAATCTCATTCAAGTAGGTATCATCACTTCATCGAGTGTAAGTTCTAGAAAAAACAAATGTAAGTTCAAAACACTAATTCCTCAGCTTCAATTATCCTATAAATTTTTATATAATAAGGAGAAAACTCACCAAGTATACTCAAATAAATAAATATTGAGGTTTACCATGAAAGGTCAAGATCATGATGGACGTTACAAAGAGATGCTGTGAGAGTCAAGCCTGTGTCATGGGGAATTTCTCAATGGCACCACTCACCTTTTCTTCAGCACTGAAGCTGCTTTCCTCACTGTGTTTTCAGGATGCCTTTCTTGGCTCCTTGCTCTGTCTGCCTCCCCGGCAATCTCGTGTGTCCTCGAGACCACAGTCTCTCCCATGCTTTTCTTCACTTTCTGTGTCTGTCTCCTGATATCTCTAGAAGATGCCTGTTGCCTGCAGAGGGTCTGTGAGCGATCCAGACCCATTCCTGGACTCATCTCTGCCCAATATGGACAGTGGGCCGGGGTGGGATCAGGGCTGGTGTGCAGATCCCTCGGACCCTACTTGGTCCAGGGATTCACATGGACCAGCCTGTGTGACTGTTTCGAAGGTATTTGCGACTCCAAAGAACTTAAGAGTTCTCCTTTACTGCTGCAGGCCTGGGGTCCCTGCAGTCTGCTGTATCCACAGACTTGCTGGGGCTTCTCCAGAGTCTGCTCCCACTGACTGCACCTGACCTCACTGCCAGGACGGGAAGTTATTCCAGTAACTGGCCTCAGGAACATGAAGCTGCTTAGGCTTCAGGGTGCATAGATCTTCAGTTTTCTGATTGTGTTTAGTTTCATGGTCTTACTGTTTCCACTATGAATTCGGGGAATATTTTTTGATCTTTCATTTTCAAAACAAAATAAAATGTGAAATTTGAACAAAATGGAGGATGAACACTACCATCCATGGAGAACGTTCTCAGCTCACGTGGATATTCCACCTTCCTTCTATCCCTGGAGACATGTCTCAAATCACACTGTGCATCACAATCATTGGAGGGTTTTTAAAAGTCAGATTGCTGGACCTCAACCCTAGTAGGTCTGGGGAAGGAATGGAGAATTTTCATTTCTAAGAGGTGATGTTGATGCTGCTGGTACAGGGAAAACACGTGGAGAACAGGATTCAGTGACACCATCAAGCTGATGTGAGACAAGGACAGAAAGCTCAAGGTCATTATCCAGTGTCAAATCCAGACCAGCTGCCGTCCGCCAACTTGCTTCAGTTCGTTCCTCTCCTCCTCTCTCTGTCATGGTCAAATACACACATGCTGGTGCCCCACAGCACACTGTTATTGGGACACAGAGTTCCAAGCACTCCATAGCTCCTTTCAGGGCCTCATCTCTAATGACATTATTCACTATTCCATCCCTAGTCATTCACTTCCACACCCCGATCCTATCTTCATCCAAAATTCTCCTGCTCGCAAATCAGTAATTCAGAAACACCATATTCCCAACACAAATTTCCACATTTCCAGTTTTTACACAAAGAAATCAACTCTAAATAACCATTCTTTAATAAACTAGATTACTCCAGCAGGAATATCTTCACAAGCCTCTCTTTCTTTTCTTCTCATACTCCTGTCTATTAAGCTCAGTTTCCACAGTCCATCATTTAAAACATCCACTGACCATACTCCCAGATTCCTTATTGCCATCATATCCACCCTGCACAATTCAGATGATTTCAAATACTGCCATGCCATGTTGACACTTGCACTGAACATAGAATGCACAAGAAGTCTGTGTATCCCAACAAATAATCAACAGCAACCAATGGACCTATATGCATTTTTCTAATGCTTCCTGAATGCTCTACTCAATTCTTTCCATTTCTTGAGTTCCATAAATCTCTATATTCCGACCTCCTCCATATTTCACAGATAAATTGTTAACCCCCAGACAAGAACTATTTCACTCTCTAGTCATCAGATCTACAAATATTCCTCATGAGAAATTCATTTCTCACACCTTTTCTGTTGTTATATGCAAAGAAATTGATTTCTTGGCTGAAACCACTCTGATTTTTATCTTTTCCTTCCATTTCAATGACATTACGCCCTCAATATTTGTTGTGCTTTCAATAACTTCCCTACTGGAATCACCCCTCAAGTTTCAAATATGCACAAATCTCTACCATCTACAAACCAGTCTTTCATCCAGCATTCTTAATAGTCCTCACCCTCCACAACCCTCCTCCCCTCCTCCTGCCAAGGATCCATTGTGAAACGTTCACATATATCCCAATGCCTCTGTTTCCACAGTGCCCACCCAATCCCACTCAGATTCTGCGGATGCTTCTCTTGTTAACCTCACAAGCCATGTCTCTTACTAATCCACTAGGGACTTTTCATGATTGATCTGACACGCTCTGCAGTAGCACTTGACATTGCGGACTCCAATGTCCTTTTAAAAGACCATTTGTCCTTGGGATTCACCACCCTACACTGTCCTGCTCTTGCCTGTCTAAACTTCCCGAGCAAATTCCTGGCTTCTCTTTATGACCACCCCACAACGACTGATGCTTCCCAGAAGTCAGCACTGCTCTGACAACTGTTCCCCATCTGCACCCTCCTTCTAGGGCAACCCCATCCATTTCTCTGGCTTCAAATACCACTAATGAGCCAAACATGTCCAAAGAATCAACAGAGACTTAACTCTGATCTCCAGACCCATTTATCTACCTGCCCACTCACCACATCAGTGATGACTCAACTCACAATGACTAGGTCCCAAGTTGAACAAATCGCTTCCCCAAATAATTTGCTTCTCTCTCAGTGTCCCCAAACTCACTTATTTGTGGTAATAACCTGTCTACCCTTGGGTGTCACTCTGGACAACCTGCCACCCCACACTCACATATCAATGAACCATCCATCCACCCTTCTGAATCTACCTACGGGTTATCCACTTCTGATTTATTTCTAATCACCTTTCAGGTCTCCTACAAATTAGCATTTCCACACAGTGAACTCTCTTGCTCTAATAACCTAAATTACAAAACCCCATTTTTCCTCTTTGTTGATTTTTTTTCTATTTTAGTTATATGTGCATTATTATCTATTTCTTTCAAGATTTGGTTCTTTCTCACTAAATTAGATATCCAATGAAGACAAGACTAATATGGATTTTCCAAATTTTCACACAATAGTGTTCACATGTGGCTTTGCACACAAAAAGGGCTCACATATATTATGTGCACAATATATATTTTATATTATATACATATAAAATTCAAACACTAAAACTTTGCTTCATGAAATATTTTAAATCCATCCACTTAACTAATCTTATTTTTTTTTCCAAGGTAGATCAGCCCTGAGCTAACATCCATGCTAATCCTCCTCTTTTTGTTGAGGAAGACTGGCTCTGAATTGACATCTATTGCCAGTCCTCCTCCTTTTTTTCCCCAAAGCCCCAGCAGAGAGTTGTATGTCATAGTTGCACATCCTTCTAGTTGCTGTATGTGGTACATTGCCTCATCATGGCCAGAGAAGTAGTGCATTGGTGTGCACCCAGGATCCGAACCCCAGCCACCAGCAGCAGAGCATGCACTTAACTGCTAAGCCACGGGGCCGGCCCCTCCACGTAACTACTCTTGTGCAAATATACCACCTTTATAGTGGTACACTGCAATAAATTAGCAAGAGTAGCTTAAGATTCCAAATCCTTTCTCCTGGTAATCCAATCACGAGACTCTAGTTACAATGATCTGTTTAAAATGCAAAAGTGATCAGTTCATCTTAACTTTTAAATCCTCCATTTCTATCTTCAGCACATATTTCTCCTGTTGTCTTATCATAAATATTAATACTACCCTTTTCATTACCTGATATGTTCCAGTTTGGAGGGAAAACTATTTGGTCATTCTATTTGTAAAGCACTTACTACATGCAAAGCTCTGGTATAAAACCCGTGATCTACAAAATAACTAAATAGACTGACTGCCCCTGTTTGATTTAGTCTTAGTGAGAGGAAAGAGATCATAAATGGCAAAGGATGTATAACATGCCATGTAGAAATCACTGCTGTGATGAACGATAAGGCAGAGACTGAGAGTTTGAGCTTGAGCACATTTTCAAATTACTTGTCTTTTGTGTGTGTGTGTGTGTGTGTGTGTGCACGTGCTCATGCCTGTTGCCTAAATGGGATGAATAGCTTCCTCCTGGGGGTTGGGGGAGCCACCTATGCCTTGGGAAATTTCCTCCAGGTGCACTTAATATGCAGTTTGTTATCCATGTGTGTTAGTCAGGATTCTCTAGAGAAATAGCAACATAGAATATATATAAACATATGGAAGTGGAGATTTATTGTAGCAATTGGCTCACAAGGCTATGGAGGTTGAGAAGTTCCACAATCTGCCATCTGCAAGCTGGAGAACCAGAAAAAACAGTGATATAATTCTGTCAGAATCTGAACGCCTTAGAACCAGGACATCTGATTTCCACGGGCAGGAAATGATGGACATCCCAGGTCAGGAGGAGATAGTGGATTCAGCCTTTCTTTGCTTTTTGTTCTATTGAGCCCTTAACAGATTAGATGATGCCCACCCACACTAGTCAGGGTGGGTTTGTTTATGTAGACTATGGAATCAAATGCTAATCTCTTCCAGAAACATCCTCACAGGCACACCCAGAAATAATGCTTCACAGTCTATCTGGGCATCCCTGAGTGTAGTCAAGTTGACAGCTAAAGTTAACCATCACATCATGGCTCTATCCAACCAAGACCAACAGTGACATCACAACGTGACCTATGTCATTTAAATTTTCCAGAACACATGTGAAAGAAGTAAATACAAACAGATGAAACTGTATTTTATAACATTTTTATTTAACCAAAGAAATCTAAATATTATCATTTCAAAATGTAGTCCACATCAGTACAAAGAAGAAGATATTCAGGTTTTCCAACCACTCTGTCTTACTGGTGAATTTTAATGAATACTGGCTCCTCATATATCTTAATATGATCCAATATATAATTTTCTCCTATCTATTTAAGTTTTATTGTATCAAAAGGAAATCATTTTCTCCTTATTGTCAAACTGCTCTGCTATCTCTTTTTTAAAAAATTTCAAGTTATATATTGTGTTTATGTTAGAACTTAAATTAAGAATTTAAGTAACTAAGAAGGAATTGATTCCAGCAAAAGGCTGATTTACTAAAGTGGAAGACAGCTCAAGAGCAAATCTCTCAATAAAACCATAGGGCCAATGACATTGGAAAATTCAGGGTAGAATTAGAAGACACATGGGATGTGATTAAAAGGGGAGTAGAGAGAACATGGGGAGGAATTGATATCAGAAGTGAAAATACACAAGCATGTTCCCAGTTGATGAAAGACATCAATCCACAGGTTCAATTAATTCAAGATTCCCTAAGCAGAGTGCATATACAGGAAATATTAATGAAATAAACTATGGTCTAAAATCCAAAGTTAATGTAAAGGATTTTAGGGACTAGAGAGGCCAAATAAGCAAGAAAAAGGCCAATTGGTGATTTCTACCCATAAAGAAAATAAGATAGATATCAACAGAGCAGCATTTTTAAAATGCTAAAAGATATCTCATGTCAAACCAGAATTCTACACCCAGCAGCAATAGTGCCCCAAATTACAATGTTCTAGAAAAACTTAAAGTGAAACTTTTCATTGTTAGTAGCCTTGAATTAGACAAAATACCGCAGTGAGTTATCACAGCCGAAGGAATATGATCCCAGGTTGAAAACCAGGAATGCAGTAAGGACTGAAGAGGAAAGGAAAGGAAAATTTATAAATAAATATAAGTGAATTTTATTTTGTGAAGTAATTCTAGAAATCTCTCATGGAGATTAAAATATATGTAGAATAAAATGCATGAAAACAGTAATACAAATGTCAGGAAGGTTAAAAATAGAATTGAAAGTGTTGAAGGTATTAGCATTTGGGGGAGATGTTAAAAGTAATTATTCATATTAGGCTTTATTAAGGATTCAGGATTTAACCATTAGCGCAATTAAACAAAGATTTCTATATGATTTCAACTAATAAGTTTATAGAGGAATTAATGGAATAATAAAAGAGTTAAATCAACATCAGTGAAGTAAAGAGAGTAAAGGAACATTAATTATTCGGGTCAAATGGAAGGGAAAGAGTAAGACGGTTGAAATAATTACAAGTTTACTGGAAATTACCTGAGATGTTAATGCACAAAATACTAATTTCTTTTTAATGGCTCTGTGCTATGTTCTAGAGACTTGTTAATAAAAATTTTGGACATTCTTTTATTGATAAACGTTTACACAGTCTCTATTTTTTCCTATTAAAACATAAGTTGTGTGGACATTTTGTACATATACACTTCCATTTCTAATTTTACAGAAGGTATCCATAGTGGAAGAAAAAGGAAACATTAAAATATTGATAGAAACTGCAAATACCACCTCCCCACACAATTGTATTAAATTTTTTCATCTACCAACAGTATCTGATAGTGTCAATAATCCAACATTTATGTGTTTAGGTATAAAGCTTTAGGAATCTCTCAAATCCCATTGATAAGAGACAGGATGTCTCCTCTGGATCATCCACAGATTGGATTATCCACTCCCTTCCTCCATAAAAGGGGAATCAGAGGCAGAAGTCCCTGCATTTTCCAGCAATCCACAGGCTGTCTACACATCAGGAGTGGGGTCAGCAGGACAACTCTTCAGCCATGGAGGAAGCTGCATTGTTCTGTTTTCCAAGCCAGCCTATACTGGTGAGCGTGGAATCCATATGGACGGCAAGAATGTCCATTTCTACACTTTGTCCTTCTGTGAAACCTCTTTAAGTGAGCAGACCGTAGCACTTAAAACAAGACCAAACCTTACTGAATGTTGTTTCTTAGGTGTTAATGTTTGTTAGGTAATGTTCAAGGTATTGTAATTTTCTGTAGAGGGAGCTTTCTTGGGTTAATAGGCCAGACATTGGTTTTGTTTTGTTTTGTTTTGTTTTGTTTTTAACCAACAAAATCACTGGGAAGTGGAATTAGTATTCAGCCCTGCACCTTTCACATTGTTCCCATCTCTGGAAAATTTTTTACTCACAATTAGATTGGTCTTTTTAAAAAAATATTCTGTTCTGTGCTCAAATATCACCTCATCAGTTAGTCCTTCCCTAATCTCTTCATCATCAATAATTGTAGGTGGGTGACCCCATGCCGTAGCGGTTAAGTGCTCACGCACCTCTGCTGGCGGCCTGGGTTCAGATCCTGGGCATGCACTAAGGCACCACTTGTCAGGCAAAGCTGTGGCGGGATCCCATATAAAGTTGAGGAAGATGGGCACAGATGATAGCACAGGGCAAGTCTTCCTCAGCAAAAGAAAGAGGAGGATTGGCATGGATGTTAGCTCAGGGCTGATCTTCCTCACAAAATAAATAAATAAATAAAATAATTGTAGGTAATTTCTTTCCCTTTATCCCTCCTTACTGTTCTTCCTCCATCCCTCCCTCTGTCTCTGTATCTCTGCGTAGCCCTTACTGTTTATTACAGGATCTAATTATACCTAACACTATATTACACATTCATTAGTCTCTTTATTAACTCATCCCTTTCACCAAGATTAAAATAAACAGGGGCAGTGACTTTTTAAGTTAAATTCTGGATCATGGGTTTTAGTATATAACTTGGCTTATAATAGGTGCTCTATAAATGGGAGGATCAAATAACTTTCCCTCCAAACTGGGACATGTTGGAGAATGAAACAGGTGGTATTAATCATTATGGCAGGACAACAGGGATGAAACGAGATTTATGACTTCACTGTTAAAAAGTATCTGAGGGGCTGGCCTGATGGCGCAAGCAATAAAGTGCATGCGCTCTGCTTAAGTAGCCCAGGGTTCACCGGTTCGGATCCCGGGGTGCACCAACATACCTCTTGTCAAGTCATGCTGTGGCGGCATCTCATATGAAGTAGAGGAAGGTGAGCATGGATGTTAGCCCAGGACCAGTCTTCCTCAACAAAAAAAAAAAAAGAGAGGATTGACAGATGTTAGATCAGGGCCGATCTTCCTCACACATACAGAAAAAAAGAGTATCTGAAGACAGAAATGAGAGATTGTAAAGGAAAGGTGCACTGATTTGATTTACATTTCAAATAGATTATTGTGGCTAGAGTCTTAAAATGAATTACAGACAGAAAGGATTTGTAATATTAGTGATAATTTATTGCAGTATACCACAAAACAGGTTATATCCTTGTATAACTTCAGTCGAGTGAATTTGTTTGAAAATTTTAGAAAGTATTTATTGGAGTTTGAATAATTTCTTTCAATAAATATATTGAGTACCTTCTAAGGGCACAGCAATGAGTGAATATGGCAGTGTAAAACATTACAGTCCACATGAGTCTTCACTTCATGGAGTATCCAATTTAGTGAGAAAAACGCTATGAGAGAAATAGATGAAAATACACGTACAATTAAAAATTTTAAAAATTAACAGAGACAATGTGACATTAATTTTGATGGCTGAATCAGGAAATGCCACTCTGTGGAAATGGCATATTGTAGGAAATCTGAAAGGTGCTCAAGAATTATTCAAAATTGGAGAATTTTTAGGTGGATTCAGGAGGGAGGACGGATGGTTGATTGATGTACAAGTGTGGAGTGGCAGGGTATCCAGAATGACACTCAGGTGTAGACAGGATATCAGTACCAACAAGTGAGATTAGGGGACCCTGAGATATGGGTGATTCTTTGGAGAACTGGTTTGTTCAACTTGGGACCTGCTAACTGCAAGCTGAGTCATCGAGTTATCACTAAAGTTGTGAGTGGGCAGATGGGTATTTGGATCTCAGGGTTGAAGCGAGATCTGTGCTGACTCTACGGGCATTTCTAGTTCATTACTGTTATTTGAAGCCAGGGAAATGGATGGGATGGCCTAGAATAGGGTGAGGAAGTGGAACAAATGTGAGAGCAGGATTGACTTCTAAGAAGCATGAATTGTGTTAAGTCAGATGGTGGAGCCCAGATTAACAGGGAGGAGTAGGAGGAGAGAGGAAGAGTCAGGGGAGGAAAAATGGTTATTTACAGTGGATAGGACTGTGTGATGAGAATATGGCATGTGTGAGTTATTTACTTATGAACAGGAGAATATTTGAGTGAAGATGGGACTTATGTGTGCAAGTGAAGTGAGCATTAAATTGCTGAGAGGAACGTGATATCATTAGAGATGAGGCAATAAATTACTATGCTCTGGGCACACGACCATCTGGTTTTCATAGTCCTCTCTGCCCTTGACTCATATCAGTTTGATGTCCCAGGATCTCGTTCTCAGTGTGTGGTGCCTGTGCCAGCAGCATCAGCATCATCAGGGAACAATGAGAAGTGCAAATTCTTAGACCTCCCCAGGGCTCCTTGGGTGGAGGTCCAGCAATCTGTGTTTTAACAACCCTCCAGATGATTGTGATGCACAGGGAAGTTTGAGAAATATTTCTCCAGGATACAGGAGGATGGAAGATCCAAATGAAGTGAGAACCTTCTCCATGGCTGGCAGTCTGCATCCCCCATTTTATTCAGATTTCACATATCATTTTGTTTTGAAAGGGGAAGCTCAAAAGAAATTTGATGCCGCAGACTTCAGAGAAGAAAAGACAGGTCCATTTAGCCAAGAGCAAGTGGAGACATCGTGAAAGGTCTGTACTTCCTATAAGATTCACCAGCTGCATTTTCAAGAGACCAGTTACAAGGATAAATTTCCACCCTGGCAATGAGGTCAGGTACAGTCAACGGGAGGAGACCTTGCAGAACCTTCAGTAAGTCTGTGCATACAGGAGACTGCAGGGACTCCGGGCCTGCTGCAGTGAAGGAGAACTTTTAAGTACTTTCTATATCACAAATACCTTAAATATAATTGCACCAGTGGTCCAGGTGAATCCCTGGGCTGTGTTGATGCTGGGTCTCTAAACACCAGCCTCAACCCCAGTGCCACACAGTCTTCAGACTGGGCAGAGGTGATCCCAGGAGTGAGTCTCAGTCTCCCCCAACCACTCTACAGACAGCCCATCACTTATGTAGACATCTGGAGACAGAGTCAGAAAGTGAAAAAAGCAAAGGAAAGACTGACTGAGGCCCTGAGGGCAGACAGGTTTGGCAGGGAGGCAGAGAGAGCAAGGAGCCAGGAACGATGTTCTGGGACCTGATGGAAAATAGGAGAAGGTCATGCTGAAGAAGCTAAGAATTGTGTCCCTGGGAAAGTGGTTCCCCATGAACAGTCCCCAGTTTAACTTGCCTCATTTAATGTCAACCCCTCTTCTTGCTATGGACCGTGATGCTTTGTCATTTTATAATTGCACTTTATTAAACTCTTTTGAGAGACATAAATGTGAAGAGTCGACAGTTGTGTGGGTGAAAGATCGGGTTTCATGTGACAGGAAAGAAGATCTTTATTTGTCCTTGTATACTGCAATTTCTGCTTACCATGATTCTTATTCACTTGTATATTAAAGGTAATTTGGCCTAAGGGATCATTTAGTATTTTTAGTTATATTTTTTAGAATACTTGCAATCAGGAAAAGATGATACCTATTGTAAAGAGCTTTAACGTTGTTTAACGTTAAATTAATTTGATTCCATAAAAGTCTTACTTTACTAAGCTTGCTTTTATATCTCATTCTAACATAAGTTGTACCCTTATCTTTGCCAAATGTTAACTCAAATACAAGCCATTTTCATATCATTTAACTAGCCCTTAGTCTACCTGTTACAGCCTTATCTGTTACCTAAAATAACCGTGGTGGTTTTTTTAACTAGAGTTAAGCTTAGATTCTTAACAAGCAAAATTTTGTTTGGAAGCATTTTGCACTGAGTGAATCTTGGCAGCAGGCTCCCTGCCTTCACCTTAACACTAGGTCCTGAGTCAACGATACTTGTCCACCTGCTCACAGAGTAGGTCACACCATAATTATTCAATAAACATGTGATGAACAATATTTGGTGGTAAAAAGGGTCAAGTTACAGAAGTCAGATAGTAGGACTCTTTTACTGGGTCAGGATGGAAAAGGACTGATATGGTTTTGGAAGGATCTGGAATTTTCTGGACTTTCTTGATGAGCTTTGATAGAGCAGTCTTAGCAGACATGGGGAAGGAAGCCTATTTCAGAAGTTCATAGTGATTGAGAAACAGAAGGGCAGAGAGTGAGTGGAGGTGGACAGCTGTGCCTTGTGCCTCCTGACAATGGCCTCTGGATTTGACACAACGATGGCTCCCTCCTGGAGCCCACAGCTTTGTTGTGGGGATGACTCCTCCCTAGGATTAGGCTGTTCTAATTCCTCAATGTGAGCTAATCTGCATATTCCAAACCCTTTGACGTCCTGGGACAGGGGGTGTCAAATGGCCCTCTCTGGTCCAATAGGATCCAGGCACAGGACCCTTTATCTAACAGGAGGTAGAGCTGGGTATACATGGGGTTCTTACCTGCCAGACCTGGAGTTCTGGGGAGTGGAGCTGAGAGAGGTCACAGTGTAGGAGCCACTGACAGGGTCTGAGGCCACCTGGGAGGACAGCAGAGTAGGGGTGGGTTTGGCAGACGGTCAGGACAAGACCTGTCCCCTCATTTGTATGCTGCATCTCAGTGCCTGGACACAATCCACTCCTCAAGTCTCATTACCATGAGCTGATTTCTTCCCTCATTGCATGTTTTCTTCCCTCTTATATTCTGTTAAATTATTTTAAGTTAACATTAGTTGGGTTTTCTTTCCCATACCTTTAATTTATTCCTGATGAATTCTTAGACGTAGACCATGATTTCAATGAGTTTCATTGAAAAACGAAGGTATTCATATGTGATAATTGCGGACATGAGAAATTTAAATGATGACATCGGGCGTGGTCCATGATCTTCAGGACATCCATATGATAAGCCACGTGATAATCAGAATTTTTAAGACAAGGTACGATTAGGATTTGGTGGTTTGAGTGAAAAAAAAGGGGAACCCTACAATTGATTCAGTTTATCAACAGCAGAGAATCCTCCCTCACTTCTTCCAGCTCCTGCTGGTACCTGCTTCCCTGTCTTGTGGCTGCAGATCTCCAAACTATGCCTACGTTTTTCACGTGATCTTCTTCCCTCCATGTCTCTGTGTCGTCTCTTCTTCTTATAAGGACACCAGTCATTGAATTGAGGGCCCATCCTAAATCCAGGATGAGTTCATCTGCAGATCTTTAATCACATCTGCAAAGACCCTGTTTGCAAATAAAGTCATATTCTGAGGTTCTGGGTGAACTTGAATCTTTGGGAGATGTTATTCAACCGACTACATCCTCTACCCTCAAGTTGAGTTTGGGAGCTGGCTCAGGCAGATATGAATGGTAACAATATCAGAGGAGTTGTTCTCAATAACAATATTGGAGGAGTTGTTTTCCTCAAAAGTACTTGATTCAACATAATAAACTTAAAAATAACTTTTTTTGAATTCGTGTTGGTGATTCTTAAATTCATATGGAAGAGAAAGTCTTCGAAATGAAAGAAGAATTTTTGAGAACCAACCACCAAACAAAATAAACATGAAAGAGAATAAGGATAAAGTGACATATCAAAACATTTCCCCAGTTCCGTTAACAACAAAGGCAAATTAACGTGCTCACAGAATCATTCTCTCCACTGAAGCAACCGTTCTGTTGGACAAAACTGACAGAATCAAGTGTTTCACAACTCTGAATTATAATAAAAAACTTACAGCATCCAGAGGAGTGATTAATGAAGGAAAACGTGGCTGAATTTGGGTAAGAAAGCACTGTGGTGTTTTTGGTTAATGCCTACCTGCTGCCATACCCTGGTACAGCGGAGGATGTGAGAGGATGGGAGCCAAGATTCCTCACATGGCTCCCTCATGACAGATGACAAATACTAACATACTTCTTCAAATAAGGTGATTGTGTGACTGGGTGGTAGTGATCTGTCTTTTGGGTCCCTGAGGGACCAGTGCAGAAGGTGACAGGTATTTCTCCCCCTCAGGCAGGAGGGACTTTCCAGGTGGTGTCATTGTCTGATGAAAGATTTAAAGGTTTATGTTACTGGTAGATGTCTGGGTGAGGGATGATGGCTGGGTCAGGAGAGATACATAAAAATCTGGAAAGGAGGCATCTGAGTAGGAAGTTTATTGGGAAATCAAGGCTTAGAACGGCCACTGCATCTACCAGGGAAGCTGGAGTGCAATGTGCATGCCCAGGATGGACGGGTGCTCAGAGAAGAACTGAGAAGACCTGAGCTTGCACCTCTGGCAGATCTGTTGGTTCCATGCAGGTAGGGGGTAAAGTCTAAGGAAGAGTTACAGGGGGCCCAGCTGCAAAGACTGGAGATATTTTGGGGCCGGCCCAGTGGCGCAAGCAGTTAAGTGCACGCGCTCTGCTTTGGCTGCTCAAGGTTCGCAGGTTCGGATCCCGGGTGCACACCAATGAATCGCTTGTCAAGCCATGCTGTGATGGCGTCCCATATAAAGTAGAGGAAGATGGGCATGGATGTTAGCCCAGGGTCAGTCTTCCTCAGCAAAAAAAAAAAAAAATGAGGAGGATTGGCAATGGATATTAGCTCAAGGCTGATCTTCCTCACAAAAAAAAAAAAGACTGGAGATATTTTAAGTTTTTCTTTTGTTAAAATGTGTTCTTTTGGATCCTTGCATTTAAAGAAATCTCTGTCAAGTCACTTGCTGATTGTTAAGACAACTGAAAAGAGATTTCAGTGACCACACACATCAAAGAACATAGTCTTTGCAAAAATAGTTTGAAAAGTCACTAAACAAAAGGATGATTGCAGCTCATAAAAAGCCACAACAGCAAAACCTGGAGAGAGAGAAGAATCTGATTCTCACAACGACCACATTCTAATACACAAAATGTCCAGGTACCACTACAAAATTACAAATGATATGAAGCTGGAGGAAAGTATAGCCAGTTCATATGAATAAAATGGAAACTGACATAAGTTTTTCCTGAGGACGCCCAGGCATTGGACTCATGAGACAAAGACTTTAAAACAACTCTCTTATATACGCTCAAAGGGCTAATGGAAAGTAGGGACAAAGGACCAACAAAAATAAAGAGAATGATGTCTCAATTCACAGAGAATATCAATAAATAGAAATTGTAAAAAGATCCAAATAGAAATAATTGAGTATTACCCATGCACTTCCTTCTCCCACCCCCAAACTTAAACAACCACAAATTTACTTCCTGTCTGTACAGATTTGCCCATATTTGACATTCCATGTAAATGGAATCGTATAATAAGTGGTCTTCTTTGACTAGATGCTTTCAATTAGCAGATGGTCTTCAAGGTGCATCCATGGTGTAGCACGTGTCCTTTATATCTTTATGGCTGAAGAACACACAATGTACAGAGATACAGATCACGTTGTGTTTATACATTCATCAGATAATGATATTTGGGTTGCTCTGGTCCACCTTTTCCTGGTCCCACTCTCACCTTCAGTGGCCCAACATCAATGTCTCCCATCACCCTTCGTATTCACTGCCATCCAGTCAGCTCAGGTCTGCTTAGGCACCAGGTCTCCTCAATGTAAACACTGGTGGAGCCTTTAGCAAGGGCCCTAAAAGGCAGAGGTTTGGACCAGTAGTGGCCACCTCAGTGAAGACTGCCAAGTCCAATACATGCTTTCCAGCTGCAGCAACTTTAACATAAACAATTAGAGTGGAAATTCCCAAGGTTGCTGACACATGTGGTCTCCAGTGATTCCTCTTAAAAAACTTCAAGTACAGGGCCTCCTAGTAGACATCTGTCATCCTTCTTGGTTTCTCAGCCACTGAACCCCTATCCTAGGATTGTTGGCTTCACTCACTTTGTGATCCTGTGGGGAGACAACACCAACATCCTGATTTAAAAGCAGAAAATGCCAGATATGTCCATTTGCAGCCTCCACACTGCAGCCAGGGTAACAGTTCTGTGGATCAGAAGCACCCACACAGACTCTGAACTAAGAGGTGGGAGCAACGCTCTGATGATGATGGATTTGGACAACAGCTAATAGAAGCAGCCTCAGTGGGGCTCCAGCCCATCCCCATCCTCCCAGAGGCTCCGTGAGTGATTACTCTAACAATCCTCTGCTGGACACAATCAAGAGCCCTGAATGAGAGCCTGGCTCTGGTGTTGGAAGTGGGGAGAAGGTCAGGAGGGGCCCACAGTTCGCATTCCAGCCTCGGTCTAGGATGGGAGCCTCTTCCCAGACCTCCGGTCAGCTGGCGTGGTCACTGCCCCCCAGCGGCCTTCTCCACGGGCTGGGTCCGCGGGCTCAGCACAGGTCAGACTCTGCACCCCCAGGGTCAGTCCCCGAGGCAGACATCGGCGCCAGACTCCACGCAGCCATCACGTCCGGAGGATCCAGCCGTGGGGACACGCGCGTCCTCGTCGTGGGCGGAGGACACGCCACTGTCCGGCCAGACTGCTCCGCGCCGTGGGCAGCGGCGGGGCCGGAGGAGCGGGGAGGAGGGCAGCGGGGACCGGGTCAACGACCCTCTTGTGGGGCGCTCGGGGCAGCTCGGGCGTGTGGGAGGCTCCGGGCTCCCATCCAGGGCAGTCGCCTTCATTCTCCGCCGTCCTCGCCTCCGCTTCCTTCTGGGGCGCCGCCAGCCTGTCCTCTCTCCGCTGCCCACGACCTCTCATCTATTCCCAGCGGCCCCTGGGCTCGGCTCTCTCCGCCACCTCTCGCTGCTTTTCGGGTGGGCTTGGCTCCTCCAACCAGGCTTAGGGCCCTTCCGCCTGGCCTCTGCTGTGTTTTCACATATTAGGCTCTTTCCGTTTCTCTTCAGTTCTTTCCGCCCGCCTCTGCTCCCTCCACCTCTCCCCGCCGCTCCTTGGCTCAGCGGTTCAGATTCATCTCTCTCTGTCTGGTTTCGGCTTTCTCTGAGTTCACTGCCACAGTTCAGCTCTTTCCCGCCAAGTCCTGGGCTCAGCTGGGTTCTCTCTGCCTGTCAAGGTCCTCATGTCCGGGGGCGGAGGTTGTTCAAATTCACCCCCTCTTCACTGTGGTATGAGAGTGCCACTTTCTCTACATCCTAATAGATCAACATATTAAACAAACAGTAAATGTTCCTAATCTGATAAATAAAAACAAGAATCTTGGTGTTTTACTTCGTATTTTTCCTTTGGTGGGTGAAGTTGAGAATCATCTCTTATACTGAGAGCATTCTGTGTTTCTTGTGAACTGTTCTTCATAATTGGTCCATTTCTCCAACGGATTCTTTGTTTTTGGTTGCTAAGTGTTCCTTAATGTTAATGAATTAGATTTTTGTGATGATGTCCTCTCTCCGCCGGTCAGCTGGCGTGGTCACTGCCCCCCAGCGGCCTTCCCCACGGGCTGGGTACTCGGGCTCAGCGCAGGTCAGACTCTGCACCCCCAGGGTCTCCTCTTTGCTTTTTTTTTGTCTTTGCCTCTAGTCGGTGCTGCCATGCAATGACTGCCATGCAGATTTTTTAAAGGAAATCAAACATGTTAACTTCGTTTCTTGTTTTATGTTATACTTTTAAAGGACCATCTTTTCTCTGAGATTCTATATAAAATACTTATCCCTTGGTTTTTTCTAGGACGTTCACAGCTTTAATATTTATATTAAATCCATGATAATCCCTATTCCACAGAACAACTGGGGGTTCCAACATAATTTTTTTGTTAACAATTCATGTTTTCTTTCCTGTCTTAGAACATCACCTGCACCCACATTCTTAGGAAAAATGTTCAGGCATGGAAATAATTTGAAACAGTTGAACAGTCAAGTTATGGACAGAATTCTGTCTCCTCAACAGTCATGTGTTGAACCGCTAATCCCTAGTACCTCTTATTGTGACTTTATTTGGATGCTGTGAGTTAAAAGAAAGTAACTGAGATAAAATAAGGCCATTAGGGTGGACACTAATCCAATCTGATCACTGTCCTTATAAGAGGAGATTAGGACGTATAGACTAAGAGACGCCAGGGGCACGCATGCACAGAGGGATGACCACGTGAAGAGGCAGCAAGAGGATGGTCATCTGGAAGACAACGAGAGAGGACTCAGGAGAAACCAATCCTGCAGGCACCTTGATCTTGGACTTCCAGCCTCCAGAATTATGAGAATGTAAATTTCTGCTGTTTAAGCCACCCGGTCTGTGGTACTTTCCTATGGCAGCCCTAATGAAGACAGCCCACACCTACATTCCATCAGTTACAATTTAGTATATTTACTTTGCCACCTCCATCCATTTATCACCCAAGAATCCATCTCTGTTTAATGCATTTTCAAGTACGTTGCAGACAGCAGTATACTTAACTCCTAAACATGTTAGCATACATAGTCATTAAAGTTCAAAATTTGACTGAGGCTGGAAGAGCTTCCCAGGTGTCTCACTGAATGGTGAGCAATTGGTGCTGACAAGTTGGTTCCTCTCCACGTGGACCTCTCCACAGTGCTACTTGAGCATCCTCATGGCATGGTGGATGGCTTCCCCTCGAGAGGGAGCAATCTAAGAGACCAAGGAGGAAGCTTCAGTGTGTTTTATGATGTAGCCTCAGATGTGAGACACTGTCATTTCTGCAGCACTGTATTGATCATTTGGGTTCATGACAATTCACGGCTAATCGGATGTGAGAGGAGACTGCACAGGGCCTAAATACAGGTGCAAAGTAGCATTGGTGGCTATCTTGGCTGCTAGCCTACTCACCCACCTTTCCTCCAGGCGACCTATCCTCATCAGCCCAGAATTCCTTTTCTTCTGCTCCAGCTCACCCCTGAGAACCTGGTTTGATTGGAGCTATTTGGGCCCTCTGAAATTCATGGCTGTGTTTGGGACGACATGGAAAGTCTCATCTTTCCCTTTACTCTTGCACCTCTCCCCTCTCTATCCTTCTCAGCCTCTCCCCCAGCTCCAGCCTTCCTTGGCTCCTAGTGACTCTTTTAGCAGTAAAGGATATTCTGATGGTCAGCAGGATGTGCAACAGATAAGAGGGGTTTGCTGGAGTAGGAAATGGTGGGGGAAAGTCTGCTTCCTGGGCTCCTGTCACCTTCTGTAGAAGGGGAGCTTGGGGGTGTTTAGTGGCTTGTCAGGACAACTGCTGTGTTCCTTATTCTGAGACTGGGTCCTCAACATTCCCCAGGGCAGGGGATATTAGATGGGGCTCCATATCTCCACTACAGTCGGGGACAGAGACATATACATAGCAAGAGGATGCTGATGAGCTGGCAGCTGGGGCTCAGAATGATCCTTGTTTTTGAGATTAGGGAGGAATCACCACAGGGGCCGGCATGTCCTGTTGGTAGGGACTTGAGGGACTTGCATTGTGGGCTCCTCTCATTTGTGTTGAGTGCTGCTTGCTGATGCTTCTATAGACTCTTATTTTGTGATAATGGGAAGAGAGGGAGTTTTCTGAGGATCTGTTTGACACTTACATTGGAGAGCCTGGTGTGTTGCCTAGGGAGACTCTGGTCATTTCTTTTCTGGGCAGGGACACTAGGTTACTCTTCGCTGGGTATACTCATATCTAGTCTGAGGAGTAAAGAGGCCAGCTGGTGTTTGTGTTGGTTAAAATGATGTGGTATTTGTTGGGGCTCCCTTCTTCTCGGTGTATAGGGGGTTGTAAGTTGCTTTTTGGGGTTTCCAACGTCTCTAATCTTGCAGGAATGTGGGAGATCACTTGCTGAAGCTTCTATCATTTGATGGAGTCCTCATGATGTTGGGGATAAGTGGGAAGTATGAGAGTGAGGTTCCTTTTTTCTCTGGTGCTTGGACGCTGGAGGACCACTGCTTGTATGGGGCTCACACTTCTTAAGTGTTAGGGTGACATGGAGCAGTCACTGGATGGAGGGCCATTGTCTCTCATTCAGGGAGAGGATTGGGATAATTGCATGAGATTCGACTTATCATTAGTCAGGGACTCTGGAGGGGTCTTTATAAAACTCCTTTCTTCTAGTGTTGGGGGAGATCAGAAGTCTCTCTTTCTGGGTCTGCCCTAGTCGGTACTGTTGGCATAGACTGGGTGGGTCACTGGGCTGTGGCTTCCCATTTTCTAGTGTTGAGGAGCAGGTAAGTGTGTGACTTATGGGGCTGCTCTCATTTCTAGAATTGGAAGTTACTAGGGGGTTCTTGCTGGAGTCTCATAATTTCTAGTTTTGAGGGGATGGAGGTCTTGCTTGCTCAGACACCAGCATTTGTGTTTGTGGATGACAGATGTTATCTGAGTTCCGGTTGCCTCAGGTTTGGGAGGAACTGGTGGTGTCTCGCTAGGGCTTCTGTCACATCTGCTGTTGGATGCAGATTGTGAGCACCACTTGCTGGGGCTTCATAATCTCTAGTCTTGGAGGGTGGAGTGGGGATTCCCTTGGAGGGGATTCCATCATCGTTAGTTTTCGGGTATCAGTTCAACGTGTTTTTAAACGCATTTTATTTTGAAAATGTTTAGACTTACGTAAAAGTTGTAAAAGTATGCAGGATTGTTTTAGTAAGTCAATATTCATTATAAAAACTTACATTTTGTTTCCTGCCAATGATCATTCCTAACATTATGTGTCTTTGGGTGTAATTGTTTTCCTTCAGCCTGAAAACTCTCTGTAGAGTTTCTTGAATTTCAGTTCTGCTTTTGTTTAATTGTTTTAGCTTGTTTTTTTAAACACCCTTTGGAAAATATCTTTAAAGTGTCTGCATTTTTGAAGATTATTTTTCTTAAGTCAAAGAATGTTAATTTGGCAGGGTTTATTTTCCTCCCATTCAACCCTTTAGCTGTCAGATGTCATTCATGTCTTCTTGCTTCCACAGTTTCTTTTGAAAAGTTATCAGACTTCTAATTGCTCTTTTGAAGGAAATGTGTCCTTTTCCTTTGGTTGTTTTAAAGATTTCTAGTTTGTCTTTCATTTTCTACAATTGTCCATGTTTCTTTCATTCATAGTTATTTTGAAATCCTTGTCTGCTAACTCCGGTATCTGGATTGTCTCTGGGTCTGCTTCTACTGATTTATATGTTGATAATTGAGAGCATTTTCCTGCTGCTCTGCATGTCTATTAATCTTTTATTGTGTGCTGGATCTTGTGAACAATACCTTGTAGAAGCTCTTAATCATGTTTCCTTCCTCTAAAGATTAGGTTTCCAGTACGAATGGATCATGCTGAGCCTCTGAAGGAGAACCTAAAATGACACACTTATTTCAGTTTTGCACTGACTCCCGAGATGTAGATCTTACTCTTAGTGTGTGGCACTGACTCTCAGGCTGTGACATTTCTAGGGTCATAATTGAAAGCCAGGACTTTTTTTTTTTTACCAAGGTCATTCCACTCCAGATGACTCCAAAAGCCAACCTTCAACTCCTGGCATGTGTGATCTCCGAAATTTCTGCACAATATTCAGTTTTCAGTGGCTTTTCTCTTCTAAGTCTCCTAGATTCATTCCCTGCACATGCACAAGTTAGGTGCTATTCAAAGACCTGAGGGGGGATTTTTAAGCAGATTTTAGGGGCTTCTTTTTGTGAATCCTTATTTTCCACTAGAATATCCTTCAGTGATATTTCAGGATCAGGTTATATTTCCTCTACCGTAGCCCTGGAATCCACTATTCCTCCAGAGAGCCCTGGTTTCTTACTTTTTCTTTAGAATAATATCTTAGAAACCAATTTCTGGGTGGTTGATAGGTATTCTCATTATTACTGGAGTGTCGTTCTTCTAGGTCTTCTGAGCTGACAGACCTTGGAAAGATATGAATCTATACTATCCTCTACATACACACATTCTCTCTCTCTCTCTCTCTCTCTTTCTCTTTATATACCCATCCATCCATGAAAAGCAGGAATTGATAACGGTAGCTCTTATTCCAACCAAACGCCTCAGTTGGAGTGGTATAAGAGCTAGCCTTCTCTCTTTCCTTGTTTATAACATCTTTCTTTGACTGTGATACACTGGCTCTCATCGTCTACAATACATTTACTTAGTTTTTCAGATCTAGTGTATGCATAAACTAGTTTCAGAATTGCTAACCCATACCATTCTGAGAAACATTATGTATGAACTAGAGTACATGATTTCTGGTCACTTCTTTTGATCCAGACTTACAGGATCTGGTAAAACACAGTTTTCCAAAGTAAATTTGGTTTCCTTTTCATAGCCTTCATTGTGGCTGTGTTATTCATTTTCCACAACATTTATATTCATTTGTTATAGCTTGTTTTCCATTTTATGTTCCCTTCACTACCTGGTGGATTAATTTTTTTTAACCTACAGTAATATCCACTCTGGGGTCTACAGTTCTAGGGGTCTTGGCAAATGCATAGAGTTGTGTATCCATCAACATAGTCATGATGGAACATGATAGACACATGAACAGTCTTGATAGGACAATTCCATCACTCCCAAATTCCTTTCTGCTGCCCTTTTTTAGTCATCCCCTTTCTTACTCTTTGCCCCAGGAAACATTGATTTGTTGTCCTTCACTACAATTTTGATTTTCCCCAAATGACATATTATGGAATATACAATAAATGGCTTTTTGTTTCTGGCTTCTTTCACTTAGGAAAATGAATCTGATTTAAATTGAGGTATATGTTAAATATAGCACAACACATAGATCTTAGGTGTAGAACTTAATAAATTTTGACAAATGCATACACCTATGTAACCTATACTCCTTTCAAGATATAGAACGTTCTCCTCACCCCATAAAGTTCCTCCATGTCCCTTCTCGGTCAATCCTTGCTCCTGCCTCACCACTTCTCCACAATCTGAGGTTAGATGCAACCACTGTTCTGATTATTTTTCCTATCACAGATTATTTTTTGACTGTTCTTGGAACTCATACAAATAGAATCATACAATATTTACTCTTTTTTGTGTGTGGCTCATTTTTCTCAGTATAATCCTAGAATGGATTTAAATTAATTCACAATAAAAGATGTAATATATAATGCTTCCTATATACTAGGAGTCTCATAAATGCTTTACATATCGTAGCTGATTGAATATTTAATACAAGTCGGTGAAGTAAGCACTCTCATTGTTCTCATTATACAGATGAAGAAACTTTGGCATAAAAAGATTGTTACTTGGTTGAGGTAACCATCTGTAAAGAAGAGAACTGAGATTGGCAGAAGAAGTGTTTGAACTATGATAAGATAATAACGGAGATAACAGTTTATCCCAGTGGGAGCTCTGGAGCTGAGGTGGCCCTTCAGGGATTTCTCAAATTGAGGCAAATGAATTGAGCCTTTGTATCCCCCCGTGAACCAGTCATTGGAAGTGGGCTGCCATTGGGAGTGGTCATAATCTTAGGTGTGGCACTTTCCTTTGGCCCCAGGAAATTCCCGGTGAGGTTGGCAGGAGGAGCCCTTAGAAGACTTTTTGCAGCTACAAGAGCGAGTGACAGTCCTGAAAGAAGAATCTAGAAAATATACCACTGTCTCCATGATGGTCTACCACTTATGCCACTCAGAGACACTGGGCTCAAATCCGGGCTCTACCACTTGCTAGCCAGAGAGCTCAGGCAAGTGACACGTCAGTTTTCTCATATCTAAAGTGGGGATGATACTAGTACACACTTCTTAAGTTTATATTTAGTACTCCCTAAGTTAATATTCATAAGGCATTTGGAAGAGTGCCTGGTCTATCAGAAGAAATGTTTGATCATTTATTAACGTACTGAAATACTTTGTTATGAAAAAATAAGGCCGCATTATATAAAGGAACAATTCACATGAAAAGACCTAATCCTGTATGTACTTATTTACATTACATCCAAATATGTAAAGAAAAAATGACAGAATAACAAAAAAGAATTTGTTGATCTATAACTGCAGTAGAAAACTTCAATACACCTCTATCACTAAATAAGTTTGAGGGAAAAATCTGAATGTAATACTATATCCAAAAACAAAATTAGCTTGAGTTACTGGGCCTGTATTCTATAACCAAACGTAAGAGGATACACGTTGCTTTCAAAGAAACTTGGGACATTTATAAAATGCTACTCTGATTCATAGTGACTTTGAGGGGAGCGCTGAGCCAATATATACTGACTTATTAATTTAATAGCAGATGAGAGGCTAAAAATTTCAGAAAATAAAACATACCCAAAACTGAAGCAGAAAGAAAAGCAAATAGAAATTACAGAATAAAGAACATTAGAGACATGTGTCATACAATGACAAGGGCTGGATCAACAACATTTACTACTGTGAAATAGAATTAAATCTAATGAGACATGTGCAAGGCCTCTCCAAATAAAAGTACAAAATGCTTCTGAGAAATTAAAGAAAATATAAATAAATGGAGAGAATTACCAACATCATGCATTGCTAGGATCACTTATTTAACGACATTGTCTCTCATTGATTTATAGATTCCAAATAATCTCAGTCAAAATCTTGGCAGGATGATAGGTAGAAACTGATAATCTGATGATAAAATTTATAAGGAAATCAAGAGGATCAAGAATTTCCAAGGAGTTCTTTAAGGAAGAAGTATTTTGGAGGATATACACAGCCAGATATCAAGACATACCATAAAGCTACAGTAATTAACACTACCTGGCATTGTGATACAAAATATGGAACTGAGCATAGAGTCCATAAACAGACATGTTGACATATGGAACTTTGATTTATGTCAAAGACACCACTGCAGAGAAGTAGACAGAGGACAGTCCTTTTAATCAGTAGTGCTCCACTAGTTGGATGTTTTTATTCAAAAATGAATCTTAACTCCTACTTCGCAACGTACATAAAAATCAATTCACAGTGGATTTTAGATCTAAAAGTAGAAGGTAAAACAATAAAATTTTAGAATATAGCAAATATATTCATTGTTTGAGGTGGAATAAAAATACTCTTAAATGGAGCGAACACAAGATCCATGCAAAAAATATCAAGCATTTAAAGGTGAATAAAATAAAGAGGCTACAGTACAGGAGATCAGGAGAGAGTTACACATGAGGTAGGAACAATATGGAGAACTTAGAAAAATGAAAACACTTAGAAAGTAGTGTCCTAAGGATAGAGCAGTCAGCCGGGTCAAATGATGCTGTGTGGTGAAGTAAAATAAGGGTAAAAAATGACCACTGATTTGGGCCTCATAGAAGCTGCTGATGTCCTTGAGAAGAGCAGATTGAATGACATACTTGTACAGACCTGATTGAAGTGGGTTGAAAAGAATGGGAATTGAGGAAGAGGAATATTTGAATACTAACAAACCTTGCAAATGTTTGCCTTGAAGATTAGCAGAGAAATGGCAAAAGAGCTGTTGAGAGACACTTTGGGTTTAGGAGAGACTGACTTTAAATGGAAGATATTGGAACATGTAGTAACTAAGTGCTGGAGTCCTGGCATAGGACGTAGGTTTAAGGAATACATTAGGTGTAAATATATGTGATTTTAGACTTTATCTCATGCCAAACTGATATGAACTGGAAAATGTATATCTATTTCCTGAACTGGGCATGAGACCAGTTCTTCAGACAATGGTCAAATAGACCTAAGGGTGAGGTTGGCAATATAGGCTGTAAAGTACCCTTGAGGGTTACCCAAGTCATGGTCAATGACCTCCTCCTGGGGTATCACAGGAATCATGCTGGACTTTTTTTGCTGATTGCAATACCAGCTCTTTCTGATACTGTGTTTTGCTGGATGCAACACCTCTCAGTCAATTGCAAGAAATAGAATGTTTGCCTGGGAAAGAAAAAATCTAATCATCTCAGGATGGGGTAGTTCCCAGAGCCTTGATGACCCCCAGCCCTGATGACATCTCTGGCACCTGCAGTGGAAGATGTTACCCAAACAGATTTTTCACGTTTGTCCTTACCAGGGCAGAGAGTGCCAGGTGCAGAGCCCCAGGGCCAGGGGGACCCCAGAGGTCCTTTCTGACACCAGTGACCAGTTAGGCATGGACTAGGGGAGTGACAGAGAGAAGAGGCCAGAAGCAATTCTGATCCACAGTGACATTGAGGGAAGATCTGAGCCAGTATATATCGCTTCTGAAAATGCCATAGTTCTGATCAATAACAGATCTTCTTTCCATGGTCTTGAATGGCAGAGCACTTTTAGACATGTGTACCCTGCACAGGAGTAAAATTTCCCTGCAGAGGGCTACACTGCAGGTCTCCTTCCAGCTCTGCTCCCCCAGTCACAACTGACTAGAGGCCTTGCCTCAAGCTGGTGTGTCAACTGAGATGTTCTTTCTGCTTCTTCTGCTCCTCCTTGCGAAATTTCCACATTCCATGTGCATGATGAGTTATTTGGACGTCTTTGATTACATAAGGCCCAGTGTCTACAAGGAAGGGGACTTGGTGGTCAGTGGGTTTTCCCCCTTCTATACATTGACTCAGGAATCAGAAATGCAACAGAAATATCTTTGTGATTCGTCCAAGCAAAGATGTCACATTTTACCTGTAAGTTCATGTGTGTGTGTGAATCCCTCTGACAGTTATGAAAGTTGAATATAAAAGCTGTGTTGAGAATCTCCCATAAACTGTGAATCATCAGCTCCTTTTTTTTCCTTTAATCATTATTTGTGGCTTCCTTTCTTTTTCCCTTCTGGAATATTTTCCTTCCAAACAGAAGATAGAAATAAGCATCTTTTATTTTCTCCTACCTTGAAATAATCTCCATTAGTGATTAATTTCTGAAAGCCTAAAGGATACAAGTTGCAGGCCAAAAACACCAAGATCCCACTGCAGTGACCCACATGCCATCCTGCTCCTGACCCATAATGTGGGAGGGGAGAGAATCTTTGGGCAAACCATATATGGGCTAGAAGTTAGTGCTAAGAGCAAGTTTCAGCAAAATATATAAATTATTCAAAAAAGAACTTTTTATTGAGATGATATTCATTTTTCTTCAAAATGCATTTACTGAGTATCCTTTATGGTCTAAAATAATTTGGAGTATTCTCTGAAAAAGATGTGTTTTTTTCCAGTTTTAATGAGATGTAATTGACGTTCATCACTGTATAAATTTAAGGTGTACAGCATAAGGTTTTGACTTATATATTTGGTAAAATGATGACCACAATAAATTTAGTTAGCATCTATCATCTCATATAAATATAATAAAAAGAAAAAGCAATAAATGAAAAGAATATTTTTTTTCCTTGTGATGAGAACTCAGGTTTTATCACTTAACATGTTTCATATGTATCATACAGTGTTGTTAACTATAGTCATGGTGCACATTAGATCCCTAGTGCTTATCAAAGATCAAGTGTTTAACATATATATAATATGTATATAATATATTATATATATATATATTAGAATTTTATAGATGTCCTTTTATTAATTGCTAGCCTAATGATACTGTGGTCAGAGAATGCACTGAGTATAATTTCAATGTTCAAAGGCTTACTTGATGGCCCAGTGCATGATCAAATGTATTTATATTCTTTTGTGTTCATAATATAATAGTGTTATTTACATTTTTATGTAAATATCTGTTAAGCTTAACGCTTCCATAACTTTGCATATTTTTTATTGTCTTTAATCTGACCAGAGGATGTGTTAATTCTCCAAATCTGGTTGTACATATATGTACTTATGTACATGGGTCTATAACTAATAGCTTTATTTTACTTTGAGGGGATATATATATATTGACTGTTAACACTCGATCTTTTCTTCCTTTCACCACATATGGTCATCACATATGTCACATATGACATATGGTCACCACCTTTGATATTTCACAGGTTTTTGCTTTGAACTCGGATTTTATCAGATATTAACAAGGATACCCACGTTTTGTTTTGGTTCATGTTTAAATGGAATATAATTTCTATCTACTTTAATCTCTTCTATGTTTTGCTTCAAGTATTGGAAAGCATGTAGTTGAGTCCTGTGGTAGGTGGAATGTGCCCCCAAAAGTGACCAAGTCCTAATCCTTCAAATCTGTGAATATGCTACCTAACATAGAAAGGAGACTTTGCAAATGTGATAAAGTCAAGGTTCTTGAGATGAGGAGATAATTCTGAATTATCTGGATGGGTCCAATATAATCACAAGGGTCCTTACATGTAAAAGGGTAAGTCAAGAAAGTCAGAGTCAGAGAAGGAGTTATGACAATGAAAACAGAGATTGAAGTGATACGAGACTATTACCTAGGAAAGTGGGCAGACTCTAGAAGCCAGAATGTGCAAGGAAATAGGACTCTTCCCTAGAGCTTCCAGGAGTAATGCAGTCCTGCTGACACCTTGATTTTCACCAGTGAGACTCATTTTAGATTTCTGACCTCCCAAAGTACAAGATAATAGATTTGTCTTGTTTTAAGCCTCTAAATCTGTGGTAGATTCTCAGAGTAGCAATAGGAAATGAATACAAGTCCTCTTTTAATCCAATCTGAGTGTCTCTGGGTGACTCAGAATTACAGTATCCCAATATTTTGTTTTTTAAAACTATATTCACCAGTGAAAATATTTTAATATTAGAGCAACAAAAGCCTATGTTCTATTGTGCAATCTTCTGGAATTGTGTGTTGTACCTTCTCAATTAAATTGTTTGAAAATTAACATTGGATTGAACTTAGATGTTCAAGAGCGGAATCAACCCAAAGATAAGCTCTAAAGCTCACTGCCTATGATGGTTTTCTAATCTGTAAAAAATAGATGAAAAGCTGCAAGTTTACACTGCTCCTTGGACTCTGAATTGTTTTTACTCTTTTAGAAAAACATAGAGTCATAAATTGCCTTTCTCTTTGTTTTCTCCCTAAGACTATTTCCTTATTTATTATGATGCAGTTTCCCTGCTTCTGGTAGTATGTGTTTCCTAAGTCTGTGAAGCAGGCAGTTTTAGAAAGGTATATTGCAAAAGTTTTGATGACACCATTCTATTTTCGACTTGCCCTTCCTCCAAGCTTTTCTTCTGCACATCCCTGTCCTACCTAGTTTCTTTGTATGGATCGTGAACTTTTGCTTCATCCTATTATACCAGGACTTGGCCACGACGAACCTCATGTTGTTGTCACTGCATGAAGTAGTGCTTGACTTGTAAACAAATATGTAAATTGGTCTTTTCACCTTAAGCACCCTTCCAAGTAACTCATTTTAGAACATTGTTCTATGTCTTTTGAGTGCAGAGCAGTAGTGCTGGATCTTCCAAGGCTTTTTGAACACCTGTTCATGTGCTTTGGAATCCAAAGTCATGAAGAGACAGTATTGCTCTGGAATGAACAAGTTGCTTGAGTCCAAATGCCATGCTTTTCCTCCTTGTTTTCCCAGAAAAGTTACTCCTGAAGTGCATGACTTGATCTTTATTTCTAATACTATTGCCTTGATATAGGTCGAACTACAAAAACTATCGTTATGTCCTGGTCTTTGTTTTTGCCTTCAAGGAGATCAACAGGAGTCCCCAGCAGCTTCCCAACCTGTCTCTGGGTGTCCATGTCTACAATTCATTCCACAATGAAGTCAGCACGTTGGAGAGCACCATGAGTTGATCATTAGGAGGGTGCCGGAAGATCCCTAATTACACCTGCCAGGCACAGATCAAGATTGTGGCTGTCACTGCAGTAACCATACGAGCATTCTCTGCTCAGATAGGGACGCTGTTGGAGCTCTACAAATACCACAGGTATGAGCATGGTGGGGGGATGGATCTGGAGGGACAGACGTTTTCCTCCTTGGTGAAATTCTTTGGCCAGTCAAGTGGAAAAGAAGAAAGTGGGTTTTCATGTCTCCCTAATAGGAAAATACCTACCACAGATAGTTCTTGATATGGTGGACACATTATTTTGGTGTGTGAAGTTGAGAAGTGATGAAGTAGCCAGAGGCTAGCATCATTGGCTAAAGCAGACCACAGTAGCTTCTGGAAATGTGGTTGTCCAAATTCTCTCAAAGGAATGGAAGCTAAATATTCTCAAATAACCACACCTTAGTTATTTATCTTATAGTTAGTAAAATTTTGTATGTAATTATGTACTAAAAAACATTTTACATTCGTCAACTGCTTTACAAATTAGTCACAAAATTAATCCTAATAAAATAAATGAAAAGGTACCATTATTATGGGAATCTTTAGAGACATAGGAACCAAGATGGATAGAGGTTATATAACGTTCTCAAGATGGTTAAGTTAGTCATATTAGAGTCAGAATTTGAACCCAGGCAGACTGGCTTCAAAGCCAAGCTTCCCCTCAATCACTTCTACCATCAGATAATATTGCTTCATATTCACAGTGTTAGCACCAAGAATATAAGTTTAGCTACCTGATCATATGAATTTTGCTGAAATTCTGTTTATTTTGCTTCCAGAGACTCAATAGGGAACATTTTTTCTCTTTTGATTCAGATAACCTATGGAGATTATGATCCTGTACTGAAAGGTAAGGACTAGTTGTGCTCTCTATCAGATGGCTTTCAAGGACATATCTTGAATCTTCAAAAGGGCTTCATTGTTGATACATTTTGGCTGGAATTGGGTGGGAATCTTAGTGTCAGTTGATATAAAAAGTGAGCATTCCTCTGGGAACTTAGATGAGAGGTGACTATGAACGGTGCCTGCCTGTGACTAAGATACCTGTGACCAAGAGGACATACACTTCAAAAGATTGGACCTTCATGGCCAGAATCATAGGCTCATCAGCCAATATGTTTACCATGTTTGGTGACACAAGTATATTAATAAGTGTGAGCATTGCAGGAAACTACTACTTAACCACTTAGAAGGTGTGCATCACTACACCACAATGGAAGGTTACGTTTTTTCCACTTCACCACTTTTTAGATACTTACCATGGATGTCTTTCCATTGCACACTAGAACTTTGAGATATCTGGATTTAAACACTCTCTACGGACAGTTAGCCCCTCTAAATACCCAGAAGACTTTTTCTTTACCAACTTATGGCTTGAAATTTTCAACTGCTCAATTGCAGGTACTGAATGTGGAAAATTTTGGAGTGTCCATTCAATGTCTCCCTGGAGTCTCTGCCAAAGGACAAATTAGACACGACCATGTCTGGATCCAGCTACTACATCTTTTATGCTGTGGATGTGGTAGCCTGAGCCCTCCATGAAATGCTTTTTATGAAAGCAGAAGTGGTGTCCATAATGGATGCAGGCCAGCTCATGTTTCTCCCTTAGAAGGTAAAACTTCTCCCTTAAATATGATTATCATTATTGTTTTTTTAGGATCAGAGTGTTATTTTATTTGGGTATAGAATTGTGATTGTGACATTGTCACAGATCAACAGTCACTTGAACATAATGAATTGTTGTTCTTTCTTACAGGTTGCAAGTAAATCTCTAATGATTGTAGGGTCTAATTAGTAACAGCGTCAACTCTTTTAACTAGAAATAATCAATTAAAAACTTTCACTGTGAGAGGTAAGTTTTAAAAATAAGACTTAATGACAATTCATCCTAGGGAATTTGAAAATTCAGTGATTTGCAAACTGTAGTTATGGCCCTATCCCGTGATATCTTAAATGTCTGTGGGGAAAGACAATTTATTTGAACTTCCTGCATTTTTCTAGAAAGGCTAATGATAACTAAATAAATATTTCCTCATTGAAATTTAAAATGACTTTTGGAAGCAAGGAGTTTGATGCCCTTTTTACAGATGAGAACCCCAATACTTTGAAATATGTTTTAATTTCCCCAAGTCCTCATCAATTCTACTTAGAGGAACTTAGACTTTCATAAATCCAAAATCTATGAATAATGTGTCTTGAAACTCTTGCTTTCAGGTACAAGGAAGTGAATGTCATGTCAGATCTAAATACACGCATTTATTGTGGATATATATTTGTTTATGTGTATATATAACCATATATATAGTTATGTATTATATAAATATTAGTTATACATTTACATATAAATTATATCAATTAATACATGAATATTCTTTACTAGGAGCTTTCATCTCTTCTCTCTCATTTAATAAAATATTTTGTTCAAAGGTAGTAAGAAGCAAGATGTCTTTCTTTCTTATCTCTTCTGGAGTTCAAGGAATCTCCTAAAGCAAACCTCATTGCTCTGGGTGCAGCTCAGGTTTAGCCCTACAGCATTCCCTGGATATGGAATCTTCAGGAATGGTTTAAACAAATCACCATGTGCTCTTTGAGGGCAGACAAGGATGCCTTCTTCCTTAAGCATGCAGAAGAGTAAAAACTCCCTAAATTGAACTTATTCCTAGGATGACTAATATAGAGGGGAAAAAATCTAATTGCTGGGCAACTGAGTATCCCCACCAGTTCGTATCTGGGTTTTCTGCCTCCAATTTCCATGCTCATTTCATTTCCCAAATTAGTCTCCCTTTCAGCTCCACCCATGCCTAAAAAACACCCAATTTAAAAACAGCACTGGAGAGTGACATCAGCGTCAGGGTGGAGTGAGCTTTCCTCTAAACTCCTCCCCCGATAAGATACAACTAATGGTACAGTCACAGACCAACAACAGAATCCTAGAGAGTGAAAAGCAAGATCAGAAAGATCCACACTGCCGCACTTCTGAGAGCGGACCGTGCTGGGCCCCAGGAGGAAGTGGGCAGAGGTAAGGAAATCTCCTCTCCCTCCCCATCATATCAGCAATCTCGGTCCTCGGGACTCCCAGAGATGGGGGAGGGGCAGCCCTCTGCTGGGAAACCATAGCTCTTCAGGCTTTCTCAGCCAATGGGAAACTCCCATACAGAGGACTCAGAACTGCTATGGGGTAGCATCAACATCTGAGCACACCAGAAAGTGCATAACGAGGGGTGAATGAGAAGCCCCCTATGCCAGGGACCCAGTGGGCGAAAGAGAGAGCCCCCCCTCCCTGCAAACCGGACCCTGCAGCCCAGCAGACCAGACCACACCAAGCGACCTGTGGATCACAGGGAACAGCCACGGCAGAATGCAGGGGGCTCAGATTACACGGCCCTTTACCCCTACACAGTGGCGCGGTGGAAATAGCAACCAGATATTTCCAGGATGAGGAAAAACAAAGCCAATACAAGAACCACAATTCAAAGATAAGTAAAATCACCACACCATAAGGAAAATGACAAGCACCCAGAAACCAACCACCGTGACACAGAAATTCATATCCTAAACGACAGAGATTTCAAAATAGCTATCATAAAAACACTCAATGAAATACAAGACAACACAGACAAACAATTCAATGAGATTAGGAGTTTCTTCACAAAAGAGATTGAAATCATAAAGAAAAACCAACTAGTGCTGATGGAGATGAAGAACACAATGGAGGAGATAAAAGAGAATCTGGAATCTTTAAAGAACAGAACTGACAATATGGAGGAAATAATTAACATTATAGAGGATAGGAATACAGATATGCTCCAGATGCAAGAGGAGAAAGAACTAAGACTAAAAGGAAATGAAGAAAGTCTCTGAGAAATATCTGACTCTATTAGTAAAGGTATCATAAGATTTATAGGTATTCCTGAGGGAGAAGGGAGGGAAAGAGGAACAGAGAGCCTATTCAAGGAAATAATAGCTGAAAATTTCCCAAATCTGGGGAAGCAGCAGGAAATACAAGCAAGCAAAGCCAACAGATCACCTAAATACATCAACAGGCAAAGGCCCACTCCACGACACCTAGTGGTAAGCCTGGCCAAAGTCAATGACAAGGAAACAATATTAAGGGCAGCTAGATAAGAACAAAAATAATGTACAAAGGAACTCCCATCAGGCTCTCAGTGGATTTCTCAACAGAAACTTTACAGGCTAAGAGAGATTGGAATGATATATTCAAAATACTGAAAGACAAAAACTTTCAGCCAAGAATACTCTATCCAGCAAAAATAATCTTCAAATATGATGGAGAAATAGTAACTCTCCCAGATAAACAAAAGCTAAGGGAGTTCATGGCCACGAGACCCCCATTACAAGAAATACTCAAGAAGGACCTCAGGCCTGAAAAAAAGAAGAGAAAGGGAATACAAAGCTTGGAGCAAAGAGAAACATACGTAGACAAACTCAGAAAAATAGTAGGTCTTTACCGGAATAGGTTAAAAACCACTTAAAAACCAAAATCAAAGATCAAAGGAAGGAATTCACCAAAAATAAATTTAACCTCATCACTGTAAACACACACCCACGACACAAGATAGAATAACGTATAACAAGAATGACTTAGAAGGGGAAGAGGAAAGTGATTGAATTGACTTAGTATAAGGAAATAGGAGGCCATCAGATAATGGACTATCTCATACACAAGATTTTTTACACAAACCTCAAAGTAACCACTAAACAAATAATCAAAACAAAATCACATATGATAAACAAAGAGAAAACTAGAAGAGTCATAAGACAGAACAACCAAACTGAAACGGCAGTCGGAAACAAATGGGACAAGAAACAAAGAAAATGCAAAAGAACCAGAAAATAAGTGACAAAACAGCAACATTAAGCCCTTATATATCAATAATTACCCTAAATGTAAATGGATTGAACTCTCCAATCAAAAGATACAGTGGCAGGATGGATTAAAAAGCTGCCTCCTTGAAACACATCTCAGCTATAAAGACAAGCACATTCTCAGAGTGAAAGGATGGAAGATGATACTTAAGCTAATGGCAAACAAAAGAAAGCAGGTGCTGCCATACTCATATCAGAAAAAGTAGACTTCAAGATAAAACAGGTTAAGAGAGACAAAGAAGGGCGATATATAATGATAAAAGGGACACTCCACCAAGAAGACATATCACTTATAAAATTATATGCACCCAACCTAGAAGCACCAAGGTACCTAAAGCAACTACTAACAAACTTAAAAGGAGACATTAACAACAACACGATAATAATAGGGGATCTTAATACCCCACTTACATCAATGGATAGATCATCCAGACAAAAAGTCAAGAAAGAAATAGTAGACTTAAAGGAAAAACTGGATGAGATGGACCTAGACATATACAGAGCACTCCATCCAAAAACAGCTGACTGCACACTCTTCTCAAGTGTGCATGGAACATTCTCAAGGATAGACCATATTTTTGGAAACAAAGCAAGCCTCAATAAATTTAAGAAGATTAAAATCATAACAAGCATCTTTTCAGACCATAATGCTATGAAACTGGAAATGAACCGTGAAAATAAAAACTGGGAAAGTGACAAAAATGTGGAGATTAAACAACATGCTACTGAACAACCAATGGATCATTGATGAAATTAAAGGAGAAATCAAAAACTACCTGGAAACAAACGAAAATGAAAATATGCCATACCAAACCATATAGGATGCAGCAAAAGTGGTCCTGAGAGTGAAACTCATAGTGATCCAAGCCAACATTAACAAACAAGAGAAAGCCCAAATAAGCAACCTTAAATTACACCTAACAGAACTAGAAAAAGAAGAACAAACAAAGCCTAAATTCAGCAGAAGGAGAGAAATAAGAAAAATCAGAGCAGAAATAAATGAAATTGAAACCAAAAAAACAGTAGAAAGGATTAATGAATCAAAGAGTTGGTTCTTTGAGAAGATAAACAAAATCAACAAACCCTTAGCCAGGTTTACTAAGAGAAAAAGGGAAAAGACTCAAGTAAATAAAATTAGAAACGAAAGAGGAGAAATTACAATGGATACCATGGAAATACAGAGGATTATAAGAGAATAGTATGAGAAATTATATGCCAACAAATTGGACCATCTAGAAGAAATGGATAAATTCTTAGACTCATACAAGCTCCCAAAAGTAAACCAAGAAGAAATGGAGAATCTGAATAGACCAATCACAAGTAAAGAGATTGAAATAGTAATCAAAAACCTCCCCCCCAAAAAAAAGTCCAGGACCAGATGGCTTCTCTGGTGAATTTTACCAAACATTCACAGAAGATATAATGCCCATCCTTCTCAAACTATTCCAAAAAAATAGAGGAAGATGGAACACTTCTTAAATCATTCTACGAGGCCAACATCACCCTGATATCAAAGACTATACAAAGAAAGAAAATTACAGACCAATATTGCTGATGAACATAGATGCAAAAATCCTCAACAAAATATTGGCAAACTGAATACAGGAATACATTAAAAAGATCATACACCATGATCAAGTGAGATTTATACCAGGGACGCAGGGATGGTCCAACATCCGCAAATCAATCAACGAGATACATCACATCAACAAAACAAAGAATAAAAACCACATTGTCATCTCAATAGATGCATAGAAGGCATTTGACAAGATACAACATCCATTTATGATAAAAACTCTCAACAAAATGGGAATAGAAAGAAAGTACCTCAACATAATAAAAGCTATTTATGACAAACCCACAGCCAACAACATACTCAATGGGGAAAGACTGAAAGCCATTCCTTTGAGAACAGGAATGAGGCATGACTGCCCACTCTCACCACTCCTGTTCAACATAGTACTGGATGGTTTGGCCAGAGCAATTAAGCAAGAAAAAGGAATAACAGGAATCCAAATAGGTAACAAAGAAGTGAAACTCTCACTATTTGCAGATGACATGATTTTATATGTAGAAAACCCTAAAGAATCCGTTGGAAAACTATTAGAAATAATCAACAACTACAGCAAAGTTGCAGGGTACAAAATCAACCTACAAAAATCAGTTGCCTTTCTGTATGCTAATAACGAACTAACAGAAAGAGAGCTCAAAAAGATAATACCATTTACAATTGCATCACAAAGAATAAAATACCTAAGTATAAATCTTACCAAGGACGTGAAAGACCTGTACAATGAGAACTACAACACATTATTGAAAGAAATCGATGATGACATAAACAAATGGAAAGATGTCTCATGCATGTGGATTGGAAGAATAAAACTAGTTAAAATGTCTATATTACCTAAAGCAATCTACAGATTCAATGCAATCCCAATCAGAATCCCAATGACATTCTTCATGGAAATAGAAAAAAGAATACTAAAATTCATATGGGGCAGCAAAAGACCCCGAATAGCTAAAGCAATCTAAGAAAAAAAAACAAAACAGGAGGCATCACAATCCCTGACTTCAAAACATACTGGAAAGCAATAGTAATCACAACAGCATGGTACAGGTACAAAAACAGACACATAGATCAATGGAACAGAATTGAAAGCCCAGAAAAAAAAAACCACACATATACGGACAGCTAATTTTCGACCAAGGAGCTAAGAACATACAATGGAGAAAAGAAAGTCTCTTCAATAAATGGTGTTGGGAAAACTGGACAGCCACACACAAAAGAAAGAAAGTGGATCACCTGCTATCACCATTCACAAAAATTAACTCAAAATGGATCAAAGACCTGAAGGTGAGACGTGAAACTATAAATCTCAAAGATGAAAATTTGACATTGGTTTTAAAGGAATCTTTTTGGATGACATGCCTACCCAGATTAGGGAAACTAAAGAAAAAATAAACAAGTAGGACTTTATCAGATTAAAGAGCTTCTACAAGACAAAGAAAACCAGAATCAAGATGAACAGACAACCCACCAGCTGGGAGAGAATATTTGCAAAACATATATCTGACAAGGGGTTGATCTCCATAAAATATAAAGAACTCACACAACTGAACAACAAACAAACAAACAACCTGATCAAAAAATGGGCAGAGGAAATGAAGAGACACTTCTCCAAGGAAGATATACAGATGGCCAATAGGCCCATAAAAGATATTCAACATCACTAATCATCAGGGAAATGCAAATCAAAACAACACTAAGATATCACCTCATGCCCGTTAGAATGGCTATAATCACCAAGACAAAAAACAACAAATGCTGGAGAGGATGCGGAGAAGCAGGAACCCTCATACACAGCTGGTGGGAATGCAAACTGGTGCAGCCTCTATGGAAAACGGTATGGAGAGTCCTTAAAGAATTAAAAATAGAGATGCCCTATGATCCAGCCATCCCACTACTGGGAGTCTATCCAACGAACCTGAAATCAACAATCCAAAGAGGCTTATGCACCCCTTTGTTCATTGCAGCATTATTCACCATAGCAAAGAAGTGGAAGCAACCTAAGTGTCCCTAGACTGATGACTGGATCAAAACTGTACTATATATATGCAATGGAATACTGCTCATCCATAAAAAAAGACAAAATCGTCCCATTTGCAATAACATAGATGAGTCTGGAGAGTATCATGTTAAGTGAATTAAGCCAGACATAGACAGACAAACACTGTATGATCTCACTCATATGTGGAATATAAACCAAGACATGGACAGAGAAAATTGTATTTTGGTTACCAGGGGCAATGGTGGTGGGCACAAAGGGTGAAGGGAGGCATATATATGGAGATGGACAAACAAAAATGTACAACCCAAAATTTCACAATGTTAAAAACTATTAAAACATCAATAAAATATAAATAAATCAATACAAATAAAAAAAAACAAAACAGCACTGGAGCTCATGTGTCACTGGATGAGAACAAAATCTTTGTGTCACAACATGATATTCTGAACTATATGATTTTCCTAAAGGTCTTGGACTTCAAGTGAAAGTAAGAGAGTTTGTTCCCCAGGATCCACGTGGTCAAGGTTTCATTATACATGAAGAGCTGATAGACTGAGCTGTGGGATTCAAAAAGGTTGCGGAAAACTCAATCTTGGATTAATTCTTCATCTGCATCACAAGATGGAGACCACATATGAAAACAACCGTGAAATTATTTAACTCATAACAAAATCCCAATTAATTGATATAATTTTTCTTAATGTCCTAGAGATATTGAAGGGACACTTTTAATTAAGGAGATATTCCTGAATTTTGAAATACTTTATATACTACAGGCAGGACAGTGAGGCTACCAATTTAATAGGATGAGGTGATAAAAAATTGATGATTTAAATTCCCATTTAAGCTGAAAAAGTGTCAATCTCATTGCTTGTAAATTTATTGCTCTGCATGCATTGTGCCTCGAAGACATAACAGATGTTGACGATCTAGAATTTTGATGACTTGTAGATACAATTCAAATTGTCTTTGGCCATTTGGTTTTCTTCCAGAAAACAGATTTTATTCTATTTAACTAGAATCAAAAGAATTGACGTTAAGGTTTTTTTTTAATATTTCAATATTTTATTAATATTCCTCATATTTCCATCTCTTCATCCCAGCTTTATACATTCTTGTAGAAAAATTCACCGTCAGAAAAAAAGATTCCTTTTTCTCTTCCAGGAACTACATTCTTCCTCTTCATTGGATTTCCCTTTAAAACTCAGTCTTGTAAGCCATCCCTCAAGATGCTATATTATATCATTCAAGCCTGTCCATGTGTCTTTGGTGTAGAATCTACCTGACATTAAATATATTATTAAATAAATTCAATAATTGCAATTTGTACTAATCAAATAATTCTCATGTAAATGTATTGTATCAATTTAAGTATTATTTATTATTAAGGTAAAATCTGCTTATAGTTCAAAAATGTAATCCAGGAATATCATATTCAGAATCACATTTGGCAATAACAAATATGATTCATGTTCAAATGCCACATTTGCTTAAAACAAACAAGTGTCCTAGTGATTGAGATGGAAAATGTTTTAAATCATTATCTGTCTTCACGTTGGGAACTCTTTTCTGCAGATTGACCTTGATTTTATTTTGCTTTCCCTGGGTGCATCAATCATGTCACATCTTAGAGGTGATCTTTAGGATAGTTTGTGAGATAATTTAAACAATATTATCAATTATTCAATATTATAAAATAATAAAATATTACCAAATTATATAGTATTATTCAGTATTATCAATAATTCTCTTCTTTCAAACTCCCCCCTATGGGTGTAGGATGTTCTGTCAGCCAGGATTCACGAAAATCCCTCAGGAAGAGAGCTACCTGCTGCTTTGACTGTGTATTGTGCCCAGAGAAAGAAATATGTAATCAGACAGGTATGAACTGGCAAAATTACATAATTACAATCACTTCCTCTCAGACCTTCTTTGTCTCCAAATAAAATGTAAAGGGTCTGGGATTAACCAATAGCATCACATTTCTTCTTTTTTTCAACTATTTCATTCACTCATTCAATACATTTTTTGGGTAATCAATACATCATTTCCATGTTGGGAGTTACCTTGATCTGGCTTCTTTATACTCACATTGTTAGGTTCTGCTGAAGCAGCTCTTCTCAAGGGACTACAGCTCTTAACCCACATGTTATGTTAGGCAAACACTTAGAGATTCCATAGCACCATATACTCATCTTGATCACAGAGTAACACACATGGAATTATGATGGAAGTAAGTGTGGGTGTCTTAGGACATGCCCCCTATTCATATCTTTACACCCAGGTGACGAGCACTATGCCTTACACATAGTAGGTGTGCAAAAACCGGATCTAAAGATTCAATAAATGAATGGATATATTATATTATTATTACTTTAGTAGAAGATATGAACAATGAACTGAGCATGCAAACTTGATAAGATAAAGGCCCTGCTTTCCAAGAAATCATAGTAAGTTACATGTGAAAAAAGAATAGCAGGGCAATGTGAAACGTGCCATAGTAAAGGTAGTTAGAGGTTAGCAGAGTCAACAAGTGTAGATAGTCTGACTTGGATAAGTCAGATAATTCTTCAGGGAAAGCCAATGTTTTGTTGAGTTTTTAAAAATATGTGGGGATTTGTCATTTCAAGATGAAGAGGGAATTCTTGGCAATAGAAGTTTGAACAACAAAGTTTATGCAAGATGAATAAATTCTGGAGACCTACTGCCCAACATGGGCCTACAGTTAACAATATTGTATTGTAGACTTAAAAATTTACTAGGAGGGTAGACTTATGTTGTCTTCCCACCTCAAAAGAAAAAAAGTATTTTAAAAAAGGAAGTTAAATTAAAAAAATAAAGAGGACAGGAGGAAACATTTGGAGATGATGAGTAAGTTTAAGGACTTGATTGTAGTGATGGTTTCACGGGTGTATATTATCTCCAAAGACATTAAATTGTCTACATTAAATATGTACAGCTTTTTGTATGTCAGTCATACCACAATTAAGTGTTTATAAAATATTTTATGTGGCATATTTAGACATTTTTAATTAGACTAATATTGCTGGAATGAGATGATAAAAGACTTATCATGGATGATGATGGAATAGGTAAATAACGAAAAAAAAAAACCCATCATATTTAAGCATAATATTCCAGACTTACCAAACAAAACAACAAACAATTCATACATACTTATTACCAAAGTAATCTCTTGACATTGCTAAATGTTCTGTCCAGAAAAATAATGCATGAAATAACATATTACACAATAAAAAATAGGCTGAATGGGAGAGCATGTTTAAAAATTATGTTTGTTGTTAGAACGCATCTGGCTATAAATAAAAAGAAAACAAACTAAATGTGTCTTTTAAAAAATATTTATTATAGCCCATAAAAAAGACCAGACTACTTTACTACAATGATTGTTTGTGCCAGAAAAAGTAAAGCACAGTGTTGCATTATAAAGATGGAGAAGGAAATATGTTTTATTCCATTTGTTATTTACTTGATGAATGTTGTCATAAATATCACTTTTTACAAAAAAATAGTGAAACAATTTAACAAAAGAAAGCCAGTGATAGAATGACTCCAGGATTAGAGAATTCACCAGCTCAAAACTATAATCAAGCACACGTGATATTCTCATAATTTGCTCTGTCATCTTTGGTTCTCAGCTTTGTCTACAGGCTGGGCTCCTTATGGTCGCAGAGGCTGCACTGTTTAAAGTATTATACTATAGCAAGTGAACAGAAAGATGAAAAAGTGTGGGCATCTATTCCCCCTGACTTTGTAAGAGTCACTCAAAAAGACATCCTCCCAGTGGGGCCAACTATAATTGATTTAGAGCTGTCAACCTCCCCTCAATCACATGGCCTCATGGAAGAAGTTGAATGTCAAAGCACAACTGAGCTGCTGGTAGGAAGGGGGCAGATGGGTCATGAATACGCAACCAGTGGAATCTGCTTCTGTGTTTACTTACGTAATCCAAAAAAATATTTTAAATTAGAATGCAAAAATATCTAATGAATTAGGGGAATCTAAAATAATATAACAGGCCGGCACTGTGGTGTAGTGGTTAAAATTCAGCGTGCTCCACTTTGGTGGCCTGGGTTCATGGGTTCAAATCCTAGGCATAGACCTACACCACTCGGCAGTCATGCTGTGGCGACAACTCACATACAAAATAGGGGAAGACTGACACAGATGATAACTCAGGGTTAACCTTCCTTAATCAAAAGATAAATAAATAAATAAATACATAAATACATAAAAGAGAAAATAATGTTTCAATAGTAATGCTTTTCCTACATATCAATAGTAAAGTGTTTGATAATGCAGTATTAAAATCTCATTTCTCACTCTCAAAAACAGTAAAATTAATGCACAAAGTACATTAATTAGAATGTGTTCAGCTGAAAGTGATAGAGAACCTCATAGTGGCCTTAAATCATGACATTTGTTATTTGTTACAAGAATTTCAGAAATAGACAGATGCAAAGTTTTCTTTTTTCTATCAACCTTTTGATAACAAAGATTCAGTCTCCATATAATTTTTGCTGCAATATGCTTAGTGTGTTGGATTTTATTTTTACAAGTGTCTGCCACTGCTCATCATCCACATGGGAAAGAAAGAGGAAGAATCGGCTATAGCATCCTATTTGATGCACGTTTAATTTAGTGCAAGAAAGAGACCATACAATCAGATTGTCATTGATTTATGTCCATGGCGCATAACCCACAAGTGAGGTGGAGCACACTCTGGCAAAAATTAGCTTAGATCTGTCACAATTGGCTTAGTTCACTCAAAATTGGGGTTCTAATAGCTAGGTATAATGGAGGAAGTGTACTGAGTAAGTAGTTACTGTATGCTATGCGAAGTATAGTTTTAATTTTGGCTAAAAATGTGTTTGAGAAATGCAAAAGAAACTGAATAAATTTAGCGCCATTAAATTTCCCAAATGCAATATCTGAATATTACAAAAGTCTGTATCCTTGTCTAAATAATTTTTAGCTTTAACGCAATTCAAACCACTTTATCCAATGAATTTACTTTGAATGTTAAGAATTTTACTACATTTTTTATGAAACAAAAATCGAGTTAGAAAAATCGAGAAACAAGATTTATATAGAAAAGTGAGTCAAAAAGAAAATCTGTAATTATGGTAATTGCACTGTTCTAATATTATTTGTAGAAATAAGGACGAGAAAAGAATGCCCACTTTCAACAATAAAAATGGCAGCTTCATGCTCCGAGGTCAGAGTTGAGTAGTGGTGGCAGAGACCCTATGGCCCACAAAGCCTAAAATATTTGTCCTCTGTCACTTTACCGTAAAAGTTTGCCCAATACAAATTCATAGCCCAGGGCGCAGCCCTTGAATGATGGCTGATGGGCATGCCTGCGTATGTGTTGCAGCTGTCTCATCCTCAGCTGAGATCACTTGTTCCCATGTGTGCTTCTTGTCTCACAGTGCTCCCCAGAGCGATTGAGCTCTAGGTGAGCACAGTGGTAAAGCACTTGATGTCCCTGATGTTCTGCCGTCCTTTCCCTGCCTCACTTTCCCAGTACCTCACTGATGTGTTGCAAAATCTCCACCACCTAAAATATTCGCCCCTAAACCCACAAGTTTATGGACACATCCAACTAACACAAGACCCAAACTTGGAACTTTTGGAGGTGGATTATCACTTACTTGAAGCTAAGAACATTCTGACGTAGGACGGGACAGTTTAATGTGAATATTATTAATGTAAGTCTCTGCAACTTTGTCTCTCACAACCAAATAAGGTGTGGGCTGTGGGCCCTATAATGCCAATGAGATTTTGTTTTTTGTCTTGGGAATATGGAAAAGTGGCTGACTGAAACACCCAGACTTTCCTTTCCTTTTCAAATAGAGATCAACGTATAGGGCATCCAGGAAGCCAGTATGCAAACAATGAGAGAAATCGCAGCCTGCTGAAAGTTGTGACATTTCTGGCATTTGAAGATTCTTTAGGGAAGACTCTGGCTTGCACAGCTCCTTGTTTCTCTGTTGTCACAGCAGTGGTCCCTGGGGTCTTTGTGAAGCAGCGAGACACTCCTGTAATCAAGGCCAAGAATTGGAATCTCAGCTACATCCTGCTCATCTCCCTCACCCTCTGCTTCCTCTGCTCCTTACTCTTCATCGGCTGACCCAACACAACCACCTACATTATTCAACTAATCACAATTAGAGTTGTTTTTATTGTGGCTCTTTCCACTGTCTTGGCCACAACTATTACTGTTGTGGTGGCCTTCAAGGTCACTGTACAATGGAGAATGATGTGGCAGTGGTTGGTGTCAGGGGCACCTAACTTCATCATTGCCATCTGCTCCTTTATCCAGCTGAGTCTCAGTTGGATCTGGCTGGGAACCTCTTCTTCTTCATTGACACAGATGCACACTCTGAACACGGCCACATCATCATCGTGTGCAACAAGGACTCTGTCACTGCCTTCTACTGTGTCCTGGGATACCTGTGATCCTTGGCCCTGGGCAGCTTCACTGTGGCTTTCCTGGCCTGGAACCTGCCTGACACCTTTAATGAAACCAAGTTCATGACGTTCAGCATGCTGGTGTTCTGCAGCATCTGAGTCACTTTCCTCCCCTTCTGCCACTACACCAAGGGCAAGATAATGGTGGCCGTGGAGAGCCTGTCCATCTTGTTCTCCAGTGTGGAACTATTAGGCTGCATCTTTGCCCCCAAGTGCTACATTAACTTCCTGAGTCCAGAGAGAAACCCACCAAGAGGGTTAAGGAATACAACTGGTTCAGGTGAAAATAATCAATATATATATTTTTTCACCAGAATTTGCATACACCTGAAAAATAAACTACCAAATTTTTGCAAGCAGACTTTAAGTACCAAGTAAAGGGCCAGCCCCTTGGCTTAGCAGTTAAGTGCGTGCGCTCCGCTACTGGAGGCCCGGGTTCGGATGCCGGGTGTGCACCGACGCACCACTTGCTTGGCCATGCTAAGGCCGCGTCCCACATACAGCAACCAGAAGCGTGTGCAACTATGACATGCAACTATCTACTGGAGCTTTGGGGAAAAAAAGGAGGAGGATTGGCAATAGATGCTAGCTCAGAGCCGGTATTCCTCAGCAAAAAGAGGAGGATTAGCATGGATGTTAGCTCAAGGTTGATCTTCCTCACACACACACACACAAAATAAAAAATACCAAGTAAATTTACCTTACATCTCAAATTAATTTATTGCTTTACATATCTTTTGGCTTTGTACAATGATCCTAGGGCATTCAAATGCACAAATACACAAATATGAATATTATCTCAGATTAATTTTTCTCTAAAATTATCTGCGGTATCTTACATAAATGCCCACACATCAGTTCTCTCCCTCCATCTGTGTGTTTTGGTAGACCCCTCCCACTTTGACTCCGTGTGGACTTGGCCTTGTAAATTGCTTTGGTCAATTGAACATTAGTAAATGACAACAATACATCTTTAAGAATATATATAAATAACAACTTTACTAATTTTATGATCATGGATATTCTCCTGTATTGTCATCCACCACTGTTATGCACTGAGCATTTCTACTTTTAATTTTAGCCCTTATAATCCATTTGGAGTGATTTACTTGTGAATAATGTTAGTCGATGGTCCAGTGTTTTATTTTGCAAAGGGATATCTTCTTGTCTATAAAACAATTACTGTATCATTTTAAAAGTTGATTTTAAATACAGTGAATCTGAATGATGCTTGAAAAATGGATAATATTTTCATTCATAATTGTAGTATATCTCTCCATTTCTTCAGAGCTTTTATGTCCTTTGGTATATCTTTATAACCTTCTTCATTTATCTTACATAACTTATAAATCATATAACTACATATGGCATCATGTTGCATAAATCTAATTACTTTAAATATTTTATTTCTCCTAAGATTAGAATAATTACTTATAAGTTTAAAATAGTTCTTGCTAATATTAAGATATTTTTATATGGTTATCTAATATGTTTTCACATTAGTCAACTTATTTAAAATTCTAAATTTTATAAGTTATTTCCCACTAAAATAATAGATTTTTCTCTTCTTCTCTAATATTACTTACTCTATTCTTTCTATTCTCATTTTTAAATGACTGGGCTCTCTGGAGTCACACTGAATCACAATAATGTTTGCCAGGAGCATTTTCCTCTTCTGAAGTGTAGCATAAACACCAAATAAATTCTTTGTCAGGTCAAAGCAATCATCTAAGAGAGAGAAAACAAAACGTGAAGGGGAAACTCTTCTACCTGGAAGTCAACTTGGTTATTTAGTGCTAGAGATGTTATGACAATATACCTACTGAGAATTAGAGGATCTCACTCTAGTTCCAGGAATTAATCTTGGTCAAATAGTTTAACCTCTTCAGATTTTCTTCATCTTTATTATGAAGAGCTTGAAAAGTCTTTTTGAGTTTTAATGTCCTATGATTCCAAGGTACCCTTTACCCAGATGCATTTGACACAGACAAGAGTGAATTTTCAGTTATCTACATCTCCATCAACATTGTTATCCACATTATCACTTAGGGAAGAAGAATGCCCCTGAGCTAACATCTGAGCCAAGTCTCCTCTAATTTTTCTCTGTGGGATGCACCACTCCTCAAGAATGGCTTGAGGAGTGGTGCATTAAATGTCTGGTGGTGCATAGGCCTGTGCCCGGGATCAGAACCAGTGAACCCCAGGCCACGAAATCAGAACACGGGGACTTGACCACTACGCCACGTGGGCAGGTCCCAATATTATTTTTGTCTGAGGAAATGGATGTATGGAAACACTTAACTATGGTATGTAAATAGATATTTCATAGGGGAATTTTGTCTGCAAGAATGCAAAGAGATGTTACATAGTTGCAATATGTCTTTGTTTGTAAATATCTAGATGGAAACTTAACGTGGCTGTGCCAAGGAAGGACATGACAACATAATACATCTAGAACTAATACATCTACACATACAAAGAAGAAAAAAAACCCACTATACATTCGATCGGCATACATAGCATTAGGCTAGACTTGTTCAAAGACATTGAAACCCTGAGCCCAAATTCTCACTTCCTCCACCCAACAAGGGATCAGCTTTGGGTTATTCCAGCGACCCAAAAGTCCCAGGTCCCGCTGTTGCCCAACCTGAAGGGTTTCCACAAAGTCCCTTGACTTGTCATCATGAGGTTAAGGGTAAAAGTGTGCTAGACTTCAGACGAGGGGGATAGGTAGGGAGACCACGGATCTCAAAATGTTAGCCACTGTCCTGGCATCTTTTCAACAGACTAGATGCTGGACTTCCTGCTGGTTCAGAGTCAGGCAGTCAATGGAGCACCTGTGACTGCACCAGAAGTGAACCAAGACAGCACCAGAAGGTGAACACAGGCTTGCAAGTGGGATGTGGAACATGGCTCCCACCAGGATGAATTGTGTGGCAAGTGGTACTATCTTAATGTAGAATGTGTGTGTGTCAGCAGTTGGCAGGAACCTGGAGTTGTGTGTTTGATGTAAGGACTGAGCGGAGGGGATCTTTGAGGCCTGGGGACCACTAAGCTGTAGTTTGAATGGGTCTGAGTGCCCAATCCTGGTATGGTAAGGTGAGAGGTGAGATTAGCCTTTGTGAATTTGTGTTTGGTTGATTAAGACAAACTCTGTCCTGAGATGGACTGGTAGGTGGACTTGGAGCTAAAACAGGTTCTTACAGATTGTCAGGGGTCCACACTCACCACTCCTATTCAACAAAGTACTGAAAGTGCTAGCCAGAGCAATCAGGGAAGAAAAAGAAAATAAAAGACATCAGAATATGAAAAGTACAATTATAATTGTCTCAATTTGCAGATGACGTTATGACGTTTTTTTCCAAAAAACTAAGATCTAATTAATGAAATCAGTAAAGGATACAAAATCAACATAAAAATCAGTAGCATTTCTGTTCACTATACATGTTTCTGTACATGCTTCCACATTTTGGGGGGACCAACTCAACCCATAACAGTAGCGTTGTCTCAAGTCAGAGGAAGTGGGTTTCAGTGTGATAAGTCATAATTTTATGTGGTGGTTGCAAAATCTAGAAGCCCTTGTCTCAGCCAGAGTCTCATGTCTGTGTGTATTGGATGCATTTTGCAATTCCCAACTCAGTAGTCATGTAATTTTAATATTTTTATCTTAATAATATATTTTACTTTACCCAGTATGTCAAGAAGTATTATAATCTCAATATATAATCAGTATAAACATTTTCTTTGAGATGTTCTATATTCACTTTTTCATACAAATTTTTTTTAAAATCCATGCATATTTTACACTCATAACATATCTCAATTTGGACTAATCATATTTTAAATGTTCACTAATGACATATGGCCAGTGGCTACCAGATTGGTAAACTAAATAATTAATAGATCTTATGTTTTTGGATCTGTTTTAGATTTACGGAAAAATTGAAATGAAAGTACAGAGTCCCCATATACTCCTCCTCCCTGCTCACACGCACGGTTTCCATTATTATTAACATCTTGCATTAGCTTGGTATATCAGCTATAATTCAGGAACCAAGATTGATACTGTCGGGGGAAGAGGAAGAATCACCCTCTGCCATTTTCCTTAAGGTTCTTATGGCTGGCCAAATAATTAACAAGACAGGTTAGCAGGAGAAAATAATACCAAGTTTAATAACATGTATACATGGGAGAAACTCAGAAATGAGCAACTCGTCCCTCTGTCTAAGCTGCCCGCTTAAGTATTGCAGCTAAAGGCGAGGAACGTGTTGGGGGTGGGTAGTCGTCTGGGACTTCAGAGGCCAGGAAGACAATTCTTTTCAGGGTCATCTATAGATAATGTGGTCAGGGAGAGACGGAGTTTTTGATAAAACAGGCTTGGTGCCTTTCCTATTGTAACCTCTATCCTACATTATCTTTACAGCCATCATGATAATAACTCCTTCTGAAACAGCTCTTTCGTTTTAAATACTTTAGGCAGTTTGGAAGGGGAAACTCAAATATTCTTCCTGAGTTCTCTGAGTCCCTATTGTCTTCAACTCAAAACAATCTGCATACCAGAGTGGTGCCTCCTGTGGTAGCTTGCCCTGAGCACCATCAATACATTATTGTTAACTAAGAACTATAGTTTACGTCAGGGTTCACTCTTTGTCTTGTACATTCTGTGGGTTTTGGGAAATGTATCCTGTGCCCACCATTACAGTATCATACAGAATAATCATTTTCCTGCCATAAAAGTGCCCTGTGATCCAGGGCCAGATAGATGTATAGATGTGGCCCTTGTCATGGATGTTTGGGGTGATGGGAACATAGGTGTGTTCCAGCTTGTATCCTCCAATTGAGGATGAAAAAATAAAGGAATTTCCCACATAGTCCCATATTCTCATAACAGCATAAATAGTGGAGGAAACTAATGCCGAAGTTGTAGAAGTGGATGATCACACCATATTGATCCCTGGGATTAACAAGGTTAAAAGAAGGGAGGAAGAGGAAAGGAGGAAGATTTTTAAGAATCAAAAATGTAGCTTTATTTTTGCATTGATCTTGAGCTATGGATTTGGAATTTTCTGAATTGAGACTGACTATTGCTTCCCCAGGCAGGGACTCATGTGATTGTGGTGTTTCTGCACTCATGATTGGTGTGCAGCCCTGCATGGGTCCCACATGGAATGTCTTGTGGCTCTCCTGGGCCCTGGGAGTATGAAGCTGCCCATGCCTATCTTTGACTTTGGAAGGAGAGATGCTGGAACGTCCTTGGCTGAGCCCTGACTGACATGGATACTTTCTGAACCTTTCACCTTACACTTGACATCACATCCTCTGATGCAGTTATTTTGCAACATCACAAATGACATTCATGTGGATAGCTTGTTGACAAAGGTTTGGGACCCCATCTGCCCAAGAGGAGGTGGTCCCTGGAGCCTTACTATCCACGGACGTGGATGAAATCATAGTGCCTAAGGCTGGAGAGGATGTTCCTCAAACATGTTTTCCAACTGGTGTTTTTCAACTGGACACAGGACCTCAGATGCAGAGCCCCGCGGCAGAGTGGGGTCTGGATCTCACCAGGACAGAGGAAGAGACTGCTGAAAGGAGTCAGAGGGCATTAGAATTGCTTTTTCAGTCCACAAAAACTACCTATACACATATGTGTGTGAATGTGTGTGTGTGTTACTATACGTGACATGTGTAGATATCTCCTTAGGTTGCATGTTCCACGTCTGCTTCTGCTGCCTCACACCTCACACAGACACAGGGATTTGCAGAGGCTTCTAAGATGTTCCTTTTGATTTTCTTCTTCCTGTTGCTGCAGTTTCCTCTCTTTGTGTATCATTTTGCTTATCCTGACAGATTTTGAGAATGTAACCCAGGGCATACAAGGATGGAGATGTGGTTATTGGTGGGTTTTTCCCCCTTTATACTTATTTCTTACACAGAGGGATCAAGAAGCCTAGCAAGGGTGTCACTTTGCAGTGGTAAGTGCCTCTTTATTTATATTCTGCTTGATTATTATGACGAATGATGCCTATGGGATCTGTGGAAGGATACACCAAGGCGCTCTGCATCACCCGTCCTGTCTTTCCCCGTCATCCCCACCTTCTCAAAACTGTCCATTGTTATCTCTGTCTTGTCCCACTGACTTTGTTCCTTACTTCAAAGAGAAGAACAGTGCTTTTATATTTTCCAGTTTTCTTCCTTTTAGTGTCCAATTTTTAGGGTTGGATGCTTATGAGACAGCACTCTCCACCAACATACTCCACCGACTCTGTCCTTCCTTCTGCCTCATCTGCCGCTGTATAGTGCTCTACCTTCAGATCTGTGGGGGAAGAATCCCAGCCTGTACAGAGGAGTCCCTGGGTGGGGGTAATCCTGTGTGCCTGCCCCTCACCCATCTGTAGTTGTGATTTAGTGTCTTTGTTTTAAGCAAGGACTCGAGAGGGCTTCTGTTTTGGTGTTAGTTATTTTTACAAAAGCATGTTAAGGAGGTGTCCTCCAAAAATAATGTGTTTTAGAGAAGTGGATCCTGAATTTTATCAAATGCTTTACATACTTCATGAGCATATTGTGTTTTTTTCCTGGCAGAAATGTGAGGACATTAAATGTGAGGATATTACAAGTTTATCTAATTTCTAAAGTTTGTTTAAGATGATTCCTTGCTCACATCTTCTTTTTGATGCTGGTAATAGGCTCATGTTAACTTCATAATTAATAGAGATATACCTTCTTTTTCTATATTCTGGAAGAGTTTCCTGGTAGAGTAAATATCTATTCTTAAGTTTTAGAAACAATTCATCTGTAAATGCATCCAACCCACCATATATTTGTAGTTTTCTTTCTTAAAAACTATCTGGAACCCATAAAGAACATTTGTATAATTTTGTATTTTCTATTTGAGCCAGTTTGAGTAATTCCAGTTTCATTTAAAAAACAGCTTTATCACTGAGATCCCAAAAGACATCTCCATGTGCAGATGCACAACATTTTCTCTGACTTCGCTCCTGGTCCCATTTTCTCACCTAATGTTGTTGATGTTTGTCTTCCTCAAATAGTTTTTCTTTATAAGACTTGTCTGAATGATGCCTATTTTATTGAGCTTCCCAAAGAATCAGAGTAACTGATTACTTTTCCTCTGGACTTATTTTATATTTATTTTATACTATTAATTCTGCTTCAGTCTCTTTTTCCAAATTATTTTTTACGTTTTCTTTCTCTGTTCTCCTTGTTTTGAGTTGAGAGTTTAATTCACTCACTTTCATTTTTATTTGCTATTCAAGATATTTAATGCTCAGATATTTTCTTTCAGAACAGACAGTTTTATTCTCTTCTTCCTTTCTCTCTCCTCTCTCTCCAGGGCTTCTTGCTACTCCTTTCTAATCATTGGTTTGATTTCCTGTTTCACCAAAGAGTTATTCATGAGAGTGATTATAGGCTTATAAATTGTCTGATTTGTTTAAGATACGTTGGCAGTTAATGAGCATTTTTGCGTGCATGTTGGTTAAGGAACTGGATTTCAAATCTGCCTGTTCCTCTGATGAGCTATTGAGTCAGAATTTCTGTGGTTGGCCATGTATCTCTCTTCTGGTGGCTTCAGGAAATGATTACTATGTAGAAATTGCTTGCTGGACGAGGATAGGACCTAATTTTATAATAATATTATTTTTTTGCTTCGGAGTAGGACGTTAGAGATTTATATGCAGACATATGTGTGTGTGTGCTCCAAAAATAATTAATGATAAATCAAGATTAACAATATATACGATTCCTATATTGACTTTTTTTGGACAAAGACTGAGAATTTAGTTGAATACTCTTACTATGGTTGTAGTTAGGTTCACTTTACTTCATATTTTTAAAATCCTTTTTTTAATATATGAGTGAACATATACTTTTTGACTGCTAACCACCTTTTAGACCCTAAATATTTTGCCTTCAGATATGTGTACCATTATACACATTCATATATAAAAGTTTCATATTAGTTGTGGCTTTACTTTTGCGAGCACATGTATGGACTATTACTGACAATCCCCTTTCTTTCAGCATCTATGTTCAGTGTTAGTTTCCTACATCTTCGTGGAATGTAGAGTAACATTCAATATTGAAAAAGTGATTTAAGTAATTTCAGTATACTATAACTGATATACGTAGCATTATCTCTGTGGTTCTATTTTTTTGTACTTCGTTTTTTGTCTTTTTTCCTAGTTTTGTTCCATTTAAAGTAATTTTTCTTTTTAAATTTTTTTTCACTGTGTTGGATGTATAGATCTTTTTCACATTCTATTTTAGATTTTTTTTTTTTTTGCTGAGGAAAATTGGCCCTGGGCTAACATCCATGCCCATCTTCCTCTACATTATATGGGATACTGCCACAGCAAGGTTTGATGAGCGAAGCATAAGTCCACACCAGGGATCCGAACCCATGAACCCTTGGCCACCAAAGCAGAGCATGCAAACTTAACCACTATGCCACAAGGCTGGACCCTATTTTACAATATTTTTAATTTGAGAAATAAGAAGAACCCAGAATCTGAAGTCTTGCCTCACTGACTCTTCAATGTTAGATGAAAAATTGATTAGTATTTTACTTCTTTTCTTTTTCTCCAAATCCAGTGTCTCTAGGTATAGATTAAGCACTTGGGTCAAGATGGTTTTAAATTTTATGCACATTCTTTAAAGTTGTTTGTATTTTGCATTTTTTATAAATCACATTAACACAAAGTACTTAGACAATTGTTTTACTTTCTCAACGTTCAATTCTTTGGTGTGGTGCTTTATTTTGAAACCAGTCACCCTCAAACTTGATTAAGGATCTGAATGATCTGCAGGGCTTGTTAAAACACAGAAGGAGTGCTGGACCCCACCCCAGATATTCTGATTCAGTACGTTTTGGGTGGGGCTGAAGGACTGGCATCTGCATATTGTGATTGGAAGCTCCCCTGCCTAATATTCCTTATTTTTTTTCATTTCACAGGCAGTAAAATCCGTGTCTCAGTGTGAGGGCTGTCCCTCCCCAATCCTTTGATTCTTCACAGGTGTTATGCCACAATAAACTTCTTGTACTCCTAACTCCACCTCAGCAATTGGAGGCCCCAACTGACACGCAAAAGTTCTTCATTTTTCCTCAGAAAGGGGTGCTTTATTTTCAGAAAACTCACACAATCAGAAATAAGTTTAACATGGAGGCTGCTCTCTGCTCTATAGAGATTGCAATGTATTTTTACAACACCTGCACCATTCTTCCTTCTTCTCAGCATTTAACGCTCTAATATTGGAAACACATGGGGCTTTTGGACATTCTGGACACTCTACCTTCTTCAAGTTTAATTGATCATATCACATCTGAACTAAGTTGAACTACATTTGGCCATATCATGGCTTGTCTCATGACCATCAGGTATATGTATAGTATGTGTGCACCACACAGAAACAGAATGGTCCTCGAGTGTGCCTCTCAATGATTCTTCTCCTAAAGTTTGATTAAATATGTTCTAAATAGAGGTTCTCAGTTTAAGTTTAATGTACCTAATCCATACATACATTACTGGTCTGTAAAATTTTCTATATCATAAGCATATTTTGTTGAATAGCATGTAAATTATTTCTATGCCCCCAAGCTCACACATTTGATTTTAACATTTATTTTCTTTTCAAATGAAAGAACGAATTTCTATTAAAAGAAATGAATCCAAAGGAGTATCCAAAAGAATGAAATACTATGAGTATGGAGGACTAGATACCTTGAAGAGGTTTCCCTCCACATAACAATATCTTCCATAAAATATAATTTTATTGCATTCTTGAGTTCACATGAAGTAAGCCAAATCTCAAAGGACAGAAGAAGGAAACTGTAAGCACTAGACAAATTTGGATTCACCCAGTGGTCAAAGGTCAGTACGCTCCTCTAATGAAACGATTTGTCTTTGTGTAACAAGTGACTTGAGGGAATGAAGCTGGGACTCACAGATTAGTTGTGAGTCACACAAAAATGTCACATAGCTTCGTGTCAGCTCACACGACTGTGAGCCAAAACCAGTGACATTCTTCTCTGGAGGAAAAGATGTAAATTAAAGCCTTACATTCTGTACACATTAAAATCATACAAAAATGAGCTCATAATCAATGTTCACCAAACAAATATGGAATACATGCCATTGTCGATAAGTGTAATCAATACATAAGATAATTAAAAACAAAACAATAGATTTAAACAGTGAAACCTCAAATATTAGATTTACCAACTTCAAGATATAAAATAACTGTGTATAAACTGTTTATAGTAAATGGAACCAGAAAAATTGGCATGACAAAATCAAACAGGGGACTCTAGTAATCATCTGACACATTTGGCAAAGGGCTTTATAGAAATTTTAGAGATGAAAAAGACGTAACTGTTGAGTTTTAAAACTCCATAGATACTTCTACAACAGAAGAGAGAATACAAAACTAAATTTGAATTCTGAAGGAAACAGAATGCAGCACAGAAAGACAAGGAAGTAGAAAACAAGACAGATAAGGTAGATATGGAGATGATGAGAGAGAGTAAAGAAAAAGGAGAAATAAAATACTGTACAACAAAAACGAGTCATGAGGGTAAAACTGAAAGTTAAAGGGTCTATAAATTTCTCAGGATATGAGAAAATATATCCACTTCAGGCAATCTGGGCTGGTGGTAAAATAGAAGTAGAGAATATAACTCTCACCCAAATAGAGGAGATACAATAGAATATGGAAAAGAAGTATAAATCAATAAATTTTAAAGGGAAATAACATAATAAAACTTGTGGAAAAAATAGAAGGAAAACATATAGATAGTGGGGGCAAAACAAGGATATAAATAATCACAACAAACGTAAATGGAATAAATTCTTTAGTTATATACAGATTGTTAAATTTGATGGGACAATGACTAATGTAGCTGTGTCATGTTTACAGGACTTGTGAAAACTAAAAAACATGGAAAACTAGAAATTCAAAATAGAATAGAAGATATAAAGATATGCTAGAAAAATACCAATGAAAAATCAACGCAGGGTTGCTATAATAATATGAGATAAAACAGATGAGGAAAAAAGCATCATTGGGAATTAAGTGTTTAATTCTCACTGGTATATAAGTTCAACTGATCATGAAGGTATAGTCGTTGTTATACTACACACGATATCATGAGAAGATAATATAGCCTCAACTAGGAAAGGAAGGAGGAGAAGGAAGAGGAGGAGAAGGAGTAGGAGGAGAAGACAAGAACAAAAAGAAGAAGGAGGAGGGGTAAGTATAGGAGAAGGAGGCAGAGGAAGGGGAGAAGTAGAAATAATATATCTTCATAGTGAAGAATTTCAACTTTCCTCTGAGACAAAGAATAACATATATCTATAAATAGAGTATTTGAAAAACAAATTAGCAAGTTTGATTTAGTGGCTACACATCGAACCCTATACCCAACAAGTGAAGAACACCTATTCTTCACAAGCACACGTGGAGCATTAACAAGCAGTGAGCATGAACTAGGGTACTGATCAATCCTCAAATAATAGAACACTAGAAATAAGTACAAGTGACTGCTCTATTAATTCTTGATAGTCTTACAGATCCCAGGCAATAGAAATGCAAAGAATTTTCTTACTCTTAGGAGTTATTTGTGTGTAGAAAGTCTGTAGAAAAATGAAGACAATATGGGCTATCAGGAATAGGTACCGTTAAAGATGTTAATGATTAATTTTAATTTAATATTTTTTAAATAAGAAATGAATGAGAAGCTTTCTAAACTTTACAATGCTGTGTCTCTTAGATTCCTAAGTGTTTCTAGTCCTTTGATTCCATCTAGAATCTTTCAATTGTTCCTGCCTGTTGACGATTCCTCCTTCATTGGATCTCTGAAGTTCACCATAGTTTCCTGGTTTTTGATGGTGGCAGACACACAGGTTTGAGGGGACAGAGGCTTAGGCAATTTGATTGACAGCCTTCTGTTGCACCACTCTCAACCTGCACATATCATGTGTCTATGCTTGTCACATGTATTTCAGTTGCAATTATTCTTCCTCCCCAGGGTTATCTCCAATCTCACGCTAATATTGTTGCTCTTCTTAGAAGGAGTTAATGGTATGCTCATAAAAACAAGCATTTTGCCTCCTGAAGCAAAGAGCCATTTACAAATCTACTCTGAATGTGATCTGTTTTTCCATTCATTGTACTTTCTTTTGTGTACTTAACCAGTTTCCTTCACGAGTGTGGAATTCACTAAGGACCTTCCACAGCTAGAGTCAGGTTATTTTCTTTAGTTATAAATTATAAGGCTGCAGGAAAGCCATCAATTGCCACAGACGTTCGAGTCAATAGCAAATTCATTTTAATTAAGTCATTGTATTGCATTTGAAGGAAATCATTTTGAGTATTTTCCCTAAGGATCCCTACCCCTCTATGCAGGTTTCAGTACAAGAACTACCAGTATGTTCTGGCCTTGGTTTTTGCCATTGAGGAAATCAACAGAAACCCTCATATTTTGCCCAACATGTCTCTGGGATTTGATCTCTATAATGCCCTGCCCACTGAAAGGAGGACAGTGGAGAGTTCCCTGATTTGGCTCTCAGGGTTGGGCAAGGACATCCCTAATTAAGACTGCAGGAGAGAGAGCAAGTCTCTAGAGGTCCTTACAGAAACCACATTGGCAATTTCTGCCCAGATTGGAACACTGTTGGAACTTTACAAATTTCCACAGGTAAGGCTGGGTGGGATGGGGAGAGATGAAACCATGTCTCCTTTGGTACCATTCTCAGGTGTCTAAATAGGAGGAGAGGAGGAGACTGGGTTTGTGCATCTCTCAAAGGATATAATCTCAAAGGGTACGTGTACAGGAACTTGGTGGTGTATGACATTTCCTTTCTTTGGAGTAGAGAGAAGGTTGAGGGGGATGGAGACAAAGCAGTTTCCTGGAAACCTACTGATCTTATTTTCTAGAAAGCTTTCAGGGAGTGGAAAATGATTAGAATGAAATGAGCAATTATCCCCTTCTACCACTTCCAGGTGTTGCTGAACAGCCTTCAGGACTGAGAGTGTGGTTTTTGCCAATCCTCGTCCTCATATTGTTTCCAATTGTCTTTCATTTTAGCTTACATATGGTAGTTTTGATCTTATCCTGAATGATGATGAGCAGTTTCCATCTCTCTATCAGTTGGCCCCCAGGGACACATCTCTAGCCATTGGCATGGTCTCTTTGCTGCTTCATTTCAGTTGGACCTGGATGGGGCTGGTCATCTCGGAAGACAAGAAAGGTGTTGAGTTTCTCTCAGACATGAGAGGAGAGATGGACCGGAATAGAATCTGTCCAGCCTTTGTGGAAATGATCCCTGTCACTGAAAGGTCATATTCCTCAAGGACCTGGTCATATGATTTACAAGTAGAGGAAACAGAAGGGAATGTGATTATCATTTATAGTGATGCCGACTCTCTCGTAAGCTTGAGCTTTTCTACTTGGGAGTATTTAGTGATATGGGAAGTCTGGGTCACGACATCACAGTGGGATTTTATCCACAGTGAGAGAGATTTCATCCTTGATTCATTCCATGGGACTCTCATTTTCTGACACCACCCTAGTGAGGTTCCTGGCTTTCAAAATTTTATCCAGACATTTAATCCTTCCAAATATCCAAAAGACATTTACCTCACTAGGTTGTGGTACCCTTTTATTCCTTGCACCATTTCTGAACCTGACTATAAAACACTGGAGAATTGTCCACCCAATGCCTCCTTGGGATGGTTTCCTTGGCAGATTTTTGACACGATCATGACTGAATGGAGTTACAATGTGTACAATGCTGTGTATGCTGTGGCCTGGAGCCTTCATGAGATGCTTCTTCAACGTGCAGAAATTCAGCCAATGGGAAACGGATAAGATCTGGTGATTTCTCCCTGCCAGGTAAAGTCTCATCTGCATAACAGCATGTACACTCTTAAAGTGACGTTCTTATTGGGTTCCACAGGTGTTCAAACCAAGCAGTTAGGATTCTTTCTCCAAGAAAAGCACAAGAGTTTCTGTACTTGTTTCACTCCCTAGGAGGTAAATCTAGCGTTGTGTTGTAAGTCATCAACAAGAAGGTTCTAGTGGCAAGGAGGATGTGGGCTATGAGTCAATATCAATGCTTTGTGTTACAAAGGATCCCAACATCCTGTATGTCTAATGTTTCAATAGGGATTATCCAGCCTTCTCCCATGCAGCTCCTTAATGACAAGAAGACAACGTGTCCTTTCCGTGCCTATCAGGTGCTGAACATCATGGTGAATACTTTATGTAAATGATCTCATTTAATTTTGCAACCACTTTAGGTATTGCTAACATCATTTTGCAGATTGATGGTCTGGGAAAATTCAGAGAGTGCATGAGCTTGGTTAGATTGGACTTTTTACTTGAGCTTTATCTGAATCCTATCACCACTCATCATCTTGATATTCTTGTCTTTGGGCATTTTCTCTTGAAACTAACTGATATATTAGAAACATTATGATATTGTAGTTCTCCATATGCTTTCCTTCATTGGATACTTGTAATAAAGTTACATTATGAAACAAGGATTACAGACAATGAAAGGCTTTCCCTAATGCAGGGTTTTTCTCTTTAATACCCGGGCCCACTTCTCCACAGGATGATATGTCTCTTTTAGCTGCACCCCTTTCTGAGGAACATAGAATTTAACAACCTTGCTGGTGACTCAGTGAATTTGGCCAAAGAAGGAAAATCAGATTCAGAGTACACCTTTCTCAACTTTTGGAATTTTCCAGAAGGTCTTGGACTGAAGGTGAAAGGAGGAGAATATTCCCCACGTGCTCCACGTGGTCAGGAATTGTCTTTATCTGAGGAGGTGATTGAGTGGGCCACAGGAATTACTGAGATGTGTGGAACCCAATCACAATTACTCACACCACACATGAATAACCAAAATCTTGTTGGGGTTTTGTGCCCCCTCAGAATTCATAAAGGGCAACATATGGGAATTTAACAATTCACTTCCAACTGAAGTAATTTTTTCTTTTACATATAATCCAAGATCGAAGCAAGACCTTCACAAGCAAAAAGATTGCAAGTTGCTGAAGGTTCAGAAGGTGGTTAGTAATTTTTAGGAATAATTTTTTTTTTAAATTAAGTTATGTATATATTTTTTAAAGATAATATTTTGCACATTTAGTACACTACAGTATAGTGTAAACATAACTTCTTTACGCACTAGGAAATCAAAAAACAGTTGTGACTCGCTTTATTGCAATATTTGATTTTTTGCTATGCTTTAGAATCAAACCCACAATACGTCTGAGGTTTACCAGTGTATTATATCATACAGTAAGCGTGGCATCCAACCAATGAATTGGATTTAGATATTTCAATCTTCAGTTTGTTAAGGCCCAATACTCTAAAACACTCTAGTTACTGGAAAATTAGGTAAAAGTCATAGCTGTTACCAAGTGGTATCTGATTTTCTCCAGACTCCACACTCTGTATGCAGTGATATTTGCAGTCTGGGATTCAGGTAGAGCCCTCAGGAGAGCAAGGCTGCCTGTTGTTTTGACTGCATTCCCTGTCAACAGAATGAGATTTCCAATGAGATAAGGGAGTATGTGCCTTGCAGCGATTTTCTCCACTTCTATTTTTTTTTTGAAGTGAATCATTTGTCCTGAGCTAACTAACATCTGTTGCCAATCTTCCTCTTTTATTATTGTCCCCAAAACTCTAGTACATAGTTGTATATCTTAGTTGTAAATTATTCTAGTTCTTCTATGTGAGCTACCACCACAGCATGGCAATTCACAAAGAGATGGTGTGGTTCCATGACCAGGAAACCAACCTGGGCCACCGAAACAGTGAGCACTGAACATTCACCACTAGGCAATCAGGGCTGGCTCTCCACCTCTGTTTTGTATGCACCATTCTCCCAAAGAAACGGAAAAACTCTGGATGAGGACTGCAGGGTCCAAATATATCCTTCCTCCATTTAGTAATTTAACTTTTATAGCCAAAAAAGCCAACTTTTTTTATCATTTCCACCAAAATGATACACTCTCTCTCTACCTTGAACTAGCTTGCTTGATTCATTTTAGCATCATTGCAGGCATTATCATCTCAATTAAACCCTTTCTGACCACTCTACAGTAACCTAACTTAAATCTCTCTCATGGATTCTAACACAAGGTATTGTAAGTTCTTACTTTTCAGCTTCTTTAAAGCTACGTTTAGATCACATTGAACAAATCCTTATTTTTCCAGTGTCTGGTGCTGTTCTTGGCACAAAGTAGGAGCTCAGAAAGTTTGTGTTTGATTTAAGAAGTAAGTATTTTCATGGTATGCAATGTGCTTACGGTACAGCTTCCTTCAATGAGTACATACCTCTTGGTCTCTGATCTCCTAGAGTTCACAGGTGAGTAGGGGAGAAAACACGCAGTGAGGAGAATTCAAGGTGGTGACATAGGGCTGCAATATAGGTACGCAGAGCCCCATGGGATGAAATATGTGATAGTATATATGTTTGTGGGTAGGGAAGTGTCATGGACTTCTTCATAGAGTCAGTAGCATTAGTATTATATCAGACTAATGAAGGCGGAATAAATTCTTGGTAGAATTCTTAGACATGGCAAAAAATGGCAAATTAGTCCTGCATTTAATATTCTAGGGAGCTGAGAAAAGGTTCAACATGACTAGAACCCAGATAATGTGGGTTTGGGAGTTGGGTCATGAAGTAGAAGAGGGACAGAATACCAACACTGAAGATTTTTCATATCATAATTAACATTTTGGTATTACTCATATTTTATGATATTAAATGGTGCAATGCTGGTATCCCCTCAATGGTGGCATTTTCTCATTTTATTTTTGTGATTGATATGAAGCTTAATTTCACAACATCATTTGTATCATTTCACTTTTTTTTTGAAATGTACTGAGATTGATGATATGGTCTGGCATATAGTCAATTTGGATAAAACTTCCATGTGCACATTTGGCACATGGTAATTTTGGGAATATGTTCCATATGCCCATCTAAAGAACACTAATTCCACTAACTTCAATTTCTACATGCTTGGAGGTTAACAAATACATTTGTAAACAACCCATGATTAATGAGTAAACTACAATGGAAATTACAGTGTATTTCCAATTAAAAATACTATTCATCAAATCTTATGGGGTGGAATTAAAACTATTCTAAGAGAGAAATGTATAATCCTAGATTATATATATTTATATATTATTGTGTATCATATAGAAAGGTTGAAGTTCTCAGTTCTAAGCATTCATCACAAGCTAGAAAAAAGCAGAAAATTAAACACAAAGAAAATAGAACACACAAAATGATAAATATTAGAGGAAGATTTCACAAAATAAAAGACAAACATCGGAAGCATAAATAAAACAAAATTAGAGTCTAATAAATGACAAATATACTCAATAAAATCCTAGTACTAGTGTTCAAAAAAAGAGAAAAATTGCAACAAAAAAAATATGAAGGTTTAAAAGGGAGTAATCTGTGCAGATCATATGGAAAATTTTTAACATGAAGAAAACATAAATAACATCATGTTGCTACAATGAAAATTTAGAGGAAATTCACAAATTTCCAGGCAAATAAAAGTTACCAAACTGTCTCAAGAAAAATTGAAAAATCTGAATAATGTCATATCTATTAGAGAAATTGAGACCATACTTTAAAACATTCCTACAAAATATTATTGTAGGCTATTTATTTGGTACAAAACTGATGAATCCTACCAAATATTCAAGAAAGAAATAATATACATCTACTCAAACTCTTCCAGAGAATAGGAAAAACAGAAAACTTTTTAACTCACTTTGAGAGACTAGCAGAACATTGGTACCCAAATCTAACAAATTCATTGCAGGACAGGAAATTACAGGCCACTCTCTATCTTTGATTAAATTCATTTATCCTAAAAAAAAATCAAATCAAATCAACCTTCAAAATCTAGCTATATTTTATAAGAAGGACATATCATGACCAAATTAGATTCTAGCAATGTAATTCAGCACACTTCAAAGGAAGAAGTAAAAAGTTGATGTTAACTTCAGATGATATTATGGCATAAAGGTAAAGTCCATATAAATTAATGTATTAACTGAGTTTAGTAGTGGCTGAATACAAGGTTAATATACAAAGTTTTGCTTCCATCTACCACTCATAAGGCATTCAAATGTTAAATTTTAAAAAATGACATTTACAACATCTTAAAAGTATGAAGGACCTAGAAATAACTTTAATGAGAGTTTCAAAAGATTTCTGTCCATAAAGTTATAGAATGGCATTTACAAAAATAGAGGAAGACTGAAAGAAGTGGAAGGATAAACCAAGTTCATGACTGAACAGACTTAAAATTCTACAGATATGAAAACTATCCAAATTAATCTACAGCTTCCAAAAAATTGCAGTTAAAATGTTGACCTGTTCTGTGGAAATTACAATTGATAAAATTCTTATGGAAATGATAAACGAAAAACTTAGCTAAGAAAATCTTGAAGACAAAAAATAGAGTGGGAGGACTTACTCTACCTGACATCAAGTATGGTACCATCACAACAGAGGAGGTTCGTCAAGAGGATAAACAAGAAAATCAACGGAACCAAATGGTAAGTTCAGATACAGACTGCTTATATAGGGACTCATGTATAGACGACTGATTTACAAGGAAACACTGAGGTGGAGTGGGAAAATGAAAGCCTTTTCAATAAACCATGTTGGGTAAATTGGCTGTCTTCATGGAGAAGACAATGACTCGCCACCCCTAACTGACACCATCCACAGAAATCATTATCAAGCAGATTGTAGTTCTAAACGTGAAAAGTTAGAGATTTTAAAGGGACTTTAAGAGGAAGGAGCAATGCCCCTGTAGAAGGAAAAATCATGTATTGATACCTGCAGGGATGAGTGGGCACGGAACAGTTTCAGAACCACATGAAGATTTGGGAATCTTAAAAATCAGAGCAGAGGTAGTAGAGGTAGGCAAGACCAAGGTTATACCGTCTTTTTGGTCTTCCCAAGAGTTTGTGGGATTTTTTAATGGAGGATAAACATGATCCCACTTACATGTAGAACTATCACTTGTGATGCAGGACAAGGGCAGGGAAACAGAGTAGAATGTTTTGTGATAACATAGGAAAGAAGTGACTAAAATCTTAACAGAAGTGGTGGAAGTGAAATCAAGATGAAATGTTTTGGAGATCATTTTAGATGGTAGAAAGGGTCTCATTTTGCACCTGCCTGGGAGTGGTGTCTATGACTTGGTCATCTCTGTTTCCCTAGAATGTAGCATATTATCTGCCTCATGGAAGTTTTCCAATTACTACTTGATCATTGAATGAATAAATCTAGGCCATAGCTTACAGGGCTATAGCTCAGAGAGACAGGGATGAGTTTTGTTTTTTTTCTGAGAAAAAAGTGCTTTCATGAATATGCAAGATAAATACTGAGAAGGATAATAGCTTTGTTTACTTAACTATAAAGAAGATGGGCAGTATTAACTGGTAACGGTTCTCTGCAGAGCATTCTGTTATTTGGTGCCTGGAGCAACAATGGAAGACAATTGGCTAAACTTACCCAATGCCTTCTTTGGGGGCATGAGAATAAGAGAGAGTGACTGAACCTGGGCTGAGGACACTTTGCATCTCTCCCTAGGCATGGATCAGTGTGTGAAGTGTCCAGATCATCAGAAGGCCAACAGAGATCGAGATCGCTGCCTCCAAAAAGCTGTGACCTTTCTGGCTTATGAGGACCCCTTGGGGATGGCCCTGGCCTGCACAGCTCTGTGCTTTTCTGTCATAACAGCTGTGGTCCTGGGTGTCTTTGTGAAGCACAAAGACACTCCCATAGTCAAGGTCAATAATCGGACTCGCAGCTACACCCTGCTCATCTCCCTCACCCTATGCTCCTTCTCTTCATTGGTCATGCCAACACAGCCACCTGCATTCTTCAACAGATCACGTTTGGAGTTGTTTTTACTGTGGCTGTTTCCACAGTCTTGGCCAAAACTATTACTGTGGTTGTGGCCTTCCAGGTCAGAAGACCAGGGAGAAGGATGTTCCAGTGGTTGGTGTCAGGGGCACCTAACTTCATCATTCACATCTGCTCCTTTATCCAGCTGAGTCTCTGTTGGATCTGGCTGGGAAACTCTCCTCCTTTCGTTGACACAGATGCACACTCTGAACACGGCCACATCATCATCGTGTGCAACAAGGGCTAGGACACTACCTTCTACTGTGTCCTGGGACACCTGGGTTCCTTGGCCCTAGGCAGTTTCACTGTGGCTTTCCTGGCCCGGAACCTGCCTGACACCATTAATGAAGCCAAGTTCCTGACGTTCAGCATGCTGGTGTTCTGCAGTTTCTGGGTCACCTTCCTGCCCATCTACCACAGTACCAAGGGCAAGGTCATGGTGGCCGTGGAGGTCTGCTCCATTTTGGCCTCCAAATTGGGTCTATTAGGCTGCATCTTTGCTCCCAAGTGCTACGTTATTTTCCTAAAGCCAGAAAGAAACGCATCAAAGTGTTAAGGAATAAAACACATTCAGGGAGAAAATAATCGAAATGTAAGTTATTTTCATAGGTCACAAGAACTTGCATACACTTGAAAAATAAACTATCACATTTTTCCAGACCCAATTTAAGTACCAATTAACTTACCTTACATCTCCACTTAATTTTTTGCTTTACGTTTCTTTTGGCTTTGTACAATTTTCCTCGGGCATTCAAATGAACAAATACACCAACATTCATAGTAATTCTCCTCTAAAATTAGCTGTGAGAGATTACGAAAATGGCCACACATTAGTCCTCTCCCTCTGTCTGTTTGTTCATAGCATCCCACGTTGACTCTGGGTAGACTTGGCCTTGTAACTTGCTTGGCCAATGGGGCATTAGCCAATGACATGAGCAAAGGCTTGACAAACACTTGCTCATTAATGGTACTTGTCCTTCTCTGGCTGCCCTTGGCAAGCCTGAGGCCATCAATATGTGAATAAGTCTAGATAGACTGCACATCTGCATCACTCCAGGTGGCTTCAAGTCAACAATCAGGTATGTGATTAAGTCCGACCAAGAACATCCAATCCCAGCTTGCTCATATAACAGGATTTTTGATGTTTCATATAGGAATCTAGCTTCCTTTCACATTACTCCACTTATTTACCAGTTCTAAACTTTATAAGTTATGTCCCACTAAATAATAGATAGATTTTCTATTCTTCTCTAATATTATTTACCTCTTATTCTTTCATGACTGTGCTTTCCAGTGCCACACTGAATCACAGTAATGTTTGCCAGGAGCATTTTCTCTTCTTAAGTGTAGTGTAAACCTCAGATCATTCCCTTGTCAGGGCAGACCAGGCATCTAACAGAGAGAAAGTATAAAAGTGACGGGGAATCATTTCTAGCTGGAAATCAACAGACTTGATTCTCTTGGCTGTTTGGAGCTCGAGATCTTATGATAATGTGGGCAGCTGAGAATCAGAGGATCTCTCTCTAGTCTCAGTAATTAGTCTTGGTCAAATCTCTCAACCTCTTTAGACCTCATCTTCTTCACCTGTAACATGAAGAGTTGGACGAGTCTTTTTGAGTTCTGAAATCCAGTGACAACAAGATACCCTTCACCCACATGCACTTGACAAAGACCAGAGAGAGTTTTCAGTTTTCTTCAGCATCAACATTATTATCCACATCACTACTTAAAGACATATCAAATGTCTACTTTTGCATGACACTGATAAAAGAGGTTCCATACCAAATCGCTGTTCATTGAGATAACAAATCTATAGTTAATTGTTTAGAGGTAAGTATAGAGATGGGCCTTGCTGGAACCAGCAATCAATGGGACAAAAAAGCTTGCTTTATTTTACAGTGAGGCTGTGGAAACATTCCCTTGAATCCATGTTCACGAGCTAATAAGGATATGATTTTTAAAATTTTGTTAATGATGCCATTTGCCTGCTATGGGGCTGTTCTCTGGTAAGTAAAGAGCAGATGTATTCAAGGCCAATTTTATTCCTTTAATAATAAATATTTACTCAGCGCCTACCCCTTGCTGCAAGATAGCAGTGATATACCCTAATAGCATTTATATTCTAGTAGGTTGACACAGATCATAAATAAAAAGAGAACCTTGAGGTGATCAATAAAGTTACATATACGTCAAACTTCTTTCATTCTGGACTATTTTTCACCCTTTCCCTTCTTTGACTGTTTCCCATAACTCTAAGCATGGACTTGAAAACCCAGAAAGCATTGGTCCCAAGTTTCTTCTCGCAATACTCCTGTTTCAAAGCTGTTGTGTTTATCATCTGAGAGTATGTCTCTTTAAGACTAAGTTCCTATGAATCAGCATTATTTCATCACTTTCTTGAGATGACGGATGATATTATGAAGGGAAAACAAAGTATCATATTGAATTTATACTCTAAATGATGTGTTCACTCTAATTGTTTTATATAATGTGGTGTGATTGGGGGCAAGTCAGTAACTCCTTCAGAGATAGTGGTAATAATATCCTGAAAAGCATTCTATAGACATTAAATGAAACAAATTATGAGAAACTGCTTTGTAAATTGCAAAGCAATCTATTTAAGCTTATTTTTTCTACCAATATTTTCATTTATCCAATACTTTTTGACTCTACACAACCTGCCTAGACTGAGTTTTATCATTTATTCAACAATAATAATAGGTCAAAATGGCTGACTATTAGAAATTTCATATGTTTCAACTTAATTAATAGGCCATCACAATATTTAATTTGGTTATAATTACAGTTAAATATTTCATGTTGCCTTACCATGTGCCAGGCACATTCTAGGCATCTGACATGTATTCACTCGTTTAATCCTCACATCAAAGCTATGGTGACAATATTATTAACCCCTATTGTATGGACGAGGAATGTTAGAGGTTATATAATTGTCCAAGGTCACACAGTTGGTACCCAGGCAGTCCACCTCCAAAATCTCATTTAGAGATCCACTAGATGTCATGGCGCCTACATCGTAAAAGGATCACCCTGGTATCTCTTTGGTCAATAGACCAGAGGTGACGAAGCAAGAAAGCACATGGCTACTGAAATGATCCTGTCAAGCAATTCTGAATACAGGATTTCCTTCCTTTTAAAAGCTGAATAATATTCCATTGTATAGATGCCCCAGCTTTTCTTCATCCTTTCACCCACGGATTCACAATTAGGTAGTTTCCATCTCTTGGCTATTATGAATAATATTGCCGTGCATTTTGTCAAACAATTTCCTGGCAGTTAGGCAGTTTAAAAAAAATTCTTCTTATACACATTATTTACTGTAATGAACTACATTTCTAAATGTCTAAAGTTTAAATATTTGTCATTCTACAGAAATACCTTGCCCAATCATGATTTGTGTTGTTATCAGTTCATGAATGATCTATGATTTTTGTACAAAAATTTGTTATAATGTCTTTTGTTTTTCATGTATTCAGGAACCTGGCATAATATGGGTATTCCTTGATACTTGATTTTTAGTAGAGCTTTCTAGTAAGACTTTAGGATAGGAAATATCTTCCTAGATGTGAGGCAGAGAGCAGAAAAATAATAAAAATGATAGTTATATTTAATTATATCAAAAGGATATAAAACTGTCGCTTTGCTAAATTGTTTGTACACACCCTTTGCTTATTTGTAAGAATGACACATATCATTTTATTAATGAAAAGAAAATTCAATAAATTTTAACATAAAACAAGATCTATTGAGAACTTATATGAAAATTTTAGCAATATGCTGTCACCAATTTCCTCATCTGCAAAATGGAGATAGATAATATCATCTTCTTATGGGTTGCTGTGAAAATACTCAAGAGTAATGTACGTAAAATGCTTATCACCATGTCGGTGGGAAAGTGATGCCCCATTCATTTTTCCACAGGGATGATGACAGCTTTTTTTACGCTTGAAGTCTGTAGTTTTCAAAATATGTTCTAGTGTTGTAAAGTGAATCCTTTTTACAAACTCTTTGTAGAGTTAGATGATCCCTTTGGAATACAAATTCAGGCTCCCGTGTGTGTGTGTCTATACGCACATCTCTCAAATAATACTTCAAGCCTTATAATGAAAAGCTACCTTCCTCACTCTTGACTCTGGTTCCAAAAACATCTTCTTTAATTTTCTGGTTGAAAATCTATATTTCTAAATTAGCTACTCATACAGTATTTTCATTTTTCAGCTTTTGACTATTTATACTTTCTTTCTTCTCTGAAACAATCAGCATGAAGAGTTTTTACATATGTTAAAAACATAATTCCCCTTGCCCAATATAACTATTTAATGAATTAGGATAAATTAAAATTCAATGTCTACTGTTTTATAAGTGTTTACCATTTTATAGCATATGAATCTTATCCAGAGATGTGCTACATCAGATATTATGAATACATTTTCTTTCTCACTTTTTCCTTTTACCTTTTAAATGGGAAAATTCTCTTGTTTCTTCGTTGTCTTCCTCTGGATTCATCACTGGTTCATCTCCTTCCACCGGAAATTTAAATCTCTTTCCAGTAACTTCTGATGCATGAGACAATTCGTGAGCTTCAGGTTTTGCTTGGGGACATCCCTCTTGGGCTTCAACATATACACAGGCCCACATATACACAGTATGTCTGGAAGGATAGAGGAGAAAAAGATGCTTATCTCTGTGCAAAAGGACTGGGAGACAGTGGTAGAGTGAGAATATTTTACTGACTTTGCACCACTCTTTGAAGTTTTCTTATACGTGTATCTACGACGTAGTGGCCTCCCTCCCCCCAGATTTTTAAAATTAAAATAGCGTTATATCCTTATCTACTGGTTTGTGACAGCAAGTTGTAGAGAAATGTGAATATATGATCCAATTTTTTAACGAAATTAATAAAAGCAAACCTGCACAAAAAATTTATAATTTTAAATATGGGCACATCTTTCTATGAGTCCGTGTAAAGGTGGGGAAAGGAATGAAGAAAAGCTGTTCAACATCCAGCTACCTGTACAGTCTAGGGGTCCAGGGAAAGCCGCACATCCAACCCTGCTCCTGGAGCTCATTTCCTCCCCCTGTGAAGTCAGCCTGACTTATTCCAGCCCCACCCCCGCCTCTTCCCGCCTCTGGAACTGGTCTCCGCCCACAACGTTTGCGTCTTGCTCCGCCCACAGCCTGGTCTCCGCCCACACCCTTGTCCCCACCCACAGCCCCGCCACTAGAGCTGGTTTCCACCCACAGCCCCGCCCCTAGACCTGGTCCCTGTCCCTGGTGCGGACCCAACCCGCGACCCGGCCTCTAACTCACTCTAGAAACTAGACACCTCCCCCGAGGCTGGGGTGCGTGGCCCCGCCCCGCCCCGCACGCCGCCTCAACCCGGAGCCCCCAAACGTCCCTCCTCCTCGAACTTCCGTCCTCCCCAAATGCCCGCCCGAGACCGGAATGGATGGATGAAGCGGGGGGGGGGGGCTTTGCAGTGTGTTCCGTCTTCTAGGCGCAGATCGGATTCTCGTGGACGTTCGGTCTCAGGGGTGGGGCGCCGTGAGCGGCGGGCGGTCCCGGCTCGGGTAGGGGTCCAGGGAGGGCCCCAGGCTGCAGGCAGCCCCGTCAGGGCCCGCTGTCCCTCCGTCCCCCCACAGCCCCGTTTCCCCCGGGCTGTTGGCTCAGGGCCCCTGAGGCTGCTGTTCCTCCAGGCTCCGGGCGGCGCCGTCCCCTCCTCAGAGTCCCCGTCACCGTCCTCCTTGTGATGTTGTCCCCAGGGGGCTTATCCGAGTCTTCAGGCGGTGTTTGGTTTGTTACAAATGGGGGCGCTCCTGGCGTCTAGGGGGGATGCAGTAATGCTGCTCAGCATCCTCCAGGGCCCAGGATGGCCCAACAGAGAATTATCCCCAAATGTCAGTGGTGCCAAGGTTGAGAGACCTGCTCCAGGGCCTGAAAATCTCCTGAGTCCTGAATGAAGTGTGGAAATTGTTGACAAGTGAGCGAGTCACTAACAGGGTCCCTAAATGACAAGCTTGTTTAAAGGGTCCAGAGTCACCAAAAAGTCTCTGTCCAGCCAAGTGAGTTGAGCAACACAAGTGCATACAGCACGAAGCTGCTTTCTCCGATCTCGGGGAGCAGGTGGCTGGATAGGAATCGGGAAAATCCAGTCACAGCCTACAGTTACAGTTAAATCAGTAAATACAAGAAAAGAAGAGTGAATGGGGTGGTCTTTCCATCCAACACCCTATAAAAGGCCTCAAAAGCTTGTTTGCACTTTTTTCCCCCCAGACACGAAAAGCATCCATGGAGCTCAAGTTTGAGGTGAAACCAGTCTCAGGGTCCACCTGTCCTTGCTGATCCATGGCTTTCTGTGTGACCAGGTGAGTACCCTGTGGACTTGGTACCAAGAGGTTCCAGCAGCCTCTGCTGTGCAGAAGACCTGCCAGTGGGGTATCCTGGGCTCGGGTTGTCACCACATGGAGTCACTGAGAGTGAGGGTATCTTGAGAAAAATTATTGATGTTTGATGGATTATATTCAAGGGAAAGATGGTAAACTGTGTGTGGTTCTGTGTGGTAAATATTTCAGTAAGTACAGTTATATGTGAATAAGAACATATGAAACAAACGTAAATAACTGCAAATGTGGATTATAGTAGAAAATATAGATTTACTTGCATTGTATAATAGTCAAAAGTCAGGATTTATATATATTATAAATACAGAAATGTTTTGCATGTGTATGTAGTATTAGAAGACATCCCATTAAATATTACCAGGGATACTCAGCAACATTCCTTTGACCCATTCAATTTGACTTCTAAAGTCCTATAAATCCTCCACAAAAATGTGAAATAGAGGAGAATTCAGGAAAAGAGATGATTTGAACTTCTTTGTCTTAATAAAAAATTTAAAAGTGAATTTGCCAGTAGCCAGATTTATTTTGAGCATTCTTTTCTTTATGACATTTCAAATCATTTAAAGGAATACTAAGCAACACTGTAGATTGAAAGGAAGGGCAATAGTCTCCAAAAAGACTGTCCTCACCACCTTGCCTTCTAAAGGGAATTAACTTTGTTTCTTGAAGCTTTTCTAAAGTAACGGTCTGGTGATTCACGTTACAGAGAATCTTGTTAAGTAATTTTGTATTTAGTTGTTGGCTTCTACTAATTGTGTGTGTGTGTGTGTGTGCCTTTTTCATTCTAACTTTCTTGTGACATTCTTGAGGGGAATGTGTGCTTGTCATGCAATAGATAGTCTCTGAGTGTATAATTTATGGTGACCAACCATCCTCGTTTATTCAGGACAGAGGGGTTTCCCAGGACACAGGACGTTTAGTGTTCAAACCATGGCAGTCCTAGACAAACTGGGATGGTTCCTCATCTCATGAGCCATGTCCTGGGGCACATGCATGGGGACCTGGAGAACCAGAGAGACCTTGTCCCACCTCCATGGAATTTATATTGTATTTGGGAATTTGGATTTTAGACAGTTAATGATGAGAGTGATGTGGAAGTTTGGCACAAGTGGAATCAACCTGAGGGGCCCAGGAAGCCCTGTTGAGAAGGACTGATATTTAGCTTGAGAGCTAGAGTTGGTACTGGACTTAGCTAGTTGGAGGGTTTGACTGGATGAGGGTGTGTGAGTGTGTTCAAGAGAGCATTTCAGGCAGAGGGACCCGCATGAGGACACCCCTGAAGCAGAGAGCCTGGTGTGTCCATGAACTGAGAAGAGGGATGGCTGAACCGAGTCAACACAGGGGCAGGGGGGTGAGCCACACCGGCAAGGGGGAAACAGGCTGGACCAGATCAGGGGTGACTTGGGACTCTGTTCTAAGACCAGTGGGAAGACTCTGGAGAGATGCAAGTAGAAGGATGATGTAATTAGCGTTTTGGTATAAGCACCGGGGTTAAAATGGACTTCATGGTTAAGAATGAAGACTTAAGAGGCATGATGGGAGGTGCTGGGAATAAGATTAGGAATAAGATGATTCTTCCCTCGGCCTGGGTGATGGCTGTGGAGTAGGAAAGGAGTCGAAAGAAAAGACCTTGGAGTGTAGAACCGAGAGAACATAATGGTACTTTCTTGCCTGTATGTGTCAGATGGCACAGGGCACTGACTGTGCTCCTCGCTGCTGTCCGTGCAGATCTGCAGGTGTCCCCTCGCCCAGGTCTGTGTGTTCACCCTTTTTTGCCACTCACATGCCCCCCTCCACATCCTAAAGGATGTCAGGCCTTTCTTGTGAGGGGGTTGTCTCACACGGGAGACAACTAGGAGAGCCCCTCCAGACATCAGAGCAGCCCCTTCAGAATCTCCCTCAGCCTCCTCCCTTCCCCTCTCTCGCCTTCCACACCCAGAAGGACCCCTGCTCAGTATTCCACATCCCCATGTTCTTACTCCCCCACGCTTGAGAAGGGTGGGGCATCCACTGGGGTGGACATCATCTGCACCTTCCACTCTGACCCACGCAGGTCCGGGGCTGGACAGAGTGACTCTACTGGGAGTTGAGCCATGAGACCCAGGGCTTCTACCACCTGAGTTCCTTCACCCTGGACGGGGACAGCCTCTACGTCAGTGGTGAGGGGCTGTGCTACAGCCATGCTGTCTCTCCCAGTCGGAGTTCTGTGTTGCCTCCTTTGCTCTAAAGTGAGCTGTGATCCATCTTTCTATCCTCCCGGTCTGGGTTCAGTCTTGTCATCACTGTGTGATCACTGGGTCCAGCCACCTTCCATCTCGTTGCCTCCCCCCTGAACACCCCTCCCCTCTAATTTCCCCTCTGCTTTTCCCACAAAGGTCCCTACATCTTCCCTCTCCTTAATCCTTTATGATCACCCCAACACTTGCTCAGCTCCTCTCGCCTTCTCTCCACAGGTTACACCTATGGAGCCGTGGCCCCGACTACAAACAGTGAGTATTCCTGGCCCTGATTTCCTGGGTCCCGTCCACATTTGGGATTGAGGAGCACATGTTCTCCTACACCTGATGTCCGTGGTGAGGGAAGGACCTGGAAGGGCCGTAATTCATCCCTTCTCTCCCTCCCAGGTTCTGGTGGAGAGTCCCAGCCCAGGGTGAGAAAGCCTTAGACAGAGACATGTTTTCCACCACATTCTGACCCCATGTGATTTTCACTTTAATTCTGCTTAAGCGTCACCCTTGGTCCTCCTTCTCCACGTATCCCATCCATCTGTCCAGTTTTCTGCCCATCCATCTGTCTCTCTTCCGAGTTCAGTCTCTCTTGTTCACCTATCTCTCTCTCTTGGGCTCCACTCATCCACAGGCTTGCTCATCTCTCCACTCACACAGTCACCCGTCCCCTCACTCTCATTTATGCTTCATCTGCGAATGTTGGTCCTGGGATAGCCACTGCTGGAGCCAGGGTGAGCCTGGGGGCTCCTCCCACTCTATCACTCCCTGAAGACAGCCATCGCCAAAGATCCCGAGTCAGCCACCACGTCCATGCATACTTGATCATCACCTGTGCCACCAGAAGCCACCACAGGTGTCTGGGGGCCCCTTTTCCTTCCCAAGAGAAGCTCTCTGGCCCCACTCCTCCACCAGCCAGTTGTGATCCAGTAGCTGGGAAACCAGGGTGTGAAATTCTGGTTTTAGGGCAATCATTCTGATCACAAAGATTATAGCAATGATTTAGTCTAAGGCCAGCCCTCAGAGAGACCCTAGTCTTGTGAAATTAACACACCATTATAATACAATGTGGGATGTTTTGGGGAGAGGCACCTGGCATAATTTGGAGGGGAAGAGCTTGCTAGATAAAGTTTCACCAGAATTGACTCTTTAAGAATGTGTAGGAGGGACCCTGGCAAATAGAGGATGGAGGGTTTTCCTGGCAGAGTGGATTCCATGAGCAAATGCTCCAGACAGAAACAACGTGGCGTAAGGGGAGAATTGAAACGAATTTGGGTTGCGTGAAGCATGAACTTTAACCCGCAGTAGATGGATAAAATGAGACTGAAAGGTCAGCAGGAGCCAGATTGAGTAGAGTCTTGAGTCCCAGGTCAGGAAGGTTGAACTAAACACTGAAGGCCATAGGGAGCCATGGGTGGTACTAGAGCAGTGGTGGCCTTAGTGAGGTATTCATTTCAGAAAGATTCTTCTAGTGGTCCATGTAGAACATGCTTTAGATAGAGCATCCAGTGAGCCTGCTGAGGTTTTGGTCAGGGTGAAGGTAGTTAAGGCCTGAGCTCGGACAGGGATGGAGTGTATGTGAGGGCCAGTGTGCAACTGGAAATGGTGTTACTGGGAGGAAGGAGGAGCTGAGCAGATATGCTGGTTCTGACTTGGGTGACCACATGGGTGGGTGCTGGTGCCACTGGGACAGAAGACGACAGATCTTAATGAGTGCAGGACTCTGGTCTGGTATCAGGCTAGCTCTCAGTGATGGCCATGACTTTCCCTCTCATATTGCAGCTTTGCGGCACAACCTGAAGACCCTCACAGTCAACGTCACCATCTCCACCCTCTGGTATTCATCAGACAGGAGCAACAGCTCAGCCACGTTCAACTCCACTGAGAGGGTCCTGCAGAGCCTGGTGAGGCCCTGGTCCCAGCAGCTCCTGGTGGGTTAAATCCCACCCAGCCCCTCCCCCAACCCCTGTCCCTCCTGCTCATCCTCCTCCTCCATCCTCCCCAGCTGGATCTTTGTTCAAGAAGAGCAACCTGGGCCCATTCTACTCGAGTTGCAGACTGGTCTCCCTCAGGTGAGACCCTCCCCTCAGCATTTGCCCCTTATGACCAATTGTGTGACCACCCCTCCTTGTCTCCCCACTGTCCTCCCATTTCCTCCTTCCAGTTCTGGCCCACACCCCCAGAGGTTTCAGGACCTCTCCCTAGAGTCCCCACATCCCTCTCTCACCAGGCCTGAGAAGGATGGGGCACCCACCATTGTGACGCTGTCTGCACCCACCACACTGATCCCGTGGGCCACCATGCCTTTGTGCTGGGAGCGGAGAGCCTCCACCTGTCTGCTCTTCCTCTCGGTGGCTCCAGGCTCTGCAGCCCAGAGTTTATCCATCCAGAGAGAGCACCAGCTACATTTCTGCATCATCATCGGGAACCTCAGCAACCTGGAGCCCACATCCTCGGAGTACACCGTCCTGCTGAGAGACACCCAGGACCAGGTGGGGTCGCCCCTCTCCCGTCTCTCCTTGCCCTGAGGGCAGTGTCATTCCTCCGCCTGACTTACATCTGTTACGTGATTGTTTCAAACCTTCATTTTCCCTGCGTGTCTGGGTTCTCTCAGTGTCCAGAGGTGATGTCCTAGCTGCCTTGCCCATTTCTCACGTGGGTAAACTGAAGCTCAGAAATGGGAGTATTGTGCCTAAGGTCACACAGTGAGTTAGGGGCAGAGCCAGGATTTGAAGTCAGGTCTCCCTTGCCCCAAGTTCTGTGATCTTTCACTGGCTCCAGTGGCGCCCTGCATCCCCAGGAGAACTCCATCTCACCCACTCTGCCTCGCGTTTGTTCTAGGTCACCAAGCTCTACAGAGGCAGCCAGCTGTGAGACATATTCCACTCCTGCCTGGTCACCGACTTCATGTAGTTTGAGGAGATTGGAAGCATTGGCTGAGCTAGTGGCTGATGACTCTGAGCTCAAGTGACACATCCTTGATCTGGAAGTTACTGACATGGTGCCCATTCTGCCCCACATCCTTGTCAGCTAATCCTACCATCTCCTTCCATAGGTTTTCAGGAGATGAGAAAAGCATTAACATTTGAGGCCACCAACCTCCAGCATCCTCCTCCTTCTCCTCTTCTGGAGACTTTCAACAAATATCAGCAGTCTAACTGTGCTCTCCAGTAGTGGAGCCATTAAGCACATGGGGCAATTTAAAATATTTATACACCTATTGAGTTATGGTTCACATATTGTGTGTGGGGAGGAGTGTATTTTTAAGGTTTTTCTATATACAGTATCTTCTCATCTGCAAAATAAATAGTTTTACCTCTTCCCTTCCAATCTGGGATACTTTTATTCCTTTTTCTTGCCTAATTGCCCTCATTAGAACCTTTTGTACCTGTGATTAACATACGAGATAAGGGAAGACATCATTGTCTTGTCCCTGGTCTTAGGGGGAAATTTTCAGTCTTTCACCATCGAATATGGTGTTAGCCGTGGGTTTTTCATCGATGCTGTTTATAGGTTGAGAAAGTTATTTTATATTCCTAATTTGTTGAGTGTTTTCTTTTTTAGACATGAAGGGCGTTGTATTTTGTCAAATTGTTTTCTGTATATGTGGTTGAGATTGCGTGGTATTGGCCCTTATTCTATTAATATGGTGTATTACATAATCAAGTTTTCAGATATTAAGCCAACCCTTCAACTAGAGGTGAGAGATTAAGATGTTCTCAAGTCTTTCCTGGGCGTGCCATAGCCCTGAGCCCTTGTGGCCTTCTAGATGCCCTCAAATACACTGCAGCTTTTCAAAGGCCCCTGTGGACATCACATTCCCCCAATTTTTCTTCTAAGTTTTTGGCTCACCTCTTGCCTGCCTCAGCTGGTATCACGCCCTCAGGCAACTACAGTAGAAATCAATTATCTCTGATTGTTTTTAGCAAGTGCCCTGGGGTTGGCCTTTCCTCCATGGGCAAGCTCTGAGTCAAGTAACGACAAGCCCTGAACATGGGGCTTTATCGGGGAGCTGCCAGGCAGGTCAGCTAGTGAGAGTTCGGTGGGGATGGGTCTTTTGAGAGCTCCAAACCCATTATGGCTGCTGGGCTGCTGGATGTCTCAGCCACTATAGTTCTGAGAATGATCGTTTTCAAAGTTATGGAGGATATTGTGAGAGCAGGATGGGAATAGTGCAAGTTATAGTGCCACAAAGTTGGCTCCCTTTATCAAGAGTCCACCATGTTTCTTCACTAAACCCTCCTCAGATTCTTACAAGCCGTTGATTAATTTCTAGATTTCTGAAAAGTTGATTTTGACCATTTTTACCAGTGTTCTCATTGTTGTCATGCATTTGCAGAAGTCCTTACTCCAAAGTTTCAAAAATGTTCTCCCTGTGGTTATTTATTTATAAATTAATTACTTTAAATGAAATTATATGAGAAATTCAGTTCCTCACTCACACACAGTAGCCACATTTTAAGTGCTTGATAACAACATGGGGCTAATAATGAGTGTATTTGGTAGTGCAGACAAATGTTTACATTATTGCAGAAAGTTCTCTTGGACAGAACCCTGAAGCAGGGAATCTAGAATCAGGGTAGAATTCCAGACACCCTTGTTGATCACTTGTGCCCCTCCAGGTCTGTCCCCCACAGTAACCACATTGGAGCAGACTCCCTGTGTGCCTTGCCACCTCGGTCCAGAGACTGGACAGAGTTGCCATCTATGAGGAAATCCTGCGGGTGATCTAGAATATGACACAGCTGCAGAACTTGACCCTGGATAGGAAGAGTGTCCTTGGGGATGATAAGGCTCCCTGGTCATTGAGAAAGAAAGTGAGGCCTTTCCGGGGACTCTTGATGCCTGGGGCTTAGAGAGCATTGAACTTTCTCAAGCTGGCAGGAGGTGGCTTAGTCCCCTAGTCTTTACCCACCATTGAGAGAGAGAAAAGGAAACCAGTGTAATATAGGAGGCCCTCAACCTTCTCCTAGACAGCTCTGTGACTTAAAGATAGTCACCTCCCCTCTCTGGACTTTTGTTTCCTTATCTCTGCACTGACAGCAACTTGGCCAGATCGTCAGTGATGGCCTCCAGCTGTGTGTGAAGCAGACTTACAGGTTTGTGGGTGGATGTAGTTTCTGATCCACAGGCTATAGTTTGCCAAGTCCTGCTGTAGATGAGCACCAATGGGCTAGAACTTTCTGCAGTGGTGCAATGTTCTATATCTGTGCTGTCCAGTGCACAGCCGCATGTGGCTGTTGAGTACTCGAAGAATGGTGTTGGGACTGGTTTTTATTGTTACTGATTTTTAATGTTACTGAGGTACTAGAATTTTTATTTTATTTAACTAAAATTAATTTTAATTCAAAAAGAGACTTGTTGCTGCTCCATATCAGACAGCAAACCTCTAAGAGGTTGTCTGGGTAGAGGTATAAGTTGGGGGACCTGCACCTCTCCCCCCATGCCCACTGGGTGTTTTGTGTCCTCCTCTTAGAGTTTATGTTGTAGCGGGCAATAACAAGAATAGAGAATTGAATCTTATCAATTATTTGATGTGAACACACTCATGCTTGCAGGCGGAAATCAGAGAAGACTTCCTGCAGGAAATTACATTGTAGGTTAATCCTAGAAAATGAATATTAAGCAAATAGAAATGGAGAAGGGGATGATGTGTTTCTAGGCACGGAAGAACACTTTTGAGTTGGATTTTACAAATTTAGAGAGATCCCGTAGGCTTGCCACCTGTGATGATCCATTCTGCCGCCAGCTGTCATAAGAAAGTTCAGCCCAAATTCAGTCCTCTGTGCCCAGAGGTATGAATTTGGTTTAATTTATTACACTTTTGTTCTGTGATAATGGTCTTGTATTTTGTAGCAAAGTGTGCTCACTTTTTAGAGATGGAAGCTAAAATGGGGTGAAACATCATGATGTCTACTTGACTTTAATATTTCATTGAAAACATGGGATGCATCAAGGTTGGAAAGTGTTAATAATTTATACATTGATGCAATATTGTTTTAATTAGATGGAATATACATTGTTAAATTTAGATGATGGGTGTTTATGAGACTGCTCCCTTTATTTTTCTGTGTCTAAAAAGTTTTGTTAAAAAGAGTGAAACACACTCACATGCATTCTCCATTTCATTCAATTCCAGAATATTCTCCCAACAGAGATGATGCCTTGACTGAGAAGCCAGGTAAACCTGCAGGAAACCTCAGCCCATGGTAGGGCTGAGTAGTATTCCATTGTATATAATACATACCACATTTTCTTTATCTGTTCGTCTGTAGCAGGGCACTTGGATTGCTTCCACTGCTTGCCTATTGTGAATAATGCCGCAGTGAACACAGGGGTGCATAAATCTCTTTGAATTGTTGATTTCAGTTTCTTTGGATAAATACCCAGTAGTGGCATAGCTGGAATGTATGGTATTTCTATTTTTAATTTTTTGAGAAATCTCCATACTGTTTTCCCTGGTGGCTGCAGCAGTTTGCATTCCCACCAGCAGTGTGTGAGGGTGACCTTTTCTCATTATCCTATCCAACATTTGTTATTTTTTGTCTTGGGATTTATAGCCATTCTGACAGGTGTAAGGTGATCTCTAATTGTAGTTTTGATTTGAATATCCCTAATAATTAGTGATGATATACATCTTTTCATGTGTCTGTTGGCCTTATGTATATCTTCTTTGGAAAAATGTCTGTTCATATTCTCTGCCCATTTTTAGATTGGATTATCTGTTTTTTTGTTGTTGGGTTGTATGAGTTTTTTATATATTTTTGAGATTAACCCCTTGTCAGATATATGATTTGCAAATATTTTCTCCCAGTTAGTGGGTTGTTTTTTCGTTTTTTTTTTTTTTTTTGTGAGGAAGATCAGCCATGAGCTAACATCTGTGCTAATCCTCCTCTTATTTTCTGAGGAAGACTGGCTCTGAGCTAACATCTATTGCCAATCCTTCTCTTTTATTTTCCCCCCCAAAGTCCCAGTTGATAGTTGTATGTCATAGTTGCACATCCTTCTAGTTGCTGTATGTGGGATGCGACCTCAGCATGGCCGAACAAGTGGTGCGTCTGTGCGCGTCTCGGATCCGAACCTGGGCAGCCAGTAGCAGTTCGCGTGCACTTAACTACTAAGCCACGGGACCGGCACTGGCTTTTTGTTTTGTTCATTGTTTCCTTTACCTTGCAGAAGGCTTTTAGTCCCATTTGTATATTTTTTCTTTTCTTTCTCTTGCCTGAGTAGACATGGTATTGTAAAATATGCTACTAAGACCGATGTCAAAAACTGTACTGTGTATATATTCTTCTAGGAGTTTTATGGTTTCAAGTGTTACAGTCAAGTCTTTTATCCATTTCAAGTTAATTTTTGTGTATGGCGGAAGATAATGATCTACTTTCATTCTTTTGCATGTGGCTGTCCAGTTTTCCCAACAGCATTTATTGAAGAGACATTCCTTTCTCCATTGTATGATCTTGACTCCTTTGTCAGAGATTAACTGAGCACAGATGTGTGGTTTTCTGTCTGGGCTTTCAGTTCTGTTCCATTGATTTATGAGTCTGCTTTTGTGCCAACACCATACCATTTTGATTACTATGGCTATGTAATATATTTTCAAGTTAGGATTGTGATGCCTCCAGCTTTTTTCTTTCTTCTCAGGATTGCTTTGCCTGTTCAAGGTCTTTTGTTATTCCGTATACATTTTAGGATTCTGTTTTCTATTTCTATGAAGAATGTCATTGGGATTCTGATTGGGATTGCATTGAATCTGTAGATTACTTTAGGTAATATGGACATTTTAACTGTCTTTATTCTTCCAATCCATGTGCATGGAATATCTTCCCATTACTTCAGGTCATCACTGATTTCTTGCAATAATGTCTTATAGTTTTCATTGTATAGGTCTTTAAACTCTTTGGTTAAATTTATCCCTAGACACTTTTTTTCTTTTTGTTGCAATTGTAAGTGGGATTGTATTCTTGAGTTCTCTTTCTGTTAGGTCATTATTAGAGTATAGAAATGCAACTGATATTTGTAAGTTGATTTTGTACACTGCAACTTTGCTGTAGTTGTTGATTATTTCTAATAGTTTTCTGATGGATTCTTTAGGGTTTTCTATATTTACAATCATGTCATCTGCAAACAGCAAGAGTTTCATTTCTTCCTTTCCAATTTGGATTCCTTTTATTTCTTTTTCCAGCCTCATTGCTCTGGCCAAAACCTCCAGTACTATGTTAAATGGGAGTGGCGAGAGTGGGCACCTTTGTCTTCTTCCTGTTCTCAGAGGAATGGCTTTAAGTTTTTCACCATTAAGTATGATGTTGGCTGTGGGTTTGAGATATATGGCCTTTATACTGTTGAGGTACGTTCCTTCTATACCCATTTTATTGAGAGTTTTTATCATAAATGGATGTTGGATCTTGTCAAATCCTTTCTCTGCATCTGTGGAGAGGTTCATATGATTTTTATTCCTCATTTTGTTAATGTGGTGTATCACATTGATTGATTTGCCGATGTTGAACCATCCCTGTATCCCTGGTATAAATTCCACTTGATCATGGTATATGATCCTTTTAATATATTGCTGTGTTCGATTTGTTGATATTTAGCTGAGTATTTTTGCTTCTGTGTTCATCAGCGATATCGGCCTGTAATATTTCTTCTTTGTGCTATCCTTGCCTGCTTTTGCTGTCATGGTGATGTTGGCCTCATAGAATGAATTAGGAAGTGTTCCATCTTCTTCAACTGTTTGGAATAGTTTGAGAAACATAGGTATTAAATCTTGTTTGAATATATGGTAGAATTCTCCAGAGAAGACATCTGGTCCTGGACTTTTGTTATTTGGGAGGTTTTTGATGAGAATTTCGTTCCCTTTACTTGTGATTGATCTGTTCATTTTCAGTATTTCTTCTTGATTCGGTTTGGGAGTTTGTGTGAATCTAAGAATTTATCTATTTCTTTTAGGTTATTCAATTTGGTGGTATGTAAGTTGTTCAGTGTATTTTATTATTGTCCTTTCGTTTTCTGTGGTATCTGTTGTAATTTCTCATCTTTCATTTCTAATTTTATGTCTTTGAGCCTTCTCTCTTTTTTCCTTAGTGAGTCTGGCTAAGGGTCTGTCAGTTTTGTTTCAGTCTTCTCAAAGAACCAGCTCTTTGTTTCATTGATCCTTTCTACAGTATTTTTCAGTCTCTATTTCATTTAATTCTGCTCTAATTTTTATTATTTCCCTCATTCTGCTGACTTGGGGCTTCATTTATTCTTCATTTTCTGGTTCTATTAGGTGTAGTTTAAGGTTACTTATTTGGTATTTTTCTTTTTTGTTGAGCTGTGCTTGTATTGCTATGAATTTCCTTTTTAGAACTGCTTTTGGCGCATCCCATAAGAGTTGTTTTGTTGTCTTTTCATTTTCGTTTTTCTTCAGGTATTTTTTTATTTCTCCTTTGATTTGTTCATTGATCCAATGGTTCTTCAGTCATGTGTTCTTTAGTTTCCACATATTTGTGACTTCCCCGTCTTTTTTCTTGTAGTTGATTTCAAGTGTCATAGCATTGTGGTCAGAAAAGAAGCTTGTTATGATTTTAATCTTAAATTTATTCAGGCTTGCCTTGTTTCACAACATATGGTCTATCGTTGAGAATGTTCCATGTACACTTAAGAAGAATGTGTATTTTGCTGTTTTGGGAGGGTATGCTCTATGTATATCGATTAAGTTCATCTGATCATATGTTTCATTTAATTCCACTATTGACTTTTTGCCTTTCTCTGCATGATCTATCCATGGATGTATGTGGGATGTTCAGTTCCCCTGCTATTATTGTGTTGCTGTTAATTTCTCCCTGTGGGTCTATTAATAGTTGCTTTATATTCTTTTGTGCTGCTGTGTTAGGTGCATACATCTTTATAAATGTTATGTCCTCTTGGTGGAAAGTCCCCTTTATCATTATATACCGCCCCTCTTTGTCTCTCGTAGTCTTTTTTTTTCTTGAAGTCTGCTTTTTCTGATATAAGTATGGCAACACCTACTTTCTTTTATTTGCCATTTGCTTGGAGTATTGTCTCCCATCCCTTCATTCTGAGCCTGTTTGTTTTTAGAGCTGAGATGTGTTTCCTGGAGGCAGCGTATTGTTGGGTCTTGTTTTCTAATCCACCTCACCTCTCTGTGTCTGTTGATTGGAGAATTCAATCGATTTACATTTAAAGTGATTATTGATACATGAGGGCTTAATCCCACCTAATCTATATTTCCATTGTTTCTCTTCCTTTGTGTTTCTAACTACCATTTCATTTTGGGGGTTTTCTGTGGAGGGTTTCTCTTTTTTTATGATCTATGCCTGTGTTCTGACTTTTTCTTTGCTGGTTACTGTAAGGTTTGTATGAAGATCTCATAGATGAGATAGTACATCTTCTGATAGCCTCTTATCTCCATTAGTCTAAGCAGGTTCCATCTCTTTCCTCTTCTCCTTCTGAGTTATTGTTGTCACAAGTTATTCATTTTTGTGTTGTACGTTTGTGACTAAGTTGAAGTGTTTATAGTTACTTTTGAAGCTTTCCTTCCCTTCTTATTTTAAGTTATAATTAAGTATTTGTTACCCTGTTGTGAAACAAAGCTGTAGCTTTCTGATTTTGTCTGTCTATTTATCTTTTTGCTCAAAACTTTGTAGACATTTGCCATCATTTTATTTCTGGTATGAGGACGTTCGTGATCATTGCTTGTATGGGAGATCTAGTGGCGATGAACTCCCTCAGACTTTGTTTATCTGGGAAAACTTTTATTTCTCCATTGTATCATAAGCATCGTTTCACTGGATAGCGTATTCTTGGCTGAAAGTTTTTGCCTTTCTGTATTTGTAATATATCATTCCATTCTTTCCTTGTTTTTAAAGTTTCTGCCAAGAAATATGCTGAAAGCCTGATAGGGCTTCCTTTGTAGGTTATTTTCTTCTGTCTTGCTTCCCTTAATATTTTTTTTTGTCATTGGCTTTTACCAATTTTACTATTATATGCCTTGGAGAAGCTCTTTTAGCATTGATGTTATTAGGCTTTCTCTTGGCTTCATGTACTTGTAGGTCCTGTTCTTCCCCAGGTTTGGGAAGTTCTCAACTATTATTTCTTTTAACAATCTCTCTGCTCCTCTCTCCCTCTTTTCTCCCTCTGAAATACATATAATTCTTATGTTGCTTTTATAATTGAGTTGTATATTTCTACAAGAATTCATTCCTTTTTTAAAAATCAGAGTTCTCTTTCCTCGTCCACTGGAAGAATTTCTATTTTTCGATCCTCTAAATCACTAATTCTTTCATCCATAATATCAGCTCTATTTTTTAAGGATTCTAGATTCTTTTTTATCTTTTTAATTATGTTATTCATATCCAGAATTTCTGCTTGTTTTTTTTTTTAATAGTTTCAGTATCTTTGATGAAGTATTCCTTTTCCTCATTAATTTTATTCTTGAGTTCATCAAACTGTCTGAACACTCTTGTAATTTGGTGAGTTTCTTTATGATAGTTATTTTGAACTCTGTCATTTAGATTGTAAATTTCTGTGACTTCAAGTTTCGTTTCTGGAGATTTGTCATTTCTTTCTGCTCTGAATTGTTACTGTAGTTTCTTATGCTGTTTGATGAACTAAACTCTTGTCTGTGTATTTGTGGTAGTATCAGGTCGCAGATTCCACCTGCTACCGCTATGGGGAAAGCATGAGCTGTGTTTCTGATCCCACCCCAAATGCTGGAAGTTGCGTGGGTACAGTGGGTGTTCCACTCGCTGGGAAAGCATTCCCACTGGGCTCAGAGCTGCCACCACATGGAGGCACGTACACAGTTGTGAGACCACAACACTACTATGGGTATTTGTGCCACCTGCGAAAGCAGATATGTGCACGTATATCTGCTGCTGCTTTTTCTTATGCTCATGCCAGCCTCTGTACTTGGTGGGTGGGGCTTCTTCATGGGTTCTGAGCATTGTCCAATCCTTGGGACTGCAGTGGCATGGTGGGCTTTCCATCCATCCAGGAAAGTGTTCATGTGCAGCTCCAAGGCTGCCACCAACCCCTCCCAGAGTTGCACCAAGGCGCATTCCTACTTTTGGGGATGCAGCTTTACTATTGGCTCTCACACCAACATGGGAAGTGTTCGGGCGTGTGCACAGTGCTGCCAGGGAATGGTTGGGGATAGGAATGAATTCATAGTACATGCAATGACAAGCATAAATATCAAAATAATTATGCTGAGTGAAAGAAGCCAGTAAAAAATGAGTACATAGTATATGACCCCATTTATAAACATTTTTGTAAAATGCAGGAAAATCTATAGGGACATATACCAGATCACTCGTCTCTGGGAATGAGAATGTGTTTGCAAACGGCAGGGAATGAGGAATTAAAATGTGCATGAGGAAATTTGGGGAAGATAGTGTTCCTTTTCTTCATTGTGGTGATGGTTCAATAAGTTATAATCAAAATGTATCAAATTGTTCACTTTAAATATATGCAGTTTTCTGTATATCGTGAATACCTCAATTAAGCTAGAACATGTAGGGGAAAGAGAGAGAGAGAGAGCCGAACGAGGGAAAAGGAAAGGAAAAGAAGGACTGAGGGTGAAAATTAAGTGGAAAAAAGGAAGAGGGAGACACAGGAGGCATCGGGTCTCTGTGGCTTTGGCATCTCCTTCCCCTGGAGTCTCCCATACTGGGCAGCTGACTGGACCATTCTGATGAGCTCTCCTCATCTCACAAGTCACTGTCTGCTGACGGAGGAAGGAGAGCAACTATGAGGTCCAGTGACGACGCCTGGGCTATTACCTGCCTCATGGTGACCTACGGAAGCTGTGATGACTAGATATGACTAGATCTGAGGTCCCTTTTGCCCAGCTGGAGTCCACAGGAGCTTGACTGGAACAGAATGAAACCACATTGGACGGATGCAGGTTCTGAGCCTGTCTAGAATTGGCCCCTGATTGGCTCACAGGGGACTAAGCTGAAAGGTTTCACCTTCCTTAAGTCCTGAAAGTGACTGCAACTTCTGTCCTGTGGTGTCACACCAGTTCATCCCTCGGGGATACCAGAATTGGTGAAACCAGCACAGATGTTGCCATCATGTAATATCGAATCCCCACTTCAGCGCAAGGTTTCCCTTCTAAGGAAAATTTGGAACCTCCCTCCCCTTCACTCTGTGCAGCCATCACACCCCTCTTGGTTCCTCCATATTCCTCCCCCACTGAAGCCCTGGCAGTCTCAGGTTCCCCTTTTCTGCTTCATTCTCTGAAGCTCAGATTCACCAGGACTTCCAGGTCAATCTCCCTTGATGGCTCCTCTCCCCACTCATGCGTCCTCCGTGACGGGAAACAGGCCAAGATGGGAGGAGGAGTGGGTGAGACATGATTCTGCAGTCCCCTTGGGCCTTGGGACCTGAAATGACTAGGTGTCTGGGAAGCCTGAATCCCAGAGAAACACCCAGGCTCTGGGAAGAGTGTGTCTGCTCTGGATGTAAAAGTGAATAATACTCGGCGGGAGAAATCTGAGGGAAAAGAAAGAGTCTTTTTTCATCTTTCTCTGTACAGAGTCCAATTAGCCTCACAGCAGAGGCTCCCCAACAAGCAGCCCAGAGCATCCCAGGCATGAGGCAGGCTGCGCTGTTCTGCCGTGGGTCTGTGAGAACAGATTACATTATCTGTACACTCTGTGCAGACGACCACAGCTGAAGATACCCAACGGCTGATAATTAAAGTCACAGTCATGGCACTCTCGCAGACTTTTTGTGTTTGAGCTTCACATTCTCAATCTGAAGCAGTGATTCTCCAAGAATGCACACTATGAAGATTCTAATGATTAATAATATTAATATATTATTATTGCACACTGCATACATTATACATTATATAGTGTACATTATAATTATAAATTAATGTATAATCATTATACATTAATATATTATTATATATTAATTATTATAATATCATTATCAGTAATGATAATAGTTATCATTATTGACAAATTTCTTCTAAACAACATGACTGGAAAGCTCTGCGTGTATGATCTCAGTTACAGTCACAATTTTAGGGATTTATTCCCATTTTAAGCTAAAGATGTGGAGGCTCAGAAATATTAAATAACTTGACAAAGAAGGAAAAAAATTACTACAAAGCTAAATTAAACACCTATTCAAACTATGTGTGAAAGAAAAAAAGACGTTATCTGACCTACAAACAGACTCAAATTTGACCTCACACAGGCCCACAGTGAAAGAAGCGGTAAAGAATGTACATCAGGAAGAAGAAATGTGAACCCAGGAAAACATAACAGGAGTCACAAGGAAAGGAAAAAACATCTGTCTAATTTAGTATTAGTTTTAAAGCAAGACATTAAAAACACATTCGAACCAAAATTCCAGATGATTACCACATGGAAGAATAGAGGAGAGAAGATTTAGCTAAAAAATAACTCATTTTTTAGGGAAGATATAAATACTAAGATACTCTATTATTGTTTAACGCATTGCTCTCAGAAACTGATAAATCTGTGGAACAAAAGTAAGTAATGATAAAGAGGATTTGAAGAGTGCAACATACTCGATCAGGCAAATAGACAAATCCCAACACACTGGCTTATTGTGAGACTTGTGATGCTGAAAACAGTCGTTCTCCTGACAACATGATACCACAATGGCATATCGATTTTCATGAATCAAATTTTCAACACATATAAATCTAAAAAAAGGGACAACCCAGAAGTTCATGATATGCAACTGTGATTCAACATGCAACAAATACCAGAAAAATAGAGACCCAGAAGTAGGTGTCTTTTTTGAGAAGACAGATATAACAGCTCTTTAGTGCTATATTACGTTGGAATCTATTGCAATATTACACAAAAAGGACAATCCATTTGGACTACGTGTGTTTTTTCTGTGAATGTGAGGGCAAAACTCTAAAGAATCCCCTGACTGTGAAAACTCCTGGTCTTAAAATACAAATAGATAAAACTCAGTAAAGGAAAATGAGAGAACAAAATGAGAAAGAAATATCTCCTTTCTCTTCTCACCGGAAACCCAATCTCTAACCTCAGAAGGATCACTGTCTGTATCTTCTCTGTCATACAAAGGAGTCCAAGAAAAGAAAATTATTGGTATATATTAAAGTTTCAAGAGCTCAAAGAAAGAAATCATCGGGACCCCTGCAGAGGCATTAATGTAGTGTGAGCTCCATGTTATCTGCGCCGTCTTCTGTTTTCTTCAACGTGTTTGTCGGGATGTCCTTCTTGGCCCCTCACTCTCCCTGCCTAGCTAGCAAGTCTGTCTGCATCAGTGCTACCGACAGTCTGTCTCTTGTCGTCTTCACTTTCCCTTCCTGTTTCCTGATATCTTCCTCAGTCACCAGAAGACGTTTGCAAAGGAGCTGTGGGATGTACAGACAAGCTCCTGGGATCATCTCTGCTGAATCTGAAGACCAGGAAGGGGTGGGCAAGGGGAATGGAGTTCAGAACACCTGCGAGCTCACCTGGCAGGGATACACCTGTGCAACTAGGTGCAAGATTCAGCAGGGCTTTGGCAAGGTCCAAAGCACTTAACACTTCTCCTGCACTCTGCAGGCCTGGAGACCTTGGAGTCTCTTCTGCCAGCAGAGTTGTTGGGGCTGCTCCAAGTTTTCTTACCTTTGATGGTATCTGACCTCATTGCCAGGATAGGATGTGATTCTAGTAACTGGTCTCTTGAATATGTAACTGGACATCCTCAAAGGGTTGGAGATGCTCAAACCAGGCTTTGGTTTAGATTGCTTTCCACAATCATATCACTTCCTCTGTGATGATTTGACCATCATACTTCTTCTCCTCTTACCCTATAAAAATAAATTTTGAAAGTGGATCAGAGTTATAAATGAAGCCTGCCTTCCCAGGACAATTATTTCAGATTCCCTGTACTTCTACCCTCCCTCTCTCCCTGTGGGGATTAATCTGACCTGTGTCCTGGGACATCATCAAAGAGATTTGGGTCAAGAAAAGAAACCACGAGGTCAAAACTCAGGACTACGGCAGGTCATTTCTTCTCCCCCGTGTTGTTAGACACTTATGTGTATGACTTTATTCTCTTTTTGTCCTTTTCTCTCTCAACAACAAAATCCTTGGTGCTCCCTGTCAAGACACACGATCCCCAGTCTTTTTCTAAATACCAAATCAAAATTGGGAATGTGGATCAGAGTGATAAATGAAGCCTGCCTTCCCAGGACAATTATGTCAGATGCCTTGTACTTCTACCTTCCCTCTCTCCCTGTGGGGATTAATCTGACCTGTGTCCTGGGACATCGTCAAAGAGATTTGGGTCAAGAACAGAAAGCTCGAGGTCAAAACTCAGGACTACGGCAGGTCATTTCTTCTCCCCCATGTTGTTAGACACTTATGAGTATGACTTTATTGTCTTTTTGTCCTTGTCACTCTCAACAACAAAATCCCTGGTGCTCCCTGTCAGGACCCACTTTCCCCAGTCATTCTCTAAATCCCAAATCATAGTATTCTTCTGTGCTATATGACTATTCATTTGATTATCCCATTGACAAGTTGGTGTTCATAGCTCCATTAGAGCTTAAATCAGTAGTGAAATTATCATCCACCCCTCTCCTAGTGACTCTTATTTGACAACTGTGAATATTAAATCTCAGTACAGCGAAACTATGTCTGAAAAAATTCAACTTAAAAATGGAGAATGTGCTGTAAGTGGGAAGTACACACTGGATTTATGAAATCCAGGAAAAAAAATGTAAACTCTCTCATTATTAACTTTTGTATAGACTGCACCCACATTGATGATATCTTGGTTATAGTTGGTTAAAATATACTGTTAAAATTAGTTTCACTTGTTTGCTTTCATTTTTTAAAATGTGGCTACTAAGAAAAAAATTAAATTCTATAATATAGAGTGCTTAATGTTACTATTGGACAGTGCCGATGAAGCCATCAGTGAAAATAAATACCAGAGAAAGTGGTTAGGGAAATTTTTTTCCCTAGAAAAGGCATCTACACTGGCCCACACTGCAAGATGAAACAAAAACTGTCATACACACACACACACACACACACACACACACACACACTGACATAATGGAACAAACCTCTTCCTAGAGTCACCACTTCTCCCATGGCATGAGGTTGCACTCCTATTTAGTCTTAAGTGGACTAATCTCAAGAAAGAAGGCAGAAGTCAAGGTAATTTACCAGTTAGGAAGATCTAAAACCAGAGACTAAAGCTCAAGATATGTGGTGAATTTCCTGTCGTGGCTTCTGTTATTAATTCAATATGTTAGGGAGACTTTTCCAAGGAGGGTTGTTTTAAAACTCACTTTTTCTTTTCTATGTAAAAATAGACAGGCTATGTAAATTATAATTACTCTAGCCAATCAATGAAAAGGAGATGATAGAACACTACTGGATTAGAGATTCAGGGAACAGCTGACATTGGGTTAATTTGGCCTTAATTAGGCTGATTCTGATTTCATGACCGTCATATTGATTGTATTATGCTAGAACCTACAAAACTTCCCAGCCTCCCTACTATTTAACTACTAAGGCCCACCAAGCAGACAAGTCCTTGCTGACACATCCCATGCCTCCATCCCTTCTGACAACACCTGGAGGATTTTCCCCAAATCCCACTCTGTCCCTGCGCTCTTCTACCTGACCAAGGGCCAGGGAATCATTTTATCCAAGGTTCAGGCTCTGTGTGTGCCCAGCTCTGAGGATGGCACTTCTCCCTCCAGTGAAGACAAGGATCAGAGCGCAGACGCTGTGAGCTGCAGCAATTGGACAAAGACTGGGGTTTGCTGACAGAAAAGAACCTTTAGTGGGCACGGTTACCAGGGTCCAAGAAGCCCCAGTGATTCCTCCAGGGAATGTGATGCAGGACAAAGCAGGAATGTCTGCGTGTGGTTCGGCTTGGGAATGTTTGTAAGGTCACATAGGTGACATTGGTAATGCATTCGCCAATGTTGTTCACTCATTTATTCATCGTATGTCATGGAGTGCTTTCTACATACATCCAGGCAACAGTCTCACCCACTGGGGCTCACAGGCAGTGTCAGAATAATTTCTAATATATAGGCACAACACTGGCAATACGCTAGGTGTTCCAAGCATTTTTCAAACATTACCTCCTTTAATACTCTCCATAAACCTACAAAGTAGGTATGCTGATCATTATTGTCAACTGAGTGATGAAGAAACTGAGGCACCAATCAGGTAAATAACTCAGTCAATACAAATATCTAGTAAGGGATTGAGCTTGAATTTGGACATGAGGAGTTAGCTCCATACTCTGTGCTCTTAACCACGACATTTATTCTCTAAAGACTTCACATCATGAACAAATTTGAACAGTTATTCATTTTCTTGGTGCATTGATTAGCCACACTATTTTATTTGTATGAAAAATAGAATACCTGCATAGAAACTACTGCACATACACACTCAAATTACATCTACCAATGTCCCCAGTCCCTGAAAATTAATACAGAGAACATTTCAGAATGTTTCTTGCTCAGGTTGGGAGGACTCTGACGAAATCTCAGTGTTACTGTAAGAAGCTGAGGACAGGATGGGACTGGATCTCAGGGGAAAGGTGTCCTCAGGAGTCACCATTGAATGACAACATTGATGGGAGTGTCTCAGCAGTGACTGAATTCAGGATCTGGTGGTGTTTTAACTTGGTGCTTATCTTCTGGCTGTGGGTTTATGGTGATGCAGCACAGGGAGAGTGTTCACTGTGTTCTTGGGGAAACCAGACCCATGAAAGAGAGGGAATGACGGTTCCCTTAAACAATGGACTCGTGGTGGGAAAAATTCGGCCTGGAAGAGACAGTCCTATGCCTGCTATAACCAGAAGGAATTGCCTCTGCATCAACCAAAGCAGACAGCCCTTCCCCGTGCACTCATTTTATCTCAATGGGAGGAAGGAGGAGGTAATCATATAATGCTCTTCTGGATGTAAGATCTGTGATAGTAGCGACTGTGCTAGGAGGTTCTGAAAGGCCTCTCTGAGGCATTTCAGACCTTTGCTGTGACCAGAATGACAAGTGTAAGCACCCCTGTGTATGTCTGGGAACAGTTAGTGTGTCAAGGAGAAGGCTCCCTGATGCAGAGACTCACAGGAAGAAGCGAGATTGACTAGGGAAGGTCAGAAATGTGGCCAGTGTGGCTGGAGTGAGCCTGAGAAGAGAGAGTGAGAGGAGAGAGGAGGGTGATCAGGCTGGATGCTGGGACATGGTAGACTGTTACTTTCTGTTCCTCTGTGACAACATTACTCCAAAACCTACCACCTATACAGTACAAATATATAACATCTCATAATTTCTGTGAGCCAAGCATCTGGCATGAGTTAGCTGGGTCCCTGTGCCTCAAAGTCTCTCTGAAGCAGGGTTGTGGTCTCAACAGGGCTCAAATGGGGGAGGATTCCCACCCAAGATCACTCACATGGGTTTTGTCAGGATCCATTTGGACTGAAAGTCTGAGTTCCTGTCTGTCTGTTGGCTGGACACTCCCTCATTTCTCTCTTATGGAGCCTATACATAGTGCAACTGAAAACATCAGCACTTGCATTCCCAGTTCTGGTGATTTGATACAGAGCGAGAGTGAGAGAGAGAGAGTGAGCGAGAGAGAGAGAGAGAGAGGGAAACAGAAGGAGGGAGGTAAGTAGGGAACCCAAGTAAGCCAGTAAGCAGGAAGTGACAGACGTTTTGTAATTTAAACTTGGAAGTGACACCCCATCACCTTGGCTGTGTTCTGTTGTTCAGAAGCCAGATACTGACCACTTAGTGATGACAAAAGGATGTGCACTTCAGGAGGCAGGGAGCATTGGGGCCATTGTGGAGGCTGCCCATCACATATGCCAACGTGAGGCACTTGGGACTGATTCTGAGTAAAACAGGTGACCGTGGAAGGGTTAATGACAGTGGATCACAATGTCTGAATTTCCTCTAATTTCAACTCCTACAGGATGCAGACCTGAAAATGAGGCCCAGAGGGGCAGTCACTTTCTCAAGATCACACATCTGGAACCCAGAGAAGTTCTGACTGGTAGTCTATGTGATGTCCTACTCCTTCTTGTACTTCCTCCATCTCTAAGTGTGTACATTAGACACTTGTGACACCAGCCCAAAGGTGTTGTACGTATTATCACATGTACCCTGACAAGGTCCCTAGGAAGCTGTTTTTAGCCCAATCCTCATTGTGCAGTTTGGGAGACTGGGGAGATCTTGAGAGGCACAGCATCTTTTCCAGGACACAGAACTGGTAGGAGAAAAGAGGTCTGACTTCAGCTCTGTCTCCTCAAAGCTGTGCCCCTGAATCCACTCCCAAGGAGCTGTGGGGAGGGTGGTGATGGGTATTTGTGTACGGTGATGGAGATGACACGAGCAAGGAGGGAGAGCAGCCAACAGCCTAGCGGGGGCTTTGGGTGGGTCTGATTGAATGAAGGGGTTAAGTATTGGAACATTGAAGAAGTGACCTCACTTCCTTGGTGACAGCCCCCAACAGAACTTAGAACTCTGGTTACCAGGCACCCACATTGTAATCACAGCCTCCTGTCCAGTCATTTGAGTGGAGACACTCGACAGAGCAGGATGTTCTCATGTTGTCCCGTGACTTTCCGAGGCTCTGGCCCCCGGAAAGCCCAGAATGAGAGCATGTTAAGTCGCTTTCGACATTGGCTCAGCCCTCACCTCGAATGTCTATGGCCTTTTGGCAGGAGGAACCATCAGGTATCAGTGTGGGCCAGGGCAGGCCACTCTAGGTCAGGCCAGAACTGTGATCCCAAAAGGACAGCCCCACACCCCTTGACACTCGTGTGTGTGTGTGTGTGTGTGTGTGTGTGTGTGTGAGGTGGAGTTAGGGAAGCTGGGGATGAGGAGGACCCAGCCTGGGCAGGAGCAGGAAGCTAGATGGTGGGAGTCGAGCAGTGTGTTATGTTCATGCTCAAGATCTTGGTTGCAGGAGAGGAAGGTGAGTGCTGGGGACCAAGATCCTCTATCTGCATGTGAATCCCGGGCCCTCAAAGTGTCCTCGCATTCCTTCCCTGATGAAGTCTATGCAGATTCCCCTCTGTGCCTGATCTGTGGGGGTGTTTCCCCCTGTGGCAAAGTCCAGGCAGGCCCCTGATCCCTCCTGGCCTGACTGCTGGGCACTGTCACTGCAGAGCTGCACCCAAGAGATGGTCGAGGAGCTGGTGGATGGTTTCCAGTTCACCCTCTCCCTGGAGAGAACACAAGTGCACCAGTCCATCCATGACCAGGGCTGCTCTGAGGTGAGTGTGGGTGCAGAGGGGTCTTCACACGCAGGACTCTTAGATGACAAAGGCAGTACTAGAATGCAGGCTCAAATCTGAGAACCCCCTGGAGTCCCCACATCCAGAATTTTCTCACTAGAGTACCCCACAGTCCCACTCGCAAAGGAATCTGGACCTCCACTCCTCCCCACCAGCTACACGGGAGGGTAGAAAGTCACCTCAGTCCTCCTGGTGGTTCACTGTGATATCACTTACTGTATGTGCCCCCTCCTCACACCCAGTGTGAGGATGAGTTCACTGTGAATTTAAATGAGGCCTTCAGGATGCGTGCCCTCCAGGCAGGCATGATGGAGAAGCTGACAGAGTCCATGGCACCAGCTTTCCTGAGTAGGAACACGTCCAGCTTCACCACCTTCATGGTCAACTACTCGGCCTTAGACACATTCTACCGGGTTCTGGACCAGCTGTTTACTAGGTGAGTAGCCATTCCCTCCTCAGCACAGTGGTGACTCTGCCCACTGCCAGCTGTGTACATTCGGCAAATCCCCACATCTCTCTGAACCTCAGTTTACTCTTCTGAAAAGTCGGGGGGGAGGATAAATTTCATGGTGATCTTGTAGGGACTAATGGGATCAGAAATGGCAGGTGCTTACCTGGTGCCTGGATCTGCAGAGAGCGCTGTGGACGTGCTGTGGTTGTCCATGGTGTTTATTTTTCTCTTCACTGTGAAAAGTAGTCTGCCTCACTGATCTCTAGGATGTGGCCTTTCTGAGTGTGGAAAAACACATAGAAATCACCCTGTCATGGAGTTGAGCTTCCATCCAGCTGGTCCTGATCCTTTTCCTTGGGGTAGCCAATTAAGGATTTCTGGGGCAGCAGAGAGGCCCTAGGCCCACTCAAATGTCTGGGATGGTCTGGCTGGACTTCATTCATTCAAGTGTGTAGATTAAATACCTACTACATGCAGGACTTTTGAGGACACTTAGTAAAGTCAGTGAATGAAGTAGACACAATCGCTGTGCCTCAGTTGTCGTCTGAGAGTCAGACAGTGACATTAGACATCTTTTGCAGGTCCTGTCTTCCATGGTACATCCCAAGTGATGCCCTGATAGCCTCCTTTATAGCTTGAGGCATCTTCCCTTATTCCAGCCAGTAGGGCAGAGCACAGGACCATCTAAAAAAGTGAGTGGTCTTTGGGTCCAGAAGAAGGGCTTCCTGTCTCTACTGAACAAGCTGTGGAGGGAGAGATGGGGGCTGTGGCTGGGGCGCGCCTGTCAGAACCTTGCATCTCACACATCTTTTGATTCCCAAGGGAAGGCTGAGGTCTGGTGGCTTCCACTCCAGGAAGACAGGAGTCAAAGAATTATGGATGGGTGCCAGGACCCCTGGGAAACAGAGGGGTGGCTAGGCTGAGTTGTCTCCAAGAGACCCATTCCCATCACAGACCCATCTTAATCTGTCTCCTTTTTCCCATATCTACCTCTTGTGACCACCACCTCCAGGCCCAAGACAGGAGCAACCCGCTCAAAAACCGGCCTCTGCTCAATCCAGTTGCACAAGTACATGGAGGGTTAGGCTGGGCTGTGTCCCGGCCCTTCAGGAGAAGAGTGTCAGCAGGAAGAGAGTCACGACAGGCTCTGTGTTCAACGTGCTGGATGAGCAGGGGCTCATCGCCGGGATGAGAAGGGGCAGGCATCTGTGCCTTGCATGAGAAGTGTGGAGGGAAAGGCTAGGCCTCTGAATCTGTTGCCCAATTGCCTCCCCCAGTGTCATCTCTTCTCTGGTGGGAACCTGCCTGGACCCAGGGCAGGATTTCTGGGAACCCCTGCACTTTCCCTGCTTCAGGATGAAGCTGACATCTCTGCATCTCAGCTTGCCTGGCTCGGAGCTGGGGGGCCACGCCTACTTTTCTCCAGGTCCAGCTGGAGCATCCAATGCCCATTGAGGCAGATCTGGAAGGTGAGAAGACTGCAGTCTGGGAAGATGATCTGCAGGATCTTCAAAGTCTAGTTTCCCTTAAAGGCAGTGGGGTCTTTCCTGGCTGTGACAGGGACCGGGGAAGTCAGCTACTTGAGTTACACTGTTTCTGTCTCCTGCTGCAGTACCATCTCCAGAGCTCCCTCCGGCTCCAGAGCCAGAGCAAGGTCTAGCTCCATGGCTAGATCCAGCTCCAGTTCTAGTTCCACCACCTGTGCTACAGCGGGAGCCAGTGTCACCTCCATCAGTCCCTCCAGGGACAGAGCCACCACCAACATCAGCTCCAGCCCCAGTGCCAGCTCCTGAGCTGGAGCCAGCTGGACCATTGGCTCCAGGGAGAATCATCACTCCACCTGGAGAGATAACAGCAGAGCCAGATCCAGCCCCAGAGCCCACCTGCCCCTGGGATGTGACCAGATAGAACCTGTTGAGGGAGGAGAGGCCTGACTTCTTGGAGTTACCTCCCCGGCTGGTGGCAGAGCAGTTGACACTGATGGATGTGGTGAGCAGCGGGGCTCTCAGGGCAGGTGGGTTCGGCCTTCGCTGTGCCATGAGCTGCCCCACACTTGACATTTCCTGATCCAGAATCCCATGATCTCGGTCCAGTTTCCCTGCTTACCCTCATGTGACCTGAACAGACTTCTTAACTCCCAAGCTTTTGCTGTCCTCATGTGGACAGTAGAGATGGACACTGAGAGCAGCTGCCATGCAGAGTGGCTGTGCAGCTGGACGAGGTGAAACAGAGAGGACGTTGGGCAGAGTCTGCGCTTTGGTGGGGGAGGGGAGCACACTGAAGTGCTGTATCGTCCTGGGTAGTTCACTCATTTGCCCAGGAGGCCTCAACAGCCTCAGCACTAATTAGGCACCTCATGTGTACATGACTACAAGGCAGAAAAACAAAGCCTGTGGTTGTTGCTGCCTTGGAGAAATGTGTACCTGAAAGAGAAGAAAGACCCTAGGATGGTCAGTATGGGTGGGAGATGCCCCTAGAGACGGTCAAGCAGGAGCCGAGTTCTGATGCTTGTTGGAAGTGAGACTGGGCAGCGAGCAAATGCCACTTCCCTGCACCACATTATCGTGTCCTGGGTCATCCTGTGCTGGGTGCCCTCAGGGGACACAGGTAACACGCAGGGACTCCCACAAGCCTCAGGCCGCATTATCAGCTTCCTGAGCTCCAGCTCTGACCTCTGACCCGGCCTGGGACTGTGGGAGCTGGACACTGAGCTGGGTTGTGGCAGGGCTGGGTGACACTCCCTGTCCTGCCCAGGATCTCTTCAAGAAAGTGATGTCCCACGACTTCCTGGGCTCCATCTGGTGCCAGTGTGACAACAGGGGTAATGAGCACCTGGCACCCACCATCCTTGCCAACATGACCCACTTTAACAGAATGGTCGAATGTGTCATCACCACCTGCATTGGGGACCCGAGCATGACGGTCCAGGACAGGGCCAGGGTGGTGGAGCTCTGAACCCAGATGGCCAGGGTAAGATGTGGGAGGCCCTGAGAGCCCATCTCTGGAGTCAGGGGAACTGCCCCTTCTCCTTTCTCAGCTCTCATGTTTGAAGTCTGTGGTCTGAGCCTTTGCACAATACTTAGGCCCCTCCTGCCAGTGCTTCGATGACCTGACTCCTGGTCCCAGTGGTGGGAATCTCACCCCTTCCTGGGCTCCTTCCTTGGCTTGAACCAAAATCCTCCTCTTGGAAGTATTCCTCATCAGGTTCCAGCTGTGCCTTTCCCTGGTTCCCTGAGCCGCTGTCTCATCCAGGACAGGAGATGTCAATGAGGCGACAGAAACCAGAGGAAGCAGTGCTCCAGCTCCCCCTCACAGCTCATTCTCTTCCCTTCCCCAGGAATGCCAAGGCTTGAGGAAACTTTCCTCACTCCATGTGATCCTCTGGGCTCTGCAGGGCCCCTCCATTCAGCCTTTAAAAGAGACATGGAGATGGGTGTCCAGGTGGGTAGGCCTCTCTCCATGCTAGGACCACCTGGGTGGACCAGACGCCACACAGGGCTGGCATTGCTCTTCAGTCAGTTGGGACCTCCTGGAAGACAGCAAACCCTGGCGATAGGGTCTAACCTGGTTGGAAGGCTTGGAGTCTTTCTGAAAACTTAGGCCAGTGGTTCTGCTTCAGGAATCAGTTTCCCTAAGTGACAGATCCTGGCTTGAGCCAAATTGAAGATTTTCAAGTGTTTTCAGCAACAAAATTCTCTGTCCACATGAAATTAAGACTGTTTAAAACACATCTGCTGAGAAGATAAGAGAATGGAGGCCCCAGGTGACAATAGGAGAGCCCCTTCCCCAGTGCCAGACACCTCAGGGCTCAGAGGACACAGTCAAAACGCTCATCCAGGCTGTCTGGATCTTCTGGGTTTTCAAACAAAAGGGATTTTCCCTCAAACAACTCCATAGTGTTTCTTTCCTTTTTTCCCTCCTCAGGAAGAACTGGACAAAACTTAAACGGTTGATGAAAACAAGCCAGCGGGAGAGCAGGAAGTGGCTCAAGGAGGTGAGTGGAGGCTGGAGATCTGGAAGGAGGGGAGGTGAGGTGGGGAGGGACTAGCCAGGATGTGCTTTGGGAAGTTTTTCACTTAAAGTTCAATGAGAAATAACGGTCTGTCTTGTCCAGCTTGACAGGAAGCGGGGGTTGTGAGCTGCAGGGGCTGGTGGGGACTGTTTGGGGCAGGAGGTGTTGGGAACGGGATACAGTGGTGTCGCCTGGACTTTTCCAGGAGGTGAAGAGCTGGCAGAATGAACAGGTCTCTGGCTTCCATGTGGACCTATCAGCTGGCCCTCTTCCTCCAGGCTGGTGGGTGGATGGAGTGGGTGGGGGTTCCTTTCTTCCTAAAGCAGCCCAGCCTGTCCTCAGGAAGCCAGGCCCCTGCTGCTCCTTCTGTCTTCACTGCACCTTGCAGGGGAGGGCACTCTGCCTGCTCCAGGGATGGGCACTGTGAGGTCACACAGGCCTTGTGAACACAGGGGCTGCCAAGCCTTGGGCCAAATGGTGGATCTGGGACAGAACTGTGTGCTCTCTGGGAGTGTGCGATCTAACCCTATAGTGGTCACTGCTGACAAATCAGTGAGTCTCGCCCGGTGCCTTGTTGACAAAGATACACCCCAGATGGCAATGAGAATTATCGGGGAACCTACAGATACTTAATGGACCTTCCTGACAGGACATTAGACGTCTCCAAGTAAAAAAGGATTCAAATGTCACCATTACACAGCGCCATGGTCACCCCCTACACTGTCACTCAGATGTGGCACAAGGGGGTCCCCTTCCTGAGTGAATAAAGGAGGAGTTCTGTGCAGGGTTTATCCTGAGGGGATCCTAGGGAGCTGAGGCTTTGGCATGGCCTCAAGTGCAGCCTGGTGTCAGAGAATCCCAGGGGGCTGGAAAACACAGAATCCACTTGGATAGGACCCCGAGACACCTTGTGCCTCCCAATCCATGGCTCAGGCTGACTGAGGGCCTCAACACACCCCGAGAGTCCAGAGCACAGGACCTTGGTCAGAGGTGTGTCTGGAGGAGGAGTGAAGACCGAGGGCCAGGCCCTTTGGCTGAGAGGGGGGGTGGTCTCCTCTGTGCGCCCCTGAGCAAGTCACTGCACCTCTGTGGGCCTCGGTCTCCTCATCTGGGATATGGAGGGAGATGATCTGTGGTGCAGGCCTCACAGTGGTGATGAGGTACAAGGGAGAGAGCAATTTGCAGGAGCTTTGTGCTCCTCGTCCTCGAGGGGGGAGTGGAGAGTACTGGTGACAGTCAGATGACACTGAGTCCTCAGGCGACCCTGGGAGGCATGGGAATCCTCCTCACATTTTCCTGATGAGGAGAGAGGCTTAGGGGCCTGGGCAGGCCTGAGGGCACAGAGGAGGGAGTGTTGGAGATGGGAGTGATCTAGAATCAGAGCACTCTGGAATGGGAACAGCCATAGACACCAGATGTCCTGGGTCTAGGATCAGGCGCCTGGGAGACACGGGGAAGGGAGCATGGTCTCCCTGAGCCTGTCCTTGACCCTGCAGGAGGTGACCTCTGTGTGGGCCACCCTAGAGATGGATCCCCAGGGAGCCCAGGAGAGGCCGCAACAGCAGGTGAGGGGGCCTGAGGGGGAGGGTGTCAGAGGAGGGGGTCTCTCTCCTCATGGCTTGAGGCCTCCCTAAGAGAGGGCTCCCTCCTCCTCCAGCCAAGATCCTGGAGCCCCAGAGCCTCAAATGCCTGCCCTGGAAGTGACCAGGATGAGGCCTGAGAGGGCTGGGCCCAAGATGAATTAGAGTGGAGAGGGGCAGGGAGCACATACCCTAGGATTTGCCAAGAGCAGCCCGTAGGAGGTGACTGGGGAAGTTGTGTGCTCCTGGAGGGGCAACTGAGGGGAGGCTGCTGAGGATCCTAGGCTGCTCTCTGTGGGAGACTGTGTTGGGCAGGAGGCTGGGGTGAAGGGATTTGGGGGAGGGTCCATGGGGGCACCTGAGAGGTGGGACTCATCTCACCACTCCCACCCTGATTTCACAGGGTGTCATCCCCTTCCTGGGCACGTTCCTCTATCACCTGAAGCTGCTGGACATTGGGATGGAGGATGATCTGGAAGTGAGTGAGCCTGGAGGTGGGGCCAGGGAACAGGATCCTGAGGTTTGGGAGGCGAGAGCCCTGCACTGGGCCCTGAGCTCTCAGTACCTGGCAAACCTTCTCTCATGAGAGCCCCATGGCCACCCCTGGGAGCTGGGGAGTCAGGCCCATCTTAGCAATGCATGAATAGACGCTCTGCGTAAGCCCCCCACTAGGCTCCTTGGGCTGGTGAAGCTCAGAGCTGCCTGCCTGCAGAGCTGCAGGAGGCTGTGTCTGAGCTGCACTCAGCCTCCCCCTCAGACCCTGCCCCTGGGGGAGTGTCATCAGCCCCTGCAAGTGAGGAAGCACTTCTATGGTCCAGCTGTCCCTTCCTCCCTGAAGCCTCAGTCTTCCCATCTGTCATCAGAGAGGGTGCGCTACATAAGGTCTCTGGCCTCAGCTCCCCTGTCCCTCCTGCTCTGGAGCCCAGAGCCTGGCCCAGTGTCAAGTTCTCTTTGTGGAAGGTCTGCCCTCTGTTGGGCCCTGACATTCCTGCAGCCTGAGAAGGGGTGGGATGGGGGTTAGTTATGGGCTTAGGGCGCTGTTTCTGATGGACATTGGCTGTCTCCCTTCCAGGGAAAACAGTCCAACTTCCAGAAATGGTGTGAGGTGAGCAGCTGTGGGAGGGTGGGGAAGTGGAAATCACAGACCTCCCCTAGCAAGACATTCTCTGGCCTCATCCCTTGGGTCAGATCCACAAAGCTGGGAATCCCATCACGTTGGTGGGTGCGGGGGGGCCTGGCATCAAGGACACCTTCCTGGATGAGGAACTAATTCAAGCTAACTGTGAGGACAGGCAAGTCCTGAATGGAGTGGGAAGGAAGGAAGGTTCCCGAGTGAGCACAGACCCCAGACCAGATCCTCACTCCGCACAAATCCCTAGCAGGGTTCCCCACCCAAGCCCTGTCTGCATCCTGTCCTTCCTCTCAGAAATTCAAAGTCATCAGGAGGATCCAGCTGCTCCAGCAGGCTGCAAATGCGTATGACCTGGAGCCCGAAGAGCGATTTGGGGCCTGGTTCCAGGCCCTGGAGCCCATCAGTGTCCATGAGAGGTGAGGGGGACAGGAGTTGGGTGAGGGCAGGGCAGACTCTCTGTGATGGCCAGCTCCACAGCCTGTGGCCTGGTTCGCTAATCAGCCTCAGAACTCGTAGCGTGGTGACCCATGGGTCACTGGGACTCAGCTGCTGGCAGGCTCTGGGAGGGGCACCAGAGGTGTGGCTCCTAGTAGCTCACAGGTCCACTCTGTCCTGTAGCTACTGGGTCTCCCGGTAGCTCACAGGTCCACTCTGTCCTGTAGCTACTGGGTCTCCTGGCAGCTGGAGCCCGCACACCAGATGGCGAGCAAAATGCGGCTCTTCAAGAGAAAGAGGAACCGGACATCCTCCAGTTTAGGGCCGAGTGAGTGTTGGGACCAGCAGCAACTCAATCCAGGGGCTCAGTACAGCTTCAGGCTAAGCATGGGCCTGGATCCCAGCTCCACTGCTGACCAGGCCTGGGACTGGCCGCTCCCCTCTCCTCTCTGGGATTCAGTTGCATCCTCTGAAATGGCTGATGCTCAATGATGCCTCCTGCATCAGGTACAAACAGGGTGCTGTTGATGGACTCAGCACACAGCACAGGGTTTGGATCAGAGTGCAGCGGGGCAGGGAGGTGTGCCATGAATCTCAGGGAGGTACCCCAAAATAGTCTGTTTCTTCTCTTCAGCTGCCACGCATTTGGCGATGAGCCGTCACACTCTGGAGACCACAAGTGGAGCTCCTCCTGACCAGCAGGGACACTGGCGCCCTCGGGGTGTACCGGGGCATCTCTTCCCACCCTGAGTGAATGAGGACATCCTAAGATTTTCCCTTGTTTCCCCTAAAGCGCGAGAGTGAGGCGCCACCCCCCCCAACTCCCTGACATCTGCACCACAGCGACTGTTAACCGATTGGGGAGGAGTGATATTATTTCTTTACTAGTAAATGGTAGATTTGACATTTACGTTATATCCTGTTTCTGTCACAGCCTGGGTGTTGTGGTGTGGTTCTTTCACTTCTTATGCTCATGTAAATGAGACACAGAATCTCACTTTCCTCCTTGAATTAAGAACTTGTGTATGGTCACAGCTTATTGCATGTGGCAGAAGGGAGGAGGGCCAGCCTCCTCCCTGGCTACTGAATGAAACCCTCAAGCCCCCCTTCCACAGAGGACAGGTGCATTTCTGTGTGGTTCACCTGGGCCAGGAGCAGAGACAACCCCTCAGATCTCCCTGGATGTAGAGGTTGGAGGGACTTTCCCAGGCAGAGCAATAACCACTCAAATGTGGGTGTCTTTCAAATAGCACCTACCAGGACCATGTCCTTCCCCAGGTCAGTGGCTGTCTTTCTACAGCTTTCCAGGGAGAAGGAATGTTTTTTGCTTCTCTTGTTGAGGTTTCTTTGATCAGATACTGGAACTTGCCATTTTCTAACCAGTCTCTGGAATTGCATCAACACTAAATGAGAAAAAAAATGTAAAAAGATAAAAGTTTGCATGTGTAAAGGACAAGGACAGAGGAAGACCATGTGCAGACGGACTAAGGGCCCACAGGACATCCCCATCAGGCCGCCTCTAGGGCTCCCTGTTCACTCTTCGCCTAGATTGGAATCCTCCTGGGATCATGGCCCATGCCCTTGGAAGTCCTTTTCCCGCTTGTTTCATATCCAGAGCGAAAGATTCATGATGCATCTTTTAAAACTACAACAGGACTTTGTTCCATAAACCTAACTGCTCCCAGTGAACTAGCATTTCCAACATCCCTGCACTTCCTTGTATGATTCTTTTTGGGTAGAAATTCCCTAGATGGCCCCCAGCCTCTCTGTCAGGTACATCATGGCCATTCCTCCCCGGCTGGGCCTGATGGATCAGGGGTAAGCTCTGGTTTACCAGGACAAGAGACCTTAATCCTGTCCACTGAATGACCCACACCATCCCTTGCTGCCCTGGGTGACATCTGGGCGCATGTGGTTCTGAGGTCCCTGGTCTCAGACAATCACTAGTTTACACAATCGTGTTGTTACTGACTTCTCCCAAAGGGGCAGCTGGGCTTGAGGTCGTAGAGCACGTAACCCCTGGGATGGCTGTGTTCTTTTCCCCAGTCTGTGCTGTGGTTATATGTATTTGTGTTACAGGGATGTGAAACTTTCTTGTTGGGAGTTTTGAAAGATGAGGCAGGAGAGGGGCAGGTATAGAAGTTGGTCCAGCAGGGGAATGCCACCAATCTTTGACACAACAGACACAACCTTAGAAATTAAAATGCTGAGATGCTCCCCAGGTGGGTGGTTAACAGACACTGCTCAGAGCTCATGCCGAGAACCCACTCAACGACCTGGAGCTAAAGGGTTAGCATCCGGCATTTTGAACATCACGCCCTGGAAACACCCTGTAAGACAAGGGCCATTGTCTTGAATTCCTTGGTACTTCTTCCCCCTCCTTTCTGAAGGCTGCAAGTGTCACCCAGGGAGGCCTTTTCAGCCAGAAGCAGAGTAGAAATCCTGGTTCCCACAGCCCAGGTCCTTCTTTTCAGGTCACTGCCATCCAGGAAAGAAAGAATTCACACATCGGTGTAGACAACACAAACACACACACTCATATCCCACCCAAATCCCAAGATGCATGAACTACTAAGAGATTAAAAGTGACTTCAGAAACAGATCAACCAATTACAAAAGAAAAGTTTCATTAAGATCCTGACTCAAATAAAATGTAAAACCAGGAAATAACCTTGACAAAACTGGGAGACTTTGGATACTGACTAGAGAGTTGATTATACGAATGACATTTTTAATTTTGTGTGTGATAACGTTATTGTGTTTGTGTTCCAAAAATCCCTCATCTGATAGAGAAACTGAAATATTTACAGTTGAAATGATGTGCTCTCAGCCATCTCCTCTGATTAATTCTTGGGGTCTTGGTGTGAGGATAATGAAAGCCAGATTGTATATGAGTTGACAATCTTTGAAGCAAGTAATAGGTACACAGAGATTGATTTTTCTCTAATCTGAGTTTTAGAGATTTTTGAAAACCTTCAGAACACAATTTTGATAAAAACAGTATACTTGGTGTTCACATTACAATGTTACAAATTAAAACATCACAAATATAAAGGAATGCTTCTCCTTCCTGACCTAAGGAAGCTCTCTCTCAGTCTGGCGTCTGTGAATGACCTGATGATGACACCAAATATTCACTTATCACATGTTTGTTGAGTAATTCCTATGTGCTCTGTGCTGTGTGCAAGGCAAACACATTTCCACGACTCTGGATCTAGTGTGGGAAGGGAGACAATGAGCCTGCTGCCAAGGTTCTCTAAGTGGAAAATAATGTCCCTGGGGGTATGCTCATTCTTGGGATTCCAAAATCAAAGCTACACAAGTTTGCCAGGTAACAGATAAGAGTTACTTAATTCACGATATAGAAATCACATATGTCTGAATTACCATGTGACAATGAAGAGAAAGATTGATGGATTTTATGTTATAATTAGATGCGAAATCATCGTGCTGGCCCCTGGCTGAGTGGTTAAGCTTGGCATGTTCTGCTTTGGTGGCCCAGGTTCAGTTACTAGGCATGGACTAACAATACTCATTAGCAACCATGCCGTGATGGTGACCCACACAAAAAGTAGAGGAAGAATGGCAACAAATGTTAGCTCATGGTGAATCTTTTTCTGCAAAAAAAAAAAATAATTAGATACAAAATCATAATAAAAATTTATGGAATCTGATTTAATATACATTCAAAGACAAATCTCATTCTAGTAGGTCTCATCACTTCATTGAGTGCAAGTTCTAGAAAAAACATACGTAAGTTCAAAACACTAATTCTTCAGCTTCAATTGTCCTATCAATTTTCATATAGAAAGGAGAAAAATCATGGTAAATAAAAATTGAGTTTTACCATGAAAGGTCAAGATCATGATAGACGTTACAAAGAGATGCTGTGAGAGTCAAGCCTGTCTCATGGGGAATTTCTCAACGGCACCACGCTCCTTTTCTTCAGCACCGATGTTGCTTTCCTCACTGTGTTTTCAGGATGCCTTTCCTGGCTCCTTGCTCTCTCTGCCTCCCCGGCAATCTCGTCTGTGCTCCAAACCACAGTCAGTCTCTCCCATGCTATTCTTCTCTTTCTGTGTCTGTGTCCTGATATCTCTAGAAGTTGCCCATTGTCTGCAGAGGGGCTGTGAGCGACCCAGACCCATTCCTCGACTCATCTCTGACCAATATTGACAGTGGCCCGGGTGAGCTCAGGGCTGGTGTGCAGATGCCTCGGCCCAGGCATGGTCCAGGGATTCACATGGACCAGCCTGTGTGACTCTTTCGAAGGTATTTGCGACTCCAAAGAACTTAAGAGTTCTCTTTCACTGCTGCAGGCCTGGAGTCCCTGCAGTCTACTGTATCCACAGTCTTGCTGCGGTTTCTCCAAGGTCTCCTCCTACTGACTGCCCCTGACCTCACCGCCAGGATGGGAAGTTATTCCAGTAACTGGCCTCTGGAAGATGCAGCTGCTTAGGCTTCAGGGTGCATAGATCTTCAGTTTTCTGAATGGGTTTAGTTTCATGGTCATACTGTTTCCACTATGACGTCAGGGAATATTTTTGGAGCTTTCTCTTTCAAAACAAAATAAAATGTGAAATTTCAACAAAATGGAGGATGAAGACTACCATCCATGGAGAATCTTCTCAGCTCACGTGGATATTCCGCCCTCCTTCTCTCCCTGGAGACATGTGTCGCAAATCACACAGTGCATCACAATCATTGGAGGGTTTTTAAAACTCAGATTACTGGATCTCAACTCAAGTAGGTCTGGGGAAGGAATGGAGAATTTTCATTTCTAAGAGGTGATGTTGAGGTGCTGGTACAGGGACCACACGTGGAGAACAGGATTCAGTGAAATCATCAAGCTGACGTGAGACAAGGAAAGAAAGCTCAAGGTCATTATCCAGTGTCAAATCCAAACCAACTTCCCTCCATCATCTTGCTTCAGGACGTTCCTCTCCTCCTCTCTCTGTCATGGTCAAATACACACAGGCTGGTGCCTCACAGCCCACTGTTATTGGGACACAGAGTTCCAAGGACTTCAGAACTCCTTTCAGGGCCTCACCTCTAATGAAATTATTCTCTACTCCACCCTTAGTCATTCACTTCCACATCCGATCCTATCTTCACCCATAATTCTCCTGCTCACCAATCAGTAATTCACAAACACCATATTCTCACCACAAATTTGCACATTTCCAGGTTTTACACAAAGAAATCCATTCTAAATATCCATTCTTCAATAAACTAGATTAGTCCAGTAGGAATATCTTCACAACGCTTTCCTTCTTTTCTTCTCCTAATCCTTTCTAGTAATCTCAGATTCACAGTCATCATTTCAATCATCCACTGACCATACTCCCAGATTCTTTATTGCCATCATATCCACCCTGCACACGTCAGATGATTTCAAATACCTGCCATGCCATGTTGACACTTACACTGAACAGAGAATGCGCCAGGAGCCTGTGGATCCCAACAGAGAATCAACAGCAACCAATGGACCTATATGCATTCCTCTAATGCTTTCTGAATGCTCTGCTCATTTCTTTCCATTTCTTGAGTTCCATAAATCTCTATATTCCGACCTCCTCCATATTTCACAGATAAATTGTTAACCCCCAGACAAGAACTATTTCAATCTCTAGTCATCATATCTACAAATATTCCTCATAAGGAATTTATTTATCATAACTTTTCTGTTGTTATATCCAAAGAAATTGATTTTTTGGCTGAAACCACTCTGATTTTAATCTTATCCTTCCATTTCAATGACATTATGCCCTCAATATTTGTTTTGATTTCCATAACTTCCCTACTGGAATCATCCCTCAAGTTTCAAATATGCACAAATCTCTACCATCTACAAACCAATCTCTCAGCCAGCATTCCTAATAGTCCTCACCCTCCACGCCCCTCCTCTCTTCCTCCTGCCAGTGATCCATTTTGAAAAGGTCACCTGTATCCCAATGCCTCTGTTTCCACAGTGCCCACCCAATCCCATCCCCATTCTGTGGATGCTTCTCTTGCTAACCTCAAGAGCCATATATCTTACTAATTCACTGGGGACTTGTCATGATTTTTCTGACATGCTCTGCAGCAGCACGTGACATTGCGGACTCCAATTTCCTTTTAAAAGACCATTTGTCCTTGGGATCCACCACCCTACACTGTCCTGCTCTTGCCTGTCTAAACTTCCTGAGCAACTTCCAGGCTTCTCTTTATGACCACCCCACAATGACTGATGCTTCCCAGAAGTCAGCCTTGCTCTGACACTTGTTCCCCATCTGCACCCTCCTTCTGGGGCAACCCCATCCATTTCCTTGGCTTCAAATACCACTAATGAGACAAACATGTCCAAAGAATCAGCAGAGACCTAACTCTGAACCCCAGACCCATTTATCTACCTGCACATTCACCATATCAGTGATGACTCAACTCACAATGACCAGGTCCCAAGTTGAACAAGTCACTTACCCAAATAATTGGCTTCTCTCTCAGTGTCTCCAAACTCACTTATTTGTGGTAATAACCTGTCTAGCCCTGGATGTCACCCTGGACACCCTATCACCCCACACTCACATATCAATGAACCATCCATCCACCCTTCTGAATCTACCTACAGGCTATCCACTTCTGATTTATTTCTACTCACCTTTCAGACCTCATACAAAATATCACTTCCAGACAGTGAACACTCCTGCTCCAGTAACCTGAATTTCAAAACTCCATTTTTCCTCTTTGTTGATTTTTTTCTATTTTAGTTATATGTGCATTATTATCTATTTCTTTCAAGATTTAGTTCTTTCTCACTAAATTAGTTATTTCATGAAGACAAGACTAATGTAGATTTTCCAAATTTTCCCAAAATAGTGTTCACATATGGCTTTGCACACAAAAAGGGCTCACATATATTATGTGTACAATATATAAATTATATTCATATACATATAAAATTCAAACACTAAAATTTTGCTTCATGAAATATTTTAAATCCATCCACTTAACTACTCTTTTTTTTTTCCCCGAGGAAGATCAGCCCTGAGCTAACATCCATGCTAATCCTCCTCTTTTTGCTGAGGAAAACCGACTCTGAGCTAACATCTATTGCCAGACCTCCTCCTCTTTTTCCCCAAAGCCCCAGCAGATAGTTGTATGTCATAGTTGCACATCCTTCTAGTTGCTGTATGTTTGACTCAGCCTCAGCATGGCTGGAGAAGCCCACCTGGGGTTCCGAACCACAGTCGCCAGCAGCAGAGCACACACACTTAACCACTAAGCCACGGGGCCGGCCACTCCACTTAACTACTCTTGTGCAAACATACCACCTTTAGATGGTACACTGCAATAAATTAGCAGGAGTAGCTTAAGATTCCAAATCCTTTCTCCTTCTAATCCAGTCATGAGACTCTAGTCACAATGATCTGTTTAAAATGCGAAAGTGATCAATTCATCTTAACTTTTAAATCCTCCATTTCTGTCTTCAGCACATATTTCTCCTGTTGTCTTATCATAATTATTAATATTACCCTTTTCATTCCCTGATATGTTCCAGTTTGGAGGGAAAACTATTTGATCATTCTATTTTTAGAGCACTTACTACATGCAAAGCTCTGGTGTAAAACCTGTGATCTACAAAATAACTAAACAGACACACTGCCCCTGTTTGCTTTAGTGTTAGTGGGAGGAAATAGATAATAAATGGCAAAGGATGTATAACATGTCATGTAGAAATCACTGCTGTGATGAACAATAAGGCAGAGAGTGAGAGTTTGAGCTTAAGCACATTTTCAAATTTCTTGTGTGTGTGTGTGTATGTGTGTGTGTGTGTGTGTGTGTGTGCACGTGCTCATGACTGCTGCCTTGATCTGATGAGTTGTTTCTTCCTGGGGATTGGGGGAGCCTCCTATGACTCGGGAAATTTCCTCCATATGCACTTAATATGAACTTTGTTATCCATGTGTATTAGTCAGGATTCTCTAGAGAATGAGAACCATAGAATATATATAAACATGTACAAGTGGAGATTTATTGTAAGAATTGGCTCACAAGGATATGGAGATTGAGAAGTCCCACAATATGCCATCTGCAAGCTGGAGAACCAGAAAAACCAATGATATAATTCAGTCAAATTCTAAAGGCCTGAGAACCAGGACCTCAGATGTCCAAGTGCAGGAAAAGATGGACATCCCAGGTCAGGAAGAGACAATGGATTCAGCCTTTCCTTGCTTTTTGTTCTACTGAGCCCTCAACAGATTAGATGATGCCCACCCACACTAGTGAGAGTGGGTTTGTTTATGTAGACCATGGAATCAAATGATGTCTTCCAGAAATATTCTCACAGATACACCCAGCAATAAGGCTTCACAGTCTATCTGGGAACCCCTGAGTCTAGTCAAGTTGACAGCTAAAATTAACCATCACATCATGGCTCTATCCAAACAAGACCAACAGAGATATGACAACGTGTCCTATGCCATTTAAACTTTCCAGAACACATGTTAAAGTAAGTAAATACAAACATTTAAACCGGATTTTATAACATTTTTCTTTAACCCAAGAAATCTAAATATTATCATTTCAAAATGTAGTCCACATCACTACAAAGAACAAGATACTCAGGTTTTCCGACCCTCTGTCTTGCTGGTGAATTTTAATGAATACTGGTCCCTCATATACCTTAATATGATCCAATATATAATTTTCTCCCATCTATTTGAGCTTTATTGCATCAAAAGGAAATCATTTTCTCATTGTCAAACTGCTCTGCTGTCTCTTTTTTTATAAATTAAAGCGATATATTGTGTTTATGTTAGAACAGAAATTAAGAATTTAAGTAATTAAGAAGGAACTGATTCTAGCAAAAGGCTGGTTTACTAAAATGGAAGACAGTTCAAGAGCAAATCTCCCAAGAAAACCATAGGGCCAATGACATTGGAAATTCAGGGTAGAATTAGAAGACACATAGGGTGTGATTAAAATGAGAGTGGAGAGAATGTAGGGAGGAATTGATATCAGAAGTGAAAATACACAAGCATGTTCCAAGTTGATGAAAGACATCAATCCACAGATTCAATTAATTCAACATTCCCGAAGCAGAGTGACTACACAGGAAATATTAATGAACTAATCTATGGTCTAAAAACCAAAGTTAATGTAAAGGATTTTAGGGACAAGAGAGGCCAAATAAGCAAGAAAAAGGCCAATTGGTGATTTCTAACTATAAAGAAAATAAGATAGACATCAACAGAGCAGCATTTTTAAAAATGCTAAAAGAAATCTCATGTCAAACCAGAATTCTACACCCAGCAGCAATAGTGCCCCAAATAAAGATGTCCTAGAAAAACTTAAAGTGAAACTTTTCACTGTTAGCAGCCTTGAATTAGACAAAATACTGCAGTGAGTTATCACATCCAAAGGACAATTAACCCAGCTTGAAAACCAGGAAAACAGGAAGGACTGAAGAGGAAAGGAAAGGATAATTTATAAATAAATATAAATGAATTTTATTTTGTGAATTTATTCTAGAAATTTCTCATGGAGATTAAAATATACGTCGAATAAAATGTATGAAAACAGTAATACAAATGTCAGGAATGTTAAAAATAGAATTGAAAGTGTTGAGGGTATTAACATTTGGGGGAGATGGTAAAAGTAATTATTCATATTAGACTGTATTAAGCATTCAGGATTTAACCATTAGTGCAATTAAAGATTTCTATATGATTCCAATTAATAAGTTTATAGAGGAAATAATGGAGTAATAAGAGTTAAATCAACATCAGTGAAGTAAAGAGAGTAAAGGAACATTAATTATTCAGGTCAAATGTTAGGGAAAGTGTAAGATGGTTGAAATAATTACAAGTTTACTGGTAATTACACGAGATGTAAATGCACTAAATACCAATTTCTTGTTAATGGCTGTGTGATATATTCTAGAGACTTGTTAATAAATATTTTGGACATACTTTTATTGACAAAGGTTTACACAGTCTCTATTTTTTCCTATTAAAACATAAGTGAGATGGACATTTTTGTACATATGAACTTCCATTCCTATTTTTACAAAGGTATCAGTAGTGGAAGAAAAAGGAAACATTAAAATGTTGATAGAAACTGCAAATACCACCTCCCGACACTATTGTATTAAATGTTTTCATACCAACAGTAGCTGACAGTGTCAATAACCCAACATTTTTTTTTAAGTATAAAGCTTTAGGAATCTCTCAAATCCCATTGATAAGAGACAGGATGTCTCCACTGAATTATCCACTGATTGGATTATCCATTCCCTTCCTCAATAAAAGGGGAATCAGAGGCAGAAGTCCTTGCATTTTCCAGCATTCCACAGGCTGTCTGCACATCAGGAGTGGTGTCAGCAGGACAACTCTGAAGCCATGGAGGAACATACATCGGCCTGTTTTGCAAGCCAACCTATTCTGGTAAGCGTGGAAGCCCTACAGACAGCAAGAGTGCCCTTTTGTACACTTTGTCCTTCTGTGAACCCTCTTTAAGTGAGCAGGCAGTAGCTCTTAAAACAAGAAGATACCTTATTGAAAGTTGTTTCCTAGGTGTTAATGTTTGTTAAGTAATGATCAAGGTGTTGTACTTTTCTGTATAGGGAGCTTTCTTGGGATAATAGGCCAGACATTTGTTTTGTTTTGTTTTTAACAAAAAACATCACTGGGAAGTGCAAGTAGTATTCAACTCTGCACTGTTGACATTGTTCCCATCTCTGGAAAATCTTTTACCCACAATGTGATTGGTCTTTTAAAAAAATATTCAGTTCTGTGCTCAAATATCACCTCATCAGTTAGTCTTTCCCTGATCTCTGCATCATCTAATTATAGGTGGGCCGGCCCCCATGGCGTAGCAGTTAAGTGCTCATGCTCTGCTGCCGGCGGCCCAGGTTCAGATCCTGGGCACGCACCAACGCACCACTTGTCAGACCATGCTATGGCAGCATCTCATATGAAGTTGAGGAAGATGGGCACAGATGATAGCACAGGGCAAGTCTTCCTCAACAAAACAAAAAAGAGGAGGATTGGCATGGGTGTTAGCTCAGGGCTAATCTTCCTCACAAGATAAATAAATAAATGAAATAATTGTAGGTAACTTCTTTCCCCTTTATCCCTCCTTACTCTTCTTCCTCCATCCCTCCCTCTGTCTCTCTATCTCTGCGTAGCCCTTACTGTTTATTACAGGATCTAATTATACCTAACACTATATTAGACATTCATCAGTCTCTTTATTAACTCATTCCTCTCACCAAGATTAAAATAAACAGGGGCAGTGACTTTTTAAGATAATTCTGGATCATGGGTTTTACTACATAACTTGGCTTATAATAGCTGTTCTATATATGGGAGGATCAAATAATTTTCCCTCCAAACTGGGATATGTTGGAGAGTGAAATGGATGGTATAAATGATTATGGCAAGACAACAAGGATGAAATCAGATGTATGACTTCACTTTTAAAAAGGATCTGAACATAAACGAGAGATTGTAAAGGAATGGTGCACTGATTAGGTTTACATTTTAAATAGATTATTGTGGCTAGAGTCTTAAAATGAATTACAGAGAGAAAGGATTTGCAATCTTAGTGATAATTTATTGCAGTATACCACAAAAGAGATTCTATCCTTGTATAACTGTAGTTGAGTGAATTTCTTTGAAAGCTTTAGAAAGTATTTTTTGGAGTTTGAATAATTTCTTTAGATAAATATGTTCAGCACCTTCTAAGGGAAAAGCAGTGAGTGAATACGGCAGTGTAAAACATTACAGTCCACATCAGTCTTCACTTCTTGGAGTATCCAATTTAGTGAGAAAAACACTATGAGAGAAATAGATGATAATACACATACAGTTAAAAACTTTAAAAATTAACAGAGAAAATGAGAACAGGGGTTGCATTGGGGGAAGGAAAAAATTGCCTGGGAAGGAACAAGAAGAAGTTTTCTGGCGGTGATGGAAATATCTTATTCTTAAAGGGATGAAAGTTATATGGGCATGTTTATTTGCCAAAACTGTACGGTTGAGATTTGTGCCTTTCAATGTGCATACATCTTTCTCACCACACACGCACAAAGGCTTAAAAGAATAATAAAGTGAGGTGGGAATGGGATGGAGTGTGGATGAAACAAAAATGGCAGATGATTAGTAGTTGCTAAAGCTGGGTGACGGGCCTACTGTGCTATTTTGTTTATTTAGTATATTGTTTAAATTGTTCTGTAATAAAACACTTGTATAAGAAGACAAACTTGACATACAGTGTTCGCTGGTAAGATATCAGTAACTTTGGGGAGGAAATAGGGAGAGAGGGATTGTCGGGGCCTGAGTGAAGCTGGTGCTAGTTCTTGGTCACACAAGTGTGTTCACTTTGTAATAATTCTTTGTGATTTACGTGGATGACTTCTGCATATATTTCTGTACACATGTTATATGTCAATAAACATTTTAAATCCTGCATATTTGCACAAAGATACTAACTCAATATCTCAGAATAACAGCAGTGTTTTGTGTTAAAGTGGAACACATTCACTCATGACACCATCAGATGGATTTTAATATTCCCAAGTATCTATTAATGCCCTCATCCTTGCGTGGTCCCTTGGGTCTTTCCATTTTTGCCTCAGTTTTGTACCTGGCATGGATTTGAGATTTTATGATGCCATCTTTCTCCAGCAAGGTCCACCCCCACCACAATGCTCACCAAGGCCTCGACACCTAGCACAGTGCCGTGTTCACAGCATGCACTCAAGACCTGTGGGACTGGGTTGAATGAGAAACAAAATGAGGAGCACAAGATATTCGTAACTTATGTCTAGGTACCATATTGTGACTTAGGAAATTGGTAGAGTTTTTCAATAGATTTGCTATGCCTTCTAATTTTTCCTATTTAAAACAATGGGAAATAGGGTGTCAGAGTTCTTTCTCAGAGAAAGTCTGATATTTCAGGCACAGATTATTGACAATTATTAATGGCCTATGACTTTCCCACCTCATCTTAGTGTTAAGTTTTTAATTCCTTACCTTGGAAATGACCTAACTTTGCTTCTTCCAAATCTTGTAGTAATACCGATGCCCCAGAAAGTAAGGCCACGGATATTCTGCTGTTGTGCGTTCTCCCTGAAAGAAGTGGAGCTGTGCATCCACCAGTCTGAGAAGCGTGTGGTGCTGTAGTATTTAGAATCAATCAGAAAAGCTAAATGGAAAAACGACTTCAGAGAATTATCACCATAACCCTCCACAGCAACAAATTATTTTGCTTAATTATTTTGTGATTCTGCAGGTATATTTAAACAGGGATATTAAAACTAGTTCCCAAGGAGCCAGCCCCATAGTAGAGCAGAAATTGCATATTACCTTCCTGCACAAACTTGCCTAACATTGTGGGAAGGACCAATGGGAAGTTTCGGTGTTGTTGCCTATGTTAACAAGGCCAAGAGGTCCACACTGGGATAAGAAAGTCCAGTGAACCAGCCTGTGTGCAGAGTGGGAGTAGGGACATGCTTATTGTCCCCTGAAGTGGCTTAGGGGTCACTTGCCAGTGCACCTGAGTTTCCTGTCTGTATAATGCAGGAATTGGGGCTGTCCAATGTGATGTTTTCTCCTTTTTATGACATGGCTCAGGGCAGTCCTTCAAAAACTCCTGACCAAGGGATGGGCCATTCAGGCAGATTGGGTGCAAAGGGAGGATCTCTGCAGCGACCCTGACCACGGGGTCCAGAGGGAGGATCATGGCAGCCTGGAGAGATAGGGGGGATGGTAGTACAGGTGGCATTGAAAAGGCAAATTCCAGGATCCCAGGCACCTGATATTTCCATTTTACATATTGAATTTACATTTCAAATACTGGCCAGGGGGCTTCGACAGGTGCTGCAAGCAACCTCAGCAATAGCCAGGCTTGTGAGCCCCACCCCTACCTGAGTACCGAACTCAAGGGATGCAGCCCAACCACACTGCACATACTCTGAGGAGTGGGCAGGGCATGGAGATTGGGCGTGGTATAGAGAAGAAGTGGGGAAGAGGGTGGGATGGAGAAGCAGAGAGGTGGGGCCCATTGGTCGAAGGACAAGGCAAGAGTTGGAGCCATGAGCTGTGCATGCTGGGAGCTTTTCTCTTTTAACCGCTCCCAGCTGGCAACCTGTAGGGCTGCAGGACTAGAGCTCTCAGGATGCTCTGGGCACGGGGCGGTGCCTGGTCCTGGGGGGAGGAGCAGGGCGGTGTGAGCTTGGCCGAGGGCCAAACCATTGACTCAGGACTCAGGTCCTGCACCCGCTCCATGTGGACTGATCCCCAGAAGGATGTGACTGGACGAAAGGGACCAGGGAGTTAAGAGAGTGTGGCAGATGCATGGGAAGCCTCGGGCCTGCAGCATGCAACTGCTTTTGTCCAAAATTGAAGCCCAGACTGGCACCTCTTCCCCACCGCCCCCCTCCTTTGCTTGATTCCTCCTCCCCCCTGTGTGCTTGTGGGTCTTTCCACAGCCTCCTACCTAGTCCAGGGCCAGGTGCTTCTCTAAACTGCTTATGGGAACTGGTTTGACATGCCAGAAACTTTCCACTTTGCCTGCTGCCCTCTGCCTTCTCCAGCCAAAGTGCCATCATTTCATCAGCTTTTGGGAGAAATTCGCCCTTGTGGTCCCTCTTGGAAGCACAACTTTGGAGTTTTACAAGGTGGTGACATTGGCTGTTGCTTGCCTTTTTCACAGATGTGGAAGTTGAAGCATCCTTGAGGTTAATCATTGGATTCCCCAGGATCTGCTAAGGGCAGAGTAGAACAACACAATTCCCAGGCAAGTATCTAGTAGGCCATTTTCACTAACCCATTCCAGTGCAGAGGTCTCCAAAACAGCATCGTTAGGATGAGAATAGCTTAAGGATTTTGCCCTTTATATTGATCACCTAATCTCAGCTCAGGCCTGAGTGGCCAGTCTCTCAGGGACATGAGGGATGACTCTGATCTCTCAGGAAGAGACCAGTGGTCCGGCTTTGGGAGAGGCATTTTCGTGGTAGACAGCACCTGGGCAGCATTTGAAACCCGTCAGTTTTAACATCTATGCTTTGGATTCCGGCAAGGTTCCAGGATTAACAAGCCCCGGGATAGTCAGATGTACCGTATTCTTTAAAAATTGATTAGAGTAGTGAAAGGAACAGAGCATAAAATATCCTGATTATTTGCAAAAGATGAAATGCAAGCAAGACCTTCTTGTTAATTTTTTTATGCTCATTCTCTTGGTTGTACTGTACTCTTGAATGCAAAAAAAAAAAATTTGAATTGAAAAGTTCTCTTTTCCTGAGATTGGTAAATTAACTTAAAAGTCTTATAAAAGCAAGAGTTGGTTCTTTGAAAAGATCAACAAAATAGATAAACCTTTAGCTAGACTCACCAAGAAAAAAAGAGACAAGGCACAAATAAGTAAAATCAGAAATGAAAGAGGAGAGGTTACAACAGACACCTTAGAAATACAAAAGATTATGAGAATATTTTGAAAAGCTATATGCCAACAAATTCGACAATCTGGAAGAAATGGATAAATTCTTAGAATCATACAACCTTCCAAAACTGGAACAAGAAGAAGTAGAGAATTTGAATAGGTCAATCACCAGTAAGGAGATCAAAACAGTAATCACAAACCTCCCCCCCCAAAAAAAAGTCCAGGACCAGACGGCTTCCCTGGTGAATTCTACCAAACATTCAAAGAAGACTTAATACGTATCCTTCTCAAACTCTTCCAAAAAATTGAGGAGGGGGGGAAGCTCCCTAACTCATTCTACGAAGCTGACATTACCCTGATACCAAAACCAGACAAGGACAACACAAAAAAAGAAAATTACAGGCCAATATCACTGATGAACATCAATGCAAAAATCCTCAATAAAATACTAGCAAATCGCATACAACAATACGTTAAAAAGATTATACACCATGATCAAGTGGGATTTATTCCAGAGATGCAGGGATGGTTTAACATTCGCACATCAATCAACGTAATACACCACATTAATAAAATGAAGAATAAAAATCACATGATCATCTCAATAGAGGCAGAGAAAGCATTTGACAGGATACAGCATCCATTTATGATAAAATCTCTGAATAAAATGGGTATAGAAGGAAAGTACCTCAACATAATAAAGACCATATATGAGAAACCCACAGCTAATATCATCCTTAATGGTGAAAAACTGAAAGCCATCCCTCTAAGAACAGGAACCAGACAAGGATGCCCACTGTCACCACTCCTATTTAACATAGTACTGGAAGTCCTAGCCAGAGCAATCAGGCAAGAGAAAGAAATAAAAGGGATCCAAATTGGAAAGGAAGAAGTGAAACTGTCACTATTTGCAGATGACATGATTTTATATATAGAAAACCCTAAAGAATCCACCAGAAAACTTTTAGAAGTAATAAACGAATATGGTAAAGTTGCAGGATACAAAATCAACATACAAAAATCAGTTGCATTTCTGTACACTAACAACGAAGTGGCAGAAAGAGAAATTAAGACTACCATCCCATTTACAATTGCAAAAAAAGAATAAAATACCTAGGAATAAACTTAACCAAAGAGGTGAAAGATCTGTACATCAAAAACTATAAAACATTTCTGAAAGAAATTGAAGAAGACACAAAGAAATGGAAAGATATTCCGTGCTCTTGGATTGGAAGAATTAACATAGTTAAGATGACCATACTTCCTAAAGCCATCTATAGATTCAATGCAATCCCTATCAAAGTTCCAACAGCATTTTTCACAGAAATAGAACAAAGAATCCTAAAATTTATATGGAACAACAAAAGACCTCAAATAGCTAAAGGAATCCTGAGAAAAAAGAACAAAGCTGGAGGTATCACACTCCCTGATTTCAAAATATACTACAAAGCTGTAGTAACCAAAACAGCTTGGTACTGGCACCAAAACAGACACACAGATCAATGGAATAGAATCGAAAGCCCGGAAATAAACCCACACATCTATGGACAGCTAATCTTTGACAAAGGAGCCAAGAACATACAATGGGGAAAAGAAAATCTCTTCAACAAATGGTCTTGGGAAAACTGGATAGCCACATGCAAAAAAATGATAGTAGACCCTTGCCTTACACCATACACAAAAATTAACTCCAAATGGATTAAAGACTTGAATGTAAGACCTGAAACTGTGAAAGTTCTAGAAGAAAACATAGGCAGTAAGCTCTTCGACAACGGTCTTAGCAACATCTTCTCAAACACCAAGTCTGACCGGGCAAGAGAAACAATAGAAAAAATAAACAAATGGGACTACATCAAACTAAAAGCTTCTGCACAACAAAGGAAACCATCAACAAAACAAAAAGACAACCTAACAATTGGGAGAAGATATTTGAAACCATACTTCTGATAAGGGCTTAATCTCCAAAATATATAAAGAACTCATGCATCTCAACAACACAAAAACTACCAACCCAATTAAAAAATGGGTAAAGGACCTGAACAGGCATTTCTCCAAAGAAGATATACAGATGGCCAACAGACACATGAAAAGATGTTCAAAATCATTAACTATCAGGGAAATGCAAATCAAAACTACAATGAGATATCACCTGACGCCCGTCAGAATGGCTATAATTAACAAGACAGGAAACAACATGTGTTGGAGAGGATGTGGAGAGAAGGGAACTCTCATACACTGCTGGTGGGAGTGCAAACTGGTGCAGCCACTATGGAAAACAGTATGGAGATTCCTCAAAAAATCAAGGTAGAACTACCATATGATCCAGCCATCCCACTGCTGGGTATTTATCCAAAGAACTTGAAAACACCAATTTGTAAAGGTACATGCACCCCTGTGTTCATTGCAGCGTTATTCACAATAGCCAAGACTTGGAAGCAACCTAAGTGCCCATCAAGGGACGAATGGATAAAGAAACAGTGGTATATATACACAATGGAATACTACTCAGCCATAAGAAACGATGAAATCCAGCCATTTGTGACATCATGGATGGACATTGAGGGTATAATGCAAAGTGAAATAAGTCAGAGGGAGAAGGTCAAATACCGCATGATTTCCTTCATTAAGTAGTAGATAATAACAACAATAAACAAACACATAGGGACAGAGATTGGATTGGTGGTTACCAGAGGGGAAGGGGGGAGGGACGAGGGTGAAAGGGATAATTCGGTTCATGTGTGTGGTGATGGGTTGTAATTAGTATTTTGGTGGTGAACATGATGGAATCTATGCAGAAATAGAAGTACAATGATGTACACCTGAAATTTTTACAATGTTATAAACCAATGTTACTGCAATAAACAAGAAATTAAAAAAAAAAAAAGACGTCAAATTGAATGGTTGTAAGGAATGTTGCTGAGTATCCCTGCTAATCTTTAATGGGATGTCTTCTAATACTACATACACACGTAAAACTTTTTTGTATTTATATTATATATAAATCCTGACTTTTGAGTATTATGTAATGCAAGTAAATCTATATTTTCTACTATAATACACATTTGCAGTTATTTAAAAAAAAAAAAAAGAAAAGTTCTCTTTTCCTGAGATTGGTAAATTAACTTAAAAGTCTTATTGAATCCTGTGGAGGAATGGTTAGCAGCTTTCACGATTTATGTCCTCCCTAAAACTTTGGGTGTTGATCTACGTGAAAAAAAGTCCTTGTTTATATTACACATCCCAATAGGTTACATTTCCAATTCTTGAATGTGGGATATTATCAAAACAACTGAATAAGCTGGTCATGGAAACTGGACCCTGTCACTATGTGAAGAATTTGCCTCGTTATGAATTAATGACACGAATTCTTTAACATTTTTTTAAAGAACGGACAAGAAACTCTGCAGTGTCTCTGAATTTGGCAACATGGGGAATTCTCGTTAGACTACATCCTCGGGTTCTTCTCTCGTGTTCAATAGACCCGGGTGATAGTCCTTGTGGTCAGGTGCAATGCCGCTCCCCCACCCCCAGTGTTCCATCCTACTCTGGTCTGTGACCTCTTCAGGGGGTTCTGATGACACTCGTCCACAAGGTTTGGAAGGAGACATTGTAACATGAGGATATTCCTCATTTTGAAACAAGGATTAATGGAGAGGAAAGTCTCGGGGTCTGTGTGCTCCGATGCAACTGCTGTTGGGGTATGGCTGCAGTGACCACTGTACTCCCAGCAGTCCCCACAATGGCTGTCTCAGACGTGTGATCTCCTGGTGCAACCACAGCAGCTGTTGACAGAGCTGAGCGCTCGTGGTCCAGTGTCTTCTGTCAGATTTTGTGGCTCTGACCCTCCTATGCTCACACCCTTCCCATTCCTATCTGCTGAGTTGATTGCTTTGTAGTTGTTTCCTAGGAGCCACTGTGTGTAACTGGATTTCACAGTGTCTTTAGGGACCCACCCTCACTACATGAGTCACTGTACAACAGCGACTTATACTGGTGTAGCCCGTGTTCATCGTCTCCAGTGGAGCTGTGATGAACCCTGCTTCCTCGGAGCTCCTCTCACTCTCATGTTGTTGGGGTTGCTTACAATGTTGAGCATCCCGTCTTTGGTCTCATTAGCATTATTCTTTTCATCGATTATTTTGAAGTCAGATATGACTTTGTTAATAATGTGGACACTTGCTGTCACAGTAACTTTTATGTATCTTCCCCAACAGCTCTGTGAAGTAGGCCTGTGATCCACACATTACAGGGGGGACACTGAAGCTCAGAGAGATGAAATAGCTTCCTTCACTTCACACAGTTTCTTGGTATATTTTGTGTCTCCACCTGGAGTTCCACCTCTCAGGTTTGCACTTAGCTGGTGTTCCACTTTATGCCTCTCTGCCAGCCTCCCCAAAGGCACACGTCCCATCCTGAGTCCATTGTCTGCTTGATGGCAGTCACCCTGCACAAACAGGCTCCAGGCAGGGAGTGGACTAGCGGGCGTGGTCCTCCGGCTTACCCTGGGCAGGTTCTAGGTTCATTGAGAGAGCTAGAGCAGTGGAAGATACTGACTGTCACTCACCTGGAAGGTTTGTTATGTAGAAATACTCCATTGACTTTTTGCAGGTGTCATGTCTTCTTTGTCTTCGTTGCTCCTCTGGGCTTTCTCCTACAGTCCATGCTGTGCAGTAACATAAAGAACAGAGACTGGTGAACATAATACTGTTGCCCTGCACCAAACGGTCACATCACACATTTTTCTAATTATGAAACAAGTACACACTGTAAAAAAAGTCAAATTACACTGATCTATGTAGAGTAAAGTGAAACATTCCCCTTTCATCCCCTTCCCTGAAAACTCACTCTCCTACTCAGAAGGAACTCTTGTTAAGAGGTTGTGGCTTATTCTTCTGGAAATTTCCTATGATCTTGTAAATACACAAAGTTATTTTTTAAAAATAAATTTCATAACTACATCGTTTTTCAATTTGCTGTTTCCCAAACCATATATCATAGACCTCTCTCCTTATCAGTGCACATCATTCTAATTTACCTTTTTAGAAGTTTTAGAGGTATTCCAAAGAATAGGCATACCATGATCGGTTTATATCTTCTTTGATAGCAAAGTGATTACATCCAGTTACACTATTATACATAATGCTGCTATAAGATCCTTGTGTGGAATTTATTACACTGCTTTCAACTGCTCAATTTGCTTTGTTTCCTTTTAGTCAGAGACTATGATATATTTGTAACAATTTTATGGGAATTATTTTATAGGGAAATTAATTTCATCACTGAATAATGACATGTATGGGGAAGCTGGACTTCAAGGTCATCCATCTCAGTATTCTGGAGAAAAATCATGAAACTTAGAAAGTATTATGCTTGCTCCATTCTAACAAGTCATGTTAACAATTTAAAGTTGAATCTTTGAATAGCCTCTACTCTTTCTGTTCAAATGAAGGATGACTTTTTCTTGTCTTGAAAACTTCTGACTCCAGTGGCTCTCAGTTGTGCTTCAGAGAGTGTAAGATATTGGTGTTGTATCTATTTCTCTTCAGCTATAGGCTGCGTCTTCTACAGATCACAGAATTGAACACGGTCCAATCGATATACATGATTTGGTTCAAAAATTCAAAGTAATGAACCCAAGATAGGAATCTATAACTTTGATTCTTAATAAAGAATTTCCTTTGATATCCTTAAGTCCCTGATATTACTTGTAAAAACTCACCTATGGGTGAAGAGATGTGGTTCTGCTGGCAATGTCTGGCTTGAACATCCATAGTTAATCCTGCCACATCTGTAGGTAGATTAGACTTGACCTCTTGATGACCTCTTCCCTTGGTCTTTGAGCTGGGAAAAATAAGAATTTAAAAAAGCTGCAGTTATTAGCACTCAATGCTAGACACGCCCATTAAAGGGTGAGTTTGGTTTGGTAAACCAAAGGGAGTATAAGCAGAATAAAGTCTTTAATATCTCTAAAATTTCAAAAAATTCTAATTTTTAAAAATATAACTCTAGTTTTGCCACAGTGCAAACTGTGTATATGTGAATGAAGTATCCCTCTGTCCATTTCTTAAGTTGTTTCCATTGATTTGATGGATTTATCTTGTAACCCGGATTCCAAGTGTGAAAGAACATCTTGGTCCTTCAAAGAAAAGAAACCATTGAAATTTAATTTTCTTTTAGCTCGGCATCCCACAGGTTTGAGAAATAAATGATCAAGTAATGATACAATGATTTTGAAATCTAATTGTTAATTAGGGGGGTGTAAGGCATGATTGAATGGTGGTTCATCACCATGGTCAAGGGTATTGTACACATGGACGTGTAAACACGATTCAGGAAGCTGCTTCAGCTCCGTGACATCCCTAAGAACCACAGTGCAGGAGGATCTAGGTACACAGCCGTCTGCCTCGTTCTCGTGGGTTACAAGTAGATCCAGGGGTCTTGACAGGGCTTCAGAGCAGCTAACTTTTATCTATTTCTCCCCTTCCTTATCTCCAGTTTATCTCAAACAGTCCTGACTACCATATTTTAAAGTAAGACGAATGATAGTTATCTACATGAGTTTCTTGTTCATTATTTCAGAGTAATAATCAAGGATACCATTAAATATCATTTAATTGACCTTATTAAATTTGTTGTACCTTATAATTGATTAGAACACTGCGTTTAGTTCGGCGTTTGATATTCACCAAGCGTCTTAATCTGCTTACAACTGCTATGTGCCTCATTCCTCTTAGAAGTGTATCTTTGGCCCATCACAAGATTTTATTGCTTCAAATCATCATAAATTAAGATAATGTACTGTCTTTTGGATGATAGGGAGGCATATGGGTCCATTTTGGAAATATTCCCATCTGTCTTTGCTCCCCATGAGAAGTTTCTGGTCACTAGGTCTCCAGGTGGCTTGCACAAGACCTAGGTCTGTAATAGCTTGGTGCCTCTCCTTCTAATTGGGGTAGAAATAAAGGAGATTAGAGAGACTTATTGAAGTTTTGGTTGCATGAAGTCTTCTGTGAAGACCATCCATGCATATTATTCTGGATAGCTCTCTGTTCCTAAGACTACTAGTTACTTTACAGGCTTGTCGGGAACTGTGAAAGGTGTGATATTTTACCTTACCTGCAAGCTAATAAGTTAGCCTACAATGGTTTAACAGATGCTGACAAAAGACACGAAACCCATGGGTCAGAGACAAAGGACTTAAAGACACAGCAATAGCAGTGGCCAGAGTATCAGCATTTACACCGGTTCACTAAATCTCACTTTCTACAGGGTGATACACAGTGGGCCAGGTCACATTCAAAGGGTTGCAAGATCTCAGAGCCTAAGGAACTCAAATCTTTAATAAAGGGCAAGATGTCTGCTAACCTTTGCCCTGGGTGGGGGGTGTTAGTTTTATTATACTGGGGGGTAAACAAGCCTGCCCTTTGCTCCAGAGGAGGCCACTATTTCTATCTTCCAAGGCTGAAAGCTCTATACACATCCTTGAAAAGATAACCTGGTCTTACTGGCTTTCAAAGATAAGCTTGAATGAGACTTGATCATCATTCAGTTCTTCTATTTCCTTTATTGAGATTGTGCAAATATGCTCTTTTCTCTGTAAAGTTCACTAACTTTATTCATACGTAAGGGATGCTTTTGGTTTTATTTATTAAGTTGAAATTGTCTCATTAGAGCAAATGATGAAACTGTTATGGGTTGGATCTGAAAGTATGATTTCCAGGAAAAATGTGAAAGAAGATTAGTGCTCACAGAACTTTGCCACAAGGAGCTGATAGCAACTTAAATGATTTTAATTTGAATACTGGTTTTTACAACTTTCTTCCATTTACTTCATCCTCTCTGCTTCCTGTAACTCTCATATGGGAATGGGGCACTTTCAGGGATTCACTGAACTCATTTACAATATTCAAATGCTTTTGTCTGTTGTGGTTTTTTTATTGAGGTAAAGTTGACATACAACATTTTATCAGTTACATGGGTACAACGTAATGATTCAATGTTTGAGTATATATTGAAATGTTCACCACAATAAGTCCAGTTAACATCCGTCCATACATAGTTACAAATGTTTTCTCTTGTGATGAGGACATGGCATATTTCAAGGTGCAGAAGAATCAACGATGGTGTCATACTTTTCTATATACAGCTTGATGAATTTGGACATAAGTATACACCCTTGAGACTGTCACCAACATCAAGGTCACAAACATATCCATCACCTTCCAAAGTTTTCTCTCACCTCCTTTATTACTATCATTCTGTGGTAAGAACTCTTAGCATCTACTCAAGTAGCAAATGTGACGTATGCAATAGAGTTTTGTTAGCTGAAGGCACTTCGCCATATCCTACATCTCCAGAACTTATTTATCTTGATAACTGAAACTTTGTATCCTTTCATAATCAGCTCTCCATTTCCCCATCCCTCCAGCCCCTGGCAACCACCATTCTAACCTCTGCTTGTATGAGTTTGACAATTTTACATTCCACATATAAGTATTTGCTTTTCTATGTCTGCCTTATTTCACTTAGCATAATATCTTCTAGGTCCCTCACGTTGTCAAAAATGGTAGGAATTCCTTCTTTTTTCAAGGTTGACGAATATTCCATTTCTTTATCCATTCATCCATCAATGACGTTTAGGTTACTTCCATATCTTCGCTATTGTGAATTAGCTGCAATGAACATTAGAGTACAGGTATCTCTTTGAGACCTTGATTTCAATTCCTGTGGGTATACATCAGAAGTGGGATTGCTGGATCATATGCTAGTTTTCTTTTTTGGAGGAACCTCCCTACTGTTTTCCATAATGGCTATACAGGTTTACATTCCCACAAGGCTTCCTTTTCTCCACATCTTCACCAATATTTGTCATCTTTAGTTTTTTTGATAATCGCCATCTTAACAAGTGTGAAGTGATACCTCATTGTGGGTTTGATTTGCAGTTCCTGATGATTAACGATGCCAAACACATTTTCATACGCCTGTTGGCCACTTGTATGTCTTCACTGGAAAAAGTCTATTGTGGTCTCTTGCCCATTTTTTAAATTGATTTGTCTTTTTGTTATTGAGCCAACAGAAAAAAAGGAGAACAAAATTTCCAGGCATTACGGGTGCTTCCCAGTTGATGCAGACGGTCTTGTGTTTACAGTGGTACCAAAAGGTCATGTTTTGTGCTTTTTCTTCAGCTTGTCATAAGACCAGCAGTAGCTGCGGCATGGCAGATAATCGGGATCTTCTGGGTTTCGAGGTTTACAAAATAAGTGAGTGGTAAGGAATTTTTTATATTTCCAAGGAAATTATTGTGATCATAATCCATGGAATCCAGGATTAGTTAGGTGTAGGAGGAAATTACGGTGAGGATTGGTGATCTGGCATTACTTCTGATCTTGAGGGACAGGTATCTACTGTATGAGTGTTTGAATAAAAATATTAGAGATCAGGAATTTCTGGTAGGTGAATATGTTTTCTGAATTATTTACTTTTGAACATAACCACTAGGATTATGTGAACATCTGGGTGATTGGAGGAAGTCGTTAACAGGGGGTGGTTGATAATATCACTATTGATTTAACCTCTATGAACACCACGTGGTCAATGGATTAAGCAAATGAGTAGATAGAAAACACAGAAATAGTAATATTTGGGTTTTAGTAAAAGACTGGGGACTGGCTGTCCTGAGTGGGAGTGCCAGGACTTGTGCGGTTGAGAGTTACAAGGACAAGAAGAGAAAAGAATCACACTCAAACAAGGAGGGGATGTTAACAGGATGGAGGGGGAGAAATGATCTGGAGTAGCTTTGAATTTTGACCTTGAGCTTTCCGTTCTTGATGCAAATCTGCCTGATGACATCCCAAGACACAGGTCAGATCTATCCCCAGAGGATAGAGGGGGGGTGGAAGTACAAAACAGCCAGGATAATTGTCCTAAAAAGGCAGGCGTCTTTTATCATTTGACCCACTTTCATGATTGGTTTTTGTAGGGTAAGAGGAAAAGAAGTATGATAAGAAGGATGTCAGTCACGTCTTCGCAGAGGAAGCAACATAGCTGTGAAAACCAGTCCAAAGCAAAGCCTAGTTTAAGCATCTCCATCCCTTTGAGGATGTCCAGTCACATATTCAAGAGGACAGTGACTAGAATCCCATCACGTCCTCGCAATGACAGGTCCCTGGGAGGACTCCTTGGACCATCCCCACCAAGTCTGCTGGGCCGAGAGACCGCAAGGACTCCAGGCCTGCAGCAGTGCAGGACTCGTAAGTCCTTTCAATCTTGCCAAAGCATTGCAAAAACTTGCACTTAGTCACACAGGTGAATCCCTGCCAAGTGGGATCGCAGGTGGTCTGCATTCCAGGTCCCTTGCGCACTCCTGCTGGTCTTCAGATGTGGGAGAGATGATTCCAGGAGCTGATATGGGCATTCCACAGCTCGACTGCCAACAATTTCTGACGACTGAGGAAGGTGTCAAGAAGGAGGAAAGGGCAGTGAAGAGCAAAGGAGTGATACTGGTGATAGCACTGATGGCGGACAGACTTGCTGGCGAGGCAGAGAAAGTGAGGGGCCAAGAAGGCCGTCCTGACAGCAGATGAAATGGAGCAGGCACCTCAGTGAGGTCTCATGGCTGCGTCCCTAATGTTTCCTTGCTTTGAGCTCTTGAACATTTAAAATATACCAATACTTTTCTTTTATTAAACTCTGCTGCGTGACATAGAAAATATAGATAGCGGTTTCTTTCTGAGGTGAGAGGTTGAGTTTCAGGTGAGGAGAGAAAGATCTTCCATTTTCATGCTGTTTTCACATTCTCGTTTACTATGTACAATATTTATTTGTACTTTAAAGTCAGCAGCCAGTTATCAATGTCACGGGATGATTCAGCTTTTCCCATCACAGTCACAGTAAAACCTACATAAAGTGGATTATTCTTTTTGTATAGTATTCCAATAGATTCCAAAATATTATTTCAAAAGCACTTTTGTGTCTATGTTCTCAAATTAGATATTTACTTCTAGGTCTCCATTTTTCTGTTCTCTGTTGCATGCCAATTCAGAGTTGCATCTAAGGAAATACCAGATTTCCCACAGTTTTTTAGATCCATATGTGTTGGAAATGTGATTCATGAAAATGGACATGGCAGTTGGGGGATCGTGCTATTATCGAAAGAGATCTTTTCAGCATCAGTGACACTGAAAGAAACCAGTGCTTGTTGGGATTTAATTGTCTATTTGTGGGATCAAGCTTTCACTGTTGGCACTTCTCTTTCTCTTTGGAGGGAAAGTACGGCCTTCCCAGTATTTTCATTACCAAGTCACTTTCCTGGGTGGCTGTACCGTGTCAGGAAGGGCTTGGGATGACGGGAACCAGGCTTCATCCTCAACTTCTGGCTGTCCTGACAAGGCTTCCCTGGCAGAATGCAGCCTGTGTGTCTGGGTGACACTTGCAGCCATCAGAAAGGAGGGGATAACTCACAAGTGCCAAGCGATTCATCTGTCCCTTGTCTTACAGGGTGTTCACAAGTGATGAGGTTCAAAATGCCACTTGGTAACCATTTGAAATCTCCTAGTCATGGGGTGGGTTCTCTGTGTCAGCTCAGAGCAGTGTCTGTTCACCACCAGATGAGAAGCATTTCAGTATTTTAATTGGTAAGGCTGTGTTCATGCACGTCTATGGACTATCAGTTCCGTGGCATTCCCTGCTGGAGCCACCCACACCCCTGTCGTACCTCATCTTTCAAAGCTCCAAACAGTCTTCACACCACAGGAGGTTGTAGTAATGTAATCACAGCACAGGATTGGGGAAGAAAACACAGCCACCCAGGGGTGACACAGTTTAAGGACTTGGGCCCAATTGCCCCATTTGGACGAGTTGGTAACACCAACACTTAGTGTGTAAACTGGAGGATTGTCCAAGATGATGGACCTAAGAACGACATAGGCTCAGATGTCACCTTGGACAGCAAGGGACAGTGTGGGGTCACTCACTGGCCAGGATTATGGCCCCTTATATTGTCAAAGTAGAGCTCACCGGGGATCCTCTGGCCAAGCCAGAGAGGAGGCTTGGGACATTCTAGGGAATTTCTGCCCTAAAGGGAATTGCTTAAGGAAGGCAGGGGTGCTGAAAATCCTAGTTCACAGGGAGCAGTCATGTTTATGGAACGAGGCCCAGCAGTAGCCTTAAAAGCTGCATCACAAATCTTTCCTCCTGGATACAAAACAAGCAGGAAAAGGAATTCAGTGTCTTGGACAAGGATCACATCAGGATTCAAATCCAGGTCAGGGGTGAACAGGGAGCCCCTAGAGGGGCCTCAGGAGCGAGGTCTTTCCTGCCTTTAGTCCATTTGCAAATGAGCTTCCTTGGGTCTTGTCCTCTCCACGTGTACGTTCTGATCTTTTTACATTGTTTTCCCCACTTGGAGCTGATGCAATTCCAGAGATTGAACTAGAAGACTACAAGTTCCTAAAATTTAGTCAAAAGAAATCTCAACAGGAGAAGCAGAAAATGTTCTCTGTTCCTCAAGAATGTGGAAAGGCAGCCCCTGCCTGTGGCACGACATGGTCCTGGGTAGTGCTGTTTTAAAGACACCCACATTTCAGTGGTTGTTGCTCTACCTGTGAAAGTACCTTCAACATTTAAATCCCAAGAGAACGGGCTGGGGGTCATGTCTGTTCCTGGAGGAGCTGAATGATACTGAAATGAACTTGTATTCGGAATTAGAGGGACTTGGCGGTGTCCCCACTAGCCAGGGAAGTTGCTGGCCCTTCTCCCTTCTCCCACATACAATAAGCTGATGACCCGGAAGAGTTAGTGATTCAAGGAGAAATGTGAGATTCAGTGTCTCACTTACATGCCTACAGAAAGCAAGAGATCCACACCACAACTCCCATACTGTAAAGGGAACAATACTTTAATATAATATTCAAATATGGCATTTATTGTTTACAACAATTAACTTCTGTGCTTCCCCAGTGGGTGAGTAGTTGCTGGGGTAGAGATATCAGGGAGCTGAGGTGGGTGTGTCCCCTCTCTCTTGGGCATCAGGGGTCACAGGAATCAGCTTACAATGCTCCCCTTCCTGTCAGGTGGGGGGAGCTGGCCCGCTCCATGGAAAACCTCCCAGCTGTGTCCCCGGCACTGAGGATGGGGCTGTGATCGGCCACTGGTACGGGGCTCAGTGTTGGGGCCTGGGGACTGAGTAGAAGAGTGGGGTTATCTTGGTGGCCTGGAAGAATCATGGTCCCCCACCCTGTCCCCACTGCACTGGGTGCTCCAGACCCTGTGCTCAGTGCTGTCAACCAGCAGTACCCCATTTGTCCCTGCCACGTGAGTGATCATTTAGTATCACCTATTTCACAGAGAGGGAAATGGAGTCTCAGGAAGCTGAAGAGAGTCACCCCAGTCACAGAACTGCTCAGTAGTGGAGCTGGGATCCCATTGCCAGCTGTTCGACTACCCAAGGCCATGCTTAGCCCGAAGCCTTCCTGAACACCTAGGAGTCAGTCACCCCGGCCCAGACACGCACTCATCCCTGAACTTGATGATGCTGGGTTCTTCTTGGTCTTGAGTATTCTGCTGGTCAACTAGGTCTGGGGGTCCAGCTGGCAGGACAGGCTGTAGCTCCAGGACAGAGAGGCTCCTGTGAACCTAAGAGAAACAACACCTCAGGTGTCCCCCCACTGCCTGCCCAGCAGCTGGAGTCTGAGTGTCCCAGAGATCGCCATGCAATAAGGCCTGGGGCTGAGTGGGGGGCCACGGAGGCAGGATCTCTGGACTGGCCAACAGGGAGCGTCCATCCCTGCCCTCACCCAACTCCTGCCCGGCCTCACTTATCATTCTCGTTGAGCAGCTCCATGTCCTGGAACCAGGCCCCAAATCGCTCCTCGGGCTCTAGGTTGTAATTTTTTGTGGCCACCTGGAGCAGCAGGATCTCCCTCATGACTGAGTAATCCTGGGACCAGAGGGAAGGAGAGGCTGCATTTAGGGCCTGGGTGAGGAATGCTGCATGGGCCTTGTCGGGTGCCAGGTGTGGGGCAGGGACCAGTCCTGGGAACACTCCTTCCCTCCAGTTCCTACCAGGTTTTACCTGTTCTCAGAATGGGAATAAGCAGCGCCTTCTCCAGGACTTTTTCCTTGATGCCATCCTCCCCTCAACCCACCCTCCAATTAGATGGGTCTCCCACTTCTCTGTTATCAAACTCTTCCACTCAATGTAAGACACAGTGGGTGGAGCCAGGGACTGTTCTGCCCAGAGGGTCTCTGAATTCCTCCTCCTTCCCCTCCCCTGAAGGGAGTGCAGCAGCTGTTCACTTCAGTCCTCTTCTCAGGTTGATCTCATTCCCCTGGAAGGCAGACAGCCAGAGTCCATCAGACAGAGCCCTCTAGCCTGACTAGACCCCTAGGCCCACACCTTCTCAAGTTGCACTACTGCCAGGTCCCCAGAGGGGGCCGGACATGCAGAGAAAACAGGACTTGGACCTAGGCCTGGCTCTGGGCTCCAGAGAAGGAGGACATGGGGGAGAGGCTAAGGGACCTGGCAGCACAACCCTCTCTGATGACAGACTTGGAGGCTGAGGCCTCAGGCAGAGGGGACTGCTCAGCCACTTATGTGTTGCCTGACTTGGAGGGGCCCGAATCCTCTCTCCCTCCATGGGCAGCATAGGAGGGACAGGCTGAGTCTAGCTCAGATAAAACCTCAAGCAGCTGTGCCGTCAGGCAGCTCTGAGCATACTCAGCCTGGGGAACCGGAATGGGTGTCTCAGGTGGAACCTCTGTTCACTCATCCCTAAGATGTGCCTGATGCCCCAGCTCCCAGAAGCAGCTGTGAGGCTCTCAGGAGAGATGTGCCAAGTGCTGAGACCTCAGAGCTCAGTTCAGGGGCTCCCACATACCAAGGCTCAGGATCCTGGTCCTCAATGTCTGGTCCTCAGGTGCACCCACCTCGAGATTATCACCCATCAGCAGGTACAGCATCAACAGGTGACCAAGGAAAGTGCCAATATAGGGGATGATACTCTGTGACAACAGAGTGTGGGTGAGATGAACATTTGCTCTCAAGTCGGCCCCCTGCTGACCCTCTCCTGAAAAGTCCTCACCCTCAGTCTCCTGGCCCACCCCAGGGTTCCCACTGGGAACAGCCTAGGACCCTTAGCAGCCACCCCTCAATTCCTCCTCCCTTCACACCCCAAGAACACCACACTCCTCCTCCTCACCTCCCAGGGCCGGCTTCTGGCAAATCACAGGGTCTGCGGTCCCTGGTCCTCCCAACAACAACCATCCTGCACCAGATCTCCCAGGCCCTCCTCCTGGTCACTTCTACTGGGGGATTCAGGCACTGTGGCAGCAAGAGGAAGGGCTGTCCTCTCTTGATTTGAGGCCTCCAGCTGGGAGGGCAGAGCCCCTCCCCCACAGGCACACTCACCTGCTGCTGTTGCTGCTTCTCCTGCACTCTCTGAGGGTTGATCTGTGGGGGGGCAAACATGGAGTGCACCTCCAGCCAGGGTCAAAGAGAGTGTCAACGGGCCATACTCCCCTCACCCCATTTCTCTCCAGCTCCACTGGCCTCCGAACCTGGACATCTGACTCGAGTCAACTGGTACCAATGCCACTCCATCCTCCAAGGTGTTGTGATTCTAGAACAAGCCCAGCTCCAACTTTCACTCTGGGTGTGAGCTTAGGCTTTCGGTCTGGCCTCCCCGAGCCTGTTTTCTCATATGGAAGGTGTGAGAACTCCAGCTACGTCACAAGTACTCCTGAAGACTCAATGTCAGATGACTGTCATCATTGTGCTCGCACTCACCCTTCCAGGTGGAGCAGGCAGAAAGCTCCCACAGTCTTCCTCCCTCTTAACTCATCACCACCCTGTGAGGCCTGCACCGCACAATCACCATCCCTCCCTTCCCTGATGAGGAGACAGAGGCCCAAACAGGGGCAGTGAGTTGCTCAGGGGCCCAAAGAGGAGAAGCCGCTTGACACTCCCAGCCAGATGCCCTGTTCCCACATCCTCAACTAGCTCGCAGCCCCACCACTGACAACAGTCTTGTCCTCTGAGCTCTCAAAGCTTGGTCCTGGGCCGAGCAGTGGAGAGGACGGGGTGTCTTGGGAGTCTGGTTGCATGGCTCCTGCCTGCCCCAGTCTCGTGGAGTGTCTGGCCCCCAGGCAGCGCCAGAGGCCATGCCAAAGCCTTCTCCTCCCCAAGGAACCCCTCAGGACATTCCCCTGCCCTGAACTCTTTCTTTATCCACTCAGGAACTGAACCCCCAATGTGCCACCTCTGATGCACAGGGAAGGTGGTGACAGGACGCTTTGCTTCCTCATTTACGTGAAGCTCCAAACGTCCTTTCAGCAGGATCCACTAAGAATCCATGAGTTGCCTAGACGCTTCTCATAAGCCCCTGGGGACATATGTCATTGTCAACCAGGCACTCAGGTGAGACTCTTGTGGTTGACACGAGTGACTACTCTAGCAATCCGAGGGGGGTCCCCAAAAGCACACACATCCGTCTCTGGTCCAGCTGCTCAGGCCCAAGGATGAGCAGCCTGTTTGTCCACCTGGACCATGGGAATCCTCTGCCATGCATGTCCCTGGCACAGGCAGGGGGCCCTCCCCTTGGAGACATGGTGAAGACAGAAGGAGCAGCAGGGGCCTGGCTTCCTGAGGACAGGATTAGGCTGAGGGCTAAACCCACCGCAACAGCCTGGAAGAAGCTACATCCAGCAGGATGGATGTGCACGGAAGCCAGAGACATACTGATGGCACCAGCTCGGCAACTCCTCTTGGAACAGCCCAGCCAATACCACTGTGTCCCATGACCAGGGCCTCCTGCCCAAAAATGGCACCCTGCTGCCCATGAGCTGAACAGATCCCTCTGCTTGTTAACCTAGACAAGATAGACGGGAATGTTTCAGAGAAAGTTCAAGTGAGAAACTATCAAAACCACAGTCTGCCCAGTACCCCTGCCCCTCTGCCCTCTCCTCTCTTTCCAGACCCACAGCCTCCACTCTATCTTGGTCATCAGTTCTCTGCTCAAGGACTCATCTTGGCTATAGAGCTCCTTAAGTTTTTCAGAGCTTTACCCGAGGGGAGGGGAAAGAGGGAAGGATAAATTTAGGGATAATGTGAGGGGTCTGAGTGCAAATCCCTTTTCTTTGACAACCCAAGAGATTCAACCTGCCTGGAGGAGTGTTCTCACTGGGCTCCTCTGAGCGCTAAGGGCTCATGGGACTGGGAGGGGACTCTCCTGTTGGTCACTGGGGTCTCCACTCCCCAGCTCTACAGAGCAGCTCTGTTTTGACCACTATGAGTTTCAGCTGGCCATAGAGTTCTGTTGCTATAAACACATGAAAATCTCCAATGTGGCTCAACTCAGTACCTGACATTTAGGGAAACCGAGTCCTGAAGCAGAACTGGTTCACTAAGGACACCAGGAGACTTAGAGACCAACTACCCACTCCCAGGCCCTGTACCCAGCATTTGCTGCCTTCCAGGAGTTCCCGGCTGACTGAGGCACCAATGAGAGACATACAGGAGATCCCCCATCCATCCTGGTCCTCCTATGGAGAGAGGCCTACCCACAGGGAAACTTCTCCCCTTGTGTTCTTCAGGTGGCTTGTGGAGGTTTTCTGCAGAGCAGAGATGAAAGTGCGGGGTGAGGAGAAGGTCTTCCAGATCTCGCACTCCTGGGGAAGGGAAGAGAATGAGGTGTGAGGTTGGGCACTGGAGCCCCGCTTGCTCTAGCTTCAGTCCCCTTCTATTTAAATCGCCTCTCCTGGATGAGACAGATGCTCAGGGAGCCCCAGAAGGACATTTAGGACCCAGAAAGTAACACTCACAAGGAGAAGGAGTTTAGCTCAACCCAGGGAAGGAGCCAGGTAGGAAGTGAGCATCCTCCTACTGGGACCTGGAGTCAAGGTCAGCGGGGGTCCTGGCAGGAAGGGCCTAGGGACTTGCAGGAGCTTGGATCACACACTTCAATCCTGGGAGCTGATAAAGGTGGAGAGGCAGTTCCCAAGTCTCCAGAGAGGTTCTCTACTGGGCCTCCCACGGCACACCTGGGCCACCTAGACCCAGTGCTCTACCACCCTTGCCCTGTCCTGGGCTGTCATACTCACGTCCCTGAGGCAGGTGGTGATGACGAGGCTGGCCACCCTCCTGAACTGGTCGATGGTGGCCTGGATGGTGGGTGTCTAGTGCTCACTGCCAGGCTTGTTCTTCTTGCGCCAGGTGGATCCCAGGCACTGAGTGGGCACCACCTTCCAGAAGAGCTCCTGGGGAACAGGGGGAGTGTCATCCAGCCCTGCCACAGGCCACCTCTGTGTCCACAGCCACTAAAGTCGCACACAGTTGTCACAGTTTAGAGCTGGAGCTCAGGAAGCTCAGGATGTGGCCTGAGCCTTGTGAGAGTCCCTGCGTTTTCTTCTCTGTCCACCTAGGGTACCCAACACAGGATGACCCAAGACCCAATCCCGGCAGGGAAGGGAGAGGGGCATTTGCACCCAGCCCGTCCTGGCTAACTCCAAGCTCCAGATGGTGGCTCAACTCTGCTCATGCCAAGGGGGCATCTGACACCACCCTGAACTCCGCTCTGGTACCAGTCCCCATTCTGATGCACATTCCCCCATGGCAGCTGCAACCACTGGCCTTGTCTGTCTCCCTTGTACTGAAGCACACATCAGGTGTCAAGTCCTGAGGCTGTTGACCCTCCTGAGGAGACGGCTTGGCCACCGTAGTCCTGTCTGCACACAGTGAGTTCCCCTACACCCCTGATGGGCCAGGCCCTGCCCAGCTTTCCATCTCTTTTACCTCATGGAGCCGGCACAGCCACTCTATGGAGCAGGTACTGTTAGTGTATACCTCTACGGTCTGCAGGTGGACAGCAAAGGCTTGGGTGTTCCGGAAGTTGCCCAGCTCATGTGGTTGGGAAGGGGTGGAGCTGGGATTTGGGCCCAGATCATGGGAGTCTGGATCAAGTCTGGGACAACGATGGCATAGGGAAGGCGTGCCCCTCCTCGCGCTGAGAGCCCAGCTGTTCACCACATCCATCACGGTCAACTGCTCCACCACCAGCTTAGGAGAGAAGGCCGTGAGGTTGGGCTTCTTCTCACGCTCCTTAACAGCCACAGGTGGAGATGGACTTCCCACTAGAAATGATGGTGTAGGTGACTTCAGTTCAGCAGCTCTCACTGCTGCTGGAGCCGATGTTGGCCCTTGCTCCAGCTCCAATACAGCTGAAGGAGGGGACGCTGGCCTCAGCACTAGTAGTGGTGATGTGAACGGAGCTGTAGCCAGCTCTCCCTCCACCACTGCCCACTGCTCTGCTCCTTCCACTGGCTGGAGCTCTGCAGCTGGTGCTACAGTGGAACAAAGAGAAAGATTCACCCACATAGCTGACTTTCCATGTGTCCTTCTAAACACAGGAAAGATCCCACTTCCCTTCCAGGAATATCCAGCCTGCAGTCCCAGTTACCCTCTGCCTCTGCCTCAGTGGCCTCCAGAAGCTCACACCGGGCAAGGGTAAGAGGGTCATGGCAGCTCAGCTCCAAAACAGGCAAAGTTACCTGCGTGTACATCCCCGTTAGCTTGAAAAAGGGACAGCCCCAGTCTGGTCATGCCCTAGTTCTGGTCCAACCTGGTCATCTCAAGGTCCTGAGTGTGGAGACCCTCTGCTCCTGCTCTCATCTCAGAGCAGCACTGGATGGTGTTTGTGGCCTCAGGCACCTTCCCCTTTCCTAGTGAGTTGGTGAAATTGAAACCATTGGGCAGCTCCTCAATGACCTACTGACTGGAGTTCTGCAAAGACTGTTCCGGATCTGGGCCAGAAGGAATGAAGGGCTGCCTGCACACTGCCACTGGGGTCATCCCTCAAGAGAAAGTCTGCTCCTCAGTTCAGGCACAGAGGGACATCCCTGCAAAGAACTGTGGTCAGGCAGGAAAAGAGATGAAACCTCTATGGCTCAGTAACATAAGAGTAGAGGAGATCAACTTCTCATGCTGCCAGCCATGACCTGGGCTATGAATATGACAGGCCCACCATGTTTCCGACACCTAACAACCAGCTCCTGCCCAGGAATGGCTTGCCCCTCATACCCTGTCTTCTTCCCTCCACACATACACACACAGACACACACACACACACGATGAGGAACAAGGGGTGTGGGGCTGATCAGGTGGGATCACAGTTGCGTCCTGGCCTGCACTAGCCTTTCCTGGGCTGCCCCGTGTTACCCTTCACTGCCTCCTGCTAGACGCCCAGAGGCCTCGGGGATCAGGGCTGAGCCAACGTCGGCAACTACCAAAAAGTTTCTCTTTCTGGGTTTTTTTTGTGCCTAGATCCTCCAAAAGTTGGGATACAACAACAAAATATTTTTGCCTGTTGACTGTCTCCAGTCATGTGAGCTGGATGGGGGGTTGTGGGTGCCTGGTTACCAGAGTTCTAAGATCTGTTTAGGTCTATGAACAAGGAAGTGAGGTCATTTTTCAAGATTCCTTTACCTGGACCCCTTACCTCAATCAGACTTGTCCAGAGCTGCCTCCTGTGCCCTGGCTGCTAACCCTTCTCCCCCATGTCATCTCTTGAACTATACACAAGGAGCCTACACAGCCCTAGCCACAGCTCCCTAGAAACCCAAGTCGGGTCTTAGCTTTGAGGAGACAGAGATGAACGTAGACCTCTTTTTTCTTACCAGTTCTTCACCCTGAGAAAGTCCCTGTACCTCTCAGGTCCTCCCCTGTCCCTAAACCTGCACCATGGGGATCAGGCTAGAATCTACTTCCTAGGGATGTCACCCGGTGTATATGACATAATATCTATTACCCCTGTGGGCTGATGTCCCATGTACCTAAGGCACAAACTTAGAGATGGAAGAATAACAAGAAGGGGTGACAGGTAGCACAGAACACCACTCAAAACAGGCCTGGGTTCTAGCAATGTGATATTGGAACAGTCGCTTCCAACTTGGCCTCATTTTCATGTCAGCATCATGAGGAGGTTGAAACTAATGGAAATTTAGATACTGTCATCCTGTGGCATAAAACCATTCAATTGTTTCCTGTTTAAGGGAGAATGCCACCCAAGTGCCTCGTCTTGACCTATGAGGTGGGCAATCTCCACAGTGGTACCCAGTAAGCCCCACCCATGTTATAGGCATCCCAGTGGAACCACTAAGTAGTTAGTAACTGGCTTCTTAACATAATAACAGCCAAAGTGATGGGATGTCTTGTCTAAATTTTAACTAAAAAATTCTCTCACATCCTCTTACTCCCTCTTTCATGTTCCATCTCTCTCTCTCTCACTCTGTCGAATCTCTGTAACTGAGGAATCAAATACCAGTGTTTTCGGGCTGCCCAATGTGGACGACTATAAAGGAGAGAATCACGAGATTGCCCAGGCCAACAGACAGAATGAAACTCAGACTCTCAGTCCAAACTGAATCCTGAAAGCTGAAAGTGAACTTGGAGGTCAGTCCTCCCCCAGGTGAGCCTCAGTTGCAGGCCACACAGGGTGATGATGAGGTAAGAGGGAGGAAAGGAATGTGGGAGCTTTCTGCCTGCTCCACCTGGAAGGGTGAGGGTGAGAACAATGTCATGTGACACTGAGTCCTCAGGAGAACCTGTGAGGTAGCTGGAGTTCTCACATATTCCACATGAGGAAACAGGCTCGGGGAGGCCTGACCCAAAGCCCAAGCTCACACCCAGAGTGAGAGTTGGAGCTGGGCTTCTTCTAGAATCACAACATCTTGGAGGATGGAGTGCTATTGGTACCAGTTGCATGGAGTCAGATGTCCAGGGTCAGAGGCCAGTGGTGCTGGAGAGAAATATGGTGAGGGGACTATGGCCTTACTGACACTGTCCTCGACCCTGGCAGGAGGGGCCCTCCACGTTTGCCCCCCCTCAGATCAGCCCCCAGAGAGTGCAAGAGAAGCAGCAGCAGCAGCAGGTGAGTGTTCCTGTGGGGGAGGGGCTCTTCCTTCCCAGATGCAGGCCTCAAATCAAGAGAGGACGGCCCTTCCTCTTGGTGCCACAGTGCCTGAATCCCCCAGTAGAAGTTACCAGGAGGAGGGTCTGGAAGGTCTGGTGCAGGTTGGGTTGTTGTGGGGAGGGCCAGAGACCACATACCCTGTGATTTGCCAGAAGCCGGCCCTGGGAGGTGAGGAGCAGGAATGTGGTGTTCTTGGGGTGTGCAGGGAGGAGGAATTGAGGGGAGGCTGCTAAGCGTCCTAGGCTGCTCCTCGTGGGAACCCTGGTGTAGGCCAGGAGGCTGAGGGTGAGGACTTTTCAGGGAGGGTCTGCAGGGCACCAACTTGAGAGCTAGGGCTCATCCCACCCACACTCTGATGTCACAGAGTGTCATCCCCTATATTGGCACTTTCCTTGGTCACCTGTTGATGCTGCACCTGCTGATGGGTGATAATCTCAAGGTGGGTGAACCTGAGAACCAGGCAGGGAGGAACAGGATCCTGAGCCTTGGGCTGCGGGAGCCCCTGAACTGAGCTCTGAACTCTCAGCACTTGGCACATGTCTCATGAGAGCCTTGCAGCCGCCCCTCGGAGTTGGGCCATCAGGCACATCTTATGGATGAGTGAACAGAGGTTCCACCTGAGACACCCATTCCGGTTCCCCAGGCTGGGGAAGCTCAGAGCTGCCTGACGGCACAGCTGCGTGAGGTTTTATCTGAGCTGGACTCAGCCTATCCCTCCCATGCTGCCCGTAGAGGGAGAGAGGATTCGGGCCCCTCCAAGTCAGGCAACACATAAGTGGCTGAGCAGTCCCCTCTGCCTGAGGCCTCAGCCTCCAAGTCTGTCATCAGAGAGGGTTGTGCTGCCAGGTACCTTAGGCTCTCCCCCATGGCCTCTTTCTCTGGAACCCAGAGCCAGGCCTAGGTCCAAGTCCTGTTTTCTCTGCATGCCCGGTCCCCTCTGGGGACCTGACAGTAGTGCAACTTGAGAAGGGGTGGGCATAGGGGTCTAGTCAGGCTAGGGGGCTCTGTCTGATTGACTCTTGCTGTCTGCCTTCCAGGGGAATGAGATCAACCTGAGAAGAGGACTGAAGTGAACAGCTGCCACACCCCCTGCAGGAAGGGGAAGAAGGAGCAAATCAGAGACCCTCTGGGCAGAACAGTCCCTGGCTCCGCCCACTGTATCTTACATTGAGTGGAAGAGTTTGATAACAGAGAAGTGGGAGACCCATCCAGTTGGCAGGTGGGTTGAGGGGAGGATGGCATCAAGGAGAAAATCCTGGAGGAGGCGCTGCTTATTCCCATTATGCGAACAGGTAGAGCCTGGATGGAACTGAAGGGAAGGACAGTTTAAAGGACTGTTCCCCTGCCCCACTCCTCACCACCCACAAGGTCCATGCAGCATCCCCCACTCAGGCCCTATCTGCAGCCTCTCTTTCCCTCTAGTCCCAAGAATACCCAGTCATGAGGGAGCTCCTGCTGCTCCAGGTGGCCACAAAAAATTACAACCTAGAGCCCGAGGAGTGATTTGGGGCCTGGTTCCAGGACATGGAACTGCTCAACGAGAATGATAAGTGAGGCCGGGCAGGAGTTGGGTGAGGGCAGGGATGGACGCTCCCTGTTGGCCAGTCCACAGAGCCTGTCTCCGTGGCCCCCCACTCAGCCCCAAGTCTTATTGCATGGCAACTTCTGGGACACCCAGACTCCAGCTGCTGGGCAGGCAGTGGAGGGACACCTGAAGTGTGGATCCTGTTAGGCTCACAGGTGCCTCTCTGTCCTGGAGCTACAGCCTGTCCTGCCAGCTGGATTCCCAGACCTAGTTGGCCAGCAGAATACTCAAGGATAAGAAGAACCCGCCATCATCAAAGTCAGTGGTGAGTGAGTGTCTGGGCTGTGGTGACTGACTCCTATTGGTTCAGTAAAACTTCGGGCTAAAAGTGCCCTTGGGGAGTCAGACAACTGGCACTGGGATCCCAGCTCCACAACTGAGCAGTCCTGTGACTGGGGTGACTCTCTTCAGCTTCCTGAGACTCCGTTTCCTCCTCTGTGAAATAGGTGATACTAAATGATCTCTTGCGTGGCAGGGATAAATGGGGTACTGGTGGATGACAGCACTGAGCACAGAGCCTGCAGCACTCAGTGCAGTGGGGACAGTGTGGGGGGCCATGATTCTGAGGGAGGCCCCCCAGTATAACCCGACTCTTCTACTCAGTCCCCAAGCCCAAACACTGAGCCCCGTACCAGTGGCCTATCACAGCCCCATCCTCAGCAGTGGGGACACAGCTGGGATGCTTGGGATGCACTGGGCCACCTCCTCCCTTCTGACGGGAAGGGGAACATTGTAAGCTGATCTCTGAGGTCCCCTTAAACCCAAGAGAGAGGGGACGACTTCAGCCCAGCTCCCTGATGTCTCTACCCCAGCACCTATTCACACATTGTGGAGGGACAGTAGTTATTTGTTGTAAACAATAAATGCCATATTTGAATATTATATTAAAGTCCTGTTCTCTTTACAGTCTGGGAGCTGTGGTGTGGTTCTCTCGCTTTCTGTAGGCATGTAAGTGAGACACTGAATCTCACAGTTCTCCTTGAATCACGAACTCTTCTGGGTCATCAGCTTATTGAATGTGGGTGAAGGGAGAAGGTCCACCCCTTCGCTGGCTAGTGGGAACACATCCAAGTCCCCCTAATTCCGAAGACCAGTTCATTTCAGTATCATTCAGCTCCTCCAGGAGCAGACATGGCCCCCCGCCTGTTCTCTTGGGATTTTAAGGTTGAAGGTACTTTCACAGGCAGAGCAACAACCACTGAAATGTGGGTGTCTTTAAAACAGCACTACCTAGGACCATGTCGTGCCACAGGCAGGGGCTGCCTTTCTACATTCTTGAGGAACAGGGAACGTTTTCTGCTTCTCTAGTTGAGATTTCTTTTGAAGAAATTTTAGGAACTTGTAGTTTTCTAGCTCAATCTCTGGAATAACATCAGCTCTAAGTGGGGAAAACAATGTAAAAAGATCAACACTTGCACGTGGAGAGGACAAGGCCCAAGGAAGCTCATTAACAAATGGACTAAAGGCAGGCAGGACCTAGCTCCTGAGGCGACTTCAAAAACAGATCAACCAATTGCAAAAGAAGGGTTTCATTAAGATCCTGACTCAAAAAAATGTCAAACCAGGAAATAACCTTGACAAAACTTGGAGACTTTGGATACTGACTAGATAGTTGATTATACGAATGATATTTTTATTTTTGTGTGTGATAACGTTATTGTGTTTGTGTTCCAAAAATCCCTCATCTGTAAGAGAAACTCAAATATTTACAGCTGAAATGATGTGCTCTCAGCCATGTCCTCTGGTTAATTCTTGGGGTCTTGGTGTGAGGATAAACAAAGTCAGATGGTATACGAGTTGACAATGTTTGAAGCAAGTAACAGGGTCACAGAGATTTATTTTTCTGTACTCTGAGTTTTAGAGATTTTTGAAAACCTTCAGAACACAAGTTTGATAAAAACATTATACTTGGTGTCCACATTATAATGTTACAAATTAAAATATCACAAATATAAAGGAATGGTTCTCCTTCTGACCTAAGGAAGCTCTCTCTCAGTCTGGCTTCTGTGAATGACCTGATGATGCCACCAATTATTCACTTATCACATGTTTGTTGAGTAATTCCTATGTGCTCTGTGCTGTGTGCAAGGAAAACACATTTCCACGACTCTGGATCTAGTGTGGGAAGGAAGGCAATGAGCCTGTTGCCAAGGTTCTCTAAGTGGAAAATAATGTCCACAGGGGGTATGCTCATTCTTGAGATTCCAAAATCAAAGCTACACAAGTTTGCCAGGTAACAGATAAGAGATACTTAATTCATGATATAGAAATCACATATGTCTGAATTACCATGTGACAATGAAGGGAAAGACTGATGGATTTTAAGTTATAATTAGATGCAAAATCATCGTACTGGCCCCTGGCCAAGTGGTTAAGTTTGGCATGTTCTGCTTTGGTGGCCCAGCTTCAGTTACTAGGCACGGACCTACAATATTCATTAGCAGCCATGCCGTGATGGTGACCCACACAAAAAGTAGAGGAATATTGGCAACAAATGTTAGCTCAGGGTAAATCTTTCTCAGCGAAAAAAAAAAATTAGATGCAAAATCATAATAAAAATTTATGGAATCGGCTTTAATATACATTCAAAGACAAATCTCATTCTAGTAGGTATCATCACTTCATTGAGTGTAAGGTCTAGAAAAAACAAATGTAAGTTCAAAACACTAATTCCTCAGCTTCAATTATCCTATCAATTTTAATATAAAAAGGAGAAAACTCATCGTAAAGTAAAATTGAGGTTTACCATGAAAGGTCAAGATCATGATGGACGTTACAAAGAGATGCTGTGAGAGTCAAGCCTGTCTCATGGGGAAATTCTCAACGGCGCCACTCAGCTTTTCTTCAGCACCGATGTTGCTTTCCTCACTGTTTTCAGGATGCCCTTCTTGGCTCCTTGCTCTCTCTGCCTCCCCAGCAATCTCGTCTGTCCTCGAGACCACAGTCAGTCTCTCCCATGCTTTTCTTCACTTTCTGTGTCTGTCTCCTGATATCTCTAGAAGATACCTGTTGCCTGCAGAGGGTCTGTGAGCGACTCAGACCCATTCCTGGACTCATCTCTGCCCAATATGGACAGCGAGCCAGGGTGGGCTCAGAGCTGGTGTGCAGATCCATCAGCCCCTGCATGGTCCAGGGATTCACATGGACCAGGCTGTGTGACTGTTTCGAAGGTATTTGCGACTCCAAAGAACTTAAGAGTTCTCCTTTACTGCTGCAGGCCTGGAGTCCCTGCAGTCTACTGTATCCACAGCCTTGCTGCGGCTTCTCCAGGGTCTCCTCCCACTGACTGCACCTGACCTCACCACCAGGATGGGAAGTTATTCCAGTAACTGGCCTCTGGAATATGCAGCTGCTTAGGCTTCAGGGTGCATAGATATTTAGTTTTCTGAATGGTTTTAGTTTCATGATCTTACTGTTTCCACTATGAAGTCGGGGAATATTTTTGGAGCTTTCTCTTTCAAAACAAAATAAAATGTGAAATTTGAACAAAATGGAGGATGAAGACTACCATCCATGGAGAACGTTCTCTGCTCACGTGGATATTCCGCCCTCCTTCTCTCCCTGGAGACATGTGTCTCAAATCACACTGTGCATCACTATCATTGGAGGGTTTTTAAAACTCAGATTGCTGGAACTCAACCCAAGTAGGTCTGGGGAAGGAATAGAGAATTTTCAATTCTAAGAGGTGATGTTGATCTGCTGGTACAGGGACCACACGGAGAACAGGATTCAGTGACATCATCAAGCTGAAGTGAGACAAGGACAGAAAGCTCAAGGTCATTATCCAGTGTCAAATCCAGACCAACTTCCCTCCGCCATCTTGCTTCAGGACGTTCCTCTCTTCCGCTCTCTGTCATGGTCAAATACACACATGCTGGTGCCCCACAGCCCACTGTTATTGGGACACAGAGTTCCAAGTACTCCAGAGCTCCTTTCACTGCCTCATCTCTAATGAAATTATTCACTACTCTATCCTTAGTCATTCACTTCCACACCCCGATCCTATCTTCACCCAAAATTCTCCTGCTCCCCAGTCAGTAATTCACAAACACCATATTCCCACCACAAATTTCCACATTTCCAGTTTGTACACAAAGAAATCCACTCTAAATAACCATTCTTCAATAAACTAGATTACTCCAGTAGGAATATCTTCACAAACCTTTCTTTTCTTCTCCTAATCCTTTCTAGTAATCTCAGATTCACAGCCCATCATTTCAATCATTCACTGACCATACTCCCAGATATTTTATTGCCACCATATCCACCCTGCACACTTCAGATGATTTCAAATACCTGCCATGCCATGTTGACACTTGCACTGAACAGAGAATGCGCCAGGAGCCTGTGGATCCCAACAGAGAATCACAGCAACCAATGGACCTATATGCATTTCTCTAATGCTTCCTGAATGCTCTGCTCATTTTTTCCATTTCTTGAGTTCCATAAATCTCTATATTCCGACCTCCTCCATATTTCACAGATAAATTGTTAACCACCAGACAGGAACTATTTCACTCTCTAGTCATCAGATCTACATATATTCCTCATAAGGAATTCATTTATCACAACTTTTCTGTTGTTATATCCAAAGAAATTGATTTTTTGGCTGAAACCACTCTGATTTTTATCTTATACTTCCATTTTAATGACATTATGCCCTCACTATTTGTTGTGCTTTCCATAACTTCCCTACTGGAATCATCCCTCAAGTTTCAAATACGCACAAATCTCTACCATCTACAAACTAATCTCTCAGCCAGCGTTCCTAAGAGTCCTCACCCTCCACGCCCCTCCTCTCCTCCTCTTGCCAGGGATCCATTGTGAAAAGTTCACATATATCCCAATGCCTCTGTTTCCAGGGTGCCCACCCAATCCCATCCCCATTCTGTGGATGCTTCTCTTGCTAACCTCACAAGCCATGTCTCTTACTAATCCACTGGGGAATTTTCATGATTTTTCTGACATGCTCTGCAGTAGCACGTGACATTGCGGACTCCAATGTCATTTTAAGAGACCATTTGTCCTTGGGATCCACCACCCTACACTGTCCTGCTCTTGCCTGTCTAAACTTCCTGAGCAAGTTCCAGGCTTCTCTTTATGACCACCCCACAATGACTGATGCTTCCCAGAAGTCAGCCATGCTCTGACACCTGTTCCCCATCTGGCACATCATTCTATGTGTCTGTGTAAAGGTGGGGAAAGGAATGAAGAAAAGCTGTTCAACATCCAGCTACCTGTACAGTCTAGGGGTCCAGGGAAAGCTGCGCCTCCAGTCCTGCCCCTGGAGCTCATTTCCTCCCCCTGTCAAGTCCACCTGACTTATTCCAGCCCCACCTCTGCCTCTTCACGTCCCTGGAACTCGTCTCGGCCCACAACATTCGGGCCTGGCTCCACCCACAGCGTGGTCCCCGCCCACACCCTTGTCCCCCCCCACAGCCCTGCCCCTAGACCTGGTCCTGTCACTGTTGCTGACCCAGCCCGCTGCCCGCCCTAGCACTCACTCTAGAAACTAGACACCTCCCTCAAGGCTGGGGTGCATGGCCCCGCACCGACCTGCACGCCGCCTCGACCCGGAGCCCCCAAACGTCCGTCCTCCCTGAACTTCCGTCCTCCCCGAACGCCCGCCCAAGACAGGAAGTGGAAGCACGGGCGGCAGCCATGGATGGAGCCGGGGGCTTCGCGGTGTGTTCCATCTTCTTGGTGCAGATCGGAATCTCCTGGACGTTTGCTCTCAGGGGTGGGGCTTGGTGAGCAGCGGGCGGTCCCGGCTCGGGTAGGGGTCCAGGGATGCGCCTGGGCCGCGGGCAGCCCCGTCAGTGCCCGACGTCTCTCCGTCCCTCCGCAGCTCCATTTCCCCCAGGCTGTTGGCTCAGGGCCCCCAAGGCTGCTGTTCCTCCAGGCTCTGGGCGCCGCCGTCCCCTCCTCAGAGTCCCCAACACCGTCCTCCGTGTGATTTTGTCCCCAGGGGGCTTATCCACATCTGCAGGCGGTGTTTGGTTGTTACAAATGGGGACGCTCCTGGCATCTAGAGGGGGAGGCAGGAATGCTTCTCAGCATCCTCCAGGGCCCAGGACAGCCCGACACAGAATTGCCAGGCCCCAGATGTCAGTGGTGCGGAGGTTGGGAAACCTGCTTCAGGGCCTGAAAATCCCCCGAGCCCTGAATGAAGTGTGGAAATTGTTGACAAGTCAGCGAGTCACTTACAGGGTCCCTAAATGACAAGCTTGTTTAAAGAGTCCAGAGTCACCAAAACGTCTCTGTCCAGCCGAGTTGAGTGACTCAAGTGTACACAGCACGAAGCTGCTTTCTTCCATCTCGGGGAGCAGGTGGCTGGATAGGAATTGGGAAAATCCTGTCACAACCAACAGTTACAGTTAAATCAGTAAATACAAAAAAAGAAGAGTGAATGGTGTGGCCTTTCCATCCAACACCCTATAAAAGGCCTCAAAAGCTTGTTTGCGCTTTTTTTTCTCCCCTCAGACACGAAAAGCATCTGTGGAGCTCAACTTTGAGGTGAAACCGGGCTCAGGGTCCACCTGTCCTCACTGATCCATGGATTTCTGTGTGACCAGGTGAGTACCCTGTGGACCTGGTACCAACAGGTTCCGGCAGCCTCTGCTGTGCAGAAGACCTGCCAGTGGGGTTTCTTGGGCTCGGGTTGTCACCACATGGACTCACTGAGAGTGAGGGTATCTTGAGAAAAATTATTGATGTTTGATGAATTATATTCAAGGGAAAGATGGTAAACTGTGTGTGGTTCTGGGTGGTAAATATTTCAGTAAGTACAGTTATATGCAAATAAGAACATATGAAAGAAACGTAAAGAACTGCAAATGTGGATTATAGTAGAAAATATAGATTTACTTGCATTGCATAATACTCAAAAGTCAGGATTTATATATAATAAATACAAAAATGTTTTGCGTGTGTATGTAGTATTAGAAGACATCCCATGAAATATTAGCAGGGATACTCAGCAACATTTCTTAGAACCATTCAATTTGACTTCTAAAGTCCTATCAATCCTCCACAAAAATTTGAAATAGAGGAGCATTCAGGAAAAAAGATGATTGGAACTTCCTTGTATTAATAACAAATTTAAAATTGAATTTGCCAGTAGCCAGATTCATTTAGAGCATTTTTTTCTTTATGACATTTCAAATCATTTGGAGGAATACTAAGCAACACTGTAGATTGAAGGGAAGGGCAATAGTCTCCAAAAAGACTGTCCACACCACCTTTCCTTCTAAAGGGAATTAACTTTGTTTCTTGAAACTTTTCTGAAATAACGGTCTAGTGATTCACGTTGCAGAGTATCTTGTTAAGTAATTTTGTATTTAGTTGTTGGCTTCTACTAATTTTGTGTGTGTGTGCCTTTTTCATTCTAGCTTTCCTGTGATGTTCTTGAGGGGAATGTGTGCTTGTCATGCAATAGATAGTCTCTGAGTGTATAATTTATGGTGACCAAACATCCTCATTTATTCGGGACAGAGGGTTTTTCCAGGACACAGGATGTTTAGTGTTCAAACCAGGGCAGTCCTAGACAAACCGGGATGGTTCCTGATCTCATGAGCCAGGCCCTGGGCCACATGCATGGGGACCTGGAGAACCAGAGAGACCTTGTCCCACATCCATGGAATTTATATTGTATTTGGTTATTTGGATTTTAGACAGTTAATGATGGGAGTGATGTGGGAGTTTGGGACAAGGGGACTCAACCTAAGGGGGTAAGGAAGCCCTCTTGAGAAGGACTGATATTTAGCTTGAGAGCTAGAGTTGGAACTGGATTTAGCTAGTTGGAGGGTTAGACTGGAGTGAGGGTGTGGGAGTTTGTTCAAGAAAGTGTTTCAGGCAGAGGGATCCGCATGAGGACACCCCTGAAGCAGAGAGCCCGGTGTGTCCATGAACTGAGAAGAGGGATGGCTGAGCCGAATCAACACAGGGGGAGAGGTGTGAGCCAGACCAGTGTGGGGGACAGGCTGGACAAGGTCAGGAGTGACTTGGGACTCTGTTCTAAGACCAGTGGGAAGACTCTGGAGAAATGCGAGTAGAAGGATGATGCAATCAGTGTTTGGTATAAGCACGGGGGTTAAAATGGACTTCATGGTTAAGAATGAAGACTTAAGAGGCAAGATGGGAGGAGCTGGGAATAAAATTAGGAATAAGATGATTGTTCCCTACGCCTGGCTGATGGCTGTGGAGCAAGAACTAAGTAGAAAGAAAAGACCGTGGAGTGTAGAACCGAGAGAATGTAACGGTACTTTCTTGCCTGCATGTGTCAGATGGCACAGGGCACTGACTGTGCTCCTCGCTGCTGTCCGTGCAGACTTGCAGGTGTCCCCTCGCACAGGTCTGTGTGTTCACCCCTCTTTGCCACTCACATGCCCCCCTCCACATCCTAAAGGATGTCAGGCATTACTTGTGAGGGGGTTGTCTCACATGGGTGACACCTAGGAGAGCCCCTGCAGGCATCAGAGCAGCCCCTTCAGCATCTCCCTCAGCCTCCTCCTTTCCCCTCTCTCGCCTTCCACACCCACAAGGATCCCTGCTCAGTATTCCACATCCCCATGTTCTTACTCCCCCAGGCTTGAGAAGGGTAGGGCAGCCACTGGGGTGGACATCATCTGCACCTTCCACTCTGACCCGTGCACGTGCAGGGCTGGACAGAGAGTGACTCTACTGGGAGTTGAGCCATGAGACCCAGGGCTTCTCCCACCTGGGCTCCTTCACCCTGGAGAGGGACAGCCTCTATGTCAGTGGTGAGGGCCTGTGCTACAGCCACGCTGTCTCTCCCAGTCGGAGTTCTGTTTTGCCTCCTTTGCTCTAAAGTGAGCTATGATCCATCTCTCTATCCACCCGGTCTGGGTTCAGACTTCTCATCACTGTGTGATCACTGGGTCCAGCCACCTTCCATCTCGTTGCCTCCCCCCTCAACACCCCTCCCCTCTTCCCCTCTGCTTTCCCATCTGCTTTTCCCACAAAGGTCCCTGCATCCTCCCTCTCCTTAATCCTTTATGTTCACCCCAACTCTTGCTCAGTTCCTCTTGCCTTCTCTCCACAGGTTACACCTATGGAGCCGTGGCCCTGACTACCAACAGTGAGTATTCCTGGACCTGATCTCCTGGGTCCCGTCCGCATTTGGAGATGGGGAGCACATGTTCTCCTACACCTGCTGTCCTTGGTGAGGGAAGGACCTGGAAGGGCCCTAATTCATCCCTTCTCTCCCTCCCGGGTTCTGGTGGAGAGTCCCATCCCAGTGTGAGAAAGCCTTTGACAGAGACATGTTCTCCACACACTCAGACCCCACGTGATTTTCACTTTAATTCTGCTAAAGCGCCGCCCTTTGTCCTCCTTTTCCAGGTATCCCATCCGTCTGTCCAGTTTTCTGCCCATCCATCTGTCTCTCCTCCGAGTTCAGTCTCTCTTGTTCACCTATCTCTCTCTCTTGGGCTCCTCTCATCCACAGGCTTGCTCATCCCTCTACTCACACAGTCACCCATCCCCTCACTCTCATTTATGCTTCATCTGTGAATGGTGGTCCTGGGACAGCCACTGCTGGAGCCCTGGTGAGCTTGGGGTCTCCTCCCACTCTATCCCTCCCTGAAGACAGCCCTCGCCACAACTCCCGAGCCAGCCACCACGTCCCTGCATACTTGATCAACACCTGTGCTACCAGAAGCCACCACAGGTATCGGGGGCCCCTTGTCCTTCCCAGGAGAAGTTCTCCGGCCCCAATCCTCCACCAGCCAGTTGTGATCCAGGAGCTGGGAAGCCAGGGTGTGACATTCTGGTTTTAGGGCAATCATGCTGATCACAAAGATTATATCAACGATTCAGTCTAAGGCCAGACCTCAGAGAGCCCCTAGTCTTGTGAAATTAACACACCATTATAATACAATGTGGGATGTTTCAGCGAGAGGTACCTGGCATAATTTGGAGGGGAAGAGCTTGCTAGAGAAAGTTTCACCAGAATGGAGTCTTTAAGAATGAATAGGGGGGATCCTGGCAAATAGAGGATGAAGGGTTTTCCTGGCAGAGTGGATTTCATGAGCAAAGGCTCCAGCCAGAATCAACATGCTGTAAGGGGAGAATTGAAACGAATTTGGTTTGCGCAAAGCATGAAGTTTAAAGTGCAGTAGATGGATAAAATGATACTGAAAGGTCAGCAGGAGCCAGATTGAGTAGAGCCTTGAGTGCCAGGTCAAGAAGGTTGAACTAATCACTGAAGGCCATAGGGAGCCATGGGTGGTACTAGAGCAGTGGTGGCTCTAGTGAGGTATTCATTTCAGAAAGATTCTTCTTGTAGTCCATGTAGAACATCCTTTAGACAGAGCATCCAGTGAGCCTGCTGGGGTGTTTGTCTGGGTGAAGGAAGTTAAGACCTGAGCTGGGAGAGGGATGGAGTGTATGTGAGGACCAGTGTGCAAGGTGAATGGGTGTTACTGGGAGGGAAGAGGAGCTGAGCAGATATGCTGGTTCTGAATTGGGTGACCACACGGGTGGGTGGTGGTGCCACTGTGAGAGAAGACGACAGATGATAATTAGTGCAGGACTCTGCTCTGGTCTCAGGCCAGCACTCAGTGATGGCCATCGCACTCCCTCTCGTCTTGCAGCTTTGGGGCACAACCTGAAGACCCTCACAGTCACCTTCCCCATCTCCACTCTCTGGTATTCATCAGACAGGAGCAATGGCTCAGCCTCATTCAACTCCACTGTGAGGGTCCTGCAGAGCCTGGTGAGACCCTGGTCCCAGCAGCTCCTGGTGGGTTAAATCCCACCGAGCCCCTCCCCTAACTCTTGTCCCTCCTGCTCATCCTCCTCCTCCTTCCTCCCCCGCTGGCTCCTAGTTCAAGAGGAGCAGCCTGGGTCCCTTCTACTCGAGTTGCAGACTGGTCTCCCTCAGGTGAGACCCTCCCCTGAGCATCTGCCCTTAATGACCACTTTTGTGACCACCCGTCTTTGTCTCCCCACTGTCCTCCCATTTCCTCCTTCCAGTTCTGGCCCCCACCCCCAGAGGTTTCAGGACCTCTCACTAGAGTCCCCACATCCCTCTCTCCCCAGGCCTGAGAAGGATGGGGCAGCCACCAGGGTGACACCGTCTGCACCAGCACCCTGATCCCGTGGGCCACCATGCCTCTGTGCTGGGAATGGAGAGTCTCCACCTGTCTGCTCTTCCTCTCAGTGGCTCCATGCTCTGCAGCCCAGAGTTTATCCATCCACAGAGAGCACCTACTACACTTCCGCATCATCGTTGGGAACCTCAGCAACCTGGAGCCCACATCCTCGGAGTACACCGCCCTGCCGAGAGACACCCCGGAACATGTGGGGGTCTCCCCTCTCCCGTCCTCCTTGCCCTGAGGGCAGCGTCATTCCTCTGCCTGACTTACATCTGTTACGTGATTGTTTCAAACCTTCATTTTCCCTGCATGTCTGGGTTCTCTCAGTGTCCAGAGGTGATGTCCTAGCTGTCTTGCCCATTTCTCACTTGGGTAAACTGAAGCTCAGATAGGGGAGTATTGTGCCTAGGGTGACACAGTGAGTTAGGGGCAGAGCCAGGATTTGAAGTCAGGTCTCCCTTGCCCCAAAGTCTGTGATCTTTCACTGGCTCCAGTGGCCCCCTGCATCCCCAGGAGACCTCCATCTCACCCACTCTCCCTCGCGTTTGTTCTAGGTCACCAAGCTCTACAAGGGCAGCCAGATGTGAGATATATTCCACTCCTGCCTGGTCACCGACTTGATGTATGTTGAGGAGATTGGAAGCATTGGCTGAGCTGGTGGCTGATGACTCTGAGCTCAAGTGACACATCCTTGATCTGAATGTCACTGACATGGTGCCCATTCTGCCCCACATCCCTGTCAGCTAATCCTACCATCTCCTTCCTTAGGTTTTCAGAAGATGAGAAAAGCATTAACATTTGGGGCCACCAACCTCCAGCATCCTCCTCCTCTTCCTCTTCTGGAAACTTTCAACAAATATCAGCAGTCTAACTGTGTTGTCCAGTAGTGGAGCCACTAAGCACATGGGGCAATTTAAATTTTTTATACATCTATTGCTATACGGTTCACATATTGTGTGTTGGGAGGAGTGTATTTTTTAGGTTTTTCTATATACAATATCTTCTCCTCTGCAAAACAAATAGTTTTACCTCTTCCCTTCCAATCTGAGTTTCTTTTATTCCTTTTTCTTGCCTAATTGCCCTCATTAGAACCTCTAGTACCTGTGATTAACATACGAGATAAGGGAAGAAATCATTTTCTTGTCCCTGGTCTTAGGGGGAAATTTTCAGTCTTTCACAATTGAAAATGGTGTTAGACGTGGGTTTTTCATTGATGCTGTTTATATGTTGATAAAGTTTTCTTCTATTCCTAATTTGTTGAGTGTTTACTTTTTTAGACATGAAGGGCATTGTATTTTGTCAAATTCTTTTCTGTATATGTGGTTGAGATTACGTGGTATTGGCCCTTATTCTATTAATATGATGTATTACATAATCAAGTTTTCAGATATTAAGCCAACCCTTCAAATAGCGGTGAGAGATTAAGATGTTCTCAAGTCTTTCCCGGGCGTGCCACAGCCCTGGGCCCTTGTGTCCTTCTAGATGCCCACAAATACACTGGAGCTTTTCAAAGGCCCCTGTGGACATCTCATTCTCCCAATTTTTCTTCTAAGATTTGGCTCACCTCTTGCCTGCCTCAGCTGGTATCACTCCCTCAGGCAACTACAATAGAAAACAATTAGCCCTGATTGTTTTTAGCAAGTGCCCTGGGGACGGACTTTCCTCCCTGGGCAAGCTCTGAGTCAAGTAACTACAAGCCCTGAACATGGGGCTTTTTCGGGGAGCTGCCAGGCAGGTCAGCTAGTGAGAGTTCGGTGGGGATGGGTCTTTTGAGAGCTCCAAACCCATTATGGCTGCTGGGCTTCTGGATGTCTCAGCCACTATAGTTCTGAGAATGACAGTTTTCAAAGTTATGGAGGATATTGTAAGAGCAGGATGGGAAAGTGCAAGTTATAGTGCCACAAACTTGGCTCCCTTTATCAAGATTCCACCATGTTTCTTCACTAAACCATCCTCAGATTCTTACATGCCGTTGATTAATTTCTAGACTTCTGAAAATTTGATTTTGACCATTTTTACCAGTGTTCTCATTGTTTTTATGCATTTGCAGAAGTCCTTACTCCAAAGTTTCAAAAATGTTCTCCCTGTGGTTATTTATTTATAAATTAATTACTTTAAATGAAATTATGTGAGAAATTCTGTTCCTCACTCACACACACTAGCCACATTTTAAGTGCTTGATAACAACATGGGGCTAATAATGTGTGTATATGGTATTGCAGACAAATGTTTACATTATTGCAGAAACTTATCTTCTACAGGACCCTGAAGCAGGGAATCTAAAATCAGGGTAGAATTCCAGACACACTTTTTCATCCCTTGTGCCCTACCAGGTCTGTCCCCCACAGTAACCACACTGGAGCAGACTCCCTGTGTACCTTGCCAACTTGGCACAGAGACTGCACAGAGATGCCATCTATGAGGAATTCCTGTGGCTGACCCAGAATGGACCCAGCTGCAGAACTTGACCCTGGACAGGAAGAGTATCCTTGGGGATGATACAGCTCCCTGGTAATTGGGAAAGAAAGTGAGGCCTTTCTGGGACTCTGGATTCCTGGGGCTTAGAGAGCATTGAGCTTTCTCAGGCTGGCAGGAGGTGGCATAGTCCCCCAGTCTTTACCCACCATTGAGAGAGAGAAAAGGAAACCAGTGTAATATAGGAGGCCCTCAACCTTCTCCTAGACAGCTCTGTGACTTAAAGATAGTCACCTCCCCTCTCTGGACTTTTGTTTCCTTATCTCTGCACTGACAGCAACTGGGCCAGATGGTCAGTGAGGGCCTCCAGCTGTGTGTGAAGCAGAGTCACAGGTTTGGGGGTGGATGTAGTTTCTGATCCACAGGCTATAGTTTGCCAATTCCCGCTCTAGATGATCACCAATGGGCTAGAACTTTCTGCAGTGATGGAATGTTCTATATCTGTGCTCTCCAGTGCACAGCCACATGTGGCTGTTGAGTACTCGAAAGATGGTATTGTGACTGGTCTTTATTGTTACTGAGGTACTAGAATTTTTATTTTATTTAACTAAAATTAATTTTAATTCAAAAGATACTTGTAGCTGCTCCATATTAGACAGCACACCTCTAAGAGGTTGTCTGGGTAGAGGTACAAGTAGTGGGACATGCACCCCTCCCCCCATGCCCACTGGGTGTTGTGTGTCCTACCCTCCTGGAGTTTATCTTGTAGCTGGGAATAACAAGAATAGAGATTTGAAACTTATCAATTATTTGATGTGAACAAACTCATGCTTGCAGGCGGAAATCAGGGAAGACATCCTGCAGGAAATTACATTGTAGGTTAATCCTAGAAAATGAATATTAAGCAAATAGATGAAGGAGAAGGGGATGATGTGTTTCTAGGCACAGAAGAACACTTTTGAGTTGGATTTTACAAATTTAGAGAGATCCCATAGGCTTGCCAACTGTGATGACCCATTCTGCCCCCGGCTGTCATACGAAAGTCCAGCCCAAATTCAGTCCTCTGTTCCCAGAGGTATGAATTTGGTTTAATTTATTACACTTTTGTTCTGTGATAATGGTCTTGTATTTTGTAGCAAAGTGTGCTCACTTTTTAGAGATGGAAACTAAAATTGGGTGAAACATCATGATGTCTACTTGACTTTAATATTTCATTGAAAACATGGGATGAATCAAGGGTGGCAAGTGTTAATACTTTATACATTGATGCAATATTGTTTTATTTAGATGGAATATACACTGTTAAATCTAGATGATGGATGTTTATGAGACTGTTCCCTTTAATTTTCTGTGTCTAAAAAGTTTTATTAAAAAGAGTGAAACACACTCACATGCATTCTCCATTTCATTCACTTCCAGAGTATTCTCCAAACAGAGATGATGCCTTGACTGAGAAGCCTGGTAAACCTGCAGGAAGCCCCAGCCCATGGTAGGGGGCGAGTATGTTGATGCTGTGTCTCATCGAAGAGAACCATGCGCACAGGGTCTTGGATGATGAAGAATATTGGCCAACCCTTGTCAAGGAGGGTTGAGGCACAGTGGGGTCACCAAGAGCTCTGGGGCAATGACAGGACGTGGCTCACCCCACCACATGTCTCCCCTGACCTCCCCTTCTGGGCCCTCATCCTCATCTGCTTGGCGGGACTCCTGGTGCTCATCACAGGCCTGATCTTCTGTGTCTTGGTAAGACATGACGTGTTGCTTGTCTTCTTACTATTGGGTTGTAAGAGCTCTTTATATATTCTAAATACATGTCCTTTTCTAGGGATATGTTTTGCAGATGTTTTCTCCCAGTCTGTGCGTGGCTTGCCTTCTCCTCCTCCACATGAGTCATTGGGGAAATGTAAGTGACAGTCATCATGAGATTCCACCACACTTAAGAGTGGCTAAAATTAAAAAGACTGACTATAGCAAGTGTTGTTGAAGATGTCAAGTCACTGAAACTCTCATCAAGTGCTGGTCAAAAATAGCTTGGATGCGTCTTTAATAATTACATACGTCTATCCAGCCATTCCTCTCCTAGGAATCCATCTAAGGGAAATAAACACATATGTCTATACACAGACTTGTACACACATGTTGATAACAACCTATTTATAGTAGATAAAAATGGAAAACAACCCAAATGTCCATCTACTGGTGAACGGATACACAAAGTGTGATATATCCCCACAGTCGGATACGATTCAACCATAAAGAGGAATGAATTATTTTTTTTCTTTTTTAATTATTGTATTGAAATTATAAAGGGTTTTAACATGGTGTAATTTCGGGTGTTCATTATTATTTGTGAATTTCTGTATAGACTGCATCGTGCTTACCAGCGGTAGTCTAACTTTTATCCATCACCATGCATATGTGCCCCTTTAACTCAACACCCAGCCCCCTTCCCCTCTGGTAACCACTAATCTGTTCTCTTTATCCCTGTGTATGTTTATCTTCTACATATGAGTGAAATAATGCTATTTGTCTTTGTCTGGCTTATTTTGCTTATCATCATACCCTCAAGGTCCGTCCAGGTTGTTGCAAACAGGACGATCCTGTTTTTTTTTTTCTGCCTGAGTAGTATTCCATTGTATATAATACATACCACATCTTCTTTATCTGTTCCTCTGTAGCAGGGTACTTGGATTGCTTCCATGTCTTGGTTATTGTGAATAATGCCGCAGTGAACACAGGGGTGCATAAATCTCTTTGAATTGTTGATTTCAGTTTCTTTGGATAAATACCCAGTAGTGGGATAGCTGGAAGATATGGTATTTCTATTTTTAATTTTTTGAGAAATCTCCATACTGTTTTCCCTGGTGGCTGCACCAGTTTGCATTCCCACCAGCAGTGTGTGAGGGTGACCTTTTCTCCTTATCGTCTCCAACATTTGTTATTTTTTCTCTTGGGAGTTTTAGCCATTCTGACAGGTGTAAGGTGATCTCTCATTGTAGATTTGATTTGAATATCCCTAATAGTTAGTGATGTTATACATATTTTCATGTGCCTGTTGCGCTTCTGTATATCTTCTTTGGAAAAATGTCTGTTCATATGCTCTGCCGATTTTTAGATTGGATTATCTGTTTTTTGTTGTTGGGTTGTATGAGTTGTTTATATATTTTTGAGATTAACACCTTGTCAGATATATGATTTGCAAATATTTTCTCCCAGTTGGTGGATTGTCTTTTCGTTTTTTTTTTTTTTTTTTTTTTTTTTTTTGTGAGGAAGAGCAGCCCTGAGCTAACATCTCTGCTAATCCTTCTCTTTTTTCCTGAGGAAGACCAGCTCTGAGCTAACATCTATTGCCAATCCTCCTCCTTTTTTCTTTTCCCCAAAGTCCCAGTGGATAGTTGTATGTCATAGTTGCACATCCTTCTAGTTGCTGTATGGGGGACACGGCCTCAGCATGGCCGGACCAGCGGTGCGTCTGTGAGTGTCCGGGATCCGAACATGGGCCGCCAGTAGAGGTTCGCGTGCACTTAACCACTTAGCCACGTGGCCAGCCCTGTCTCTTCATTTTGTTCATCGTTTCCTTTGCCTTGCAGAAGCCTTTTAGTCTCATGTAGTCCCATTTGTATATTTTTTATTTTCTTTCCCTTGCCTGAGTAGACAAGGTATTGGAAAAGATGCTGCTAAGACCGATGTCAAAGACTGCACTCCGTATATTTTCTTCTAGGAGTTTTATGCTTTCAAGTGTTAGAGTCAGGTCTTTTATCCATTTCGAGTAATTTTTTGTGTATGCTGGAAGATAATGATCTACTTTCGTTCTTTTGCATGTGGCTGTCCAGTTTTCCCAACAGCATTTATTGAAGAGATTTTCCTTTCTCCATTGTATGATCTTGGCTCCTTTGTCATAGATTAACTGACCACAGATGTGTGGTTTTCTTTCTGGGCTTTCAGTTCTGCTCCATTGATCTATGAGTCTGCTTTTGTGCCAGCAGCATGCCATTTTGATTAGTATAGCTGTGTAATATATTTTCAAGTTAGGATTGTGATGCCTCCAGCTTTGTTCTTTCTTCTCAGGATGGCTTTGGCTATTTGAGGTCTTTTGTTTTTCCATATATATTTTAAGATTCTGTGTTCTATTTCTATGAAGAACGTCATTGGGATTCTGATTGGGATTGCATTGAATCTGTAGATTACTTTAGGTAATATGGACATTTTAAATGTGTTTATTCTTCCAATCCATGTGCATGGAATATCTTCCCATTACTTCATGTCATCATTGATTTCTTTCAATAATGTCTTATAGTTTTCATTGTATAGGTCTTTAACCTCTTTGGTTAAATTTATCCCTAGACACTTTTTTATTTTTGTTGCAATTGTAAATGGGATTGTATTCTTGAGTTCTCTTTCTGTTAGGTCATTATTAGAGTATAGAAATGCAACTGATATTTGTAAGTTGATTTTGTACACTGCAACTTTGCTGTAGTTGTTGATTATTTCTAATAGTTTTCTGATGGATTCTTTAGGGTTTTCTATATTTACAATCATGTCATCTACAAACAGCAAAAGTTTCATTTCTTCCTTTCCAATTTGGATTCCTTTTATTTCTTTTTCCAGCCTAATTGCTCTGGCCAAAACCTCCAGTACTATGTTGAATGGGAGTGGCGAGAGTGGGCACCTTTGTCTTCTTCTTGTTCTCAGAGGAATGGCTTTAAGTGAAAAACTTAAAGCCATACTTAATGGCTTTAAGTATGACGTTGGCAGTGTGTTTGTGATATATGGCCTTTATTGTGTTGAGGTACGTTCCTTCTATACCCATTTTATTGAGAGTTTTTATCATAAATGGATGTTGCATGTTGTCAAATCCTTTCTCTGCATCTGTGGAGAGGATCATGTGATTTTTATTCTTCAATTTGTTAATGTGGTGTATCACACTGATTCATTTGCGAATGTTGAAACATCCCTGCATCCCTGGTATAAATTCCACTTGATCATGGTATATGATCCTTTTAATATATTGCTGTGTTCGATTTGCTGATATTTAGTTGAGGATTTTTGCATCTGTGTTCATCAGTGATATTGGCCTGTAATATTACTTCTTTGTGCTGTCCTAGGCTACTTTTGCTGTCAGGGTGATGTTGGCCTCATAGAATGAATTAGGACGTGTTCCATCTTCTTCAACTGTTTGGAATAGTTTGAGAAGCATAGGTATTAAATCTTGTTTGAATATTTGGTAGAATTCTCCAGAGAAGACATCTGGTCCTGGACTTTTGTTATTTGGGAGGTTTTTGATAACCATTTCGTTCTCTTTACATGTGATTAGTCTGTTCATTTTCTCTATTTCTTCTTGATTCAGTTTTGGGAGGTTGTGTGAATCTAAGAATTTATCTATTTCTTTTAGGTTATCCAATTTGATGGCATATAAGTTGTTCAGTGTATTCTCTTATTGTCCTTTGGATTTCTGTGGTATCTGTTGTAGTTTCTCCTCTTTCATTTCTAATTTTATGTCTTTGAGCCTTCTCTCTTTTTTTCTTAGTGAGTCTGGCTAAGGGTCTGTCAATCTTGTTTCAGTCTTCTCAAAGATCCAGCTCCTTGTTTCATTGATCCATTCTACAGTTTTTTTAGTCTCTATTTCATTTATTTCTTCTCTAATTTTTATTATTTCCCTCATTCTGCTGACTTGAGGCTTCATTTATTCTTCATTTTCTGATTCTATTAGGTGTAGTTTAAGGGTACTTATTTGGTATTTTTCTTGTTTGTTGAGGTGTGCTTGTATTACTATGAATTTCCTTCTTAGAACTGCTTTTGCTGCATCCCATAAGAGTTGTTTTGTTGTCATTTTCGTTTGTCTTCAGGTATTTTTCGATTTCTCCTTTGATTTGTTCATTGATCTAATGGTTCTTCAGTCGTGTGTTCTTTAGTCTCCACATATTTGTGACTTCCCCATCTTTTTTCTTGTAGATGATTTCAAGTGTCGTAGATTTGTGGTCAGAAAAGAAGCTTGATATTATTTCAATCTTAAATTTATTCAGGCTTGCCTTGTTTCACAACATATCGTCTATCTTTGAGAATGTTCCATGTACACTTAAGAAGAATGTGTATTCTGTTGTTTTGGGAGGGTATGCTCTATGTATATCGATTAAGTTCATCTGATCATACGTTTCATTTAATTACACTATTGACTTGTTGCCTTTCTCTGCATGATCAATCCATGGATGTAAGTGGGGTGTTCAGTTCCCCTGCTATTATTGTGTTGTTGTTAATTTCTCCCTTTGGCTCTATAGAGGGTTCCTTTTTATTCTTTTTTACTGCTGTGTTAGGTGCATATATTTTTATAAGTGTTATGTCCTCTTGGTGGAAAGTCCCCTTTGTCATTATATACTGCCCCGCTTTGTCTCTCATAGTCTTTTTTTATCTTGAAGTCTGCTTTGTCTGATATAAGTATGGCAACACCTACTTTCTTTTTTTTGCCATTTGATTGGAATATTTTCTCCCATCTCTTCCTTCTGAGCCTGTTTGTTTTTAGAGCTGAGATGTGTTTCCTGGAGGCAGCATATTGTTGGGTCTGGTTTTCTAATCCACACCACCACTCTGTGTCTGTTGACTGGAGAATTCAATTGATTTACATTTAGAGTGATTATTGACACTTGAGGGCTTAATCCCACCTAATCTATATTTTCATTGTTTCTCTTCCATTGTGTTTCTGACTACCATTTCACTTTGGGGGTTTTCATGGAGGTTGTCTCTTTTTTTGTGATCTATGGCTCTGCTCTGATTTTTTGTTTGCTGGTTACTGTGGGGTTTGTATGAAGAACTCATAGATGAGATAGTCCATCTTCTGATAGCCTCTTATCTCCATTAGGCTAAGCAGGTTCCATCCCTTTCCTCTTCTCCTTCTGAGTTATTGTTGTCACAAGTTATTCATTTTTGTGTTGTGAGTTTGTGACTAAGTTGAAGTGTTTATAGTTACTTTTGATGCTTTCCTTCCCTTCTTATTTTAAGTTATAATTAAGCATTTGCTACCCTGTTGTGAAACAGAGCTGTAGCTTTCTGATTTTGTCTGTCTATTTATCTTTTTGCTCAAAGCTTTGTAGACATTTGCCTTCTTTTTAATTTGGGTATGAGTACGTTCTTGATCATTGCTTGTATGGGAGATCTAGTGGCAATGAAATCCCTCAGCCTTTGTTTATCTGGGAAAATTTCTATTTCTCCATTGTATCATAAGGATCTTTCCACTGGATAGAGTATTCTTGGCTGAAAGTCTTTGTCTTTCAGTATTTTTAATATATCATTCCATTCTTTCCTTGCCTGTAAAGTTTCTGCTAAGAAATATGCTGAAAGCCTGCTAGGTGTTCCTTTGTAGGTTATTTTCTTCTGTCTTGCTTCCCTTAATATTTTTTCTTTGTCATTGGCTTTTGCCAATTTTACTATTATATGCCTTGGAGAAGGTCTTTTAGCGTTGATATTATTAGTCGTTCTGTTGGCTTCATGTATTTGTAAGTCCGGTTCTTCATCAGGTTTGGGAAGTTCTCAGCTATTATTTCTTTGAACAAGCTCTCTGCTCCTTTCTACCTCTCTTCTCCCTCTGGAATACGTATAATTCTTATGTTGCTTTTATAATTGAGTCGTATATTTCTACAAGAATTCCTTCCTTTTTTAAAAATCAGAGTTCTCTCTCCTCGTCCACTGGAAGCAGTTTTATATTTCTATCTTCTAAATCACTAATTCTTTCATTCATAATATCAACTCTATTTTTTAAGGATTCTAGATTCTTTTTTATCTTTTTAATTATATTCTTCATATCCAGATTTTCTGCTTGATATTTTTTAATAGCTTCAGTCTCTTTGATGAAGTATTCCTTTTCCTCATTAATTTTATTCCTGAGTTCATCGAACTCTCTGAATATTCTTGTAACTTGGTGAGTTTATTTATGACAGTTATTGACAGTTATTTTGAACTCTGTCATTTAGATTGTAAATTTCTGTGACTTCAAGTTTCGTTTCTGGAGATTTGTCGTTTCCTTCTGCCCTGAATTGTTACTGTAGTTCCTTATGGTGTTTGATGAACTGATCTTTTGCCTGTGTATTTGTGGTAGTATCAGGTCACAAATTCTAGCTGCTACCACTGTGGGGAAAGATGAGCTGTGTTTCTGATCCCACCCCATATGCTGGAAGTTGTGTGGGTACAGTGGGTGTTTCCACTCGCTGGGAAAGCATTCCCACTGGGCTCAGAGCTGCCACCACATGGAGGCACGTGCACAGTTGTGACACCGCAGCACTACTATGGATATTTGTGCCACCTGGGAAAGCATTTGCATATAAGTGTATATCTGCTGCCTTTTCTTATGCTCATGCCAGCCTCTGTGTTTGGTGGTTGGTGCTTCTTCATGGGTTCTGAGCATTGGCCAATCTTTGGGACTGCAGTGGCATGGTGCGCTTTCCAACCATCCAGGAAAGCATTCATGTGTGGTTCCAGGGCTCACGCCAACCCCTCCCAGAGTTGCACCAAGGCGCATTCCTACTTTTGGGGATGCAGCATTAGTATTGGCTCTCACGCCAACATGGGAAGTGCTCGGGTGTGTGCACAGTGCTGCCAGGGAAGGGTTGGGAATAAGAATGAATTCATAGTACATGCAATGACAAGCATAAATATCAAAATATTTATGCTGAGTGAAAGAAGCCAGTAAAAAATGAGTACATAGTATATGATCCCATTTATAAATATTTTAGTAAAATCTATAGAGACATATACCAGATCACTCGTTGCCTGGGAATGAGAATGTGTTTGCAAAGGGCAGGGAAGGAGAAATTAAAATGAACATGAGTAAATTTGGGGAAGATAGTGTTCCTTTTCTTGATTCTGGTGATGATTCAATAAGTTATAATCAAAATGTATCAAATTGATCACTTTAAATGTTTGCAGTTTTCTGTATGTCGTTAATACCTCAATTAAGCTAGAACATGTAGGGGAAAGAAAGGGAGAGAGAGCCGAACGAGGGAAAAGGGAAGGAAAAGAAGGACTGAGGGTGAAAATTAAGTGGAAAAAAGAAAGAGAGACACAGGAGGCATTGGGTCTCTGTGGCTTTGGCATCTCCTTCCCCTGGACTCTCCCATACGGGGCAGCTAACTGGACCATGCTGATGCGCTCTCCTCACCTCACAAGTCATTGTCTGCCAGCGGAAAAAGGTGGGCGACAGTGAGGTCCAGTGACGATGTCTGGGCTATTAACCAGCCTCATGGCGACCTACGGAAGCTGTGATGACTAGATATGACTAGAACTGAGGTCCCTTTTTCCCTGCTGGGGTCCAGAGGAGCTTGACTGGAACAGAACGAAACCACATTGGATGGACACAGGCTCCGAGCCTGTCTAGACTTGGCCTCTGACTGGCTCACGGGGGACTAAGCTGAAAGGTGTCACCTTCCTTAAGTCCTGAAAGTGACTGCAACTTCTGTCCTGTGGTGTCACACCAGTTCATCCCTCAGGGACACCAGAATTGGTGAAACCAGCACAGACGTTGCCATCATGTAAAATCGAATCCCCACTTCAATGCAAGGTTTCCCTTCTTAGGAAAATTTGGAACCTCCCTCCCCTTCACTCTGTGCAGCCATCACACCCCTCTCGTTTCCTCCATATTCCTCCCCCACTGAAGCCCTGGCAGTCTCAGGTTCCCCTTTTCTGCTTCATTCTCTGAAGCTCATATTCACCAGGATTTTCAGATCAATCTCCCTTGATGGCACCTCTCCCCACTCATGGGTGCTCCATGACGGGAAACAGGCCAAGATGGGAGGAGTGGGTGAGACATGACTCTGCAGTCACCTTGGGCCTTGGGAGACGAAATGACTAGGTATCTGGGAAGCCTGAATCCCAGAGAAAAACCAAGGCTCTGGGAAGAGAGTATCTGCTCTGGGTGTAAAAGTGAATAATACTCGATGAGAGAAATCTGATGGAAAATAAAGAGTCTTTTTTCATCTTTCTCTGTACAGAGTCCAACTAGCCTCACAGCAGAGGCTCCCCAACAAGCAGCCCACCGCATCCCAGGCATGAGGCAGACTGGGCTGTTCTGCAGTCGGTCTGTGGGAACAGATTACATTATCTGTACACACTGTGCAGACGACCACAGCTGAAGATACCCAAGGGCTGAGAATTAAAGTCACAGTCATGGCACTCTCTCAGAATATTTGTGTATGAGCTTCACATTCTCAATCTGAAGCAGTGATTCTCCGAGAATGTACACTATGAAGATTCTAATGATTAACAATATTAATATATTATTATTATACATTGCATAAAATATACATTATTTACTGTACATTAGAATTATAAATTAATGTATAATTATTATTATACATTAATATATTATTATATATTGATTATTATAATATCATTATAATGATTGATAATAGTTTTGGTTATTGACTAATTTCTTCTAAGCAACATGACTGGAAATCTCTGCATGTATTATCTCAGTTACAGTCACAATTTTAGGGATTTATTCCCATTTTAAGCTAAAGACGTGGAGGCTCAGAAATATTAAATAACTTCACAAAGAAGGAAAAAAATTACTACAAAGCTAAATTAAAAACCTATTCAAACTATGTGTCAAAGAAAGAAAGACATTTTCTGACTTACAAACAGACTCAAAGTTGACCTCCCACAGGCCTGCAGTGAAAGAACTGGTAAATAATGTACATCAGGAAGAAGAAATGTGAACCCAGGAAAACATAAGAGGAGTCATGAGGAAAGGAAAAAACCGTCTGTCTAATTTAGTATTAGTTTTAAAACAAGACATTAAAAACATTCGAACGAAAATTCCAGATGATTACCACATGGAAGAATAGAGGAGAGAAAATTTAGCTAAAAGATAAGTCATTTTTTAGGGAAGATATAAATACTAAGATACTCTATTATTGTTTAACACGTTGCTCTTAGAAACTGATAAATCTGTGGGACAAAAGTAAGTAATGATAAAGAGGATTTGAAGAGTGCAACATACTCGATCGGGCAAATAGACAAATCCCAACACACTGGCTTATTGTGAGACTTGTGATGCTGAAAACAGTCGTTCTCCTGACAGCATGATACCACAATGGCATATCAGTTTTCATGAATCAAATTTCCAACACATATAAATCTAAAAAAAGGGACAATCTAGTATCTCATTATATGCAACTGTGATTCCACATGCAACAAATACCAGAAAAATAGAGACCCAGAAGTAGGTGTCTTTTTTGAGAAGACAGATATAACAGCTCTTTAGTGAAATATTATGTTGGAATCTATTGCAATATTACACAAAAAGGACAATCCATTTGGACTATGTATGTTTTCTCTGTGACTGTGAAGGCAAAACTCTAAGGAATACCCTGATTGTGATAACTCTTGGTCTTAAAATACAAATAGATAACACTCAGTAAAGGAAAATGAGAGAACAAAATGAGAAAGAAAGATCTCCTTTCTCTCCTCACCTGAAACCCAATCTCTCACCTCCGAAGGATCACTGTCTGTATCTTCTGTCATGCAAAGGAATCAAAGAAAAGAAAATTATTGGTATATCTTAAAGTTTCAAGAGGTCAAAGGAAGAAGACTTCAGGACCCTTGCGGAGGCATTAATGTACTGTGAGCTCCATGTCATCTGCACCGTCGTCTGTTTTCTTCATCGTGTTTGTCGGGATGTCCTTCTTGGCCCCTCACTCTCCTTGCCTCACTAGCGAGTGTGTCTGCATCAGTGCTACCGCCAGTCTGTCTCTTGCCGTCTTCACTTTCCCTTCCTGTTTCCTGATATCTTCCTCAGTCACCAGAAGACGTTTGCAAAGGAGCTGTGGGATGTACAGACCAGCTCCTGGGATCATCTCTGCCGAATCTGAAGACCAGGCAGGGGTGGGCATGAGACTGGAGTTCAGAACACCTGCGAGCTCACCTGGCAGGGATACACCTGTGCTACTAGGTGCAAGGTTGGGCAGGGTTTTGGCAAGGTCCAAAGCACTTAACAGTTCTCCTGTACTCTGCAGGCCTGGAGACCTTGCAGTCTCTTCTGCCAGCAGAGTTGTTGGGGCTGGTCCAAGGTTTCCTCCCTTTGATGACATCTGACATCATTGCCAGGATAGGATGTGATTCTAGTAACTGGCCTCTTGAATATGTAACTGGACATTCTCAAAGGGATGGAGATGCTCAAACCAGGCTTTGGTTTTGATTGCTTTCCACAATCATTTCACTTCCTCTGTGATGATTGGACCATCATACTTCTTTTCCTCTTACCATATAAAAATAAATTGTGAAAGTGTATCAGAGTTGCAAATGAAGCCTGCCTTCCCAAGACAATTATGTCAGATGCCTTGTAATTCTACCCCCCCCTCCATGTGGGGATTAATCTGACCTGTGTCCTGGGACATCATCAAAGAGATTTGGGTCAAGAAAAGTAACCATGAGGTCAAAACTCAGGACTATAGCAGGTCATTGCTTCCCCCCCATGTTGTTAGACACTTATGTGTATGACTTTATTCTCTTTTTGTCCTTGTCACTCTCAACAACAAAATCCTTGGAGCTCCCTGTCAGGACACACAGTCCCCAGTTTTTTTCTAAATCCCAAATCATACCATTCTTCTATATTAAATGACTATTCATTTGATTAACCCATTGACCAGTTGGTGCTCATAACTCCATTAAAGCTTAAATCAATAGTGAAATTATCATCCACCCCACTCCTAGTGACTCTTATTTGACAACTGTGAACATTAAATCTCAGTGCAGAGAATGTATGTCTGAAAAAATTCTACTTACAAATGGAGATTGTACTGTATGTGGGAAGTACACACTGGATTTATGAAACTCAGGAAAAAATGTAAACTCTCATTATTAAGTTTTGTATAGACTGCACCCACATTGATAATATCTTGGTTATAGTGGGTTACAATATACTATTAAAATTAGTTTCACCTGTTTGTTTTCATTTTTTAAAATGTGACTACAAAAAATATTTAAATTCCATAATATGGAATTTATTATGTGCTTAATGTTACTATTGGACAGTGCTGGTGAAACCATCAGTGAAAAGAAAGTCCAGAGAAAGTGATTAGGGAAATTTTTTCCCTAGAAAAGGAGTCTACACTGGCCCACACTGCCAGATGCAGCAAAAAGTCTCATACACACACGCGCACACACACACACTGACAGAATGAAACAAACCTTTTCCTAGAGTCCCACCACTTCTCACATGGTGTGAGGTGGCACTCTTACTTAGTCCTAAGTGGACTAATCTCAAGAAAGAAGGCAGAAGTGTAGGTAAATTACCAGTTAGGAAGATCTAAAACCAGAGACTAAAGCTCAAGATAAGTGGTGAATTTCCTGTCTTGGCTTCTGTTATTAATTCAATATGTTAGGGAGACTTTTCCAAGGAGGGTTGTTTTAAAACTCACATTTTCTTTACTATGTAAAAATAGACAGGCTATGTAAAGAATAATTACTCTAGCCAATCAATGAAAAGGAGATGATAGATCAAGAATACCCTTATTATAAGTCACTACTGGATTAGAGAGTCAGGGAACAGCTGACATTGGGTTAATTTGGCCTTAATCAGGCTGATTCTGAGTTTATGACCGTCATATTGATTGTATTATGCTAGAAGCTATGAAACTTCCCAGCCCCTCTACTATTTAACCACCAAGGCCCACCAACCAGACCAGTCCTTGCTGACACATCCCCTGCCTCCATCCCTTCTGACAACACCTGGACGATTTTCCCCAAATCCCACTCTGTCCCTGCGCTCTTCTACCTGCTCCAGGGCAAGGGAATCATTTTCTCCAAGACTCAGGCTCTGCGTGTGCCAAGCTCTGGGGATGGCAATTCTCCCTCTAGTGAAGACAAACATCACAGCGCAGACCCTGTGAGCTGCAGCAATTGGACAAAGACTGGGGTTTACTGACAGAAAAGAACCTTTAGTGGGCACAGTTACCAGGGTCCAAGAAACCCCAGTCATTCCTCCAGGGACTGTGATGCAGGACAGAGAAGGAATGTCTGCGTGTGGTTCGGCTTGGGAATGCCTGTAGGGTGACATAGGTGACATTGGTAATGCATTCGCCAATGTTGTTCACTCATTTATTCATCGTATGTCATGGAGTGCTTTCTACATACATCCAGGCAACAGTATCACCCTCTGGGGCTCACAGGCAGTGTCAGAAGAATTTCTAAATTTTATTTCTAATATATAGGTACAGCACTGGCAATACACTAGTTGTTCCAAGCATTTTTCAAACATTAACTCCTTTAATACTCTCCATAAACGTACAAAATAGGTAAGCTGATCATTATTGCCAACTGACAGATGAAGAACCTGAGGCACCAATCAGGTAAATAACTTGGTCAATACGAATATCTAATAAGGGATTGAGCTGGAATTTGGACGTGAGGAGTTAGCTCCATAGTCTGTGCTCTTAACCATGACATTTACTCTCTAAAGACTTCACATCATGAAAAAATTTGATCAGTTATTCATTTTCTTGTTGCACTCAGTAGCCACACTATTTTATCTGTGTCTGAAAAACAGACTACGTGCATAGAAACTACTGCACATACACACTCAAATTACATCTACCTATGTCCCCAGTCCTTGAAAATTAATAAAGAGAACATTTCAGAATGTTTTTTGCCCAGGTTGGGAGGACTCTGAGGAAATCTCTGTGTTACTGTAAGAAGCTGAGGACAGGCTGGGAGTGGGTCTCAGGGGAAAGGTGTCCTCAGGAGTCACCATTGAATGACAACATTGATGGGAGGGTCTTAGCAGTGACTGAATTCAGGATCTGGTGGTGTTTTAACCTGGTGCTTATCTTCTGGCTGTGGGTTTATGGTGATGCAGCACAGGGAGATGGGCTGGTTCACTGTGTTCTTGTGGAAACCAGTCCCATGAAAGAGAGGGAATGATGATTTCCTTAAACAATGGACTCGTGGTGAGAAAAATTCGGCCTGGAAGAGACAGTCGTGTGCCTGCTATAACCAGAAGGAGTTGTCTCTGCATCAGCCAAAGCAGACAGCCCTTCCTCATGCACTCATTTTATTTCAATGGGAGGAACGAGGAGGAAATCATATAATGCTCTTCTGGATGTGAGATCTGTGATGGTAGAGACTGTGGTAGGAGGTTCTGAAAGGCTTCTCTGAGGCATTTCAGACCTTTGCTGTGACCAGATTGACAAGTTTAAGCACTCCTGCGTATGTCTGGGAAGAGTTAGTGTGTCAAGGAGAAGGCTCCCTGGCGCAGAGACTCACAGGAAGAAGCGAGTTTGACTAGGGAAGGTCAGAAATTTGGCCAGTGTGGCTGGAGGGAGCCTGAGAAGAGAGAGTGAGGGGAGAAAGGAGGGTGATCAGGCTGGATCCTGGGACACGGTAGACTGTTACTTTCTGTTCCTCTGTGACAACATTACTCCAAAACCAACCACCTATACAGTACAAATATATAATATCTCATAATTTCTGTGATCCAAGCATCTGGCATGGCTTAGCTGGGTGCCTTTGCCTCAAAGTCTGTGTGAAGCAGGGTTGTGGTCTCAACAGGGATCAAATGGGGGAAGATTCCCACCCAAGATCACTCACATGGGTTTTGTCAGGATCCATTTGGACTGAATATCTGAGCTCCTGTCTGTCTGTTGGCTGGACACTCCCTCAGTTCTCTCCTATGGAGCCTCTACATAGTGCAACTGAAAACATCAGCACTTGGTTTCCCAGTTCTGGTGATTTTAGAGAGAGAGAGAAAGAGATGGAAACAGAAGGATGGAGGTAAGTAGGGAACCCAAGTAAGCCAGTAAGCAGGAAGTGAGAGACGTTTTGTAATTAAAACTTGGTAGTGACATCCCATCACCTTGGCTGCGTTCTGTTGTTCAGAAGCCAGATACTGACCACTTAGTGGTGACACAGGATGTGCACTCCAGGAGGCAGAGAGCATTGGGATCATTGTGGAGGTTCCCAGCACATAGGCCAACATGAGCTTCTTGGGACTCATTCTGAGTAAAACAGGGGACCCTGGAAGGGTTAATACCAGTGGATCACAATGTCTGAATTTCCTCTAATTTCAACCCCTTCAGGATGCAGACCTGAAAATGAGGCTCAGAGCGGCAGTGACTTACCAAAGTTCACACATCTGGGACCCAGAGAAGTTCTGACTGGTATTCTATGTGATGTCCTACTCCTTGTACTTCCTCCATTTCTAAGTGTGTATATTAGACACATGTGACACCAGCCCACAGGTGTTGTACGTATTATTACATATACACCTGATGAGGTCCCTAGGAAGCTGTTTTTAGCCCAATCCTCATTGTGAAGCTTGGGAGACTGGAGAGATCTTGAGAGGCACAGCAGCTTTTCCAGGACACAGAACTGGTAGGAACAAAGAGGTCTGACCTCAGCTCTGTCTCCTCAAAGCTGGGGCCTAGATCCACTCCCAAGGAGCTGTGGGGAGGGTGGTGATGGGTATTTGTATACAGTGATGGAGATGACATGGGCAAGGAGGGAGAGCAGCCAACAGCCTAGCGGGGGCTTTGAGTGTGTCTGATTGAAGGATGGGGCCAAGTAATAGAAACTTGAAGAAGTGACGTCACTTCCTTGGTGACAGCCCCCAATAGAACTTAAAACTCTGGTTACCAGGCACCAACATTGTAATCACAGCCTCCAGTCCAGTTCATTTGAGTGGAGACACTCGACACAGCAGGATGTTCTCGTGTTGTCCCGTGACTTTCCGAGGCTCTGGCCCCCAGAATGCCAAGGAAGAGAGCGTGTTAAGTCACTTTAGACATTGGCTCAGCCCTCACTGCGAATGTTTGTGGCCTTTTGGCAGGAGGAACCATCAAGTAACAGTGGAGGCCAGGGCAGACCACTCTAGGACAGGCCAGAACTGTGATCCCAAAAGGACAGCCACACACCCCTTGACCCTCATTGTGTCTGTGTGGGGGGGAGGTGGAGTTAGGGAAGCTGGGGATGAGGAGGACCCAGCCTGGGCAGGAGCAGGAAGCTAGATGGTGGGAGTCGGGCAGTGTGTCACGTTCATACTCAAGATCTTGGCTGCAGGAGAGGATGGTGAGTGCTGGGGACCAAGCTCCTCTATCTGCATCTGAATGCCAGGCCCTCAAGCTGTCCTCGCATTCCTTCTTTGGTGGAGTCTATGCAGATTCCCCTCTGTGCCTGATCTGTGGTGGAGTTTCCCACTGTGGCAAAGTCCAGGCAGGCCCCTGATCCCTCCTGTCCTGACCGCTGGGCACTGTCACTGCAGAGCTGCACCCAGGAGATGGTCGAGGAGCTGGTGGATGCTTTCCAGTTTGCCATCTCCCTGGAGTGGACACAGGTGCACCAGTCCATCAATGACCAGGGCTGCTCTGAGGTGAGTGTGGGTGCAGAGGTGTCATCACACCCAGGACCCTGAGAAGAACAAGGCAGTAGTAGAACCCAGACTCAAATATGAGATTCCCCTGGGAACCGCTGCTCCAGAATTTTCTCACTACAGTGCCCCACAGTCCCACTCCCAAAGGAATCTGGTCCTCCACTCCTCCCCAGAAGCTACACAGGATGGTAGAGAGACACCTCATTCCTCCTGGTGGTTCACCATGATGTCACTTACTGTATGTTCCTCCTCCTCTCCCCCAGTGTGAGGATGAGTCCACTGTGAATTTAAATGAGGCCTGCAGAATGCGTGACCTCCAGGCAGGCATGATGGAGAAGCTGACAGAGTCCATTGCACCAGCTTTCCTCAGTAGGAACATCTCCAGCTTCACCACCTTCATGGTCAACTACTCGGCCTCAGACACATGCCACCGGGTCCTGGACCAGCTGTTTACTAGGTGAGTAGCCACTCACCCCTCAGCACAGTGGTGACTCTGCCCACTGCCAGCTGTGTACCTTGTGCAAATCCCCATATCACTCTGAGCCTCAGTTTGCTGTCCTGAAAAGTTGAGGGGGAGGATAAATTTCATGGTGATCTTGTAGGGACTAATGGGATCAGCCCTGGCAGGTGCTTGCCTGGTGCTTGTGTCTGCAGAGAGGGCTGTGGACATGCTGTGGTTGGCCCCCGGCAGCCCCGAGCTGGGTCGCTCCCTCAGACCTGGCCAGGGGCAGTCCATCCCTCGGTGCCTCTCCCGGAACATCCAAGGGCTGGCTCGGCGCCAGCCCCACACCACTCGCCGCTGTCATGACCATCGTCCTCCCTCGGGTGGCCTGGGCAGGACAGGGACCCAGGTGTGGGAGGCCGCTATATCTCAGGTCTGGCACACCACTTGCCAGGCTGATTCTCCTCTGACGGGGGCCCAGCACACGCCCCAGGTGACTTGGCAGCCGTCCCAAGGGCTGTGTCCTCTGGAACTCGTCCCCTTGGAAGGGGCCTGGCCCAGGTGTCAAGTTCGGCTAGTTGGCCAGCCTCCTTGGGATAAAGCAGGCAAGCCGAGCCAGGCTTGCAGTGCCCTGGGGGTGACACCTGCGACCTCAGGCAGAGGGCCACTTGCGTGCCCTCCATGGCAGATTTCTTCCCGGAGCCATGGCCTGGACACCAGCAAGGCCAGGACTTCCCGACTCCAGGGAGGAACCTGGGACCTGTCGCCGGAAAGGTTTGCCCAGTTTGGCCCTGGGTCCCTAGCCCTCTGGTGCCATCTGCCTGTCTCGGCCCTTCTGACTCCACAGAGCCTTTCTTACACCTGGCCTGGCTGCAGTCGCAAAGAGCAGGAGTGGGGTGTGGCCATGGCTTTGTCTTTCCAGGAAGAAATGAGGCCCTGGATGAAGCAGCTGGCCCAGGCAGAGCCTTGAGCTTGAAGCCCAATACACCTGTGGCCATCAGGGCCAGAGCAATGCTTCCAAGGAAGGGAAGCGGCCTTCAACTGAGTGGGAGTGGGGGAGGGGAGGGAAACAACAGCTGAAGCCAAGTCAAGAAGGGGGGGGATGGAACAGCTGCAGCTGGGTGGCGCCAGAGGTCCACCCCCACCCGTCCGAGCCTGGAGGGAGGGCGGGACCTTCATTGAGGACACCCGCGGCCAGCCCTAGGCCCCGGCGGTCGTGCATGCACCCTTGACCTGTGCAGGGGTGTGGGGGGTTGAACCCAAGCCCGTAGGGCTCCCGGAGCGGCCAGAGAAAGAAGGGCCCATGGGGGAGGTAGGCAAGGTGGGCAGGGCACGCCATCTTCCTCTCCTCAGGTCCCCGAGGGGGAGAGAGAGAGAGAGGGAGAGAGAGAGAGATCCATGACCTCTGAGTCACTGCCTCCACCGCTGGCTGGTGCCAACTCACACGCCATCCCACTTGCACCCACCACCCCCACGCCTGCCCCAGGGCCAGCCCCACCACAGAGAGGCCGGTTCCTGGTCACCTCCATGCCTTCCCTTCCAGACCTGACCCCATTGCATGTGAAACTCTTCAGACAAGCCTTTACATGTCCCTCTGCATGACAATCTTCTCCCTCCCTTCTCCCTTCCCACAAGCCCACCCACGACATCCACCTTTGTCATTAACTCAGGAGAGGATGCACGATGAGAATCTCTGCCATTGTGTGGAGAGACTCAGTTTCCCGGGTTTCTCCCATGGACACATGTTCTTCAGCTGGGTCTGATTTGCACCATGGAACCTGTCTTGTTAATTATTTGGCCAGCCATGAGAACCTGAAAGGAAATGGCGGAGGGGCATTCTCTCTCTTCCCCCAACAACCCCTATCTGGGTCAGTCCCTCAGACCTGGCCAGGGGCAGCCCATACCCCGGCGCCCTCTCTTGGGTCATTCACGTGCAGGCTCAGCACCCACCCCAGCACTCTCACCACTGCCAAGACCATCGTCCTCCCTTGGGATTCCTGGGGAGGACAGGGACCTCGGTGTGGGAGGCTGCCTGCTCTCTGGTATCTCACACCGATTCCCGGGCTGTTTCCTCCTCTGACGGGGCCCAGCACACGCCCCAGGAGACTTGACAGAGGTCCCCAGGGCTATGTCCTCCATAACTTGTCCCCTCAGAAGGGGCCTGGCTTAGGTGCCAGGTTCGGATTTTTGGCCAGACTTCTTTTGATAAAGTTGGCAAGCAGAGCCAGGCTTGCAGTTGCCCTGGGCTTGACACCTGTGACCTCAGGCAGAGGGCCTCACGAGTGCCCTCCATCGCGGATTTCTCCCCAGAAACTTAGCCTGGGCCCTCGGAAGGCCAAGCTTTCCCAGCGCCAGAGAGGAGGCTTGGAACTGACCCCAGAAGGGCTTGCCCATTTTGGCATAGGCTCCCAAATGCCTACGGGCTGCTGGCGCTGCACTTGCTGCTTTGCCATATGCCTGTCTCGGCCCTTTTGTCTCCACAGATCCTTTCCTCCACCTGGCTGCAGTCGCCAAGTCTAAGCGTGGGGTGAGGCCATGGCTTTGTCTTTCCAGAAAGAAATGAGCCCCAGGACAAAGCAACTGGCCTAGGAAGAACCTTGAGCTCGAACCCCAGTCTGACTGTGGCCACCCTGGACAGACCCACCCTTCCAAGTAAGTGATGAGGCCTGCGATCTGTGAGGTATTGTGGGAGGTGAGGGAGACAGCACCTGATGCCAAGTCAAGAAGGGTGGAGCTCCTTCAGCTGCAGCTGGTAGTCACCGAGGGATGCCCCAGCTGGTCAGATCCTGGTGGGAGGATGGGGCGTTCACTGAGGACCCCCGAGGCCAGCCCTAGTCCCGGGTGGCCGAACATGCACCCTTGGCCTGAGGGGGTTAAACCCAAGCCCACATGGTTCCGAGAGCTGCCAGAGAAAGAAGGGACCATGGAATCGGTAGGAGAGGTGGGTAGGGCGCCCCACCTTTCTCTCCTCAGGTCTCAGAGGGAGAGATGAGAGAGAGAGAGACAGAGAGATTGAGAGAGAGAGAAAGAGAGATCCCTGACCTCTGAATCGCTGCCTCCACCGCTGGTACCAACTCACACGCCATCCCGCTTCCACCTACCACCCCCACGCCTGCCCCGGGGCCACTGCCACCACAGAGAGGAGGGTTGCTGGTCACCTCCGTGCTGTCCCTTCCGGACCTGACCCCGGTGCAGGGGAAATGGTTCCTACAAGACATTACATGTTCCTCTGCATGACAATTGTCTTATTCCAGTCTTGAATTCCGCATGCCCTCCCCCGAAATCCTCCTTTCTCATAAGCTCAGGAGAGTTTGCAAAATGAAAATCTCTACCTTTGTGTGGAGAGACTCATTTTCTCGGGTTTCTGCCATGCACTCATATTCTTCAGTTGAGTATGATTTTCTCTTGCGAACCTGTCTTGTTAACGGTTTGGCAAGCCATAAGAAACTTAAGGGAAAGGGCAGAGTGGGATTCTCTCTCTGCCCCCGACTGCCTGGAGCTGGGTGGGTCCCTCAGACCTCTCCAGTGGCAGCCCATCCCCAGGCGCCCTCTCCCAGGACATCCCGGGGCAGGCTAGCCGGCAGCCCCACCCCACACGCCACTGCCACGACCTTCGTCCTCCCTCGTGAGGCCTGGGCAGAACAGGGACCCGGGTGTGGGAGGCCTCCTGATCTCACGTCTGGCACACCCGTTGCCAGGCTGCTTCCTCCTCTGACGGGGCCCAGCACACACCCCAGGAGACTTGGCAGCCATCCCCAGGGCTATGTGCTCTTGACCTTGTCCCCTCTGGAAGTGGCCTGGCCCAGGTAGGGTGTTTGGCTGGTTGTCCAGCCTCCTTTGGAGAAAACAGGTGAGCCGATCCAGCCATCCTGTCGCCCTCTGCCTGGCACCTCTGCACTCAAACAGAAGGCGTCACACGTGTCCTTCATCATTCTTTTCTCCCCAGAACCATTTCCTGGGGTACTCTTAGTGTTACGTTAGTGTTAAGTTTGGTTTCCGGTTACTGTCAGTTTTAGGGTTTGGTTTACTTTTCGGGTTTGTGTTAGGTTTATATTTAGGCATATGTTTCTGGTTAGGGTTAAGTTTATGGTTCTAGTTAGGGATAGGGTTATGATTCGCGTTAATGATATGTTTGAGTTTAGGTTAGTGTTAGGGTTAGGGTTGACGTTAGTGTTATAGTTCATTGTCAGGTTTGGGTTAGATTTCAGGTTAGGGTTAGGGTTCAGTTAGCATAGGGTTATCATCTGGTTAGTGTAAGTGTTATGGTTTCTGTTCCTATTGGAGTTGGGGTTAGGGTTATGGTTAGCATTAGGGTTATGGTTCTGGTTAGTGTTATGGTTTGGGTTTGGTACAGATTTGTTTTACGTGTAGGGTTAGTTTTAGAGTTTAGGGTTAGGGTTAGGGTCAGTGGTCTGGTTCAGTTTAGTATTGGGGTTAGAGTTAGTGTTTGAGTTAGATTTAGGGTTATGGTTAGGTGTAGTGTTAGTGTTAGTATTCGGGTTAATGTCAGGGTCAGAGCTTGGTTTTGATATCAGTTTAGCCTTAGGGTTCTGGTTGGGTTAGGCTTCGGTTTAGTGTTAGGTTTTGGGTTCGGTTTCGGGTTCTTGTTAGGGTTAGGATTCAGGTTAGCGTTCGGGTTAGTGTTAGGATTTGGGTTAGGCTGAGGTTAGGGTTAGTATTCGGATTAGGGTTATTATTAGGTTTCGGGTTCGAAAAATGCTCAGCTTTAGCTTTAGGTTTCTTGTTAGGGTTAGGGTTAGGGTTAGGGTTAGGGTTAGGGTTAGGGTTAGGGTTAGGGTTGGGTTTGGGTTATGGTTAGGGTTAGGTTTACGTTTTGGTTTCCGATTAGGGTTAGGGTTCGATTTAGGTCTAGGATTAGGGTTAGGGTTAGGGTGAGCATTGGGTTTTGATTAGGGTTAGGGTTAGCATTAGGGTTAGAAATATGTTTAGAGTTCAAGTTATGGTTAGGCTTAGCAATAGGGTTCACGTTAGGGTAAGGTTTAGTTTTAGTGTTAGGGCTAGTGTTTGAGTCAGGGTTAGGCTTAGGGTTCAGGTTCGTGTTCTGGTTAGGGTTAGGGTTAGAGTCGGGCTAAGATTAGGTTTAGGGTTCGGGTTACATTTCAGGCTAGGATTGCTGATATGGTTAGGGTTAATTTTCATGTTAAGTTTAGGGTTATGTTTAAGGTCAGGGTTTTTTTGGGTTAGGGTTATGGCTAGGGTTCGAGTTCATTTTCTGGTTAGGGTTAGGGTTATGTTTTGCTTCGTTGGGACAGTTAGGATTCGGGTTACTGTTAAGGTTATGTTAAGGTTTAGGGTGAGGTTAGTGTTTGGATTAGGATTAGAGTTAAGGTTTGGGTTCTTGATGGTGTTAGTGTTAGGGTCGGATTAGGCTTTGTGTTTGTGATAGTTTTAGGGTTAGGGTTAAGGTTCGGGTTAGAGTCTGGGTTAAGTTTGGGGTTCAGGTTATTGTTAGAGTTCGGGTTAACTTTAGGCTTAGGGTTAGGGCTGGGGTTGGGGTTAGTTTTGGATAAGGGATAGGGCTGGGTTCAGGTTGGGTTTGGGTTCGAGTTAGGGTTAGGTTTAGGATTCAGACTTGGGTTACAGTTAGGGTTATTTTTCGTGATATGCTTAATGTTATGGTTAGGGTTAGTGTTTGGATTAGGGTTATTGTTAGGGTTAGGGTTAGGTTTTGGCTTAGAGTTCAAGTTAGTGTTATGTTTTGGTTCGGGTTAAGGTTGCGGTTAGCGTTAGTTTTAGTGTTAGGGTTAGTGTTTGGTTTAGGGTTATGGTTGCTGTTTAGTGTCAGTATCAGGTTAGGGTTTGGGTTAGCGTTTGAGTTAGGTTTAGGGTTTGGATTCGGGTTCGGGTTAGGGTTAGTGTTCACGTAAGTGTTAGTTTTATGTATAGGGCTAGGTTCTGGTTCGGTTTAGGTCTAGGGTTCTGTTTAGGGTTAGGGTTCCAATTTGTGTTCATGTTAGGGTTAAGATTAGGGTTATTGTGAGGTTTAGGCTTAGCTTTCTTTTGAGGTTTGCCTTCGGATTAGGGTAAGGGTTAGGTTTCGGGTCAGGATAAGATTAGGTTTATGTTTAGTTCGGATTAGGTTTCGGGTTTGGGTTAAATTTGGTGCCCGGTTTAGGGTTCGGCTTAAGCTTAGGGCTAGCTTTAAGGTTAGGGTTGGGTTGGGTTAGGTTTACTGTTAGTGTTCATGTTAGGGTTAGGGTTATGTTTAGTCTTAGAGTTAGTGTTCATATTAGGTTTAGGGTTAGGGTTAGGGTTGGGGTAGGGTTAGTGTTAGGCTTAGGGCTAGGGCTGGATTATGTTTAGGGCTAGGGCTAGGTAAGGTGGTTTGTGTTTCAGTTAAGCTTAGGTTTAGCAATAAGGATATGACTAGGAATAGGGCTAGTGTTTGTGTTAGGACTGGTTTAGGGCTACAGCAAGGGCTAGAGATAGGGTTAGGGTTGGATTACATGTAAGGTTATGGTGAGAGTTAGGAGTAGGTGTAGTGATAGTGTTAGTGTTATGGCAAGAGTTATCGTTAGGGCTGGGTTTAGGGCTAAGTTTAGTTATTACATTTAGAGTTAAGATTCTCTTTAGGTTTATAACTAGATTCATTTTTATGGTTTGGGACGGGGCGGGTTTTGAGGTTATGGTTAGGGGTATGATTAGGGTTAGGTCTGATGTTAGTGTCGTCTGTACCTTAGGGTTGGGACAATGGAAAGTGTAGGAACAGGCGTACGGTTTGGGTTTGGGTTAGAGTTAGGGTTATGCTAGGGTTAGAGTTACTGTTAGGGCTAGGGCTAGGACTAGGTTTTAAGTTACGGTTAGAGTTGGCTTAGGGTTACAGTTACAGTTAGTTTGCATATGATTAGGGTTAAGGTCAGGGAGAGATTCAGGGCTTGGGGTAGGTTTAGGCTTAGAGCTAAAGTTGGGCTCGGATTCATGATACACCACCAACCTTAGCCCAAAAACTAATGTTAACATTAATCCGAACGTGAAGCCTAATTCTCACCATAGCCCTAACCCTAACCCTAACCATAGCCCTAGTCATAACCATATCCCTAACCTTAACCCTAAATCTAAACCTACAATTACCCCTACACTAAACCTACGGTTACCACTAACCCTAAACCTGACACTTACCGCAACACAACTCCAACCCCAACACTAACATTAACAATAACAATAATTCAAGAATTAGCACTAAGCCTAAGCCTAACCCTATCTCTAACACTAACCCTAGTCCTAGACTTAACCCTAACCCTGGCACTAGCCCTAGCCCTAACCCTAACCCTAACTGTAACCCTAACCCTAACACTTGGCTAGATCTAGCCCGAACCCAACCTACAGCTGAAACTAATCCTAGCCCTAGCCCTGGTCCTAGGACCCAGACTTTACAGTAGACATAACGCTAACTCTATGTCTAAACCTAGCCTTTGTCCTAACCTTAACCCTAACCCTAACACTATGCTAAATCTAGTACACTAACTCTAAACATTAAGGCTAACACTAAACTTAAATTTATGCCTAACAATAACCCTAACACTAATACAACCCTAGCCCTAACCCGAACCCTAACCCTCACTGTAACTCTAACCCAAACCTTATCCTTATCCCTAATCTTAAATCCAAGCCTAACACAACCTTAACCCCAAGCTACCACGCCTTCTCTCTATAAAACTAACTCTAACCGTAACCAAATCCTAACCCTAACCCTATCCTTAAACCTGGGAACAGGTTTGTATAGGACAGGGAATCCAGAGTAGAGCTAAGCCAAATCATGTCTAGCACCCATTCCTGGAAATAAATCCATACCACATCTCCCTTCCCTTCAGCTAGTAAGGATCACAGGATACCTAAAAAAAATTTGGCACAGATTGCTGTTTGGAATCCTAAACCAAACCAATACACAAACCCTAATCTGAACTCTAAGCCTAACCTTAACCAGAACCTGAACCCTAATCCTAACCCTAAACTGAACACAGCCTTAACCCAAACCCTACTCCTCCTTCTCTCCATAAACTATCTCTAACCCTACCCAAACCCTAACCCTAACCCTAATCCAATCCGAAGCCTAAGCCTAACCCTACCCCTAACAGTAATCATATGCAGAACCCTAACGACAACACAAACACTAATATTAACCATAACACTAAGACGAGACATCACCCACACCTAACATTACCCCTAACTTTAACCCTAAACCTAACCCTAACTGTGACCTTATCCCTACCCCTACTCTTAACCCAAACACTTAGCCTACCCCTACCCATAGCCCTAACCCTAATCCTACTCTAATGTAACCCATAGTCTTAAAATAATACTTAACCTAGACTTAATGCTAGCCCTAACCCGAAACCTGGCTCTAGCCCAAGCCCTATCCCTAACCTTAACCCTAAACCTAACACAAACCACAGCACTACCCTAACCCTATCCCTAAGCCAACACTGACCACTACCCCAGACCCTAGTCATAGCCCTAAACCTAACCCTAACACTAACACTTAGTCTAACCCAACCATAACTCTAAACGTAATCCTGCACAGACTCCTAACACAAACCCTTGCCCTAACCCTAAGCCTATTCCTAACCCTAAGCCAAACCTAAACACTAAACATAATGGTAACCTGAACACTAAACCTACTCTTAAACCTAACCTTAACCCTAATATCAGCCCTAAGCCTAACCCAATTGCTAAGTCTAACACTAGGCTTAAACAAAATGCTAGCACTACACATAACACTAACCCTAAAGCTAGCGCTAACCATAACCCTAACCCTAGCACTACACTTAACCCTACACCTAACCGTAGCACTGCACACAAGCCCCAACCCTAACACAAATCCAAGCCCCAGACCTGACCCTAAACTTAGCCCCAGAAATGACCATATCCCTAACCCTAACCCCAGCTCTAGGCCAAATTCTAAACCTAACCATAACTATAGACCTAGCTTTAGCCCTAATGATAACCCTAGCCCTTTCCAAAGCCCTGGCCCTAACGCTAACTCTAACACTAGCACTATCCCTAAACTTGGAACTAACACTAAGGCTAACCTTAACCATAGCCCTAAACCCAACACTAGCCCTAGTCCTAACCCTAACACTAAGCCTAGACATAACACTATCCTTAACCCTAACCCTAGCACTAAACCAAACACTAAGCTTAACTATAACTTTAACGCAGCACTAACCTTAACCGTAGATCTAAAACTACCCTAACAAAACCCTTATATTAACCCACCCTAACCCTAGTCCTAAACCTATCCATAAATCTAGGCCTATTATCAGCCCTAACCCTAACCTGAACTCTAACCCTAATGCTAACTCTAACACTAAACCTACCCCTAACTCTCACCATAACCCTAACCCTAACCCTGACCCTAACCCTAAACCAAACACTAACCCAACACCTACCCCTACTACTACCCCACACCAAAACTTAATCCAACACTAACCCTAACCCTACCCCTAACCCTAACCAAACCTAACTCTAACTTTAACCCTAACCCTAACCTGAACCGTAATTCTCACCCTAACTCTAGGCTTAATTTTATCTTTAACCCTAACCCTAATGCAAAATTAACCCTAACACCACCCATACACCAACCACTCCCCTAAACCTAAACCTAACCAAACACCTACCCCTACCCCTAACAATATCTGTAACACCAAGCATAAGCCAACCCTAATGCTAACTCTAACACTAATCTTAGCCCCAAGTTCTAATCCTAACCCTAGCCTTAGTTCTAACACTAACCATAACACTAGTCATAACTCTAAGTCTAGCCCTGTCCCTAGCCCTAACCTTAACCATTACACGAACACTAACCCTAACCCAAAACCTAACCATAACCATAACCCTAATCCAACCCCACCCCTATCCTTACGCCTACCTCTAATCTTAAACTTATGCTAACTGTAACTGTACCTTTTATGTAACCCTAAACCTAACCCTACCGGTGTGACTAACCCTAAACATATGCTTACCTCTAAACCTAACCATAGCCATAAACCTAAAACTAACACTAAACCTAGCCCTAACCCTCGCCATAGCCATAAACCTAACCCTAAACCTAACCATAACCCTTACCCTAAACCTAAATCTACTTCTAACCATAATGCTAACTCTAACCTAGAACCAAGTCTTGAACTAACCCTAGCCCTAAACCCAGCCCCAACCCTAATGCTAATCCTTGTCCTCACCTGACCCCTAACACTATCCCTTGCCTTAACACTAACCCTACTGTTATCCATAATCCTAAAACGAGCCCCAGCCCTAGACCTAACCTTAACTCTAACCCTAACCCTAAAACTGGGCCTAAAACTTAGCCCAACCCCGATCACTAACACTAACGCAGCCCTATGCCTAGTCCTAAATCTGACACTAAACCTAACAGTAAAACTGAACCTAACCCTAGTCTAAGCCCTAGACCAAGCCCTAACCATAAACGTAACCCTAGACTTAGCTCTAGCCCTGGCCCTAATGTTAATCTTAATGCAATTCCCACAGCTTACTGTACCACTACCCCTAACCTTAACTGTAACCCTACCCCTATCCTTAAAACACTCTTTACCCAGACCATAAGACTTAAGGTAACATGAACCATAACACTAACCCAACTCTAAACCCAAACCTAACCGTAACCCTAACCCTAACCTTAAGCCTAACAATAACCCAATCCCTAGTGATAACAATAACACTAAAATTAAGCATAATCATAACCCTAAACTTAGCCCTACACCTAACCCTAACCCTATGTCTAACTGTAATCATAACCCTAAATCTTAGATAACCCCTACCCCTAAGTCTAACCCTAACCCTAACTCTAACACTATCCCTAACACTAACCCTACTTCTACCCCTAATACTACCCTGAACTTTAACATTAACTCTTTAACCCAACCACAAAACTAACCCCAACACTAATCCTAGCATTAACCCTAACCCAAACCCTTGTCCTAAACCTAGAACTAACCCTAACCCTAACCCTAGCCCTAACTCTAAAACCAGCCCTAGAGCCAGCCTTAACCCTAACCCTAAACCTAAGACAAAACCAAACCCTAACCCTAATTGTACCCCAGACCTACCCCTAAACATAAACCTACCCTTAACCCTAACCATGGCTCTAGACCCTAATGCCAACTCTAACACTTGACGTAAACCTAAATCTAACCCTAAACTTATAACTAACCCTAACCCAATCCTTACAACTACCACTGACCTTAACCCGAACACTATCCCTAAACCTATCCCTACACCTACTCCTCCACTAACCAGAACCGTAATCGAAACCCTAGTCCCTCCATAACCATAGGCCAAACTCGAATGCAAACTTAACCCCAACACTACCAATAACCATAAAACTAACCCTAACCCTAACCCAAACTTAACCCCAACTACATCCCAAATAATAACAGTATTCCTAACAATAGCCATAATCCTAACCTTTGCCCCAGCCCTAATCCTAAACCTAGCCCTAGGCCTAAACTTACCCCTAACCCTAACACTAACATTAACCCTAACACTACCCCTACATGTACCGCTCTGCTAAACCTAACCTTAAGCCAAGCCTAACACTAACCTTAACCCCAGTCCTAGCACTAACACAAACCCTAACCCTAAGTCTAACTCTATCCCTACACCTACACCTCCCCTAATCCTAATCCAAACCCTACCCCAACCCTAAGCTTAAACCTAACCCTAACGCAAGTTTAACCCCAAACATAACACTAACGTTAACCATAAAACTAACATTAACTCTGTACCAAACCTAACCTTATCCCTAAACTTTACCCTAACACTAGTCCAAGTCCTTCACCTACACCTACTATTAAATCTAAACCTAACCCTAATCCAAACCGATCCCTAACCCCCCGACCTCTACACTTACCCCTAAACCTAACACGAACTTTAACCCAGCTCTACACATAACGCTACCCCTAACGTTAACCCTAACCCATTCGTACGCCAACATTAATCCTAGCCATAGCCCTAAACATAAAACCAACAACAGCCCTAGCCCTAAACCTGACCTAGCACTAACCCTAGCCCTAAACCTAACACTAAACCTAGCACTAAACATAGTCCTACCCTAACAATTGCACTAACACTCCATCGCCACCCTGAGCCCTAACTCTCACCCTAATCCAACCCCAACCCAACCTCTACCCTAAACCAAACGCTAACCCTAGCACTATCGTTCACAGTAACCATAACCCTAGCCGTAACCCTAACCCTAGCACTAACCCCATCTGTAAGGTTAACGTTAACCATTGACCTAGACCTAACACTAACCCAGCCCTACACATGAAATTAACCATAGTCCTAGTCCTAACCATAAACCCAGGTCTAGCCCTAGCCCTAAATCTAGACCTATCCTTAACCCTAGCCATGGCCCTGACCTTAACCCTAACATTAACAATATCCATAACCCTAGCACAAACAATAATACTAACCCTGAACCTAAACAAACAGTAAAAAGCCATCCCCATTCCCCACTATAAACCCATCCTCATACCCCTAACACTAACCCTACCCTTAACCCTAAACCTAGCCCTAACTGTGACCCTGCACTACACCTAACACTAAAGCAAATCCTTACCCTACTATAACTCCTAATCTTACCTTAATTCTAGCCCTAGCCCTACCCTCACGCTAGTGCTAGACCTAACCCTAACCCTAACCCTAAACCTAACTCTAGCCCTAGCCCTAGCCCTACCTTTAAGCCTAACACTAGTTCTAACCCTAACACAAACCGTGACACTACCTTATGCCAAACTCTACCCTTACACCTGACTCTAACCCTAACCATATCCCTAACCCTAACCCTCAAAGCTAGCCCTAACCCAACACAAATCCTAGCCCTAGATGTGACCTTAAACTTAGCCCTAGCCCTAGCCATAATTCGAACCCTAACACTAACCCTAACCCTAATCATAAATCTAGACCTAGTCCTAGCACTAACGCTAACCCTAACCCTGTCCATAGCCTTGGTTCTAACCGTAACCCTAACACTAGCCCTATCACTAACCCTAACCCTAAAACTACCCCTAAACCATCTCTAACAACAACCTTACCCATTACCCTAAGCCTAACATTAAGCCTAACTCTAACTCAGCCCTAGGCTAACCTTGACCCTAACACTTACCCTATTCTAAGCAACAGCCCTAACCTTAGTTTCATCACTAACACTAACCGTAACTCTGTCCCTAACAAAAGCCGAGCCCCAGCAATTGCCCTAGCCCTGCCCCTAAACTAAACTTACCTCTAACAATAACTCTACGGTTAAAAGTAAACCTAACCCTAGCTCTAGGACTAACTCTAAACCTAAAACTTATCCTAACTCTAACTCTAGCTCTAGGCCTAACCCCAACCTTAGCTTAGAGGTGACCCTAACGCTAACACTAACCATCACCCAACACTAATCATAACCCAACACTAACCCTAACCCTAATGTTAACTCTGCCCTAATCCTAGCCCTAACCCTAATGCCAACACTAGCCCAAGTCCAAACCCTAACCCTAACCCTAGTCCTAATCCTACTTCTAAAGATGATACAAGCCCTAAACGTGACACTAACCCTAAGTCTATGCATAACCCAAACCCTACTCTAAATATAACCCTAACCTAAAAGTAAACCTAGCTGTAGCCCTAAAATTGCCCCTACCCATAATGCTAACCATAACCCTAATCCTAGCCCTACTCTTAACCCTACTCCTAATGCTAGGCCAAACCCTAGCCTTCAGCATAATCCTAGCCCTAACCCTAACTCTAGCCCTAACGCTAATTCTCATGCTACCACCAACCCTAACACTCATCGCAACGTTAACCCGAACCCAACCGTCACCCTAACCCTAAGCCTACCACTCCTCTAACTATAACCCTAACCCAACTCCTACCACTATACTATCCCTAATCCTAACCTATCCCTTACCCTACACCTATCCCTACCTCTACCCTTAACTGAAAACCGAAACAATCCCTAACCATAACCATAACATTAATCCTAACCCTAGCCTTTATCCTAAGCATAGCCCTAGCCCTAACACTATCCCTAACTTAGTCGTAACCCTAATGATAGCCCTAGCTCTAGCTCTAGTCCTAACCCTAACCCAAAACTAACCCTAACTCTAAACCGAAGACCAGCCCTAGCCCTAATCCTAACTGTAGCACTAAATCTAAACCTAACACTAACTGTAGCTATAAACTTAACCCAAACTCTAAGCTTAAACCTAAGGCTAATCCAAGGCCTAAACCTAGTCCTAACACTAACCCTTGTCCTAATAGTAACCCTAACGCTAGACCTCCCCATAAATCTAGCACTACATCTAAACCTAACACAACCATAACCTTAACCATAACCATAGATCGAACCCTAACCCTAGCCCTAACTCTAACCCTACCCTAAACCTAGCTGTAACTCTAACCCTTCCCCTAAACGTAAACCTAAACGTAGCTCTAGTACTAACCCTAAACCTAACCCTGATCCTAAACCTAGTCATAGACCTAGGGATAAGCCAAACCCTAGACAGAAACCTTAGCCTAACCCGAGACCTACCTGTAACCATAACCGTAACTGTAACCATAAAAATAACCATAACCCTAGCCATAGGCTTAACTTCTACCCTAGCCGTAGACCTGACCCTAACCCTAACTCTAACCCAACAGTAGCCCTAACCCTAATGCTAACCATGACCTAATCATAGCCCTAGCCCTAACCCCAACACAAGCCCTAGTCCTAACCCTAACCCTAACCACGGATATAAATCTAGCTCTAAACCTAAGCCTAACCCTAAACATAGCCTTAACCCTAACCGTAAGCCTAGCCCTAACCCATACTGTAACCCTAACAGTAACCCTAGACCTAGCCCTAGAACTAACACTAACCCTAGCCTTATCCCTAGACATAGTGCTAACCTTAACCCTACCCTTAACCCTATGCCTAAAACTAGCCTTAACACTAATGCTAACCCTAACCCTAAGCCTAACTATAGCCCTAACCCTAGCCCTAACCTTAACCTTAATGCTAACACTAACATTAGCCCTAGTCCAAACCCTAACCCTACCCCAACCATAACCCTAACTCTAACCAAACTCTAACCTTACACCTAACTCTACCACTACTCCTACTCATCACCTCAATGCTTACCCTATTTTTTCCCCCAAAGCCACAGTAGATAGTTGTATGTTATAGCTGCACATCCTTCTAGTTGCTGTATGTGGGACGCGGCCTCAGCATGGCCGGAAATGTGGTGTGTCGGTGTGCACCTGGGATACAAAGCTGGGTCGCCAACATCGGATCCCATGCACTTAGCCGCTAAGCCATAGGGCCGGCCCCACGCTTACCCTAAATATAAACCTAACCTTACACATAAACCTAAAGTTAACCCTGACCCTACCCATAACCCAAACTCTAACGCACACAACATTAACCCTAACACTAACCCTAATCCTAGCCATAGCAATAAGCCTAAAGCCAGCCCCAGCCCTAGCCCTAACCAGCATCCTAGCACTAAACCTAGCCCTAACGCTAACCATAGCCATAAACCTAACTGAACTCTAACCCTAAACCTAACTTTAGCTCTAACCCTAGACCTAAAGCTAAGCCTTTCTCAAAACCTAATCCTAATGCTAACCATACACCTGACCATCATCCAACACTAAACCTACCCCAAGCATAAACCTAACCCTAACCTTAGCCCTAGCCCTAGGCCTAGCCCTAAGACTAACCAGAACTCTGTTCCTAACCCAACTCTAAGCCCTAACAGTAACCCTATCCCCAACCCCAACCAAAACCGCTACCCAAATCCCAATCCTAAGCCTAAAACAACCCTAAGCCTAAACCTAGGCCTATGCCAAATCCTAACCTTAAGTGTAACATTAACCTTAACACTTGTCCTAGACCTAATTATAACCCAACCCTAAACCGGACCCTTACACTAGCCCTAACACTAACCATAACCACAGACCTATCCCTAGCCCTAAGTCTAACCCCAGTCCTAACCCGAACCCTGGCCCTAACCCTAACCTTATCCTTAACCGTAGCCACAACACTAATGCTAATCCTAACCCTAACCATGACCCTAAACCGATCTCTCCCATTCCCAACCAATAGCCCAACCATTAACCCTAAACCTAACAGTACCCCTGCCACTGAGTCTAACACAAACCATGACCCTAAACTTAACCATGATCCTAGACATAGCCCTAAACATAACGCTAGACCTAGACTTAACTCTAAACCTAACCCTAGCCCTAACCTGTACCATGGCACTAACCATAATGTTCAATCTAGCCCTAGCCATAACAGTGACACTAAACCGAACTGTAGCCCAAAACCAACACCTACCACTATGTGTAACCCTAACCCTAAACGGAGTATTAATCCTAACACTAACCCAAATCCTATCCATAAACCTAACTCTAACACTAGCCCTAGCGCTATCACTAACAACCTTAAAGCTAACACTAATCCTAACCCTAATCTGTAACCTAACCCTAACCATAGCACAGACTTAATCCTAATCCTGACTTTAACCCTAAAACTGACCTTAAGCCATAAGCCTAACCCTAAACCTCACCGAACCAGAACCCAAACACGAACCCAAACACTTACCCAAACACAAACCTGAATCTGAACAATAACAAGAACCCTAAGCTTGACATCAACACTAGGACTAAAGAAAAACATAAACTTAACCTTAACCATAGCCCTCAACCTAACTCTAACCCTAGCCCTAATGCTAGCCCTAGACCTAGACCTAGACCAAGCTCTAACCATAACTGTAAACTTAAGGCTAACCCTAGCCAGAACACTAGGCCTAGACTCAGCTCTACACCTAACACTAGCCCTAGACTAGCACTAATTCTAAGTCTAGAGCTAACAGTAGCCCTAGCCCTAAACCTAGCACTAAACCTAATCCTAATCCTAGCCCTGGACATAACCCCAGCCATAACACTTACCCTAACCCTAACACTAACCCTAACCATAACAATAAACTTAGCCATAAGCCTAGCCCGAGCAGTAACCCTAACTCTAACCCTCACCCTCACCCTAACCCTAGCTTTAACCCTAACACTAACCCTAGCCCTAAACCTATCCCTAAACCTAACACTAATCACAGCCCTAACACACACCCTAAACCTATCCATAACCCTGGCAATAACCCTAAACCTAGCAGTAACCCTAGCCTTAGCCCTAAACCCAAACATAGCCCTAGACCTAACCCTACCTGCAAACCTAACCCTAGCCATAACTCTAACCCTATCCCTAGCCATAAGCCTAATGATAAACCTAACCCTAGCCTTAGACCCAGCCCTAGCCCTAACCCTAACCCTAACCCTAACCTTAACCCTAACCAAAACTCTAAACCTAATGCTAACACTAACCCTAACACACACACACTTGGTTTGATTTCAACACATGTGAAAGTTGTCACACACAATAGGTGTGATGTCATACATAAAAATGTGAATTATGTCACAAAAAAGGTGAATGGTGTCACACATATCATTGGGTATGTTTTCAATCACAAATGTGAGCCCTGTCACAAATACACCATTGGTGTGATGTCAGACACAAAATGTGTGTGAATGCTCACACCAACCTCGCTATGTCACAGACAATGGGAGTGGTGTCTCTAAGGAAAATGAGTGAATATTCACACATAGCAATGAGAGTTACACAAAACACACCAGTGCGATATGTCAGAGTAAAATGTGAGAGATTTCACAGAAACCTGGAAGTGACGTCATACATAATAGTGGGTGTCACATCACAGTTAAGAATATGACTGCCATCACACACAATGGGAGTGATATTACACAATTTGAGAGATGTGATCGTCTATCTTATTGTTAGCACACTCATGTTGTGTGATGTCTCAAAATGGAGGTGATGTCCCACATAACGATTGGAGTGATGTCAGCCACAAAATGTGAAACATGTCACAATCCATTGGAATGATGTCAAACACTATGATAGTGATGCCACACTCAATTGGTGTGATATCATACATAATACTGGGAGTGACACCATACATAATAATGGTTGATATAGCATACGGGAATTAAGGTTAATGTCACACACAAATGTTGTGGTGTGACACACAATGAGGATGTTGTCACACAAACAATTGATGTGATGTCACCAAGAAGCATGTGGTCACGCCAAGCAAAATAGTGGGAGTGATATCACATGCACACAGTGGGAGTGATGTCACCCTTTAAAATGTGAATTATGTCACTAGGGACATGTCACTGATGTCACATATAGCGGATGTAATGTCACACTATTGATGTGATGTCACACATAATGAGACTGAGGTCACACATAAACATGTGAGTAATATCACAAAGGACATGTGACTGATGTCACACATATGTGGGAATGATGTCACACTATTGGTCTGATGTCATACAACACAACAAGCGTGATATCACACATAACAGAAAGACGTCACCCAAAATATATGAGTGAAGTCACAGAAACACCATGGGAGTGATGTCACAACACTAGTAGACTGATGTCCTCGAGAATTAATGTGAAATCACAGAATATTGGGAGTGACATGACACTTAAGAATAGCCATTTCATATGGTAAATTCGAGTGATGTCACACACAATCGGTGTGATGTCAACATATGTGAATGTTGTCACACACACACAATAGGTGTGATGTCATACATAAAAATGTGAATTATGTCACAAAAATGTGAATGGTGTCAGACATATCATAAGTGTGTTTTCACACACAAATGTGAGCACTATCACACATACACCATTGGTGTGATGTCATACAGACTTTGAGTGAGGTCAGACACACAAAGTGTGTGAAATCACACACCAACCTGGTGCTGTCATGGACATTTGGAGTGGTATCTATAAGGATAATGAGTGTGAATTCATACATAACAATGAGAGTTACATAAAACACACAATCGGGATATAAGTTAGACTAAATGGGAAAGACTTAACAGAAACCTGGGAGTGATTTCCTACAAACTGTGGATGTCATATCAAAGTTAACAATATGACTGCCCTCACACAAAGGGAGTGATATCACACAATTTGAGAGATGTGACAGGCTAACCTAGTTTTATCCTGCTCAAAGTGTGTGATGTCTCAAAATGGGTGTGATGTCACACATAACAATTGGAATGATATCACACACAAAATGTGAGCGATGTCACACACTGTTGGAGTGATGTCAAACACATTATCAGAGTGTTGTCACAATCAAGTGGTGTGATGTCATACATAATACTGGAAGTGACACCGCACATAATAATGGTTTGATATCATATGACAATTAAAGTTGATGTCACTCACAATTGATGGAATGTGACACGCAATGAGGATGTTGGCACACACAAAGGGCTGTGATGTCACCCATAAACAAGTGTGTCACATCACACATAACATTGGGTGTGATATCGCATTCACACAATGGGAGTGATGTCACAATTTACATGTCACTGATCTCAGAGAGCAGTGGGAGTTATGTCACTATTGATGTGATGTCACTCTTAACAATGGGTGTGATTTCACACATAAATATGTGAGTAATCTCACAAAGGACACATGACTGATATCACACATAACCTGTTAATAGTCTACACTCAGGTTTCTATCTAATGTATTGAAAGAGCATTTCTGCTGAACTCAGCTTGCCAGTAGCTCTAGGGAACATACTCTAATGAGACTTTTTATACTTTTCACTACAACTGGTACAGATTATCTGTAACATCCTTTCAATGAAAGTACAGTGTGAAGAAAAACTCCTTTTTTAGATCTGTTTATGATCGTCTTGAAAAGTCCCTTTTCAAAGGTTGCAGTTGGCGTCTTTCATTCAGGCTTTCTCATACATGGAACAAAAGAATGTGCACGTTGATTTCACTTTGCCAGTAGCTGTTGGGAATATCTTCCTATGAGAGGGCTTAAACTTTTCACTGCACAAGGAAGAGAATATCTATAATATCCATTTATGAAAAGCACAATGTGGAGAAAACTCTTGCTTGTACCTATTTAGCATTTGCACTGGAAAGTAATTTTTCAAACATTTCAGCTCACGACATTTACTCAGGCTCTCTCTCACAGTATAGGAGAGAATATTCTTACTGAGCAAATGTTGCCATTAGCTGTAAGTAAGATCTTCCGAAGAGAGCTTTTAAGCTTTTCACTACTGCTTGGAGAAAATATCTATAACATCCATTGAAATAACATAAATGGTGGAAAAACACTCATTTTAGTTGTTGAGGATCATCTTGATGAGTGAAATTTTCAATCATTGATTTTCATGGCCTGCACTCAGGCTTTCCCTCAAATATAATGAAAGAACACCTGTTCTGAACCCAACAGGCCCGTAGCTGTAAGTCAGCTCTTCCTTGGAGGGCTTTTAAACTTATGACTACAGCTGGGAGATAGTATCTGTAACATTCATAAAATGAAAGTCATGTGTGCAGAAAATCTCTGCCTGGTATGTCTATAGCCTCCTGCAAATTGCCTTTTCCATCATTGTAGTTAACGACCGTCACTCAGGCTCTCTTTCCTATGTAAGGCAAGAAACTACTTGCTGAATTCAGCTGGCAAGGAGCTTTAAGCAGGATACTCCTTTGAGAGCTTGTAAACTTGCACTGCAGCTGCAAGAGAATATCTGTAACATCCATTCCATGTAAGTTCTCTGTGGAGGTAAACACTTCCTTTTATCTTTTTAGGATCATATTGTAAAGTGCCTTTCATCTTTGCAGTTGATTGCATGTACTCAGGCTTTCTTCCTGATATAAAAGAAAACACCCCTGCTAAACCTACTTTGCCAGTACTGTTGGGAACACCTTCTTAGGATAGTTTCTACTTTTCACCACAGCTCGGAAAGAAGCTGTATCACATCCATTCAATGAAAGTACACCATGAAGAAAACCTCCCCTTGTAAGCGTTTATGACCATGTTCTTAAGTGGCTTTAACTACACTGCAGTTCAATCTGTATTCAGGGTCTCACTAGCATATCATGATGACCATTATTGCTTATCACAGTTTGCCAGTATCTGATAGTAACATCGTCATATGAGAGGATTTAAAATTTCAGTAACACTGGGAAAGTGTATCTATAACATCCATAAAACGAAAGTCCAGTATGTATAAAATTTCTTGCTTCTATCTGTATACGACTATCCTGATAATTGCCTTTATCAACATTGCAGTTAACTACCTTCAATCAGGGATTCTTCGCCATGTAAAGCAAGAAAGTTCTTGCTGACCTCTTCTTCCAAGTACTTTACAGGAGGATCTGCCTCTGAGAGCTTTTAAACTTTCCACTGCAGTGGGGCGAGTATTACTCTAACATCCATTCCATGAACCTACTCTGTGGTGAGCAACTCTTAAAGTTAGCATTTTAGGATATGTTAAAGTGTCTTTTCCTCTTTGTCGCTCATTGCCTGCACTGAGGCTCCATTCCCAACTGAAAGACAACTCACCACTGTTCAAACAAATTTGAAAGTAGCTGTTAGGAACAGCGTCTTATGACATCTTTCCAACTATCACTATAGGTGGTGCAGATGATCATTATCATACATTCAATAAAAGTTGACTGTTCAGAGCAAGTCCTGCTTGTAGGTGTTTAGGATCATCTTGAGAAAAGTCTTTTAATTACTGCAGTTCAATCTGCATTCGGGGTCTGAGTAGCATATTATGATGAACACTATTGATTAAGACACGTGGTCAATATCATAGGTTACATCTTCATATGAGAGATTTTTCAGTTTCACTGCAGCTAGAGGAGAGTATCTATAACATCCCTAAAATGAAAGTCAAGTGTGGAGAAAATCTCATCCTTGCATCTATATAGAATCTCCTGCAAATTTCCTTTTCCCTCTTTGCAGTTAACGACCTTCACTCAGTCTCTCTCTCCCAAGACATGCAAGAAAATATTTGCTGAACTCAGCATGCAAGTATCTCTGAGGAGGATTTTCCTCTGTGATCTATTAAACAATTCACTGCATCTGGGAAAGAATATCTCCAACATCCATTACATGAACATAATCTGTGCAGAAAAAGTCCTCCTTTTAGGTATTAGGATTATATGGTAAATTGCCTTTTCCTCTTTGCTGTTCATTGCCTGCAATGATGTTTCCTTCACTATATAGAGACAAAACACCACTGCTCAACCAATTTTGCCAGTAGCTGTAAGGAACATTTTCGTATTAGAGATTTCAGAGTATTACTACGGGTTTTGCTGATTATATTTAACATCCATTCCATTGAAGTTGAATCTTCAGAGAAACTCCTGATAGTAGCTGTTTAGGATCATCTGGAGAAGAGATAGTTAGTACACTACAGTTCAATCCACTTTCAGGCTCTCATGAACATATCATGACAAACATTATAGCTTAACACATGTGGCCTATATCTGTACGTAACATCTTCATCTGAGATGTTTTAAATTTTCAGTACAGCTGGGAGAGCTTATCTATAACATCCATAAAATGAAAGTGAAATATGCAGAAAATCTGTGGCTTGTCTCTTTATGGGATCAGCCTGCATATTGCCTTTAGATCACTGCAGTTAACGACCTTCGCTCAGGCTCTCTATTCCATGTAATGCAAGAAAGTGTTTCTTAACTCACCTTTGGGAATCTTTAAGGACGATCTTCCTCTGAGAGCTTGTAAACTTTTCACTGCAGCTAGGAGAACCTATTCATTACATCCATTCCATGTAAGTACTCTGTGGAGGAAAACACTTGCTTTTAGCTTCTTTGGATCTTATTGTCAATTGCATTCTCATCTTTGAATTTCATTGCCTGCCCTCAAGCTTCCTCCCGGATGTAAAGAAAAAACGCCACTGCTATACCTACTCTGCCAGTAGCGATTAGGAACACGCTCCCATGAGAGTTTACATATTTCACCACAGCTCAGAAAAAAGCTCTATCACATCTATTTAATGAAAGTACACCGTGAAGATAACTTCTGCTTATAACTGTTTCGGGGCATCTTCATAAATGACTTCAAATACACTGCAGTTCAATCTGCGTTCAGGGTCTCACTAGCATGTCATGACGAACACTATTGCTTAACACAGGTGACGAATATCTGTTAGTAACATCCTCATTGGAGAGGTTTTAAAATTTCAGTACGGTTGGTAGACAGTATATGTAACATCCATAAAATGAAATTTCACTTTGGAGACAATCTCTTGTTTATATCTGTATAAGATTATCCTGAAAATTGCCATTTACATCATTGCTGTTAACGACCTACACATAGTAATTTTCTCCTTGTAATGCCAGAAAGTCCTTGGTGAACTAACTTGCAAGTATCTTTAAGGAGCACCTCCTTCTGAGAGCTTTGAAACTTTCCATTGCAGCTGGGAGAGAATATCTATAACATCCATTCCATGAACATACTGTGTGGTGGAAAAGTCCTCCTTTTAGTTTTTCAGATCACATAGAAAAGTGCCTTTTCCTATTTGTAGTTCATGTCCTGCACTGAGGATTCCTTCCCACACGAAAGACAAAATACCACTGTTCAACGATGTTGACGAGTAACTCTTTGAAACACTCCTAGGAGAGCTTTCAAACTATCACTACATGTGGTGCAGATTATCGTTACCCTACGTTCAACGAAAGTGGGCTCTTCAGAGAAACTCTTCTTACAGCTTTTTGGGATCATCTTGAGAAGATACTTTCACTACACTGCAGTTCAGTCTGCCTTCAGGTTCTCAGTAACGTATCATGATGAACACTATTGCTTATCACAGTTGGCCAATATCTGTAAGTAACATCTTCATATGAGTGGTTTTCAAATGTCAGTACAGCTGGCAAAGTGTCTCTATAACATCCATCAATTGAAATTCAGGTGTGGAGAAAATATTTTGCGTGTATCTGTATAGGACTATTCTGAAAATTGCCTTTTCCAACATTGCAGTAAATAACTTTCATCCGTGCTCTTTCTCCCAAGTCAGGTAAAAAATGTTTGCTGAACTCAGCTTGGAAGTATCTTTAAGGAGGCTCTCCCTCTGAGAGCTTTTAAACTTTTCACTGCAGCGGGGAGCGAATATCAATAACATCCATTTCAGGAATGTACCCTGTGGAGAAAAATTCTTCCTTTTAGCTTTTTAGGATCATATGGTAAAGTGTCTTTTCCTCTTTGTCGTTCATTGCCTGCACTGAGCCTCCCTTCCCAATGGAAACACAAAACACTCCTGCTCAATGATCTTTGCCAGTAACCATCAGAGCATCTTCTTAGGAGAGCTTTCGAATGATCACTACAGGTGGTGCAGATTATTGTTAAGATCAACTCAAAGAAAGTTGACATTTCAGAGAAACTCCAGCTTGTGGCTGTTAAGGGTCATCTTCAGAAGAGACTTTTAATAGACTGCAGTTCAAACACTAGTCAGGTTCCCACTAGCATCTCATGATGAATTATATTGCTTAAGACAGGAGGCCAATATCTGAAAGCAACGTCTTCATCTTAGGGGTTTTAAATTTCAGTAGTGCTGGGAGACAGTATCTATAACATCCATAATATGAAAGACAAGTTTAGTGAAAATCTCGTTCGTGTAACTGTGTACGTTCATCATGCAAATTGCCTTTTCCCTCATTGAATTTAATGGCCTTCACTCAGCTCTCTCTCCCAAGTAAAGCAAGAAAGCGTTTGTTGAACTCAACTTGCAGGGTCCTTTAAGAATGATCTTCTGAGAGCTTTTAAAATGTTCATTGCAGCTGGGAGAACTTATCTATAATATCCATTCCATGTAAGTACCATGTGGAGGAAAACACTTGCTTTTGGCTTCATCAGATCATATTGTCAATTGCATTTTCATCTTTGCATTTCATTGCCTGCACTCACGTTTCCTCCCTGATTTAAAGAGAAAACACTACTGCTAAACCTACTCTGCCAGTAGCTGTTAGGAACACCTTCCTTTGAGAGTTTCACCATTTCAACACACCTCGGAAAGAAGCTTTACCAAATCCATTCAATGAAAGTATACCGTGAAGAAGACCTCTTCTTGTACCTGCTTAGGATTATGTTCATGAATGACTTTAAAGGCACTGCAGTTCAGTCTGCATTTAGGGTATCATTAGCATATCATAATGAACACTATTGCTTAACACAGGTTGCCAATATCTGTTAGTAACATCTTCATATGAGAGGTTTTAAATTTTCAGTACAGCTGGAGAGAGTATCTATAACATCCATGAAATGAGAGTTCAGTGTGGAGAAAATCTCTTGGTTGTATCTGTATAGGAGTATCTTGAAAATTGCCTTTTCCACCATTGTAGTTAACGACCTGCACTTAGGAATTCGCTCCCAGGTAAGGCAAGAACGATCTTGGTGAACTCAGATGGCAAGTGGCTTTCAGCAGATCTTCCTCTGCGAGCTTTTAAACTTTCCACTGCAGCTGGGACAGAATATCTATACCATACATTCCATGTAAGTACTCTGTGGAGGAACATACATCATTTTAGCTTTTTAAGATCATCTTGCAAAGTGCCTTTTCATTTCTGCAGTTCACTGCCTGCACTCAGGCCTCCTCCACAACATAAAGACAAAACACCACTGTAAACCTATTTTGCCAGTTGCTGCTAGGAACACATTCCTATGAGATGTTAAAATTGTCACCACAACCGGGAAGAAACTCTATCACATCCATTCAATGAAAGTACCGTGTGAAGAATATCTTTACGTGTCGCTGTTTAGAATCATATACATGAGTGACATTAAAAACATTGTAGTTCAGTCTACCTTCAGGGTCTCACTAGCATATCATTATCAACACTATTGTTTAACACAGGTTGCAAGTATCTATTAGGAATACCTTCATTTGAGATGTTTTAAAATTTCAGTACAGATAGGAGTATCTATAACATCTATAAAATGAAAGATCATTGTAGAGAAAATTTCTTGCTAATATCGGTATAAGACTAGCCTGAAAATTTCCTTTGCATCCTTGCAGTGAACAACATTCACTTAGTAATTCTCTCCCTATTAAATGAAAGAAAGACATTGCTGAACTCAGATTGCAAGTAGCTTTCCGCTGCATCTGCCTCTGAGAGCTTTTAAACTTTCCACCGCAGCTGGGACACAATATCCATAACATCCAGTACATGAAAGTACTCTGTGCAGAAAAACTCTTCCTTGTAGATTTTTGGATGATATGTTTCAGTACCTTTTCCTCTTTGCCGTTCATTGCCTGCACTGAGGCTGTCTTCCTAATGGAATGACAAAACACCACTAAGCAACCAAGTTTGCTAGTAGTTTTCAGGATCATCTTACTAGGAGAGCTATCACTACAGGTGGTGCAGATTATCTTTACCATCCATTCGATGACAGTTGACTCTTCAGAGAAACTCCTCCTTGTAGCTTTTTAGGATCATGTTGAGAATTTGAACACACTGCAGTTCAAACTACATTCAGGGTCTCACTAGCATATCATGACGAACATTTTTGTTTAACACAGATACCCAATAAGTGTAAGTAACATCTTCATATGAGAGATTTGAAAATTTCAGTACACTTGAGAGATAGTATCTATAGCATCTGTAATAGGAAAGATCAGTCTGGAGCGAAATTCTTCCTTGCATCTGTAGAAGACTATCCTGAAAATTGCCTCTCCCAACATTGTTGTTAATGACATTTACTTAAGAATTTTCTCCCTGGTGCCTGCCTGGTGGCGCAAACGGTTTCGTGTGCACGCTCCACTTTGGTGTCCTGAGGTTTTCAGTTTCCCAACGCTGGGCATGCACCAACACACAGCTTGCCAGGACATGCTGTGGTGGCGTCCCATATATAGTAAATGAAGATGGGCACAGATTTTATCTCAGGGCCAAACTTCCTCAGCAAAAAAGAGGAGGATCAACATCGGATGTTACCTCAGGGCTGATCTTCCTCACAAAAAAAAGAGAATTCTCTCCCATGTAATGCCAGCAAGTTCTTGCTTAACTCTGTTTGCAAGTAGGTTTAAGGAGCATGTACCCCTGAGAGCTTTTAAACTTTAAACTGCAGCTGGGGGAGAATATCTATTGTATCCATCTAATGAACATACTTTGTGGAGAAAAACATTTCCATTTAGCTTTTGAGAGTCATAATGGAAAGTGCCTTTTCTTCCTTTTGGTCCGTTGCCTGCACTGAGGCTGCATTCTCAATGGAAAGACAAAATACCACTGCTCAGGCACTTTTGCCAGTAACAACTAAGGAAATAACTTCGTGCCCTGTCTCTCTTCCTTCCAGCAAATGAGGTCCATCCTTCCTTAACCAGGTTGGGGACATATTGCCATTTCAGGCCTTGAGAATGAATATCACATTCCTTTGAGAAGGCAATTTCTGATCCTGGGTTCTAAGTAGAGCTCTAGGAACAAGTTAGTAATTGAATTTCAATGATTACTGGAACTTAGCTGAACTATGTATAACACCTATTGTTGGAAATAACTTCATGCCCACTATCTCTTCATTCCATCTCGTAAAGATCAGAAACCTAAAACAGGTATATAACAGAATGCAGTTTCAGGCCTTGAGATTGAATCTCATATTCCTTTGAGAGGGCACATTCTGACCCAGGCTTATTAGCAAATATCTAGAAACGACTTTGTATATGAGTGGCAATCATCTCTACATCTGAGCTCATCTGTATAAAATACCCATCCCTGGAAGTATCTTTGTGCTCACTCGCTCTTCCTTTCAGCTAGTGACAATCACCTTCCTAAACCAGGTTTAGAACATAATGCTATTTTGGTAGTTGAGAGCAAATCTCACATTCCTCTGTGAAGACACTTACTGATAACTTCTTGTAAGTAGATGTCTAGGAACAAGTTTATATTAGAGCATCAATCAGTACTACAAATGAGTAAAATGATTTATAATAACCATTCCACGAAATAACTTCATGTAAAAACTCTCTTCCTTCTAGCACTAAGCATCACTAAAATAAACCACTTTGGGACCATATTGCCTTGTTGGGCCCCAAGAATGATTCTCGCATTCATTTAAGAAGGCACTTTCTGATCCCAGAGTGGAAATAGATGTCTAGGAACAAGTTTGTATATGAGTGGCAAGCGTTACTAGAGCTGAGCTAAGCTGTGTATAATACCCATTCCTGAAAATAACTTTGTGCCTCATCTCTCTTCCTTCCAACTCATAAGGATCACAAAGCTAAACCAGGTTTGGAACATATTGCCATGTCACTCCTTGAGATGGAAACTCATATTCCTTTGAGAAGGCACATTCTGATCCTGTCCAGAATGTTGATGTCTAGGATTAAGTATGTTTATGAGTGTTAATCATTACTAGATCTGAGCTCAACTGTCTATAACAAACATTCCTGGTAATACATTTTGCCTCATCTCTCCTTCTTCAATCTCATAAGGATCACAAATATAAACCAAGTTTCATGCATCATGCGATGCCATTTCAGGCCTTGAGAATGAATCTCACACTACTTTGAAGGCACTTTCTGATCCCTGCTTCTAAGTAGATGTCCAGGACAAGATTCCATATAAGTGGCAATCATTACTACAACTGAACTATTCTTTGAATAACACCCAATCCCGAAAATAACTTCATGCCCAATCTATCTTCCTTCCAGCTCGTAATGAAGACCTTCCTCAAGCAAGTTGGGAACATATTGCCATTTCAGACCTTGAGAAGAAATCTCACATTCCTTTGAGACAGCAGTTTCTGATCACAGCCTGCACGTAGACGTCTAGGATCAAGTTTGTATGTGATTTGCAATCACTAATAGAGCTGTGCTTTTCTCTTCCTTCCATCTCATAAGGATCACAAGCCTAAATCATCTTTGGAACATAATGCCACTTCAGGCCCTTGAGAACAAATCTCACACGCCTTTGAGAAAGCACTTTCTGATCCCGGCTTGTAAGTAAATGTCTAGTAACGAGTTTCTAAATGAGTGGCAATCATTACTACAGCTGAGCTAAACTATGTATCAGAACCATTCCTCAAAATAACTTCCTACCCTATCTCTCTTCCTTCCAGCTCTAAAGGATTCCATTCCTAAGCAAGGTTTTGAATGTAATACCATGTCGGGCATTGAGAATGAATCTCACGCTACCTTGAGAAGGAACTTTCTGATCCCAGCTTCTAAGTAGATCCCTAGAAACAAGTTTGTATATGAGTGGAATCATTACTACCACTGAGCTGAACTATGAATAACACCTATTCCTGAAAATAACTTCGTGCTGGTCTCTCTTCCTTCCAGATCATAAGGCCCACCTTCCTCAACCACGTTTGGAACATATTGCCATTTCCGGCCTTGAGAAGGAATCTCATATTCCTTTAAGAAGGCACTTTCTGATCACTGCTTCTAAGTATATGTCTAGGAACAAGATTCTATATAAGTGGCAATCGTTAGTACAAATGAGCTATTCTATGAATAACATCAATTCCTGGAAAAAAACTTCATGCTCAATCTCTCTTATTTCCAGCCCGTAAGTACGACCTTCCTCGACCAAGTTTGGAACATATTGCTGTTTCAGACCTTCAGAAGGAATATCACATTTCTTTGAGAAGTTGCTCTCTGATCCTGGGGTTATGTAGATGTCTAGGAACAAGTTTGTATATAGGTGGCAATCATTACTACACCTGAGTTAATCTATGTAGAAAACTCATTCATGAAATTGTCATTGTGCCCAATCTCTCTTCCTTCCATCCAGTAAGGATCACAAACCTAAACCAGGTTTGGGACATATTGCGATTTGGGGCCCTGAGAAGGAAAGTCACATTCCTTTGCGAAGGCCCTTTGTGTTCCCGACCTGTATGTAGGGAACTTGTTCTGTCAACAAGTTTGCATATGAGTGGCAATCATGACGACAGGAGCTAAAGTATGTATAACAGCCATTCCTGGAAATCACTTTGTGCCTAATCTCTCTTCCTTTATCTCATCAAGATCAGCTTGATCAACCATTGTTGGAACATCATGGTATTTTGGGCCTTGAGAAGGAACCTCATAGGGTCCAGCCCCATGGCGTAGTGGTTAAGTGTGCACCCTCTGTTGCTGGTGGCCCGTGTTCAGATACCGGGCAGACACCGACACACAGTTTGTCAGGCCATGCTGTGGTGGCATCCCACATAAAGTGGAGGAAGATTGGGACGAATGTTAGTTATGGGCCAGACTTCCTCAGCAAATAGAGGAGGATTGGCATGGACGTTAGCTCAGGGTTGATCTTCCTCACAAAGAAAGAAGAGAAGGAACCTCATATTCCTTTCAGAAGGAACCTTCTTATCCCGGCTTCTAAGTAGAAGACAAGGAACAAGTATTGTTTGGCAATCATTACTACAGCTGAGCTAAACTGTGACTAACAGCCATTCCTGGAAATAACTTCATGCCCAAACTCTCTTCATTCCGGCTCATAAGGACCACGTTCGTCAACCAGGTTTGGAATATAGTGCCCTCTCAGGCCTTTAGAAGGAATCTCACATTCTTTTGAGAACACACTCTCTGATACCAGCTTAGAAGTAGATATCTAGGAACAAGTTTGTATAGGCGTGTCTGTCATTACTACAGCTGACAAATTTGGTATAACACCCATTCTTGGAAATCACTTTGTGCCTAGTCTCTCTTCTTTCCATCTCGTAAGGATCAAAAACCTAAACCTGATTTGGATCATAATGTCATTTCATTCCTAAAGAAGGAGTCTCACATTGCTTTCAGAAGGAATGTTCTGATCCTGGATTTTACGTAGATGTCTAGGAACAAGTTTGTATATGATTGGCAATCATTACTACAGTTGAGGTGAACTTCACATAACACCCATTCCTGGAAGTAACTTTGTGCCTAATCTCTCTTCCTTCCATCTCATAAAGATCACAAACCTAAACCAGATTTCGAACATACTGTCATTTTGCACCTGGACAACAAAACACACATTCCCTTGAGAAGGCTCTAAGTAGATGTCTAGGAAAACGTTGCTATATGAGTTTCAATCATTAATAGAGGTGAGCTTTATTTTGTATAACACCCATTCCCGGAAATAACTTTGTGCCTTATCTCGCTTCCTTCAATCACGTAAGGATCACAACCCAAAACGAGGTTTGGTAAATAATGCCAATTCGGCCATTGAGAACGAATCTCACATTTCTTTGAGAAGGCAATTTCTGATTCTGGCTTGTAAGTAAATGTCTAGGAGCAAGTTTGAATATGAGTGGCAATCATTACTACAGCAGAGATGAAATATATATCACCTATTCTTGAAAATAACTTGGTGCCCAATCTCTCTTCCTTCCAGCTCATAAGCATCACCAACCTAAATGTTTTGGAACATATTGGCATTGGGACCCTGAGAAGGTATCTCACATTCCTATGAGAAGGCACTTTCTAATCCCAGCCTATATGTAGATATGCACGAACAAATTTGTAAATGAGTGATAATCATTTTTAAAGCGGATTTAAAAGGTGTATAACACCTAATCCCTGAAACAATTTTGTGCATAATCTCTCTTCCTCCCATGTTGTAAGGATCACTTTGTTCACCCAGGAACATAATTTGGAAAATAATGCCATTTCTGGACCTGAGAATTAATCTTACATTCCTTTGAGAAGGAAATTTCTGATGCAGGCTTCTAAGTAGAAGTCCATGAGCAAGTTTATATATGAGTGGCAATCTTCCTACAGCTTAGCAAAAGTATGTGTAACGCCCATTCCTGGAAATAAATTTGTGCTTAACCTCTCTACTTTCCATCTTGTAATGGTGAAAAACCTGAACCCGTTTTGGAGCATAATGCCATTTTGTGCCCTGAGAACGAATCTCATACTCCTTTGATAAGGCACTTTCTCAACCCCCTTGTAAGTAACAGTCTATGAACGAGTAGCTATATGAGTGGTAATTGTTATTACAACTGAGCTAACCTATGTATAACACCTGTTTCTGCACATGACTTCATGCCCAATCTCCCTTCCTTCCAGCTGCTACAGATCTCCTTCCAAAAGCAGGCTTGTAAACAGGGCCATGTAGGATCTTGAGGCAGGATCACTCTCAAATGCCTTGGAGAACACAATTTCTTTTCCCGGTTTGAATATAGACGGTATGAAACACCTTGGTATCTGAGAGGCATTCATTACTACAGCTGAATTGAACTATGTATTACAACCATTCCTGATAGTAACTTCATGCCCAACCTGTCTTCCTTCCAGCTCCTAAGGATCGCCATCCCAAAGCAGGTTTTGCACAGGGCCATGTAGGGTCTTGAGAGAGAATCTCACGCACATGCCTTAGAGAAGGAACTTTCTTATTCCGGTTTGTAAGTAGATGGTAAGAAACATCTTTCTCTCTGAGTGGCATCACTACTACAACTGAGTTAAACTGTGGATAATGCCAGTTCCTGGAACGAAGTTCAGGCCCAATATCCCTTCCTTCCGTTACATGAGGATTGCCTTCCTAAGGAAAGTGTGGAACGAGGACCATGTAGTGCCTTGAGACAATCTCACTCACAAGCCATAGAGAACACACTTAATGATAGCAGATTCTAAGTAGAGGGTTAGGAACATCTTTGTATCTGAGTGGGATGAATTACTACAGCTGAGCTAAACTAAGTATAACACCCATTCCTGGAAATGACTTAGTGCCCACTCTCCCTTCCTTCCAACTCCTAATGATTGCCTTCTCAAAGCAGGTTTGGAAACAGGACTGTGCATTGTCTTGTGACAGCATCTCACTCATAAGCCATTGAGAGCGCATTTTCTCATACTATATTCTAAGTAGATGGCTAGAAGCGTGTTTGTATCTGAGTGGCAGACATTACTACAGCTGAGGTAAACTAAGTATGACTCCCATTCCTGGAAATTACTATGTGCCCAATCTCCCTCCTTCCAGCTCCAAAGAATCACTTTCCCAAAGCAGGTATGGAAACAGGGCCTTGTAGTGCCTTGACACAGGATCACTCTCAAATGCCTTAGAGAACGGAATTTCTTATCCTGGGTTGGAAGTAGATGGCTAGAAACATCTTTGTTTGTGAGTGACAATCATTACTACAGCTGAGTTAAACTATGTATGAGACCCATTCCTGGAAACAACTTGGTGCCCAATCTCCCTTTCTCCCAGCTCCTAATGATCGCCATCCAAAACGAGGTTGTGCACAGGGCCATGGAGGGCCTTGAGAGAGGATTTCACACACATGTCTTAGGGAAGGCACTTTCTTATCTCGGCTTCTAAGTAGATGGAAAGAAATATCTTCCTATCTGAGTGACAATCACTACTGAAGCTGAGTTAAACTATGTATAACACCCATTACTGGGAAAAACTTCTTGCCAGATCTCCCTTCCTTCCAGTGCAAAAGGATCGCCTTGCCAAAGCAGGTTTACACAGGCCCATGAAGGGCCTTGAGAGACAATCTCATCCACATGATTTAGAGAAAGCACTTTCTTATCCTGGTTTGTATTTAGATAGTAAGAGACATCTTTGTATCTGAGTGGCAATCACTACTACAACTCAGATAAACTATGTATAGCACCCATTCCTGGAAGTAAATTCATGCCCCATCTCTTTTCCTTCCCACTCCTAAAAATTGCCTTCCCAAAAAGGTTTTGCACAGGTCCACATAGGGCCTTCAGAGAGAATCTCACTCACTTGCCTTAGACTGGGCACTTTCTTATCCTGGACAGTAAGTAGATGTTATGAAACATCTTTCTATCTTTGTGGCAATCACTACTAGAGCTGAGTGAAACGATGGATACCAGCCATTCCTGGAAGTAACTTCATGCCCAGTCTCCTTTCCTTCCAGCTGCTAAGGATGGCCTTCCCAAAGAAAGTTGTGCACAGCACCATGTAGGGCCTTGAGACAGAATCTCAGTCAAATTCCTTAGAGAAGGCACTTTCTTATCCTGGCTTTGTGAGAAGATGGTAAGAAACATCTTGGTATCTGAGGGGCAATCACTACTACAGCTGAGTTAAACTATGGCTAACATCCATTCCTGGAAGTACCTTCATGCCCCATCTCCCTTCCTTCCACCTGCTAATGATCACCATCCAAAAGGAGGTTTGGAAACAGGGCCGTGGAGTTCCTAGGGACAGGAACACTCTCAAATTCCTTAGAGAACACACTTTCTTCTCTCGGTTTGTAAGTTGACAGAAAGAAACATCTTTGTATCCAAGTGTGAATCATTACTAGCTTTCGGGTTAAGGTTCGTGTTAGAGTTTGGGTTAGGGGTTGGGTTAGGTTTAGGGTTTGGGTTCGGGTTCCGGTTAGGGTTAAGGTTAGGCTTAGGGTTCAGATTAGGGTTTGTGTACTGGTTTGGTTTAGGTTTATGGCTAGGGTTACATTTAGGATTGGGGTTAAGGTTAGGCTTAGGATTCTGGTTAGTGTTAGGGTCGGGTTAGGCTTTGGGTGAGGGTTAGAGTTAGGGTTCAGGATTGAGTTAGGGTTAGGCTTAGGGTAAGTGTTACTGTTTCCTTAGAATTAGGGCTATCGTTGCCTTCCCATTAGGGTTAACGTTAGGGTTATGGTTCCGGTTAGGGTTTAGTTTAGGGTTAGTGTTAGGGTTAGGGGTGGGGTTAGGATTAGGGTTAGGGTTCTGGTTAGGGTTGGAGTTAGGATTCGTGTACTCTTTTAGTTTAGGTTTAGGGTTAGAGTTAGCCCTCAGGTCAGTGGTCGGCTTAGCTTTAGTTTAAGGTTCGTGCTAGGGTTCAGCTTAGGGTTAGGGTTAGGTTTGGTGGTCTGTTTAGTGTTAGAGTTAGAGTTAGTGTTAGGGTTAGGGTTGGGGTTAGGATGGGGTCCGTCTTCAGGTTAGGGTTAGTGTGAGGGATCGGTTTAGGGTACGAGTTAGGGTTAGGGTTCATGTTAGGATTAGGGTTAGGTTTAGGGCTATGGTTGGGTTCATGTTCGGGTTAGGGATAGGGTTCGGGTTATGGTTAGGGGTCAGGTTCGGGTTCGGATTAGATTTAGTATTAGTGTTCACGTTAGGGCTAGGGTTCGGGTTCTGGTTAGTGTTAACATTAGGGTTAGGTTTCAGGTTAGGATTAGGGTTAGGCTTAGGGTTAATGTTAAGTTTACACTTAGGTTTAGAATTATGGTTCGATTTCGGGTTAGAGTTAGGGTTAGGATACATGTTAGGGTAAGGGCTATGGTTTGGGTTAGCATTAAGTTTAGTTTTAGTGTTAGTATTTGGATTATGGTTATGGTTATGTTTCAGGTTTGGTTTAGGGTTAGCTTTAACCTTAGGGTTCACGTTAGGATTAGGATTACGGTTGCCTTCAGTTTAGGGTTGGAGTTGGGTTATGTATAGGGTTATGTTTAGTTTTCGGATTAATGTTACGATTAGGTTTTAGTTTCGGTTTAGGGTTAGCCTTAGCTTTAGGGTTTGGCTTAGTGTTAGGGTTAGGGTTAGGGTTGGATTCGGGTTAAGGTTAGGGTTAGAATTAGGGCGGGATTTAGGGTTATGGTTCGGTGTAGTGTTAGGTTTAAAGTTAGGTAAAGGGTTGGGGTTAGGGTTAGGATTGGGTTTAGTGTTAGAGTTAGTGTTCAGGTTAGTGTTAGGGTTAGGGTTCAGCTTCAAGATCATGTTAGGGTTAGGGTTAGTGTCGAGCTAGGAGTCGGGTTAGGGTTAGGGTTACGGTTCAGGTTAGGGTTTCTGATAATTTTAGGGTTAATATTCATGTTAGGATAATGGTTAGCTGTAGGGTTAGGGTTGGGTTCATTTTAGGGTTAGATATGGGGTTCAGGTTAGATTTAGGTTTCAACTTCTTGTTCGGGTTAGTGTTAGTGTTACGTTTTGGGTTATGTTTAGGGTTAGGATTAGGGTTACAGTTATTTTTAGTGTTACATTTAGGGAGAGGTTAGTGTTCTGATTGGGGTTAGGGTTAGGGTTCGGGTTCCGGATTGTGTTAGGGTTTTGCTTATTGTCGGGTTCGGCTTCGTGTCAGGGTTAGGTTTTGAGTTCAGTTTAGCTAATGGTTAGGGTGAGGGTTAGGGTTAGCCTTTGGTTTTGGGTTACTATTAGGTTTGGGGTTGGGGTTAGGATTAGGCTTCGGTTTAGTGCTAGGGTTAAAGTTAGAGTTGGTTTGGGTTTGGGTTAGAGATTTTTAGGTTTAGGGGTAGGAATGGGTTAGGGTTAGGGTTCGGGTTTGAATTAGGATTAGGGTTAGTGATAGAGTTTGGGTTAGGGTTAGGCTTCGGGTTAGCGCTAGGGTTAGGGTTAGGGTTGGGTTGGGTTACAGATAGCATTAGGGTTCAAGTTTAGGTTAGGTTTAGGGTTATGGTTCGGGTTAGTGTTTGGGTTGCTGTTGGAGTTCGAGTTATGGTTAGGCTTAGGGTTAGGGCTAGGTTTACTCTTAGGCTTTGGTTGGGTTAGGGTTAGGGTTAGGGTTTAGGGAGTATGTTAAATAGGAGTGGTGACAGTGGGCATCCTTGTCTGGTTCCTGTTCTTAGAGGGATAGCTTTCAGTTTTTCACCATTGAGGATGATATTAGCTGTGGGTTTCTCATATATGGTCTTTATTATGTTGAGGTACTTTCCTTCTATACCCATTTTATTCAGAGTTTTTATCATAAATGGATGCTGTATCTTGTCAAATGCTTTCTCTGCATCTATGCAAAGTGAAATAAGTCAGAGGGAGAAGGTCAAATACCGTATGATTTCCTTCATTAAGTAGTAGATAATAACAACTATAAACAAACAGATAGGGACAGAGATTGGATTGGTGGTTACCAGAGGGGAAGGGGGGAGGGAGGAGGGTGAAAGGGATAATTCGGTACATGTGTGTGGTGATGGGTTGTAATTAGTATTTTGGTGGTGAACATGATGTAATCTATGCAGAAATAGAAGTACAATGATGTACACCTGAAAGTTTTACAATGTTATAAACCAATGTTACTGCAATAAACAAAAAAATAATAAAAAAAAAAGGGTTAGGGTTTGGGTTAGTGTTTGTGTCATGGTTAGTTTGGTTAGGGTTAGGGATAGCGATAATGTTCAGGTTATTGTTAGGGCTAGAGTTCTGTTTAGGTTTGGTTTTGGGTTAAGGTTAGGGTTCGGATTAGGTTTATGTTTAGCGTTAAGTTTAGGTTTCGGGTGAGGATTAAGGTTAGGGTTAAGGTTACAGTTAGGGTTAGTGTTAGGGTTAGGGTACAGGTTAGGTTTAGAGTCAGAGAAAGAGTTAGAATAAGAGTTAGGGTTAGTTTTATGATACAACTTCAGGTTAGGGTTTTGATTAGGTTTCGTGTTAGGGTAAGCCTTACAGTTTGGGTTAGGGTTAGGTATAAGGTTAAGTTTAGTTTTAGGGTTAGTGTTTGGATTAGTGTGAGGGTTCCATTTCAGGTTAGGGATTGTTTATGGTTAGGGTTAGGCTCGGGTTAGGTTTCAGGTTAGGATTAGGGTTAGAGTACAGGTTAAAGTTTAGTGCTAGGGTTAGTGTTCCGGTACGAGTTAGTGTTAGGGTTAGGCCTAGGGTTAGTGGTAGAGTTGGGTGCAGGTTCGGGTTAGGGTTAGGTATATGGTTACTGTTAGGGTTAGGTTTATGGTTATGGTTGGGTTCCGGTTAGGTTTAGGGTTAGGGTTCAGGTTAGGGTTAGGGTTAGGATTAGTGTTAGGTTTCAGGACAGGCTTATGGTTAAGGTGACCGTTAGGGTTATGCTTAGGCTCTGTTTGGGTTACAGTTAGGTTTAAGCTTAGGGGTCAGGTTAGGGTTCGGGTTAGTGTTAGTGTTAGGGTTCAGGTTACGGTCTGGGTTAGGGTTCAGGTTAGGGTTTAGGGTTTGGGTTGTTGTAAAGCTAGGGTTAGGGGTCTGGTCAGTGTTAGGGTCAGGGCCAGCACCCGTTTTCTTTGGGCTTAAAGTTAATCTTAGGGTTTAGGGTTAAGTTTATTATTAGTGTTAGGGTTATTGTTGGGCTAGTGTTGGGGTTAGGCTTCGTTTTGGGGATCTAGGAAGTTTTAGGGTTAGGGTTGCCGTTCGGATTAGTGATACGGTTACTGCTATGGTTTGGGTTATGGTTAGGCCAAGGTTTATGGCTAGGTTTAGGGGTGGGTTAGATTAGGGTTAGGGTTAGGGTTATGTTTTGGGTTAGGTTTAGTGTTAGTTTTCAGGCTAGGGTTAGGGTTAGGGTTAGGTTTAGGGTTACTCTTAAGTTTAGGGTTAGTGCAAGGGTTAGGGTTCGGTTTTGGTTTAAGGTTATGGTTAGGTGTAAGATTAGAGTTAGTGGTCTGATTGGGGTTCTGGTTCCAGTTTGGGTTCGGGATTTGGTTTAGGGTTAGAGTTAGCGTAGGATTAGGCTTCGGGTTAGGGTTAGGGTTAGGGCTCGCGTTAGGATTAGGGTTAGTGTTAGGGTTAGAGTTCGGGTTCGGGTTTGGGTTACATTTAATGCTGGGATGGCGTCATGCTTTGGATTACAGTTACCATTTGGTTCAGGCGAGGGTTTGAGTTAGGATTATGCTTAGGGTAAGAATTCTGGTTAGGTTTAGGGTTAGTGTTCGGGTTAGGGTTTAGTTGGGTTAGAGCTAGTGTTTGCTTTAGGTTTAGGGTTAGTTTTAGGGTTAGGCTAAGGGTTCAGTTTAGAGTTATGTTAGGGTTAGTGTTCGGATTCGCGTTAGTAATTGGGTTCAAATGTGGTGTAGGGTTAGGGTTTGGGTTAGATTTAGGGTACCGGTTAGGGTTAGGATTATGGTGTGGGTTAGTGTTAGGGTTAGGGTTTGGGTTACGGTTTGAGTTAGGGTTAGCTTTAGTGTTAGGGTTCAGGTGGGTTAGGGTTAGCATTCTTGTTAGGGTTATTGGTAGGTAGAGTTTTAAGGTTAGGTTTGGGGTTAGGGTTAGGGTTCATGTTAAGTATACTGTTAGGATTAGGGTGGTTTCATGTTAGGATTAAGGTTGAGTTAGATTAATGGTTAGGATTAGGGTTATGGTTTAGGTTACGTTTAGGGATAGGGTGAGTGTTAAGGTTATGGTTCGGTTTCAGGTTACATTTAGTGTTAGATTCAGGGTTTGGTTTCAGTTTAGGGCTAGGGTTGGGTTCACGTTAGGGTTCTGGTTAGGCTTATTGTTTTGCTTAGGTTTAGGTTTAGTGTTATAGTTAGTGGTCACATTTGGGTTAGGGTTAGGGTTCGGGTTCGGGATCCTGTTAGAGTTAGGGTTAGGCGTCTTGTTAGCATTAGCACTAGGGTTCAGGTTAGGTTTAGCTTTATGATTAGGTTAAGGTTATTGTTAGGTTTATGCCTCAGGTTATGGATAGGTTAATGATTCATGTTAATGTTATGGTTAGTGTTAGGGTTAGGGTTAGGGTTGGGATTAAGGTTAGGTTTATTGTTGATGTTAGGTTTCTGGTTAGGGTTAGGATTCAGCTACATGTTAGATTAGTGTTCAAATTCAGTTTAGGGTTAGTGTTATGATCAGGTTAGGGTTAAGGTTAGTGATACTGTTGGGGTTAGAGTTAGCATTAGGGTTCTGTTTAGGGAGAGGCATTACTAATCTGGTTAGTGTTAGTGTTAGGGTTAGGATTCAGTTTCAGTTTACAGTTAGGATTGCATTCGAGTTAGGTATTAGGGACAGGCTTAGCGTTCGTGTTAGCTTTATGGTTTGGGTTAGGTTTCCGTTTCAGTTTAGAGTTGGCATTCAGGCTCTAGTTAAGGTTAGGGTTAGGTTTTCAGTACGGTTTAGACTTAGCATTCAGGCACGAGTTAGCGTTACTGTCCTGTTTATGCTAAGGGTGAGGGTTCTGGTAAAGGTTAGGTTTATCACTAGAGGTCGGTTCAGTTTGGGGTTACAGGTAGGCCGGGTCAGTGTTAGCTTTATGCTATGTTTTGGGTTCTGTTTAGGATTAGGGTTAGGTTTCAGGTTCAGTTTAGATTTAGGGTTTTTTTCAGTTAGTGTTGTATTTAGGGTTAGGGTTCAGTTTAGGCTTAGTATTAGCATGCGGGTTAGTGTTAGTGTTAGGTTTAGAATTAGGGTTAGGGTTTGAGTTATGGATAGGGTTTGGGTTCGGGGTTCGGTTACGGTTAAAGTTAGAGTTAACCCTAACCTTGGGCGCTTAGACGGCCCGGGCTTCACTACTCCAAAGAGGAGGCTGGGACCTGTCGCCTAAAGGGCACACCAAGCGTGGCCCCGGATCCTTAGGCCTCCGTCCTGCTGGGGCCAAACTCACTGCATTTCCATATGCCTGTCTCCGCACTTGTGACTCTACAGATGCTTTCCACTACCTGGATGGAATTGAAAAGTGCGGGGGGGTGGTGATGACATGGTTTGGTCATTCCAGGAAGAAATGAGGCCCAGGACGATGAAGCTGGTTGAGGCAGAGCCTTGACCTCGCACCCCAGTCCGCCTTGGCAGCCAGGGCCAGACTACCACTTCCAAAGAAGGGAAGTGGCTGGCGAGCTGAGTGGGTGTGGGGTCATAGGAGGGAGACAACAGCTGAAGCCAAGTCAAGAAAGGCAGAGTTCCTTCTTCACCTGCATGTGGCAGGTGCGAGAGAGCGCCCCAGTTGGTCAGAGACCAGCAGGCTGGTGAAGCGTTCAATGAGGACCCCCGAGGCCTGGTGGCCGTGCCTGCGCCATTGGCCTGACACATTGAACCCAAGCCCGCAGGGGTCCCTGAGCGGCCAGAGAAAGATGGGCCCATGAGAGAGGTAGGCAAGGTGGGTAGGTTGAGTCCACATCTCTCCTCAGGTCCCTGAGGGAGGAAGAGAGAGACACAGAGAAACAGAGAGAGAGAGAAATCTCTGAACTATGAGTCACTGCCTCCACCACTGGTTCCAACTCACACACCATCCCACTTCTCCCCGCCACCCCCATGTCCGCCCCTGGGCCAGCCCCACCACAGTGAAGTTGGTTCCTTGTCACTTCCATGCTGTCCCTTCGGGACCTGATGCCAGAGCAGGGGAAAACTTTCAGACAAAGCTTTCCATGTCCCTATCCATGAGAATGGTCTTCTTCCCCTCTCAAATCTGAAAACCTCACCCCCAACATCCTCCTTTGTCTTGAATTGGAGATAGTATTGAAGAGGAGAACTCTGCCATTGTGTTTAGAAACTCAGTTTCCTTGTTTTTCCCATCTACCCATGTTATTAAGCTTGAGGTTATTTTCTCCAGCTAACCTATCCTGTTAATGATTTGGCCAGCCAAAAGAAATTGAAGGGAAAGGGTGGAAGGGGGCTCTCTCTCTGCCGCTGAGACCCCTGTGCTTGGTCCCTCCCTCAGACTTGGCCAGGGACAGCCCTTACGCAGAGGCCATCTCCCAGGGCATCCCAGAAAAGGATCACCACCAGCCCCCACCCTCTCACCACTGTCAAGTCCATCGTCCTCCGTCGGGATGCCTGGGGAGTTCAGGGACCTGGGTGTGGGAGGCAGATAGATCCCAGGTCTGACACACTGGTTGCAAGGCAGCTTCCACCTCTGACAGTGTCCAGCACACACCCCAGAAAACTTGGCAGCAGGCCCCAGGGCTCTTTCCTCCAGAACATGTCCCCTTGGTAGGGGCCTGGCCGAGAAGTATGGGCCGGCCGGCCAGCCAGCTGACTTAGGACAAAGCAGGTGAGCTGAGCCATCCTTCCAGTTGCCCTGGGCTTGGCACTGGCGACCTCAGGAAGAGGGCCTCGCTGGTGCCCTTCTTCGTGGATTTCTCTCCAGAGCCATGTCCTGGGCACTAGGAAGGCCAGGCCCTCCCGACTCCAGAGAAGAGGCTGGGACCTGTTGCCAGAAGGGTTTTCCCAGTGTGGCCACAGCTCCCTGTGCCTGTGGCCTGCTGGGGCCACACTCAAAGCTTTGCCATATGCTTATTTCAGGTCTTCTGACTCCACAGAGCCTCTCCTCCACCTGGCTGGAGTCGACAAGTGGAGGTGTGGGGTGAGGCCATGCTTTTGTTTTTCTAGGAAGAAATGAGGTCTTGCATGAAGCAGCTGGCCCAGGCAGAGCATTGACCTCGCACCCCAGTCCGCCTTTCGCTAACAGGGCCAGACCACCACTTCTAAAGAAGGGAAGCATCCAGCGAGCTGAGTGAAAGTGGTCGGATGGGAGAGAGACAACAGCTGAAACCAAGTCAAGAATGGTGGTGTTCCTTCTTCCCCTTCACCTGGCTGACGCAAAAGAGTGCCCCACCTGGTCTGAGCCTCATGGGTGGGCGGGGCCTTCACTGTGGACCCCTAAGGCCCGACGGCTGTGCATGCGCCCTTGGCCTGAGTGGTTGAACTCAAGCTGCAAGGCTCCCGGAGTGGCCAAAGAATGGCCCACGGGAGAGTTAGGTGAGGTGGGCAGGGTGCGCCTCCCCCCCTCCTCAGGTCCTTGACAAAGGGAGACACAGAGAGAGCCAGAGAGATGGAAAGACAGTGAGATCCCTGACCTCTCTAGATTTCAGGTTAGAGTTAGGGTTCACTTTAGCTTCAGGGTGTGATCAGGTTATTGTTACGGTTAGTGTTACCTTTGGAGTTGGGGTTAGGGTTAGAGTTAGGATTAGGGTTCTGGGTAGGGTTAGGGTTTGGGCTTGGTACGGGTTTGTTTTACATGTAGGGTTAGGTTTAGAATTTAGGGTTACAATTAGGGTTAGGATTAGGGTCAGTGGTCAGGTTCTGTTTAGTATTAGAGTTATTATTAGGTGTCGATTAGAGTTACGGTTAGTGTTAGGTTTAGTGTTAGTGTTAATTTTCAGGTTAACGTAAGGGTTACTGTTTGGTTTCGGTATCGTTTTAGGCTCAGGATTATGGTCGGGTCAGACTTCAGGTTAGGTTTCAGGTTAGGTTTATGTTTAGGGTTAGTATTTAGATTAGGGTTATGATTAGGTTTTGGGTTCGGGAAAGTCTTAGCCTAGTGTTAGGTTTCTTCTTAGGGTTAGGGCTAGGTTTAGGTGTAGGGTTCAAGTTGGGTTCAGATTTTGGTTAGATTTAGGGTTAGGTTTTAGTTTCGGATGTGGGTTAGGGTTAACTTTAGGGTTCAATTCAGGGTTAGAGTTAGGGCTAGGGTTAGGGTTATGGTTGGGTTTGGATTAGGGTTCGGGTTAGGGTTAGAATTATGATTAGAGTTTTGGTTAGGGTTAGGGTTAGCAATAGGGTTCAGGTTAGGGTAAGGTTTAGTTTTAGTGTTAGGGCTAGTGTTCGAATTAGGTTTAGGGTTAGGGTTCAGTTTCAGGATCTGGTTAGAGTTAGGGTTAGATTCGGGCTAGGATTAGGGTTATAGTTAGGATTAAGTTTCGGGTTAGTGCTGCTGGTAGGGTTAGGTTTAATGTTCGTGTTATGTTTAGGGTTAGGTAACGTCAGGGTTGTTTTCGTGTTAGTGTTAAGGCTGGGTTTCTGGTTCATGTTCCAGATAGAGTTAGGGTTATGTTTTGCTATTTTGTCATGGTTAGGATTAGAGTTATGTTAACGTTTAGCGTGAAGTTAGTGTTTGGCTTAGGGTTAGGTTCAGGGTTTGGTGTCTCAATGGGGTTAGCGTCACGGTTGGATTAGGCTTTGGGTTTGTGTTAGTTTTAGGGAAAGTGTTAAGGTTGGGTTTAGAGACAAGTTTAAGGGTGGGGTTCGGGTTTGGGTTAGGGTTATTGTTAGGGTTTGGGTTAGGTTAAACTTAGGTTTAAGACTAGGTTTAGAGTTAGTTTTGGATTAAGGATAGGGTTGGGTTCAGGTTGGATTTGAGTTTGAGTTAGGGTTAGGTTTAGGATTCGGGTTCAGGTTATGGTTAAGGTTAGTTTTCATGTTAGAGTTAGCATTATGATTACAGTTAGGGTTCATTTTGGAGTTAACGTTAGGGTTAGGGTTAGGTTTAGGCTTAGGGTTCAGGTTAGGGTTATGGTTAGAGTTAGTGTTCGGTTTAGGATCACAGTTAGATTGAGGGTTAGGGTTGGGTTCGGGTTAGAGTTAGGGTTAGCGTTATGTTTAGTGTTAGGGTTGGTGTTTGGTTTACGGTTATGCTTAGTGTTTGGTGTCAGTATCAGGTTAGGTTTACTGTTAGGGTTCAGGTTAGCGTTTGAGTTAGGGTTAGGTTTCGGGTTTGGGTTAGTGTTCACCTTAGTGTTAGTTTTAGTTTTAGGGGTAGGGTTGGGTTCTGGTTCGGTTTAGGTGCAAGTTTCGGTTTAGGTTTACGGTTATAGTTCATGTTCATCTAGGGTTAGGGTTAGGATTAGGGTTACTGTGAGGTTTAGGCTTAGGTTTACTGTGCGGTTTGTCTTCAGATTAGGGTTAGGTTTAGGTTTTGGGTCAGAATAAGATTAGGTTTAAGGTTAGCATCAAATTAGGCTTTGGGTTAGGATTACTTTTGGGCTCCAGGTTAGGGTTTGGGTTAGGGTTAGGCTTATGCTTAGGGCTAGGTTTAGGGTTAAGGTTGGGTTGAGTTAGGGTTACTGTTAGAGTTCATGTTAGGGTTAAGTTTATGTTTAGTCTTAGAGTTAGTGTTCAGATTATGGTTAGAGATAGCTTTCAGGTTCGCGTTAAGGTTAAGATTATTGGTAGGGTTCTGGTTAGGCTTAGGACTAGGGTTCAGGTTAGAGTTGGTTTCGGGTTAGGGTTAGGGTTAGGGTTCGGGTGAAGATTAGGGTTAGTGTTAGTGTTAGGGTTAAGGTTGATTTTATGGTTAGGATTAGAGTCAGGGTATGGTTACGGATTCAAGATTGGATTAAAGTTAGGTTTAGGGTCGGGTTAATTTTAGAATTAGGGTTTGGGTTATGGATTGGTTTAGGGGTAGTGTTAAGGTTAGGGTTATCATTAAGGTTTGGGTTAGGGTTAGGATTGGTTGGCTGATGATTAGGGTTAGGCTTCATGTTAGCGTTAGTGTTAGGTTTAGGTTTAGGTTTAGAATTAGTGTTCAGATTAGGGTTAGGTTTCCAGTTAGATTTCGGGTTCAGGTTAGGGTCGGATTAGTGGTAGGGTTCGTGTTAGGGTAATGGCTAGGTTTCATGTTAGGGTTGTGTTTGGGTTAGGCTTAGGGTTCGGTTGAGCATTATGGTTAGTGTTAGGGTTAGGGTTAGGGTTGTGATTATGCTTTGGATTAGGTTTAGGATTCGGGTTAGGGCTAGGGTTAGGGTTCAGCTTAGGTTTAAGCTTAGAGTGTGACTTAGTGTTAGGGCTAGTGTTCTGGTTAGGTTTAGGTTTAGGATCATGGTGTGGGTTCAAATACAGTTTGTGGTTAACATTAGGTTTCATGTTAGTGTAAAGTTTAGGGTTAGAATTAGGATTAGGGCTAAGGTTAGTATTAGGTTTGGGTTCGCTTAGGGTTAGCATTAGGGTTAGGGTTAGGTTTAGGGTTAAGTTTTGGGTTCAGGTACGGGTTAGGCTGAGAGTTACTGCTAGGGTTTGGGTTATGGTTAGGCTTAGAGTTAAGGCTAGGTTTAGTTTTAGGGTTGGGTTGGGTTAAGGTAAGGGTTAAGGTTCTGGTTAGGTTTATGGTTAGTATTAGTGTTAGGTTTCAGGATAGTGTCAGGCTGAGGGTTACTGTTAGGGTTAGGGTTAAGCTTATGTTTGGATTCCATTTAGGTCTAAGGTTTGTGTTCGGGTTAGGGTTTGTTTGAGGGTTAGTGTTAGGGTTAGATTTCAGGTTACAGTTAGGTTTAGGTTTCAGGTTTGCGTTAGGGATTTGGGTTGGAGTTAGGGCTAGGGTTATGGGTATGGTTAATGTTAGGGTTAGGGTACGGGCACCGGTTTTATTTAGGGTTAGTGTTAGTGTCAGTGTTTAGGGTTATGGTAGGATTAGGGTTAGTGTTAAGGTTATGCTTACGGTTTGGGTTCAGGTTACATTTAGCGTTAGGGTGGGGTTATGCTTTCGGTTATGGTTACGATTTGGTTTGGGTTAGGGTTAGGCTTAGGGATAGGGTTAATGTTAAGGTTAGGTCTAGTGGTCAGGTTAGGGGTTGGTTGGGTTAGGTGTAGGGTTTGGTTTAGGTTTAGGCTTAGTTCTAGGGTTAGAGTAAGTGTTCGGCTTAGGGTTAGATTAGGATTAGAGTTCTGGTTAGGGTTAGTATTTGGGTTTGGGTTCAGTTTAGGGTTAGCATTCAGGTTAGTGTTTGGGTTAGGGTTAGGGTACATGTTAGGCTTAGGGTTATGATGTGGGTTAGTGTTGTGGTTCGTGTTAGTGTTAGGGTTCATGTTCTAGTTTGAGTTATGGTTCGTGTTTGCGTCAGGGATACAGTTCTGGTTAGGGTTTGGGTTAGGTTTAGTGTTTGGTTTTGTGTTGTGTTTAGGGTGCGGGTTACTGTTAGTTTTAGGGCTTGTGTTAGGGTTAGGGATAGATTTAGTGTTATGTTTAGGTTTAGGGACATTGCTGATGTTAATGCTAAAACTAGGGTTAGTTCTAGAGCTTGGTGAATGTTTACGGTTCGCTCTAGAGCCAGGGTTAGGGTCAAGTCTAGGACTGGTTTAGGGTTAGGTCCAGAGCAAGGAGTAGACTTACTGTTACAATTAGGGTTAGGGTTATTGTTGGTTAGGGCTAAGGTTAGGGTTAGCGTAAATGTTAGGTTTATGGCCATTGCTAGGGTTAGTGCTAAGGTAAGCGTTAGATATAGTGCTTGGTGAAGTTTCATGCTTCCTTCTAGAGCCAGGGTTAGGGTCAGGTCTAGGACTGATTTAGAGTTAGGTCCAGGGCAAAGTGTAGGCTTGGTGTTACAATTAGGGTTAGGCTTATTGTTGGTTACGGCTAAAGTTAATGTTAGGGTTAGTGTAAGGTTTAGGGTCATTACTAGGGTTAATGTTAAGTTTAAGGTTATGTTTAAGGCTTCGTCAAGCATTAAAGTGTGGGTTAGGGCTAGCGTTAGCATCAGGTCTAAGACAATATGAGGGTTAGGATTAGGGTTAAGGTTATGTTTAAGGTGAGGTTTACCGTTTGGGTTAGGGTTAGTGTTGCTTAGGGCTAGGGTAGGGTTACTCTTAGGGCTAGGGCTGGGTTATGATTAGCTATGGATGGGTTATGATTACATAGGTCTAGAATTAGTGTTATTGTTATTATTAGTGTTAGGGTAGGTTGTTTGTGTCAGGGATGGGGCTGGTTTTGAGGTTATGGCTAGGGGTAGGATTAGGATTAGGTCTGACGTTAGTGTTGGGTGTGCCTTAGAGTTGGGACAATGGAAAAGGTAGTAGTAGGCATAGGGCTTTGGTTTGGCTTAGGAGGAGGGTTAGAGTTAGTGTTATGCTAGTGTTAAGGTTACTGTTAGGGCTAGGGCTAGGACTACGGTTAAAGTTAGGGTTAGAGTTGGTTTATTGTTACAGTTACACTGAGTGTTAGGGGTAGGCATACTATTAGGGTTAGTGCTAGGGCTAGTGTTAGGGTTTGCGATAAGCTTAGGCTTAGAGCTAAATTTGGGTTCATCTTAGCTAAAGTTGGGTTCATCCTAACCCTAAAAATAAATCTAGCCATAAACTTAAAGAGAAACCTAACCTTAAATATAATAATGAAACCTAACCTTAATCCCAGCCCTAACGATAACTCTTGCCATAACACTAACCCTAACACTACCCCCACACCTAAACTTCACCCTAACCCTACACGTAACCCAAGTGTAACCCTATCCCTAACCATTGCTGTAGCCCTAAACCAGTCCTAACACAAAACCTAGCCCTATTTCTAATCCTATACCTACCGTTAAACCTAACCTTAACCGAAACTCAAACCACTTCCTCTATCACTAATAATAACCATAACACTAATCCTAGCCCTATCTAATCATAACCCAGCATTAGCTAATCATAACCCAGCCCTAGCCTTAAGAGTAACCCTACCCTAACCCTAAGCAACACTAACCATGACCCAAACGGTAAACCTCACCCTAAACCTAACCTTAACCCTAAACTTAACCGTCACATTGTCCTAGATGTGATGCTATTGCTAGCTCTAGCCCACACCTTAATGCTTGACCAAGCCTTAAACATAACCCTAACCTTAACATTAATCCTAGCAATGGCCCTAACCCTTACACTAACCCTAACACTAACCTTAGCCGTAACCAACACTAAGCCTAACCCTAATTGTAACATCAAGCCTACTCCTTGCCCTGGACCTAACCCTAAACCAGTCCTAGACATGACCCTAACCCTGGATCTAGAAGGAAACGTAAACCTTCACCAAGCCCTAGATCTAAACCTTACCTTAGCATTAACCCTAGCAATGGCCATAAACCTAACATTTACCCTAACCCTAACCTTAGCCCTAACCAACAATAACCCTAACCCTAATTGTAACATCACTCCTACTGCTTGACCTGGACATAACCCAAAATCAGTCCTAGACCTGACCCTAACCCTGGCTCTAGAATGAACCATCAAAATTCACCAAGCCCTAGAACTAATCCTAACCTTAGCATTAACACTAGCAATGGCCCTAACCCTAAACATCACGCTAAATCTGTCCCTAACCCTAACACAAACCCTAAAACTAACATTAACAAGCACCCTAAGCCTAACACAAAATCCAATTCAAAACCTAACACAAACCCTAACCAGAAATGTATCCCTGACCCGAACATGAACCTTAACTTTAACCCAAACATGAACCCTAACACTAACCCGAACCACAACACTAACCCACACTATAACCCTAAGCTTAAGACGTACCCTAACCTGAACACTAACTTGAATGCTAACCCTAAACTTAACCCAAACCCAGCACTAACATTAAGCCGAACTCTAATCCTAATCTAACCCTAACCCGAACACTTACTCTAACCCTAGAACTAACCCTAAACCTAAACCAAACCCTAACCCTAACCCAACCAACTCCTAACCCGAGCACTAGCCCTAACCCTAACAGTAACCTTCACCCTAACACTATCCTGAAACCTAACATTAATCCTAACCATAAGACTAACCAGAACCCTAACCCTTACCCTAACCCAACCCACCCGTAACCCAAACCTAGCCTTAACTCTAAGGCTAATCATAAACCAAACCCTAGCAGTAACCCTAACCCTAACCTGAACCCAAACCCTAACTAACTCTAAACCTAACCCGAACCCTAAACCTAACGCGAAACCTAACCCTAACCCTAATCCAACCCAATCCTAATGCTAACCTTAGCCCTAACCCTAATTCTAACCCTAAAATGTACACTAACAAGGAAACCTATCATTAACTGTAACCCGTAACCTGAACCATAACCATGATACTAACATTAAACTAACTAGAACACTAGGCGTAACACTAAGCCACACTCTAAACATAACCCTGAGCTGAACCCTAACCCTAGCTCTAAACCTAAGCCTAACCCTAACCCGAATCCAGAATCTAATCCTAAGCATAATCCCAATCCTAACCCTAACACTAACACTAATCCTAACCATAAGCCTAACCAAAACCCTAACCCTTACCCTAACCCAACCGAATCGTAACCCTAAACCTAGCCTTAACTCTAAGCCTAACCATAACCCAAACCCTAGCAGTAACCCTAACCCTAACCCTAACCCGAACCCGAACGCTAAATCTAAACCTAACCCGAACCCTAAACCTAACCCTAACGCTAATGCTAACAATAATCCAACCCAATCCTAACCCTAACCTTAGCCCTAACCCTAATTCTAACCCTAAACTGTGCACTAACATGAAACCTAACGTTAACTGTAACCCGTACCTGAACCTTAACCATGATACTAAACCTAAACTTAACTAGAACACTAGCCTTAACACTAAGCCGCACTCTAAACTTAACCCTAAGCTGAACCCTAACCCTAAGCATAACTCTAACCCGAATCCTAAACCTAATCCAAAACATAAGCCCAACCCTAACCCTAACTCTAACACTAACCCTAACACTCAAACGAATCCTAACCCTAACCCAAACGCAACACTAACTTGAAACCTAGCCATTACCCTAACACGAACCCTACCGCTAATCCTAACCCTAACCTGAACCCGAAAATTAACCCTGACCCTAATATGAACAATAATTCTAAACCTAAACCTAACCCTAACACTAACGCTAACATGAAGTCTAATCTTAACCATAAGCCAACCTAATCCTAATCCTAACCCTAACCAAAACCTTAACGATAACCATAACCCTAACCCAAAACTGAACCCTAAAACTAACACTACCCCTAAACCTAAGCTTAACCCAAACCCTAACCCTAAAATTAAACCAACCCTAACCTTAACTTTAATTCATGTTTGAACCCGAAACCATACCCTAACCCTAATACTAACCATAACCTCAACCCTAACCCTATCCCTAACACTAAACATAACTTAAAACCGACACTAACCCGAACCCAGGTCCTAACCCTAACCCAAACCCTACGGCTAAACCTAACCCTAACCCGAACCTGAAAGCTAACCCTAACCCTAATCTGAACACTAACTCTAAGACTAAACATAACCCTAAGGCTAACATGAACCCTAACAGTAACCCTAACTCAACCCGACCCTAACCCTAAACTTAAACCTAAGCATAAGCCTAACCCTAACCCAAACCTTAAACCGAACCACAAAAGTAACTCTAACCCGAAGCCTAATCTGACACTAAGCTTAAACCTAATCTTATCCCGACCCAAAAGCGAAACCTAACCCTAATGGGAAGGCAAACCTCACAATAAACCTAAGCCTAAACCTAATCCTAACCCTAATTCTAACATGTACATGAACCGGAAAGCTAGCCCTAAACCGAACCCTAGCCCTAAACCGAACCAGAACCCAACCCTACCCCTAAAACTAACCCTAACCCTAAGATGAACACTAACCCTAACCCTAATCCTAACTATAACCCTAACCTAACCCTAACCTTGACTCTAACCCCACGCTTAACCCTTTCCCTAAAACTAACACAAACCCAAAGTCTAATGCGACCGTAACCCTAACTCCATCGAGAACCCAAACCCTAACCCGAACCCTAAACCAAACACTAATCTCACCCTAAACGTTAACATAACCCTAACAGTAACCATGACAAAAAAAACAAAACATAACCCTAACCCTATCTGGAACATGAACCCGAAACCTAGCCCTAACTCTAACCCAAAAACAACCCTAACTTTACCTAACTCTAAACATAGCAGGAAAATTAACACTAACCCTGCCAGCAGCCCTAACTGGAACCATAACCCTAAATATAACCTTAATCCTAGCCCGACTCTAACCCTAACTCTCACCTGATCCTGAAACCGAACCCTAACCCTAACCCTAACTCGAACACTAGCACTAACACTAAAAATAACATTAACTTAACCTGAACCCTATTGCTAACCCTAACCCTAACCCGAACTCTAACCATAATTCTAACCCTAATGTTAACACTAACCCTAACTGAAACACTAATCCAAACCCAACCATAACCCTAACCCTAACTCTAACCCTAAATTGAACCCTAATGTTAACCTTAACCCTAATCTGAAACTAAAACCTAACACTAACCCTAACCATAATCTGAACTCAACCTTAACCCTAAACGTAAACCTAGCCCTAACTCTAAACCCAACCCTAAGAAGAAACCTAAAGCTAAAGCTAAGACTTTCCTAACCTGAAACCTAATCATAACCCTAATCCTAATACTAACCTTAAACTTAAACCTAACCCGAATGCTAACCTGAATCCTAACCATAACAAGAACCCTAACACTAACCTGAAGCCTAACCCGACCATAACCCTGAGCCTAAACCAATACCGAAACCAAACAATAACCCTGACCCTAACCTGAAAACTAACACTAACCCTAACTCTAACTCGAAACCTAATACTAGGTATAACACTAAACTGAACCCGACCACTGACCCTAATCCTAACCCTAACAGTAACCCTAAATTCTAAACCAAACCCTACATGTAAAACAAACCCATACCAAGCCCAAACCGTAACCCTACCCAGAACTCTAACCCTAACGCTAACCCTAACCCTAACCCCAACGGTAATACTAACCCTAAAAATAACCTGATCATACCCCAAAGCTAAATGGAACCATAACTCTAACCTGAAATCTAGAGAGGTCAGGGATCTCTCTCTCTCTCCATCTCTCCGGCTGTCACTGTGTCTCCCTCTCTCGGGGTCCTCAGGCGAGGAGGGGAGGCGCACCCTCCCCACCTTGCCTACCTCTCCCATGGGCCATTCTTTGGCCTCTCCCGGAGCACTGCGGCTTGAGTTCAACCACTCAGGCCAAGGGCGCATGCACAGCAGTTGGGCCTCAGGCGTCCGCAGTGAAGGCCCTGTCCACCAGTGAGGCTCAGACCAGGTGGGGTGCTCTCTTGTGCCGGCCAGTTGAAGGTGAAGAAGGAACACCACCCTTCTTGACTTGACTTCAGCTGTTGTCTCCCTCCCATCTGACCACTTTCACTCAGCTCGCCAGATTCTTCCCTTCTTTGGAAGTGGTGGTCTGACCCTTCCAGCCAAAAGGGTCTGGGGTCTGACCCTAGCCAAAGGCAGGGTCTGACCCTAGCCAAAGGCAGACTGGGGTGCGAGGTCAAGGCTCTGCCTGGGCCAGGTGCTTCATGCCGGGCCTTATTTCTTCCTGGAAAGACAAAACCATGGCCTCACTCCACGCCTGCACTTGTCGACTCCTGCCAGGTGGAGGAGAGGCTCTGTGGAGTCAGAAGTAGCGAAACAGGCATATGGCAAAGCAGTGAGTGAGGCCCCAGCAGGCTGCAGGCCCAGGGAGCCGGAGCCGCACTGGGAAAGCCCTTCTGGCAACAGGTCCCCAGCTATTCTCTGGAGTCAGGAGGGCCTGGCCTTCCTAGTGCCCAGGACATGGCTTTGGGGAGAAATCCACCATGAAGGGCACCAGTGTGGCCCTCTCCTTGAGGTGGCCAGTGCCAAGCCCAGGGCAACTGGAAGGATGGCTCGGCTCACCTGCTTTGTCCCAAGACGACCGGCTGTCTGGCCAGCCCATACTCCTCGGCCAGGCCCCTTCCAAGGGGACAAGTTCTGGAGGAAAGAGTCCTGGGGCCTGCTGCCAAGCTTTCTGGGGTGTGTGCTAGACACTGTCAGAGATGGAAACGGCCTTGCTACTTGTGTGTCAGACCTGGGAATTGGCTGCCTCCCACACCCGGGTCTCTGAACTTCCTGGGCCTCCCAAGGGAGGATGATGGACTTGGCAGTGGCGCGAGGGTGAGGGCTGGCAGTAAGCATTACCTGGGATGCCCTGGGAGATGGCCTCTGGGTAAGGGCTGTCCTTGGCCAGGTCTGAGGGAGGGACCCAGCTCAGGGCTCTCAGTGGCAGAGAGAGAACTCCCTTCTGCCCTTTCCGTTATATTTCTTATGGTTGGCCAAATCATTAACAGGACAGGTTAGCTGGAGAAAATAATCTCAAGCTTAATAACATGGGTAGATGGGAGAAACAAGGGAAACTGAGTCTGTCAACATCATGGTAGAGATTTTCCTCTTCAATACTATCTTCAGTTCAAGACAAAGGAGGATGTTGGGGGTGAGGTTTTCAGATTTGAGAGGGGAAGAAGACCATTCTCATGGATAGGGACATGGAAACCTTTGAATGTTTTCCCCTGCTCTGGCATCAGGTCCCGAAGGGACAGCATGGAAGTGACAAGGAACCAACTTCACTGTGGTGGGGCTGGCCCAGGGTTGGACATTTGGGTGGTGGGGGGAAGTGGGATGGTGTGTGAGTTGGCACCAGTGGTGGAGGCAGTGACTCATAGTTCACAGATCTCTCTCTCTCTCTGTTTCTCTGTGTCTCTCTCTTCCTCCCTCACGACCTGATGAGAGATGTGGACTCAACCTACCTACCTTGCCTACCTCTCTCATGGGCCTATTTTTCTCTGGCCGCTCAGGGTCCCCTGTGGGCTTGGGTTCAATGTGTCAGGCCAATGGGGCAGACATGGACACTGGGCCTCGGGGGTCCTCATTGAACGCTTCACCAGCCTGCTGGTCTCTGACCAACTGGGGAGCTCTCTCGCACCTGCCACGGGCAGGTGAAGAAGGAACGCTGCCTTTCTTGACTTGGCTTCAACTGTTGTCTCCCTCCTATCACCCCACACCCACTCAGCTCACCAGCCACTTCCCTTCTTTGGAAGTGGTAGTCTGGCCCTGGCTGCCAAGGCGGACTGGGGTGCGAGGACAAGGCTCTGCCTCAGCCAGCTTCTTCGTCCTGGGCCTCAATTCTTCCTGGAATGACCAAACTAATGGCCTCACCCCATGCCTGTACTTTTCAACTCCAGCCATGTAGAGGAAAGCCAATGTAGAGTCACAAGTGTGGAGACAGGCATATGGCAAGACAGTGAGTTTGGCCACAACAGGACGGAGGCCTAAGGATCTTGGGCCACCCTTGGAGAGCCCTTCAGGCGACAGATCACAGCCTCTTCTCTGGAGTAGTGAAGCCCTGCTTCTCCAAGTGCCCAAGGTTGGGTGAACCCTAACTTTAACCCTAACTGAACCCCGAACCCAAATCCTATCCATAACTCAAACCTTAACCCTAATTCTAAACCTAACACTAACACTAACTCACATACTAACACTAAGCCTAAACTGAACCCTAACCCTAAATACAACCCTAACTGAAACAAAATCTTAAATCTAAACTGAACCTGAAACCTAACCCTAAGACTAAAGAAAGCCCAAACCATAGCCTAAACCTAACACTGATCTGAACTACACATAACTACAAACTTAACCGAACTCTAATGATAACCCTAACCCTTACCAGAACCCCCATCATTAGCATAAACAGAACAGTCACACTAACCCATGCCTGCATGCTAGTTCTAAACGGTACCGAAAACCTAAACCTAACCATAACTGGAGCCTGAATGCTAACTCTAAACTGAAACAGAACCCTAACCCAAACCATAAAGCTAATCTGAACAATAAGCCTGTCCCTAATACCTAACCCGAATGCAATCCTAACTGTAAACTGAAACTGAATCCTAACCCTAACACTAACACTAACACGAATACTATGCCTTGCCCTAAACAGAACCCTAATGCTAACTCTAACCCCAACAGTAACACTAACCCTAACCCTAACCTGATCATATCACTAAACTTAAACTGAATCCGAACACTAACCTAAAATGTAGCTGAATCCTAACCCTAACCCTAACCAGAACCCTGACACCAACAATAAACCTAACCTTAATTCCAATCTTAACCCTAACACTAACCCTAACCCTAACCCTAACCCTAACCATAACATTAACGCGAATCATTACCCTATCCATAACCTGAGCTGTAAACCTAACCGTAAGTCTAACCCTAAACCTGACCATAATGCTTAACCTAACCTGAATCCTAGTGCAAACCCTAACAAGAAGCCTAACACTAACCCTAAACCTAACCAGATCCAGAACCCGAACCCTAAGCCTAACCCTAACCCTAACCCTCATCTGAAAACTAACTATAACACTAAACCGGTATGTAACCCAAACCATAAGCTTAACCAGAACCCTAACACAAACCCAACCCTAGCTCTAACCCTGAACACAAACCCAGAATCTAACACTAAACGTAACCTGAGATCGAACCCTAACCTTAACCCTAACCCTATCCTTAAACCTGACCTAAACCACAACAGGAATGCTAACCCTAACCCACCTGAACACTAACAATAAAGATAACCCTAACCCAAACACTAAATGGAACCCTAACCCTAACACTAACCTGCACCATAAACCTAACTATAACCGGTAACCTAAATCTAACCCACACCCTAACGCAACCTAAACCTAAACTGCATTCGAGCACAATTACTAACCAGAACCCAAACCCTAACCCTAACATACCTCTAACCTGAACCCTGGCTTAACCCTAAACTAACCATAAACATAAAGCAAACACTAGCTCTAACCCAACTAAACTCTACCCGAACACTAACCCTAATCTAACCAGCACACTAACCCTAAGCATAATGCTAACCCAAACCCTAAGCTGAAACAAATGATAACATTAACCCAAAGCATGACCCCATCCTACTGTTAAATGTAACCCAAACCCGAACCCGAACTCTAACCCTAACACTAATCATAATCCTAACGCAAACCCTAATCCTAACCCTAACTCGAAGCCTAATCCTACCCTAACTTTAACCTTAACCTGAATCATGAGCCCGAAGTGGAACCAGAACCGCAATCAGACCACTAACTCTAACCCTACACCTAACCATAACCCTAACCAAAACCGAACCCTAACCCTTGCACTAACCTTAACCTTAAGAGTAACCCTAATACTAACCCTAACCCTAACCCTAGCCTGAAAACTAACACTAACCCTAACCTGAACCATAACCGTAACCCTAAACCTAGCCATAAACCTTAGCCTAACCATAACCCAAACCATAGCAGTAACCCTATCACTAATTCGATCCCCAACCCTAACTCTAAAACTTCCTAGATCCCCAAAACGAAGCCTAAACCCAACCCTAGCCCAAGCACTAACCCTAACACTAATCATAAACCTAACCCTAAACCCTAAGACTAACTTTAAGCCTAAAGAAAACTGGTGCTGGCCCTAACCCTAACACTGACCAGAGCCCTAACCCTAGCTTTAACAACAACCCCAACCCTAAACCCTAACCTGAACCTTAACCCAGAACGTAACCTGAACCCTAACACTAACCCGAACCCTAACCTGAACCCTAACCTTAAAACTAACTGTAACCCAAACAGAGCCTATGCGTAACCCTAACAGTAACCCTAACCCTAATCCTGTCCTGAAACCTAACACTAATCCTAACCCAAGACCTAACCCTAACCCTAACCTGAACCATAACCTTAAACCTAACCGGAACCTAACCATAACCATAAACCTAACCCTAAGAGTAACCATATCCCTAACCCTAACCCAAACCCGCAGCCAATTCTAACACTAACCATAGGCCTAACCCTAACACTAACTCGTACCGGAACACTAACCCTAACCCTAAACTTAACCCGTACCCTAACCCTAATCCTAACCTGAAGCCTAACCCGACCCTAACCCTAACCATAACCAATCCCTAACCTGAAACCTAACCTTCACGCTAATCCAAACACTAACCCTAAAACTAAACTTAAGCTTATACCTAACCCTAACCCAAACTGTAATGCTTACCCTAACACGAAACCTAATCCAAACCCTAACCTGAAGTTGAATCATAAAACTAACCCTAACTCTTACTCTAACTCTTACTCTAACTCTAAACCTAACCTGTACCCTAACCCTAACACAAACCCTAACTGTAATCTTAACCCTAACATTAATCCTCACCTGAAACCTAAACTTAGAGGTAAACATAAACCTAATCCGAACTCTAACCCTAACCCAAAAGCAAACCTAAACCGAACTCTAGCCCTAACACTAACCTGAATACTATGGCTATCCCTAAACCTAACCAGAAACTGAAACATAACCATGACACAAACACTAACCCAAACCCTAACCCTAACCGTAACCCAACCAAAGCCTAAGAGTAAAGCTAACCTTAACCCTAAGCCTAAACCTAACTCGAACTCTAACAGCAACCTGAACACTAACCCAAACCATAACCCTAACACGAACCCTAACCCTAACCTAAACTTGAACCCTAATGCTATCCGTAACCCAACACAACCCTAACCCTAACCCTAGTGATAACCCAACGCCTAACCCTAACACAAACCCTAACACTAACCCTAATCCAAACCCAAACCTGAACCCTAACCCTAACCCGGTCCTACCCCTAACCCTAACAAATTCTAACCCTAACCCAAACCAACCCTAACCCTAACCCTAGCACTAAACCGAAGCCTAATCCTAACCCTCCAGCACTAATAGTAACCTGAAACCAAACTCTAACCCTAACCCTCACCCTAACCATTAACTAAACTGAACCCAAAACCTAACCCTGATACGAAGCCGAACCCGACAATAACTGAAACCCTAACACAATCCAGAACCCGAACCATAACCCTAACCCTAATCCAAACACTAACCTCTCCCTAAATGTAACACTAACAATAACTGTAACCCTAATCCTAACACTAAACATAACCCGAAAATTAGCACTAACACTAACCCGAACAAGAAATTGAACCCTAAACTTAACCTGAACACCAGATGTAACCCTAACCAGAACCCAACCTTAACCCTAGAGCTAACCATTATCCTAACACAAATATTAACCCTAACACTATCAGAAACCCTAACCTGAACCGTAACCCTAACACTAATTCAACTCCTAGCCCGACACTAACCCAACTCTAAGATGAAGTTGAAGCTGAACCCTAATCCTAACACTAACCTGAACACTAACTCTAACACTAAACCCAATGCTAACCCTTAACCTAACCTTAAACCTAACACTACACCAAACCATAACCCTAAATCCAACCCTAACCCTAACCTAACCCGGACCCTAATGCTAAGGCTAACCCTAAACTGAAAGTGAAACCTAATTGTAACATTAATCCGAACACTAAACATAACCCTATACATAACACAACTCCTAACCCTAAAGTGAAACGAACCGTAACCCTAACCCTAACATGAACCCGAAGGCTAAAGCTAACCCTAAACTAAACCTGAAACCTAACCATAACCCTAATCTAAATACTAACACTAAAACTAAACTTAATGCTAACCCAAACTGTAGCCCTTACCATAACATGAATCCTAACCCTAACTCTAACCCGAAATCGAACCATAATACTAACCTTAATCCTAAAATTAACATTAACCCTAACCCTAACCCTAACCTGAAACCTAACCCTAATGCTAACACTAACCCGAACCCGAACCCTAGACCTAACGTGAACAGTAACACTAAATCTAATCCGAACATGAACCAGACCCCAACCATATCCCGAACCCTATCGCTAACCCAAACACGAACTCAACCATACCCCTAAACCTAACTCGAACCTTAACCCTAACTCGTAAAGTAAACCGATCCCTAAGCCTAACCAGAACCTGAAGACCGACCCGACCCTAACCCTAACACTAACACTAACTGTAACTCTAACACTAACCAGACCACTAAACCTAACCCTAACCTGAACCAAAACACGAAGCTTAAAATAAAGCTAAACCGACCACTGACCTGAAGGCTAACTCTAACCCTAAACCTAAACCAAAACAATACACGAACCCTAACTCCAACCTAACCAGAACCCTAAACCTAATCCTAACACCAACGCTAACCCTAACACTAACCCTAACCTGAACCATAACCCTAACCCTAACCTGAACCCTAACAATAACCCAAACGTTAACCCTAATGGGAAGGCAACGATAACCCTAATTCTTAGCAACCAGTATCACTTACCATAAGCCTAACCATAACTCAATCGTGAACCCTAACTCTAACCCTCACCCAAAGCCTAACCCGACCCGAAGACTAACCAGAATCCCAAGCTTAACCTTAATGCCAATCATAAATGTAACCCTAAACATGAACCAGCCTGAATTCTAACCCGCACCCTGACCCTAACCGTAAACGGAACCAAAACATAACCCTAACACTAACCCTAACAGTAACCCTAACCCTAACCCGAATCCGAAAGCTAACCCTAAACCTAAGCCTAAGCCTAACCCTAACCCTAACCCTAAACATAAATCTCTAATTCATGTGAGTGAGATTGTCTCTCAAGGCCCTTCATGGGCCTGTGTAAACCTGCTTTGGCAAGGCGATCCTTATGCGCTGGAAGGAAGGGAGATCTGGCAAGATGTTTTTTCCAGGAATGGGTGTTATATATAGTTTAACTCAGCTTCAGTAGTGATTGTCACTCAGATAGAAAGATGTTTCTTTCCATCTACTTACTAGCCGAGATAAGAAAGTGTCTTCCCTAAGACATGTGTGTGAAATCCTCTCTCAAGGCCCTCCATGGCCCTGTGCACAACCTGGTTTTGGATGGCGATCTTTAGGAGATGGGAGAAAGGGAGATTGGGCACCAAATTGTTTCCAGGAATGGGTCTTATACACAGTTTAACTCGGCTGTAGTAATGTTTGCCACTCACAAACAAAGATGTTTCTAACCATCTACTTCCACTCAGGATAAGAAATTCCATGCTCTAAGGCATTTGAGAGTGATCCTGTGTCAAGGCCCTACACAGCCCTGTTTCCATACCTGCTTTGGGAAAGTGATCCTTTGGAGGTGGAAGGAGGGAGATCGGGCACACAGTAATTTCCAGGAATGGGAGTTATACTTAGTTTAGCTCAGCTGTAGTAATGCCTGCCACTCAGACACAAACATGCTTCTAGCCATCTACTTAGAATGTAGTATGAGAAAACACGCTCTCAATGGCTTATGAGTGAGATGCTGTCGCAAGACACTACACAGTCCTGTTTCCAAACCTGCTTTGAGAAGGTGATCCTTAGGAGCTGGAAGGAAGGGAGATTGGGTACTAAGTCATTTCCAGGAATGGGTGTTATACTTAGTTTAGTTCAGCTGTAGCAATTCTTGCCACTCAGATACAAACATGTTCCTAACCATCTACTTAGAATCCGCTATCATTAAGTGTGGTCTCTATGGCTTGTGAGTGAGATTGTTTCAAGGCACTACATGGTCCTCGTTCCATACCTTCGTTGGGAATGTGATCCTCATGTACTGGAAGGAAGGGATATTGGGCATGAAATTCGTTCCAGGAAATGGCGTTATCCATAGTTTAACTCAGCTGTAGTAGTGATGCCACTCAGATAGAAAGATGTTTCTCACCATCTACTTACAAACCGGGATAAGAAAGTTCCTTCTCTAAGGCATGTGTGTGAGATTCTCTCTCAAGGCCCTACATGGCCCTGTGCAAAACCTGCTTTGGGAAGGCGATCCTTGGGAGCTGGAAGGAAGACAGATTGGGCATGAAGTTACTATCAGGAATGGTTGTAATACATAGTTCAATTCAGCTGTAGTAATGAATGCCTCTCAGATACCAAGGTGTTTCATACCGTCTACATTCAAACCGGGAAACGAAATTGTGTTCTCCAAGGCATTTGAGAGTGATCCTGCCTCAAGGCCCTACATGGACCTGTTTACAAGCCTGCTTTTGGAAGGAGATCTATAGCAGCTGGAAGGAAGGGAGATTGGGCACCAAGTTATTTTCAAGAATACGTGATATATATTTCATCTCTGCTGTAGTAACGATTGCAACTCACATTCAAACTTGCTCCTAGACATTTGCTTACAAGCCAGGATCAGAAATTGCCTTTTCAAAGAAATGTGAGATTCTTTCTCAGTGGGCGAATTGGCATTATTTACCAAACCACATTTTTGGTTGTGAACCTTACGTGATTGAAGGAAGCGAGATAAGGCACAAAGTTATTTCCAGGAATGGGTGTTATACAAAATAAAACTCACCTCTACTAATGATTGAAACTCATATAACAACGTTTTCCTAGACATCTACTTAGAAGCCAGGATTAGAAAGAGCCTTCTCAAGGGAATGTGAGTTTTGTTATCCAGGTGCGAAATGACAGTATCTTCGAAATCTGGTTTAGGTTTCTGATCTTTATGAGATGGAAGGAAGAGAGATTAGGCACAATGTTACTTCCAGGAATGGGTGTTATGTGAAGTTGACCTCAACTGTAGTAATGATTGCCAATCATATACAAACATGTTCCTAGACGTCTACGTAAAAGCCAGGATCAGAACATACCTTCTGAAAGCAATGTGAGACTCCTTCTTAAGGACTGAAATGACATTATGGTCCAAATCTGGTTTAGGTTTGTGATCCTTACGAGATGGAAGGAAGAGAAATTAGGCACAAAGTGATTTCCAGGAATGGGTGTTATACCAAGTTTGTCAGCTGTAGTAATGACAGTCACGCCTATACAAACTTGTTCTTAGATGTCTACTTAGAAGCTGGTATCAGAGAGTGTGTTCTCAAAAGAATGTGAGATTCCTTCTAAAGGCCTGAGAGGGCACTATGTTCCAAACCTGGTTGATGAAGGTTGTCCTTACGAAATGGAATGAAGAGAGTTTGGGCATGAGGTTATTTCCAGGAATGACTGTTATACATACTTTAGCTCCTGTCATCATGATTGCCACTCATATGCAAACTTGTTCATAGAAATCTACATACAGGTCGGGAACACAAAGGTCCTTCACAAAGGAATGTGACATTCCTCCTCAGGGCCCCAAACTGCAATATGTCCCCAACCTGGCTTAGGTTTGTTATCCTTACTGGATGGAAGGAAGACAGATTTGGCACAATGACATTTCTATGAATGAGTTTTCTACATAGATTAACTCAGGTGTAGTGATGATTGCCACTCATATACAGACTTGTTCCTAGACATCTACATAACCCCAGGATCAGAAAGTGACCTCTCAAAGGGATGTGATATTCTTTCTGAAATCCTGAAGCAATATGTTCCAAACTTGGCGAGGAAGGTGGTACTTACGAGCTGGAAGTAAGAGAGATTGAGCATGAAGTTTTTTTCCAGGAATTGATGTTATTCATAGAATAGCTCAGTTGTACTAACCATTGCCACTTATATAGAAGCTTGTTCCTGGACATATACTTAGAAGCAGTGATCAGAAAGTGCCTTCTTAAAGGAATATGAGATTCCTTCTCAAGGCCGGAAATGGCAATATGTTCCAAACGTGGTTGAGGAAGGTGGGCCTTATGATCTGGAAGGAAGAGAGACCAGCACGAAGTTATTTTCAGGAATAGGTGTTATTCATAGTTCAGCTCAGTTGTAGTAATGGTTCCACTCATATACGAACTTGTTTCTAGGGATCTACTTAGAAGCTGGGATCAGAAAGTTCCTTCTCAAGGTAACGCGAGATTCCTTCTCAAGGCCCGAAATGGTATTACATTTAAAACCTTGCTTAGGAATGTAATCCTTTAGAGCTGGAAGGAAGAGAGATGGGGTAGGAAGTTATTTTGAGGAATGGTTCTGATACATAGTTTAGCTCAGCTGTAGTAATGATTGCCACGCATTTAGAAACCCGTTACTAGACTTTTACTTACAAGCCAGGATCAGAAAGTGCTTTCTCAAAGAAGTGTGAGATTTGTTCTCAAGGGCCTGAAAGGGCATTATGTTCCAAAGCTGATTTAGGTTTGTGATCCTTATAAGATGGAAGGAAGAGAGAAGCACAGCTCTATTAGTGATTGCAAATCACATACAAACTTGATCCTAGACGTCTACGTGCAGGCTGTGATCAGAAACTGCTGTCTCAAAGGAATGTGAGATTTCTTCTCAAGGTCTGAAATGGCAATATGTTCCCAACTTGCTTGAGGAAGGTTTTCATTACGAGCTGGAAGGAAGATAGATTGGGCATGAAGTTATTTTTAGGATTGAGTGTTATTCAAAGAATAGTTCAGTTGTAGTAACGATTGCCACTTATATGGAATCTTGTCCTGGACATCTAGCTAGAAGCAGGGATCAGAAAGTGCCTTCAAAGTAGTGTGAGATTCATTCTCAAGGCCTGAAATGGCATGATGCATGAAACTTGGTTTATATTTGTGATCCTTATGAGATTGAAGGAGGAGAGATGAGGCATATGTATTACCAGGACTGGTTGTTACAGACAGTTAAGCTCAGATCTAGTAATGATTAACACTCATATACATACTTATTCCTAGACTTCAACATTCTGGACAGGATCAGAATGTGCCTTCTCAAAGAAATATGAGATTCCATCTCAAGGAGTGACATGACAATACGTTCCAAACCTGGTTTAGCTTTGTGATCCTTATGAGTTGGAAGGAAGAGAGATGAGGCACAAAGTTATTTTCAGGAATGGGTATTATACACAGCTTAGCTCAGCTGTTGTAATGCTTGCCACTCATATAAAAATTGTTCCTAGACAGCTACTTCCACTCTGGGATCAGAAATTGCCTTCTCAAAGGAATGCGAGAATGCTTCTCAGGGCCCAACAAGGCAATATGGTCCAAAACTGGTTTAGTTTAGTGATGCTTAGTGCTAGAAGAGAGTTTTTACATGAAGTTATTTCGAGGAATGTGTATTATAAATCATTTTATTCAGCTGTAGTACTGATTGATGCTCCAATATAAACTTGTTCCTAAACATCTACTTACAAGAAGTTATCAATAAGTGTCTTCACAGAGGAATGTGAGATTTGCTCTCAACGACAAAAATAGCATTATGTTCTAAACCTGGTTTAGGAAGGTGATTCTCACGAGCTGAAAGGAAGAGTGAGGGAGCACAAAGATACTTCCAGGGATGGGTATTTTATACAGATGAGCTCAGCTGTAGTGATGATTGCCACTCATGTACTAACTTGTTCCTGGACATCTACTTACATGCTGGGACGAGAAATTGCCTTCGTAAAGGAATGTGATATTCCCTCCTAAGGCTCAAAACAGCAATATATTCAAAACCTGTTTTAGGGATGTAAACCTTCAGAGCTGGAAGGAAGAGAGATTGGGCATAAAGATATTTCCAGAAATGGGTGTTAGCCATAGATTAGCCCAGCTGTATTAATGATTGCCGCTCATATATAAAGTCGTTTCTAGACATTTGCATACAAGCCTGGGTCAGAGAGTGCCCTCTCAAAGAAATATGAGATTCAATCTCAAGGCCTGAAACTGCATTCCGTTATTTACCTATTTTAGGTTTCTGATCTTTACGAGATGGAAGGAAGAGATAATGGGCATGAAGTTATTTCCAACAATGGGTCTTATACATAGCTCAGCTAAATTCAAGTAATCATTAAAATTCAATTACTAACTTGTTCCTAGAGCTCAACTTACAACCTGGGATCACAAATTGCCTTCTCAAAGGAATGTGATATTCATTCTCAAGGCCTGAAATGGCAATATGTCCCCAACCTGGTTAAGAAAGGTGGACCTCATTTGCTGGAAGGAAGAGAGACAGGGCACGAAGTTATTTCCTTAGTTGTTACTGGCAAAAGTGCCTGAGTAGTGGTATTTTGTCTTTCCATTGAGAAGGCAGCCTCAGTGCAGGCAACGAACCAAAAGGAAGAAAAGTAACTTTCCATTATGACCCTCAAAAACTAAATGGAAATGTTTTTCTCCACAGAGTATGTTCATTAGATGGATACTATAGATATTCTCTCCCAGCTGCAGTGGAAAGTTTAAAATCTCTCAGTGGTAGATGCTCCTTAAACATACTGGCAAGCAGAATTAAGCAAGACCTTGCTGGCATAACATGGGAGAGAATTCTTTTTTTTTTTTTTTGTGAGGAAGATCAGCCCTGAGGTAACATCCGATGCTGATCCTCCTCTTTTTTGCTGAGGAAGTTTGGCCTTGAGCTAACATCTGTGCCCATCTTCCTCTACTTTATATGGGACGACACCACAGCATGTCCTGGCAAGCAGTGTGTTGGTGCATGCCCAGGGTTGAGAAACTGAAAACCCCAGGCCACCAAAGTGGAACGTGCACACGAAACTGTTTGTGCCACTGGACAGGCCCCAGGGAGAAAATTCTTAAGTAAATGTTGTTAACAGCAATGTTGGGAGAGGCAATTTTCAGGATAGCCCTCTACAGATGCAAGCAAGAATTTTGCTCCAGACTGGCCTTTCCTTTTACAGATGCTATAGATACTATCTCCCAGGTGTACTGAAATTTTAAAACCTCTCATATGAAGATGTTACTTACACTTATTGGGTACTTGTGTTAAACAAAAGTGTTTGTCATGATACGCTAGTGAGACCCTGAATGTAGTCTGAACTGCATTGTATTCGAATTCTCAAGATGATCCTAAACAGGTACAAGGAGGAGTTTCTCTGAAGAGTCAACTGTCATCGAATGGATGGTAAGGATAATCTGCACCACCTGTAGTGATGGCCCTCCTAGTAAGATGATCTTGAAAACTACTGGCAAACTTGGTTCTTAGTGGTGTTTTGTCATTCCATTGGGAAGACAGCCTCAGTGCAGGCAATGAACGGCAAAGAGGAAAAGGTACTGAACCACATCGTCCAAAAATCTACAGGGAAGTGTTTTTTTGCACAGCATACCTTCATGTACTGGATGTTATGGATATTGTGTCCCAGCTGCGGTGGGAAGTTTAATAGTTCTCAGAAGCAGATCCTGCGGAAAGCTATTTGCAATGTGAGTTCAGCAAGGTCTTTCTTTCATTAAATGGGGATAGAATTACTAACTGAATGTTGTTAACTGCAAGGATGCAAAGGAAATTTTCAGGATAGTCCTATACAAATATTAGCATGAAATTTTCTCTACAATGAACAGTCATTTTACGGATGTTATAGATACTCCCATCTGTACTGAAACTTTAAAACCTCTCATATGAAGGTATTCCTAACAGATATTTGCAACCTGTGGTAAACAATAGTGTTGATAATGATATGCTAGTGAGACCCTAAAGGTAGACTGAACTACTATGTTTTTAATGTCACCCATGAATATGATTCTAAACAGCTACAAGTAAAGATATTCTTCACACGGTACTTTCGTTGAATGGATGTGATAGAGTTTCTTCCCCGGTTGTGGTGACAATTTTAACATCTCATAGGAATGTGCTCCTATCAGCAACTGGCAAAATAGGTTTACAGTGGTGTTTTGTCTTTACGTTGGGGAGGAGGCCTGAATGCAGGCAGTGAACTGCAGAGATGAAAAGGCACTTTGCAAGATGATCTTAAAAAGCTAAATGATGTATGTTCCTCCACAGAGTACTTACATAGAATGTATGGTATAGATATTCTGTCCCAGCTGCAGTAGAATGTTTAAAAGCTCGCAGAGGGAGATCTGCTGAAAGCCACTTGCCATCTGAGTTCAGCAAGATCTTTCTTGCCTTACCTGGGAGCGAATTCCTAAGTGCAGGTCGTTAACTACAATGGTGGAAAAGGCAATTTTCAGGATACTCCTATACAGATACAACCAAGAGATTTTCTCCACACTGAACTCTCATTTCATGGATGTTATAGATACTCTCTACAGCTGTACTGAAAATTTAAAACCTCTCATATGAAGATGTTACTAACAGATATTGGCAACCTGTGTTAAGCAATAGTGTTCATTATGATATGCTAATGATACCCTAAATGCAGACTGAACTGCAGTGCCTTTAAAGTCATTCATGAACATAATCCTAAGCAGGTACAAGAAGAGGTCTTCTTCACGGTATACTTTCATTGAATGGATTTGGTAAAGCTTCTTTCCGAGGTGTGTTGATAAGTTGAAACTCTCATAGGAAGGTGTTCCTAACAGCTACTGGCAGAGTAGGTTTAGCAATAGTGTTTTCTCTTTAAATCAGGGAGGAAACGTGAGTGCAGGCAATGAAATGCAAAGATGAAAATGCAACTGACAATATGATCTGATGAAGCTAAAAGCGTTTTCCTCCACATGGTACTTACATGGAATGGATATTATAGATAAGTTCTCCCAGCTGCAGTGGAAATTCTAAAAACTCTCAGAGGAAGATCATTCTTGAGGGACCTTGCAAGCTCAGTTCAACAAACGTTTTCTTGCTTTACTTTGGAAAGAGAGCTGAGCGAAGGCCATTAAATGCAATGAGGGAAAAGGCAATTTGCATGATGAACGTACACATACACGAATGAGATTTTTACCAAACTTGTCTTTCATATTATGGATGTTATAGATACTCTATCTCAGCAGTACTGAAATTTTAAAACCTCTAAGATAAAGATGTTGCTTTCAGATACTGGCCACCTGTCTTAAACAATGTAGTTCATCATGATATGCTAGTGGGACCCTGACTAGAGTTTGAACTGCAATCTATTAAAAGTCTCTTCTCAAGATGACCCTTACCTGGGAGCGAATTCCTAAGTGCCGGTCGTTAACTGCAATGGTGGAAAAGGCAATTTTCAGGATAATCCTATACAGATACAACCAAGAGATTTTCTCCACACTGAACTCTCATTTCACGGATGTTATAGATACTCTCTCCAGCTGTACTGAAAATTTAAAACCTCTCATATGAAGATGTTACTAACAGATATTGGCAACCTGTGTTAAGCAATATTGTTCATTATGATATGCTAATGATACCCTAAATGCAGGCTGAACTGCAGTGCGTTTAAAGTCATTCATGAAGATAATCCTAAGCAGGTAGGAGAAGAGGTTATCTTCACGGTATACTTTCATTGAATGGATTTGATAGATCTTCTTTCCGAGGTGTGTTGATAAGTTGAAACTCTCATAGGAAGGTGTTCCTAACAGCTACTGGCAGAGTAGGTTTAGCAGTAGTGTTTTCTCTTTAAATCAGGGAGGAAACGTGAGTGCAGGCAATGAAATGCAAAGATGAAAATGCAATTGACAATATGATCTGATGAAGCTAAAAGCAAGTGTTTTCCTCCACATGGTACTTACATGGAATGGATATTATAGATAAGTTCTCCCAGCTGCAATGAATATTTTAAAAGCTCTCAGAAGATCATTCTTAAAGGACCCTGCAAGCTGAGTTCAACAAACGCTTTCTTGCTTTACTTGGGAGAGAGAGCTGAGTGAAGGCCATTAAATTCAATGAGGGAAAAGGCAATTTGCATGATGAACGTACACAGTTACACGAACGAGATTTTCACCAAACTTGTCTTTCATATTATGGATGTTATAGATACTGTCTCCCAGCACTACTGAAATTTAAAACCCCTAAGATGAAGACGTTGCTTTCAGATATTGGCCACCTGTCTTAAGTAATATAATTCATCATGAGATGCTAGTGGGAACCTGACTAGTGTTTGAACTGCAGTCTATTAAAAATCTCTTCTGAAGATGACCCTTAACAGCCACAAGCTGGAGTTTCTCTGAAGCGTCAACTTTCTTTGAGTTGATCATAACAATAATCTGCACCACCTGTAGTGATCGTTCAAACGCTCTCCTAAGAAGATGCTCTGATGGCTACTGGCAAAGGTCATTGAGCAGGAGTGTTTTGTATTTCCATTGGGAAGGGAGGCTCAGTGCAGGCAATGAGCGACAAAGAGGAAAAGGCACTTTACCATATGATCCTAAAAAGCTAAAAGGAAGAATTTTTCTCCACAGGGTACATTCCTGAAATGGATGTTATTGATATTCGCTGCCCGTTGCAGTGAAAAGTTTAAAAGCTCTCAGAGGGAGAACCTGCTTAAAGATACTTCCAAGCTGAGTTCAGCAAACATTTTTTTACCTGACTTGGGAGAAAGAGCACGGATGAAGGTTATTTACTGCAATGTTGGAAAAGGCAATTTTCAGAATAGTCCTGTACAGATACACGCAAAATATTTTCTCCACACCTGAATTTCAATTGATGGATGTTATAGAGACACTTTGCCAGCTTACTGACATTTGAAAACCACTCATATGAAGATGTTACTTATAGATATTGGCCAACTGTGATAAGCAATAGTGTTCATCATGATACGTTACTGAGAACCTGAAGGCAGACTGAACTGCAGTGTAGTCAAAGTCTCTTCTCAAGCTGATCCCAAACAGCTGTAAGCAGAGTTTCTCTGAAGAGTCCGCTTTCATGAACGTAGGGTAATGATAATCTGCACCACATGTAGTGATAATTTGAAAGCTCTCCTAGGAGTGTTTCAAAGAATTACTGGTCAACATCGTTGAACAGTGGTATTTTGTCTTTCGTGTGGGAAGCAAGTCTCAGTGCAGGACATGAACTACAAAGAGGAAAAGGCATCTTACTATGTGATCCAAAAAACTAAAAGGAAGACTTTTCCACCACACAGTATGTTCATGGAATGGATGTTATAGATATTCTCTCCCAGCTACAATGGAAAGTTTAAAAGCTCTCAGAGGAAGGTGCTCTTTAAAGATACTTGCAAGCAAGTTCAGCAAGGACTTTCTGGCATTACAAGGAGAGAATTCCTATGTGTAGGTCGTTAACAGCAATGATTTAAAATGCAATTTTTAGGATAATCCTACACAGATATAAACAAGAGATTGTCTCCAAAGTGGAATTTCATTTTATGGATGTTACATATATTGTTTCCCAGCTGTACTGAAATTTTAAAACCTATCCAATGAGGATGTCACTAACAGATATTCGTCACCTGTGTTGAGCAATAGTGTTCGTAATGACATGCTAGTGAGACCCTGAAAGCAGATTGAACTGCAGTGTATTTGAAGTCACTTATGAAGATGACCCTAAACAGTTATAAGCAGAAGTTATCTTCACGGTGTACTTTCATTAAATGGACGTGATAGAGCTTATTTCTGAGCTGTGGTGAAAAGTGTATACTCTCATGGGAAGGTATTCTTAATCGCTACTGGCAGAGTATGTTTAACAGTGGTGTTTTTTCTTTACATCGGGGAGGAAGCCTGAGGGCAGGCCATGAAATTCAAAGATGAGAATGCAATTGACAATATAATCCAAAGAAGCTAAAAGCAAGTGTTTTCCTCCACAGAGTACTTACATGGAATGGATGTAATGAATAGGTTCTCCTAGCTGCAGTGAAAAGTTTACAAGCTCTCAGAGGAAGATCGTCCTTAAAGATTCCTGCGAGGCGAGTTAAGAAACACTTTCTTGCATTACATGGGATAGAGAGCCTGAGCGAAGGTCGTTAACTGCAGTGATTTAAAGGCAATATGCAGGCTGATCCCATAAAGAGACAAGCCACAGATTTTCTGCCTATTTCACTTTCATTTTATGGATGTTATAGATACGCTCTCCCAGCTGTACCGAAATTTTAAAACATCTCAGATGAAGATGTTACTTACAGATATAGGCCACACGTGTTAAGCTATAATGTTTGTCATGATATGTTCATGAGAGCCTGAAAGTGGATTGAACTGTAGTGTACTAACTATCTCTTCTCCAGATGATCCTAAACAGCTACTATCAGGAGTGTCTCTGAAGATTCAACTTGAAAGGAATGGATGTTAAATATAATCAGCAAAACCTGTAGTAATACTTTGAAATCTCTCATACGAAGATGTTCCTTACAGCTACTGGCAAAATTGGTTGAGCAGGGTGTTTTGTCTCTATATAGTGGAGGAAACATCATTGCAGACAATGAACAGCAAAGAGGAAAAGGCAATTTACCATATGATTCTAATACCTAAAAGGAGGACTTTTTCTGCACAGAGTATGGTCACGGAATGGATGTTGGAGATATTCTCTCCCAGATGCAGTGAAATGTTTAATAGATCTCAGAGGAAAATCCTCCTCAGAGATACTTGTATGGTGAGTTCAGCAAACATTTTCTTGCATGTCTTGGGAGAGAGAGATTGAGTGAAGGTCGTTAACTGCAAAAAGAGAAAAGGCAATTTGCAAGAAGATTCTATATAGATGCAAGGATGAGATTTTCTCCACACTTGACTTTCATTTTAGGGATGTTATAGATACTCTCCTCTAGCTGCAGTGAAATTGAGAAACCTCTCATATGAAGATGTAACATATGACATTGGCCACCTGTGTTAATCAGTAGTGTTCATCATAATATGCTACTCAGACCCCGAATGCAGATTGAACTGCAGTAATTAAAACTCTTCTCAAGATGATCCTAAACACCTACAAGCAGGACTTGCTCTGAACAGTCAACTTTTATTGAATGGATGGTAATGATCATCTGCACCACCTGTAGTGATAGTTGGAAAGCTGTCATAGGACGTTGTACCTAACAGCTACTTTCAAACTTGTTTGAGCAGTGGTGAGTTGTCTTTCGGTTGGGAAGGGAGCCTCAGTGCAGGCAATGAGCGACAAAGAGGAAAAGACACTTTAACATATCCTAAAATGTTAACTTTAGGAGTTTCTCACCACAGAGTAGGTTCATGGAATGGATGTTAGATTAATACTCGCCTCACTACAGTGGAAAGTTTAAAGGCTCTCAGAGGCAGATCCTCCTGTCAAGTACTTGGAAGAAGTGGTCAGCAAGAACTTTCTTGCTTTACATGGGGAAGAATTCCTGATTGAAGGTGGTTAACTGCAATGTTGATAAAAGCAATTATCAGGATAGTCGTATACAGATAGAAGCAAGAAATTTTATACATACTGCACTCTCGTTTTATGGATGTTATAGATACACTCTCCCAGTGTTACTGAAATTTTAAATCCTCTCATATGAAGATGTTACTATAAGATACTGGCAAGCTGTGATAAGCAATAATGGTCATCATGATGTACTAGTGAGACCCTGAATACAGATTGAACTGCAGTGTAGTTAAAGCCACTTAAGGACATGAGCATAAACATTTACTAGAGGAGGTTTTCTTCATGGTGTACTTTCATTGAATGGATGTGATACAGCTTCTTTCTGAGCTGTGGTGTAAAGTGCAAACTATCCTAGGAAAGTGTTCCCAACAGCCACTGGCAAAGTAGGTTTTGCAGGGGTGTTTTCCTTTATATCAGGAAGGAAGCCTGAGTGCATGCAATCAACTGCAAAGATGAAAGGCACTTTACAATATGATCCTAAAAAGCTAAAAGGAAGTGTTTTCCTCCACAGAGATCTTACATGGAATGGATGTTACAGATATTCTCTTGCAGCTGCAGTGCAAGTTTACAAGCTCTCAGAGGAGGATCCTGCTTAAAGCTCCTTGCCAGCTGAGTTCAGCATGTAGTTTCTTGCATTACATAGGAGAGAGAGCCAGAGTGACGGTCGTTAACTACAATGATGGAAAAGGCAATTTGCAGGAGAATCCTATATACATAGCAGCCAGAGATTTTCTGCACACTTGACTTTCATTTTATGGATGTTACAGATACTTTCTCCCAGATGTAGTGACAAGTTTAAAAGCCCTCCAAGGAAGAGCTGACTTACAGCTACAGGGCTGTTGGGTTCAGAACGGGTGTTCTTTCATTATATTTAAGGGAAAGCCTGAGTGCAGGCCATGAAGATCAATGATTGAAAAGTTCACTCATCAAGATGATCCTCAACAACTAAAATGAGTGTTTTTCCATCGTGTATGTTATTTCAATGGGTGTTATAGGTACTTTCTCCCAGCAGTAGTGAAATGGATCAAAGCTGTCGTGGGAAGATCTTACTTAAAGCTAATGGCAACCTTGCTCAGTAAGAATATTCTCTCCTATAATGTGAGAGAGAGCCTGAGTAAATGTCGTGAGCTGCAATGTTTGAAAAAGTACTTTTGAGTGCAGATGCTAAACAGGTACAAGCAAGAGTTTTTCTCCACACTGTGCTTTTCATAAATGGATATTATAGATATTCTCTTCCTTGTGTAGTGAAAAGTTTAAGCCCTCTCATAGGAAGATGCTCCCTAACAGCTACTGGCAAACTAAGCTCAACCAGCACATTTTTTCCTTCCATGTAAGAGAAAGCCTGAATGAAAAACGCAAACTGCAACCATTGAAAAGGGACTTTTCAAGACGATCATAAAGAGATAAAGAAAAAGGAGTGTTTCTTCACACTGTATTTTCATTGAATGGATGTTACAGATAAGCTGTACCAGTTGTAGTGAAAAGTATAAAATGTCTCATTAGAGTATGTACCCTACAGCTATTGGCAAGCTGAGTTCAGCAGAATTGCTCTTTCAATACATTGGATAGAAACCTGAGTGTAGACTATTAACAGCATATTTGTGATATGAGTCATGTGTCCTTAGTGAGATTACTCATATATTTATGTGTGACACCACTCCCACTGCTATCTGTGACATCAGTGACATTTAACTTGTAACATCACACCCATTGTGTTCATGTGATATCACACCCGATGTTATGCGTCATGTGACACACTTGTTTATGGGTGACATCGTACCCCTTGTATGTGTGACAACATCCTCCTTGCGTGTCACATCTCATCAATGGTAAGTGACATCAACCTTGTCATATGATATCAAACCATTAGTAGGTGTGTTGTCACTCCCAGTATTATGTATGACATCACACCGATTGAGTGTGGCATCACTCTGATAGTATTTGACATCACTCCAACGGTGTGTTACATGGCTAACATTTTGTGTCTGACATCACTCCCATCGTTATGTGTGACATCACACCCATTTTGGGACATCACACACTTTGAGCAGGATAAAACTAGGTTAGCCTGTCACATCTCTCAAATTGTGTGATATCACTCCAGTTGTGTGAGGGAAGCCATATTGTTAACTTTGATATGACATCCACAGTTTTGTATGAAATCACTCCCAGATTTCTGTGAAGTCTTGCACATTTTACTCTGACTTATATCCCTATTGTGTGTTTTATGTAACTCTCATTGTTATGTATGAATTCACACTCATTTTCCTTAGAGATACCACTCCAAATGTCCATGACAGCACCAGGTTGGTGTGTGCTTTCACACACTTTGTGTGTCTGACCTCACTCAATGTCTGTATGACATCACACCAATGGTGTATGTGTGATAGTGCTCACATTTGTGTGTGAAAACACACACATTGATATGTTTGACACCATTCACATTTTTGTGACATAATTCACATTTTTATGTATGACATCACACCTATTGTGTGTGTGTGACAACATTCACATATGTTCACATCACACCGATTGTGTGTGACATCACTCGAATTTACCATATGAAATGGCTATTCTTAAGTGTCATGTCACTCCCAATATTCTGTGTGATGTCACATTAATTCTTGAGGACATCACTTTACTAGTATTGTGACATCACTCCCATGTTGTTTCTGTGACTTCATTCATATATTTTGGGTGACATCTTTCTGTTATGTGTGATATCACACTTGTTGTGTTGTATGACATCAGACCAATAGTGTGATATCACTCCCACATATGTGTGACATCAGTCACATGTCCTTTGTGATATTACTCACATGTTTATGTGTGACCTCAGTCTCATTATGTGTGACATCACATCAATAGTGTGACATTACATCTGCTATATGTGACATCAGTGACATGTCCCTAGTGACATAATTCACATTTTAAAGGGTGACATCACTCCCATTGTGTGCATGTGATATCAGTCCCACTATTTTGTGTGGCATGACCACATGCTTCTTGGTGACATCACATCAATTGTTTGTGTGACAACATCCTCATTGTGTGTCACACCACAACATTTGTGTGTGACATTAACCTTAATTCCCGTATGCTATATCAACCATTATTATGTATGGTGTCACTCCCAGTATTATGAATGACATCATACCAATTGAGTGTGGCATCACTCTGATAGTGTTGACATCATTCCAATTGAGTGTGACGTGCTTCACATTTTGTGTCTGACATCATTCCAATCGTTATATGGGACATCACACCCATTTTGGGACATCACACACACACAACATGAGTGTGCTAACAATAGGATAGACGGTCACATCTCTCAAATTGTGTAATATCACTCCCATTGTGTGTGATGACAGTCATATTCTTAACTGTGATGTGACACCCACTGTTATGTATGAGGTCACTTCCAGGATTCTGTGAAATCTCTCACATTTCACTCTGACATATCGCACTGGTGTGTTTTGTGTAACTCTCATTGTTATGTGTGAATATTCACTCATTTTCCTTAGAGACACCACTCTCGTTGTCTGTGACATCACCAGGTCGGTGTGAGCCTTCACACACGTTGTGTGTCTGACATCACACCAATGGTGTATTTGTGACAGGACTCACATTTGTGATTGAAAACCTACCCAATGATATGTTTGACACCATTCAATTTTGTGACATAAGACAAGACACTTTTTTATGTATGACATCACACCTATTATGAGCTTGACAACATTCTCAGATGTTGACATCACACCAATTGTGTGTGACATGAATGCAATTTAGCATATGAAATCGCTTTGTTACTTGTGATGTTACTCCTAATATTCTGTGTGACATCACACTAATTCTTGAGGACATCACTCTACTACTGTTGTGCCATCACTCTCATGGTGTTTCTGTGACTTCACTCATATATTTGGAGTGACATCTCTCTGTTATTTGAGACAAAATTCCTGTTGTTTTTATGACATCACACCAATAGTGTGACATCATTGACACACGTGTGACGTCAATCACGAGTCCTCTGCTGTATTACTCACCTGTTTCTGTGTGACATCACTCACATTTTGTGTGACATCATATGAATTGTGTGACAACACTCTCACTGATATGTATAACATCGTCGTGTCCCTTTTGACACAACTCACCTTTTATGGTGTGACATCAATCACACTGTGTGCATGGGATATCACTCCCATTGTTATGCGTGACATGACACATGGTTATGTGTGACACCACACCACTTGTGTGTGTGACAACATCCTCATCTTGTGTCACATCACATCAATTGTGTGTGACACCAACCTTAATTAGGATATGATATCCCAACTGTCGTTATGTTGTTGCCACTCCCAGTATTATGTTTGACATCACACCAATTGAGTGTGGCATCACTCTGATAGTGTGTTTGACATCACTCCAACGTTGTGCTTGCGACATCATTTACATTTTGTGTGCGACATCACTGCAATTGTTATGTGTGACATCACTCCTTTTTTTGGACATCACAAATCTTAATTGTGGTAACACTAGGATAGCCAGTCACATCTCACAAATTGTGTGATAACACTCCCATTGCATGTGACGGCAGCCATATTGTTCAGTGTGATGTGACATCCACTCTTATGTACGAAATAACACCTAGGTGTCTATGAAATCTCTCATATTTTACTCTGACATAAATCCCACATATGTGTATTGTGTAACTCTCATTATATGTGAATTCACACTCATTTTCCTGAGAGACACCACTCCTATTTTCTATGACTTCACCAGGTTGGTGTGTGTCTTCACACACATTGTGTGTCTGACATCACTCAATGTGTGTGTGACATCACACCAATGGTGAATGTGTGACAAGAATCACATTTGTGTGTGAAAACACACCCATTGATATGTGTGACACCATTCGCCTTTTTTGTGACATAATTCACATTTTTATGTATGCCATCACACCTACTGTGTGTGAAAACTTTCACATATGTTGAAAACAAACCAAGGGTGTGTGGGTTAGAGTTAGTGTTAGCATTAGGTTTAGAGTTTTGGTTAGGGTTAAGGTTAGGGCTAGGGCTAGGGTTAGGGTTAGGGCTAGGGCTGTGTCTAAGGCTAGGGTTAGGTTTAGCACTAGGCTTATTAACCCTAGGGATAGGGTTAGGGTTATGGCTAGGGTTATGCTTGCAGGTAGGGTTAGGTCTAGGGCTATGTTTAGGTTTAGGGCTAAAGCTAGGGTTATTGCCAGGGTTATGGATAGGTCTAGGGTGTTGGTTAGGGCTATTATTAGGGTTAGGTTTAGTGTTAGGTTTAGGGCTAGGGTTAGTGTTAGGGTTAAGGCTAGGGTTAGGGTGAGAGTGAGGGTTAGAGTTAGGGTTACTACTAGGGCTAGGCTTATGGTTAAGTTTAGTGTTATGGTTAGGGTTAGTGTTAGGGTTAGGGTAAGTGTTACGGCTGGGGTTATGTCCAGGGCTAGGATTAGGATTAGGTTTAGTGCTAGGTTTAGGGCTAGGGCTACTGTTAGCTCTAGACTTAGAGTTAGGGCTAGTCTCGGGCTAGTGTTAGGTCTAGAGCTAAGGCTAGGCCTAGTGTTCTGGCTAGGGTTAGCCTTAAGTTTACAGTTATGATTAGGTCTTGGTCTAGGTCTAGGTCTAGGGCTAGCATTAGGGCTAGGGTTAGAGTTAGGTTGAGGGATATGATTAAGGTTAAGTTTATGTTTAGGGTTAGTCCTAGTGTTGGGGTCAAGGTTAGGGTTCTTGTTAGTGTTCAGATTCAGGTTTGTGTTCGGGTAATGGTTTGGGTTTGTGTTTGGGTTCTGATTCGGTGAGGTTTAGGGTTAGGCTTATGGGTTAGGGTCAGTTTTAGGGTTAGAGTGAGGGTTAAAGTCAGGATTAAGATTAAGTCTGTGCTATGCTTAGGGTTAGGTTACACATTAGGGTTAGGTTTAGTGTTAGCTTTAAGGTTATGTTAGTGATAGTGCTAGGTCTAGGGTTAGGGTTAGGTTTATGGATAGAATTTGGGTTAGCCTTAGGATTAATACTCTGTTTAGGGTTAGGGTTACACATAGTGGTAGGTGTTGGTTTTGTGCTACAGTTCGGTTTAGTGTTAGTGTTATGGCTAGGGCTAGATTGAGCATTAGGGTTAGTGCCATGGTTCGGGTTAGGGTTAGGGTTAGCGGTAGGTCTAGGTCTAGTGTTATGGTTAGGGCTATGGCTAGGATCCTGGTTCAGTTTAGGGTCAGGGTTTGTGTTAGACTTAGTGGCAGGGGTACTGTTAGGTTTAGGCTTAATGGTTGGGCTTTTGGAGGGAATGGGAGAGATCGGTTTAGGGTCATGGTTAGGGTTAGGATTAGCATTAGTGTTGTGGCTACGGTTAGGGATATGGTTAGGGGTAGGGCCAGGGCTCGGGTTAGGACTGGTGTTAGACTTAGGGCTAGTGATAGTCTGTGGTTAGGGTTAGTGTTAGGGCTAGTGTAATGGTCCGGTTTAGGGCTGGGTTAGAATTAGGTCTAGGACCAGTGTTAAGGTTAACGTTACACTTAAGGTTAGGATTTGGCATAGGCCTAGGTTTAGGCTTAGGGTTGTTTTAGGCTTAGGTTTGGGATATGGGTAGCGGTTTTGGTTGGTGTTGGGGATAGGGTTACTGTTAGGGCTTGAGGTTGGGTTACGAACAGAGTTCTGGTTTGTCTTAGGGCTAGGCTTAGGGCTAGGCCTAGGGTTAGGGTTAGGGTTACACTTGGGATAGGTTTAGTGTTTGGGTGAGGGTCAAGTGTATGGTTAGCATTAGGATTAGGTTTTGGGAAAGGCTTAGGTTTAGGTCTAGGGTTAGAGCTAAGCTTAGGTTTAGGGTTAGAGTTCAGTTAGGTTTATGGCTATGGTTAGCGTTAGGGCTAGGTTTAGTGCTAGGATGCTGGTTAGGGCTAGGGCTGGGGCTGGCTTTAGGCTTATGGTTATGGCTAGGATTAGGGTTAGTGTTAGGTTTAAAGTTGCGTGCGTTAGAGTTTGAGTTATGGGTAGGGTCAGGGTTAACTTTAGGGTTATGTCTAAGGTTAGGTTTATATTTAAGGTAAGCGTGGGTCAGGCCCCATGGCTTAGCAGTTAATTGCGCAGGATCTGCTGTTGGCGACCCAGCTTTGTATCCCAGGTGCACACCGACACACTGCATTTCCGGCCATGCTGAGGCCACGTCCCATATACAGCAACTAGAAGAATGTGCAGCTATAACATACAACTATGTACTGTGGCTTTGGGGGGAAAAATAAGGTAAGTGTTAAGGTAACGGGTAGGAGTAGTGGTAGATTTAGGGGTAAGGTTAGAGTTGGGTTAGAGTTAGGGTTATGGTTGGGGTAGGGTTAGGGTTTGGGTTAGGGCTACTGTTAGTGTTAGCATTATGGTTAAGGCTAGGGCTAGGGTTATGGCTAGATTTAGGCTTAGGTTTAGGGTTAGCATTAGTGTTAAGGCTAGTGTTAGGCATAGGGTTAAGGTTAGCACTAGGTCTAGGGATAAGGCTAGGATTAGTGTTAGTTCTAGGGCTAGGTCTAAGGTTACTGTTAGGGTTAGAATATGGGTTAAGGTTAGGCTTAGGATTAGGGTGAGGGTTAGGGTTAAGGCTATGTTTAGGGTTAGGCTTAGGTTTAGAGCTAGATTTATATCCGTTGTTAGGGTTAGGGTTATGACTAGGGCTTGTGTTGGGGTTAGGGCTAGGGCTATGATTAGGTCATGGTTAGCATCAGAGAGGGGGCTACTGTTGGATTAGCGTTAGGGTTAGGGTTGTGGTTAGGGACAGGTCTACAGCTAGGGTAGAAGTTAAGCCTATGGCTAGGGTTATGGTTAGTTTTATGGTTACACTTACGGTTATGGTTACAGGTAGGTCTCAGGTTAGGCTCAGGTCTCTGTCTAGGGTTTGGGTTAGCCTTAGGTCTATGGCTAGGTTTAGGGTCAGGGTTAGGTTTAGGGTTAGTACTAGAGCTACTTTTAGGTTTATGTTTAGGGGAAGGGTTAGAGTTACAGCTAGGTTTATGGTAGTGTTAGAGTTAGGGCTAGGGTTAGGGTTCGATCTACGGTTATGGTTAAGGTTATGGTTGTGTTACGTTTATGTTTAGATTAGTTAGTGCTAGATTTACGGGGAGGTCTAGCGTTAAGGTTACTATTAGGACAAGGGTTAGTGTTAGGGCTAGGTTTAGGCCTTGGATTAGCGTTAGGTTTAAGCTTATGGTTTGGGTTAGGTTAATAGCTACAGTTAGGGTTAGGTCTAGATTTAGTGCTACAGTTAGGATTAGGGCTAGTGTTGGTCTTCGGTTTAGGGTTAGGGTTAGGGCTAAGGTTCGGATTACTGTAGGGTTAGGGTTAGTTTGGGGTTAGGGTTAGGACTAGAGCTAGAGCTAGGGCTATCATTAGGGTTACGACTAAGTTAGGGATAGAGTTAGGGCTAGGGCTATGCTTAGGATAAAGGCTAGGATTAGGATTAATGTTATGGTTAGGGATTGTTTCGGTTTTCAGTTAAGGGTAGGGATATGGTAAGGGTTAGGTTTGGATTAGGGCTAGTATAGTGGTAAGAGTTGGGTTAGGGTTAGAGTTAGAGGAGTGGTAGGCTTAAGGGTAGGGTGATGGTTGGGTTCGGGTTAACGTTACGATGTGTGTTATGGCTGGTTGTACCATGAGAGTTAGCGTTAGGACTAGAGTTAGGCCTAGGGTTAGGATTATGCTGAGGTCTAGGGTTGGGCTTAGCATTAGGAGTAGGGTTAAGTGTAGGGCTATGATTAGGGTTATGCTTAGCATTATGGGTAGGGGCAATTTTAGGGCTACAGGTAAGGTTAGTGGTAGGTTAGGGTTATATTTAGGGTTAGAGTTTGGGTTACATATAGACTTAGGGTTAGTGTCGGTTTAGGACTAGTATCATGGTTAGGAGTAGGATTAGGACTAGGCTTAGGGTTAGGGTTTGGACATGAGCTCATTTTGACATTAGGGTTAGGGCTAGGATTAGGGCAGAGTTAACATTAGGGTTAGGGTTAGTGTTGGGTTATGATTAGTGTTGGGTGATAGTTAGTGTTAGCGTTAGGGTCACCTCTAGGCTAAGGTTGGGGTTAGGCCTAGAGTTAGAGTTAGAGTTAGGATAAGTTTTAGGTTTAGAGTTAGTCCTAGAGCTAGGGTTAGGTTTACTTTTAACCGTAGAGTTATTGTTAGAGGTAAGTTTAGTTTAGGGGCAGGACTAGGGCAATGCTGGGGCTCGGTTTTTGTTAGGGACAGAGTTACGGTTAGTGTTAGTGATGAAACTAAGGTTAGGGCTGTCGCTTAGTCTAGGGTAAGTGTTAGGGTCAAAGTTAGCCTAGGGCTGAGTTAGAGTTAGGGTTAATGTTAGGCTTAGGGGAATGGGTAGGGTTGGGGTTAGAGATGGTTTAGGATTAGGTTTAGGGGTAGTTTTAGGTTTAGTGTTAGTGATAGGGCTAGTGTTATGGTTACGGTTAGAGCCAGGGCTATGGACAGGGTTATGGTTAGCGTTGGTGCTAGGACTAGGTCTAGATATATGATTAGGATTAGTGTTAGGTTTAGAGCTAGGGTTAGTGTTAGGGTTCGAGTTATGGCTAGGGTTAGGGCTAAGTTTAGGGTCACATTTAGGGCTAGGATTTGTGTTGGGTTAGGGCTAGCGTTGAGGGTTAGGGTTAGGGATATGGTTAGGGTTAGAGTCAGGTGTAAGGGTAGAGTTTGACATAGGGTAGTGTTAGGGTTTGTGTTAGGGTTAGGACTAGTGTTAGTCTTAATGGTAGGGCTAGGGCTAGGGATAGAGTTAAAGTTAGTGTTAGGGTTAGTGTTAGGACTAGCACTAGCGTGAGGGTAGGGTTAGGGCTAGAATTAAGGTAAGATTAAGAGTTATGGTAGGGTAAGGATTTGCTTTAGGGTTAGGTGTAGTGCAGGGTCACGGTTAGGGCTAGTTTTAGGGTTAAGGGTAGGGTTAGTGTTAGGGCTATGGTGATGGGTTTATAGTGGGGAATGGAGATGGCTTTTTACTGTGTGGTTAGGTTCAGGGTTAGCATTAGTGTTTGTGCTAGGGTTATGGATAGTGTTAATGTTAGGGTTAAGGTTAGGGCCATGGCTAGAGTTAAGGATAGGTCTAGATTTAGGGCTAAATCTAGGCCTGTGTTTAGGTTTAGGACTAGGACTATGGTTAATTCCATGTGTAGGGCTGGTTTAGTGTTAGGTCTAGGGAAATGGTTAACGTTAACATTACAGATGGGGTTAGAGCTTGGGTTAGGGTTACGGCTAGGTTTATGGTTACTGTGAGCGATAGTGCTAGTGTTAGGGTTAGGTTTAGGGTTGAGGTTGGGTTAGGGTTGGGTTAGGGTGAGAGTTAGGGCTAAGGGTGGCTCTGGAGTGTTAGTGCAATGGTTAGGGTAGGACTATGTTTAGTGCTAGGTTTAGTGTTAGGTTTAGGGCTAGGGTTAGTGCTAGGTCAGGTTTAGGGCTAGGGCTGTTGTTAGTTTTATGTTTAGGGCTATGGCTAGGATTAAGGAATGGGTACGAATGGGTTAGGGTTAACGTTAGGGGTAGCGTTAGGGGTAGAGCTGGGTTAGAGTTCGCATTAGGTTTAGGGGTAAGGGTGGGGGGTTAGGGGTCGGTTTGGATTAGGGTTAGGTTTAGAGTTAATAGTAGGTGTAGGTGAAGGACTTGGATTAGTGTTAGGGTAACTTTTAGTGTTAAGGTTAGGTTTGGTACAGAGTTAATGTTAGTTTTATGGATAACGTTAGGGTCATGTTTGGGGTTAAGCTTGCGTTAGGGTTAGATTTAAGCTTAGGGTTTGGATTAGGGTTAGGGGAGGTGTAGGTCTATGGGTAGAGTTAGGTTTAGGGTTAGGGCTTGTGTTAGTGCTGGGACGGGGTTAAGGTTAGTGTTAGTCTTGGCTTAAGATTAGGTTTAGCAGAGCGGTACGTGTAGGGTTGGTGGTAGTGTTAATGTTAGTGTTAGGGTTAGGGGTAAGTTTAGGGCTAGGGCTAGGTTTAGGGTTAGGGCTGGGGCCAAGGATAGGATTATGGCTATTGTTAAGAATAGTGTTAGTATTAGGGATGGAGTTGGTGTTAAGTTTGGTTTAGGGTTAGGGTTAGTTTTATGGTTATTGGTAAGGTTGGGGTTAGGGTTGCATTCGAGTTTGGCCTATGGTTATGGAGGGGCTGGGGTTTTGATTAAGGTTATGGTTAGGGGAGGAGTAGGTGTAGGGATAGGTTTAGGGTTAGTGTTCGGGTTAAGGTCAGTGGTAGTTGTAGGGATTGGGTTATGGTTAGTTTTAGGGTTAGGGTTAGATTTAGGTTTACGGCTAGTGTTAAAGTTGGCATTAGGGTCTAGAGCCACAGTTAGGGTTAAGGGTAAGTTTATGGTTAGGGGTAGCTCTGGGGTACAATTAGGGTTAGGGTTTGGTTTTGTCTTAGGTTTAGGGTTAGGGTTAAGGCTGGGTCTATGGCTGGCTTTAGGATTAGGGCTAGGGTGAGGGTTAGGGTTAGTGCTAGGTTTAGAGCAAGGGTTTGGGTTAGGGTTAATGCTAGGATTAGTTTTGGGATTAGGTTTGTGGTTGGATTAAAGAGTTAATGTTAAGGTTCAGGGTAGTATCAGGTGTAGGCTTAGGGTTAGTGTTAGGGTTAACGTTAGAGTTAGGGTGAGGGTTAGACTTAACGGTAGGAGTTAGCTAAGATTTAGGGTTATGGTTACAGTTAGGCATAGGGTTACGGTTAGGTGTAGGCGTAGGTTTAGGGTTATGATTATGCTTAAGATTAGTGTTAGTGTTATCACTAGGGATTGGGTTATTGATAGGCTTAAGTTAGGGTTAGTGTTACAGTAGGGTTAGGGTTTAGGGTTGGGTTAGTGTTAGGCTTCGTGTTACCTTAAGTCTTAGGGTCTGGGTAAAGAGTGTTTTAGGGATAGGGTTAGGGTTACAGTTAAGGTTAGGGGTAGTGATATGGTTAGCTGTGGGAATTGCATTAAGATTAACATTAGGGCTAGGGCTAGAGTTAGGGCTGTGGTTAAGTTTATGGCTAAGGCTTGGTCTAGGGCTTAGACTAGGGTTAGGTTCAGTTTTATTGTTAAGTTTAGTGTCAGATTTAGGACTAGGCATAGGGCTGCATTAGCGTTAGTGTTCGGGGTTGGGCTAAGTTTTAGGCCCAGTTTTAGGGTTAGGGTTACAGTTAAAGTTAGGTCTAGGGCTGGGGCTCGTTTTAGGATTATGGATAACATTAGGGTTAGTGTTAAGGCTAGGGACAGTGTTAGGGGTCAGGTGAGGACAAGGATTAGGGTTAGGGTTGGGGCTGGGTTTAAGGCTAGTGTTAATTCAAGACTTGGGTCAAGGTTAGAGTTAGCGTTATTGTTAGAAGTAGATTTAGGTTTAGGGTAAGGGTTATGCTTAGGGTTAAGGTTAGTGCTAGGGTTAGGTTTATGGCTATGGCGAGGGTTAGGGCTAGGTTTAGTGTTAGTTTTAGGTTTATGGCTATGGTTAGGTTTAGAGCTACTCATTTGTTTAGGGTTCGTCACAGTGGTAGGGTTAGGGTTAGGTTTAGGGTTACATAAAAGGGTACAATTACAGTTAGCATAAGTTTTAAGATTAGAGGTAGGCGTAAGGATAGGGGTGGGGTTGGATTAGGGTTATGGTTATGGTTAGGTTTTGGGTTAGGGTTAGGGTTCATGTAATGGTTAAGGTTAGGACAAGGGACAGGGTTAAGTTTAGAGTTATGACTAGTGTTATGTTTAGTGTTAGAACTAGGGCCATGGTTAGGATTAGAACTTGGGGCTAAGATTAGTGTTAGAGTTAGCATTAGGGTTTTGTTATGCTTGGTGTTACAGATATTGTTGGGGTAGTGGTAGGTGTTTGATTAGGTTTAGGTTTAAGGGAGGGCTTGGTGTAGGGGTAGGGTTAGGGTTAAAGATAACGTTAAGCCTAGAGCTAGCGTGAGAATTAAGGTTCAGGTTAGGGTTAGGGTTAAAGTTAGAGTTAGGTTTGGTTAGGGTTAAGGGTAGGGTTAGGGTTAGTGTTGGGTTAGGTTTAGGGGTGTGGTAGTAGTAAGTGTAGGTGTTAGGTTAGTGTTTGGCTTAGGGTTAGGGTCAGGGTTAGGCTTAGGGTTATGGTGAGAGTTAGGGGTAGGTTTAGTGTTAGTTAGCATTAGGGCTAGAGTTCAGGTTAGGGCAAGGCTTAGGGTTAGGGCTGATAATAGGCCTAGATTTATGGATAGGTTTAGGACTAGGGTTAGGGTGGGTTAGTAGAAGGGTTTGGGTTAGGGGTAGTTTTAGATCTACGGTTAAGGTTAGTGCTGCGTTAGAGTTATAGTTAAGCTTAGTGTTTGGTTTAGGGCTAGGGTTAGGGTTAAGGCTAGTCTTATGTCTAGGCTTAGTGTTAGCGTTAGGACTAGGGCTAGTGTTGGGTTTAAGGCTATGGTTAATGTTAGCCTTAGTGTTGGTACTAAGTTTAGGGATAGTGCTAGTGTTAGAGTTAGCATTAGGCCATGGCTATGGAAAGGGCTAGGGTTATCATTAGGGCTAAGCCTAGGTCTATAGTTATGGTTAGGTTTAGAATTTGGCCTAGAGCTAGGGTTAGGGTTAGGGATATGGTCATGTCTGGGTCTAAGTTTAGGGTCAGTTCTGGGGCTTGGATTTCTGTTAGGGTTAGGGATTGTGTGGAGTGCTACGGTTAGGTGTAGGGTTAAGTCTAGTGCTAGGGTTAGGTTTATGGTTAGTGCTAGCTTTAGAGTTAGTGTTATGTGTAGTGCTACCATTTTGGTTAAACCTAGTGTTAGACTTAGCAATTGGGTTAGGCTTAGGGCTGATATTAGGATTAAGGTTAGGTTTAAGAGTAGGTTTAGTGTTCAGGTTACCATTATGTTTAGTGTTTAGGTTTGGCTTAGGGTTAGGAATAGGCTTAGGGTTAGGGCAAGGGTTTGTGTTAGGAGTCTGTGCAGGATTACGGTTAGAGTTACGGTTGGGTTAGACTAAGTGTTAGTGTTAGGGTTAGGTTTAGGGCTATGACTAGGGTCTGAGGTAGTGGTCAGTGTTGGCTTAGGGATAGGGTTAGGGTAGTGCTGGGGTTTGTGTTAGGTTTAGGGTTAAGGTTAGGAATAGGTCTTGGGCTAGAGCCAGGTTTAGGGTTAGGGCTAGCATTAAGTCTAGGTTAAGTGTTATTTTAAGACTATGGGTAACATTAGAGTAGGATTAGGGTTAGGGCTATGGGTAGGGGTAGGCTAAGTGTTTGGGTTAAGAGTAGGGGTAGGCATAAGGTCACAATTAGGGTTAGGTTTAGGGTTAAAGTTAGGGGTAATGTTAGGTGTGGGTGATGTCTCGTCTTAGTGTTATGGTTAATATTAGTGTTTATGTTGTCGTTAGGGTTCTGCATATGATTACTGTTAGGGGTAGGGTTAGGCTTAGGCTTCGGATTGGATTAGGGTTAGGGTTAGGGTTTGGGTAGGGTTAGAGATAGTTTATGGAGAGAAGGAAGAGTAGGGTTGGGGTTAAGGCTGCCTTCAGTTTAGGGTTAGGATTAGGGTTCAGGTTCTGGTTAGGGTTAGGGTTAAGGTTAGGCTAAGGGTTCTGATTAGGGTATGTGTACTATTTTGGTTTAGGATTCCAAACAGCAATCTGTGCCAAATGTATTTTAGGTATTATGTGATCCTTACTAGCTGGAGGGAAGGGAGATAGGGTATGAATTTATTTCCAGGAACGAGTGCTAGACATGATTTGGCTCCGCTCTACTCTGGATTCCCTGTCCTATACAAACCTGTTCCCAGGTTTAAGGATAGGGTTAGGGTTAGGTTTTGGTTACGGTTAGAGTTAGTTTTATAGAGAGAAGGAGTGGTAGGGTTGGGGTTAGGGTTGCGTTAGGATTGGATTTAAGATTAGGGATAAGGATAAGGTTTGGGTTAGAGTTACGGTGAGGCTTAGGGTTAGGGTTAGGGCTAGGGTTGTATTAGTGTTTGGGTAATTGTTAGGATTAAATTTAAGTTTAGTGTTAGCCTTAATGTTTAGAGTTAGTGTACTAGAGTTAGCATAGTGTTAGTGTTAGGGTTAAGATTTGGGCAAGGGCTAGGTTTAGACATAGAGTTAGGGTTATGGCTAGTGTAAGGTCTAGTTTTTAGGGCTAGGGCTAGGATTAGTTTCAGCTGTAGGTTGTGTTAGGGCTAGATCTAGGGCAAGTGTTAGAGTTAGGGTTAGGTTTAGGGCTAGGGCTAGTGCCAGGGTTAGGGTTAAGTCTAGGACTAGTGTTAGTGTTAGGGATAGGGCTAGGCTTAGGCTTAGTGCTAATTCTTGAATTATTGTTATTGTTAATGTTAGTGTTTGGGTTGGAGTTGTGTTGTGGTAAGGGTCAGGTATAGGGTTAGTGGTAACTGTGGTTTCTTGTAGTGGTAATTGTAGGTTTAGATTTGGGGTTAGTGTTAGGGATAAGGTTATGTCTAAGGCTATGGTTAGTTTTAGAGTTAGTGCTATGGTGAGAATTAGGCTTCACGTTCGGATTAATGTTAACATCAGTTTTAGGGCTAGGGTTGGGTTTTGTATCATGAACCCTAACCCAACTTTAGCTCCGACCCTAAACCTACCCCAAACCCTAAAACTCAACCTAGCCCTAACCTTAATCATATGCACACCCACTGTAACTGTGACCCTAAGCCAACTCTAACCATAACTTAAAACCTAGTCTTAGCCCTAGCCCTAACAGTAACCCTAACACTAGCATAACCCTAACTCTAACCCTAGTGTTAACTCAAACAAAAACCCTACGCCTATTCCTACACTTTCCATTGTCCCCACCCTAAGGCACACACGACACTAACGTCAGACCTAACCCTAATCATACCCCTAGCCCTAACATCAAAACCTGCCCCGTCCCAAACCATAAAAATGAATATAGTTATAAACCTAAAGAGAATCCTAACTCTAAATGTAATAACTAAACTTAGACTCAAGCCCAGCCCTAACGATAACTCTTGCCATAACACTAACACTATCACTACACCTACTCCTAACTCTCACCAAAACCCTACATATAATCCAACACTAACCCTATCCGTAGCCCTTGCTGTAGCCCTAAACCAGTCCTAAAACAAACACCAGCCCTATTCCTAATCATATCCTTACTGCTAAACCTAACCTTAACTGAAACATAAACCACCTCATCTAACTCTAAGAATTACCATAACATTAATCCTAGCCCTAGCCCTAAACATAACCCAGCCCTAACACTAACCCTAACCCTACCCCAACCCCTAACCCTAACCCTAATCTGAACACTAACTCTAAGACTAAACATAACCCTAAACCTAACATGAACACTAACAGTAAACATAACCCAACTTAACTCTAACCTTAAAGCTACACTAAGCATAAGCCGAACCCTAACCAAAACCCTAAACAGGGCCCCAAATTTAACCCTAACCGGAAGCCTAATCTGACGCTAAACATAAACCTAATCTTATCCTGACCTGAAACCTAAACCTTATCCTAATCAGAAGGCAAACCTCAAAATAAAGCTAAGTCTAAACCTCACAATAACCCTAATCCTAACCCTAACATGAACATGAATCGGAAACGTAACCCTAAACAGAACCCTAGACCTAAACCGAACCAGAACCCAAACCTAACCATAAAACTAACCCTAACCCTAAGGTGAACACTAACCCTAAACCGAACCCGAATCCAAACCCTAACACTAACTCAAACGCTAACCCGAACCCTAACAATAAACCTAACGTGATACTGACACCAAACACTAAATATAACCCTAAAGCAAACACTAACCCTAACACTAAAACTAACACTAACCCTAACCCGAACCATAACATAACCCTAACTTGAACTCTAAGCTAAAACCTAACCCTAGGCCTAACAATAACCCTAAACCCAACGCTAACCGTAACCATAACGCTAAGTCTAACACGAAAAATAACCCTAACCGTAACTCGAATCTGAATCCTAAACCTAACCCTAACTCGAACCCAAACCCAACTGAACCCAGCCCTATCCCTTATCCAAAACTAACCCGAACCCCAGCCCTAACCCTAAGCCTAAAGCTAACCCAAACTCTAACAATAACCTGAACCCCAAACTTAACTCAGACTCTAACCCGAACCTTAACACTATCCCTAAAACTAACACAAACACAAAGCCGAATCCGACCCTGACACTAACACCATCAAAAACCCAAACCTTAACTCTAATCCTAATCCAAACACTAACCTCACCCTAAACCTTAACATAACCTTAACAGTAACCCTAATCCTAACCGTCCCAACAAAGCAAAACATAACCCTATCCCTAACCAGAAAATGAACTCGAACACTAGCCATAACCCTAACCCCAAAACAACCCTGACCTTAAACATAACCCTAAACTTAACATGAAAATTAACTGTAACCATATCAGCAATCCTAGCCTGAACTGTAACCCTAACACTAAACCTAATCTTAGCCCGACTCTAACCCCAACCCTAACCAGAACACGACACTGAACCCTAAGCCTAACCCTGACTTGAACACTAGCCCTAACACTAAAACTAAACATTACCCTAACCCTTACCCTATTGCTAAGCCTAACCATAACCTGAACTGTAAACATATTTCTAACCCTAATTCTAACCCTAACCCTAAATCAAACCCAAGGTTAACCCTAAATCTAACCCTAACCCTAGACCTAAATCGAACCCTAATGCTAACCATAACCCTAATCGGAAACCAAAATGTAAACCTTACCCTAACCATAACCCAAACCCAACACTTACCCTAACCCTAACCCTAGCCCTAGCCCTAACCCTAACCCTAACAAGATACCTAAAGCTAAAGCTCAACATTTTTCGAACCTGAAAACTAATAATAACCCTAATCCGAATATTAACCCTAACCTCAACCTAACCCAAATCCTAACACTAACCTGAATGCTAACCTGAATCCTAACCCTAACAAGAACCCGAACTCGAACCTGAACCCTAACCCAACCAGAACCCTAAGCCTAAACTGATATCAAAACCAAGCCCTGACCCTGACATTAACCCGAAAACTAACACTAACACTACACCTAACAATAACCCTAAATCTAACTCGAACCCTAACACTAACCCCAACGCTAAACTGAACCTGATCACTGACCCTAACCCTAACCGTAAACTCTAAAACTAACCCTACACGTAAAACAAATCTGTACCAAACCCAAACCCTAACACTAACCAGAACCATAACCCTAATGCTAACCATAACCCTAACACCAATAGTAACAGAAACCCTAACACTTACACTAACCAGATGATAACCCTATGCTAACTGAACCCTAACCCTAACCTGAAATCTAACCCAAACCTGGCAATCAACCATAACACTAACCTCAACCCTAACCCTAACACTAACCTAAACTCAAACATACCCTTAACGATAATCATGACCCTATCTCTAACCAGAACCATAAACCTAACCCTAACCAGAAACATATACCTAAATATAAACCTAACACTAACCCCAAAACTAAACCAAACCCTAAAACTGACAGTAACCAGAAACAAAACATAACACTAACGTAACACTAAGAGTACCCCAGGAAATGGCTCTAGGGAGAAAAGCATGACGAAGGACACATGTGACGCCTTCTGTTTGAGTGCAGACGTGCCAGGCAGAGGGTGACAGGATGGCTAGATCGGCTCACCTGCTTTCTCCAAAGGAGGCGGGACAACCAGCCAAACATCCTACCTGGGCCAGGCCACTTCCAGAGGGGACAAGGTCAAGAGGACATAGCCCTGGGGATGGCCGCCAAGTCTCCTGGAGCGTGTGCTGGGTCCCGTCAGAAGAGAAAGCAGTCTTGCAACGGGTGTGCCAGACGTGAGATCAGGAAGCCTCCCACACCCTGTCCTGCCCAGGCCTCACGAGGTAGGACGAGGGTCGTGGCAGGGGCGAGTAGGGTGGGGTTTCCGGCTAGCCTGCCTCAGGATGTCCCGGGAGAGGGCGCCTGGGGATGGGCTGACCCTGGAGTGTTCTGAGGGACCACCTCAGCTCGAGGCAGTCAGGGGCAGAGAGAGAATCCCACTCCGCCCTTTCCCTTAAGTTTCTTACGGCTTGCCAAACCATTAACAAGCCAGGTTCACAAGAGAAAATCATACCGAACTGAAGAATATGAGTGCATGGCAGAAACCCGGGAAAATGAGTCTCTCCACACAAAGGCAGAGATTCTCATCTTGCATCCTCTCCTGAGGTTATGAGAAAGGAGGATGTTGGGGGTGGGCATGTGGAAGTGAAGACTGGAAGAAGACAATTGTCATGCAGAGGGACACGTAATGTCTTGTTGGAACCATTTCCCCTGCATCGGGGTCAGGTCCAGAAGGGAGAGCACAGAGGTGACCAGCAACCCGCCTCTCTGTGGTGGCGCTGGCCCTGGGGCGGGCATGGGGGTGGTAGGTGGAAGTGGGATGGCGTGTGAGTTGGTACCAGTGGTGGAGGCAGCGATTCAGAGGTCAGGGATCTCTCTTTCTCTCTCTCTCAATCTCTTTGTGTCTCTCTCTCTCTTCTCTCCCTCGGAGACCCAAGGAGAGAAAGGTGGGGCGCCCTACCCACCTCGCCTACCTATCCCATGGTCCCCTCTTTCTCTGGCAGCTCTCGGAACCAGGCAGGCTTGTATTCAAGACCCTCAGGCCAAGGGTGCATGCTCGGCCACCCGGGACTAGGGCTGGACTCGGGGGTCCTCAGTGAAGGCCCCATCCTCCCGCCAGGATCTGACCGGTTTTGGCGTCCCTTGGCGACTACCAGCTGCAGCTGAAGGAACCCTGCCCTTCTTGACTTGTCTGCAGCTGTTGTCTCCCTCACCTCCCCCAATTCCGAAGAGATCGCAGGCTGCATCACTTCCTTGGAAGTGTGGGTCTGCCCAGAGTGGCCACAGTCAGACAGGGGTTCGAGCTCAAGGTTCTTCCTAGGCCAGTTGCTTTGTCCCGGGGCTCAATTCATTCTGGAAAGACAAAGCCATGGCCTCACCCCACGCCTAGACTTGGCGACGGCAGCCAGGTTGAGGAAAGGCTCTGTGGAGACAAAAGGGCAGAGACAGGCATATGGCAAAGCAGGAAGTGCAGCGCCAGCAGCCCATAGGCCTTTGGGAGCCTATGCCACACTGGGCAAGCCCTTCCGGGGACAGTTCCCAGCCTCGTCTCTGGCGTCGGGAACGCCTGGCTTTCCTAGTGCCGAGGCCATGGTTCTGGGGAGAAATCCGAGATGGAGGACACCCATGAGGTCCTCTGCCTCAGGTCTCAGGTGTCATGCCCAGTGCCACTGCCTGCCTGGCTCGGCTTGCTTGCTTTCGTCAAAGCAGTCTGGTCAAACAGCTGAACCTGGCACCTGGGCCAGGCCCCTTCAGAGGAGAAAAGTTCCAGAGGATATAGCCCTGGGGACATCTGCCAAGTTTCCTGGGGCATGCGCTGGGCCCCGTCAGAGGAGGAAGCAGCCCAGGAAGCGGTGTGAGAGACCAGAGATCAGGCAGCCTCCCACACCGAGGTCCCTGTCATCCCCAGGAATCCCAAGGGAGGACGATGGTCTTGGCAATGGCGAGAGTGCTGGGGCGGGTGCTGAGCCTGCACGTGGATGACCCAGGAGAGGGCGCCGGGGTATGGGCTGCCCCTGGCAAGGTCTGAGGGACCGACCCAGATAGGGGTTGTTGGGGGAAGAGAGAGAATGCCCCTCTGCCATTTCCCTTCAGGTTCTCATGGCTGGCCAAATCATTAACAAGACAGGTTCGCTGGCGCAAATCAGACCTAGCTGAAGAACATGTGTCCATGGGAGAAACGCAGGAAACTGAGTTTCTCCACACAATGGCAGAGATTCTCATCTTGCATCCTCTCCAGAGCTAATGACAAAGGTGGATGTCGTGGGTGGGCCTGTGGGATGGGAGAGGGGAGGGAGACGATTGTCATGGAGAGGGACATGTAAAGGCTTGTCTGAACATTTTCTCCTGCACTGGGGTCAGGAACGGAAGGGAAGGCAGGGAGGTGTCCAGCAACCGGCCTCTCTGTGGTGGGGATGGCCCCTGGGCAGGCGTGGGTGTGGTGGGTGCAATGGGATGGCTTGTGAGTAGGCACCAGCCAGCGGTGGAGGCAGTGACTCAGAGGTCATGGATCTTTCATTGTCTCCCTCTCTCTCTCCCCCTCGGGGACCTGAGGAAAGGAAGGTCCCGCGCCCTGCCCACCTCACCTACCTCCCCCGTGGGCCCTTCTTTCTCTGGCAGCTCCGGGAACCCTGAGAGCTTGGGTTCAGGCCCCCACATCCCCGCACAGGCCAAGGGCACATGCGCGACTTCTGGGGCCTAGGGCTTGCTGCGTGGGTCCTCAGTGAAGGCACCACCCTGCTGCCAGGCTCTGACCGGCGGGGGCGGACCTCTGGTGCCACCCCGCTGCAGCTGTTCCATCGCTGCTCTTCTGTACTTGGCTTCAGCTGTTGTCTCCCTCCCCTCCCCCACTCCCACTCACCTGAAAGACGGCTTCCCTTCCTTGGAAGCATTGCTTTGGGCCTGATGGCCACAAGCGTACTGGGCTTCAAGCTCAAGGCTCTGCCTGGGCCAGCTGCTTCGTCCAGGGGCTCATTTCTTCCTGGAAAGAGAAAGCCATGGTCTCATCCCACGCCTGCACTTTGCGACTGCAGCCAGGCCAGGTGTAGGAAAGGCTCTGTGGAGTCAGAAGGGCTGAGACAGGCAGATGGCACCGCAGGGCTAGGGAGCCAGGGCCAAACTGGGCAAGCCCTTCCAGCGACATGTCCCAGCCTCCTCCCTGGAGTCAGGAAGGCCTGGCCTTCCTGGTGTCCAGGCCACAGCTCCGGGGAGAAATCCGCAATGGAGGGCACACGTGAGGTCCTCTCCCTGAGGTCTCAGGTGTCACGTCCAAGGCCACTCCAAGCCTGGTTTGGCTTGCCTGTTTTCTCCCAAGGAGGCTGGCCGACCAGCCGAACCTGGCAGCTGGGCCAGGCCCCTTCCAAGGTGACGCGTTCCAGAGGACATAGCCCTGGGGACGGCTGCCAAGTCTCCTGGGGCGTGTGCTGGGCCCCAGACAGAGGAAGAAGCTGCCTGGCAAAAGGTGTGCCTGACCTAAGTTCTGGCGGCCACCTACACCCGGGACCCTGTCCTGCCCAGGCCTCCCAAGGGAGGATGATGGTTATGGCAGTGGCGAGAGGGGTGAGGCTGGTGCTGAGCCTGCCCGTGGATGCTCCAGGAGAGGGCACCGGGGGGTGGGCTGCCCCTGGCCAGGTCTGAGGGACCGACCCAGCTCGAGGCTGCCGGGGGCAGAGAGAGAATCCCCATCCACCCTTTCCCTGCAGGTTCTTAGGGCTGGTCAAATCCTTAACAAGACAGGTTGGCTGGAGAAAATCAGACCCAGGTGAAGAACATGTTTCCATTGGAGAGAACCAGGAAATTGAGTCTCTCACCACAATGGCAGAGATTCTCATCTTACACCCTCTCCTGCACGAATGACAAAGGCGGATGTCGTGGGTGGGCCTGTGGGATGGGAGAGGAGATCAAGATGATTGTCATACAGAGAGACATGTAAAGGCTTGTCCGGCCTGTTTCCCATGTACTGGGGTCAGGTCCAGAAGAAAAGGCACGGAGGTGACCAGGAACTGGCCTCTCTGTTGTGGGGCTGGCCATGGGGTGGGCGTGGGGGTGGTGGGTGCAAGTGGGATGGCGTGTGAGTTGGCACCAGCCAGCGGTGGAGGCAGCGACTCAGAGGTCATGGATCTGTCTCTCTCTCCCTCTCTCTCTCTTTCTCTCTGTCTCTTCCTCTCTCTCTCTCTCTCTCTCCCTCTGGGATCTGAGAGGAGGAAGGTGGCACGCCATGACCACCTCGCCCTACCTCCCCCATGGAGCCTTCTTTCTCTGGCCTCTCCGGTAGCCCTGTGGGCTTGGGTTCAACCCCCCACACCTCCGCACAGGCCAAGTGTGCATGCGCGACCCCCGGGCCTAGGGCTGGCCTCGGGGTTCCTCAATGAAGACCCTGTCCTCCCGCCAAGCACTGAACGGCTCCCTCCCCTCCCCCACTCCCACTCAGCTTGAAGGCCGCTTCCCTTCTTTGGAAGCATTGGTCTGGCCCTGATGGCCACAGGCGTACTGGGCTTCAACCTCAAGGCTCTGTCTGCACCAGCTGCTTTGTCCAGGGGCTCATTTCCTCCTGGAAAGACAAAGCCATGGCCTCACCCCACGCCTGCACTTTGTGACTGCAGCCAGACCAGATGTAGGAAAGGTTCTGTGGAGTCAGAAGGGCCGAGACAGGCAGATGGCAACACAGTGCTATGTAGACACTGCCAAACTGGGCAAACCATTCCGGCCACAGGTCCCAGCCCCCTCTCTGGAGTCGGGAAAGCCTGGCCTTCCTGGTGCCCAGACCAAGGCTCTGGGGAGAAATCCGCCATGGTGGGCACGCGTGAGGCCCTCTGCCTGAGGTCACAGGTGTCACGCCCATGGCCACTGCAAGCCTGGCTCGGCTTGCCTGCTTTCTCCAAAGGATGCTGGCCAACCAGCCGAACCTGACACCTGGGCCAGGCCCCTTCCAAGGGGACGACCTCTGGAGGACATAGCCCTATGGATGGCTGCCAAGTATCCTGGGGTGTATGCTGGGCCCCCGTCAGAGGAGGAAGCAGCCTGGCAAGCGGTGTGTCAGACCTGAGATCTGGCGGCCTCCCACACCCGGGTCCCTGTCCTGCCCAGGCCTCCCGAGGAAGGACGATAGTCGTTGCAGTGGATAGTAGGGTGGGGCTGGCGCCAAGCCTGCCCTTGGATGCTCCGGGAGAGGGTGCCGGGGGATGAGCTGCCCCTGGCCAGGTCTGAGGGACCAACCAAGCTCAGGGCTGCTGGGGACCAACCACAGGATGTCCACAGCCCTCTCTGCAGATACAGGCACCAGGTGAGCACCTGCCATGGCTGATCCCATTAGTCTCTACAAATCACCATGAAATTTATTCACCCCCCACATTTCAGAAGAGAAAACTGAGGCTCCGAGAGATGCTGGGATTTGCCCAAGGTACACAGGTGGCAGAGGACAGAGTCATCACTGTGTTGAGGAGGGAGTGGCTACTCACATAGTAAACAACTGGTCCAGGACCCGGTGGGATGTGTCTGAGGCCGAGTAGTTGATCATGAAGGTGGTGAAACTCTAGATGTTCCTACTCAGGAAAGCTGGTGCAATGGACGCTGTAAGCTTCTCCATCATGCCTGCCTGGATGCCACGCATCCTGCAGTCTTCATTTAAATTCGCAGTGGACTCAACCTGACACGGGGGGAGAAGAGGAGGAACATACAGTCAGTGACATCATGGTGAACCACCAGGAGGACTGAGGTGACTTTCTACCCTCCTGTGCAGCTTGTGGGGAGGAGTGGAGGTCCAGATTCCTTTGGGAGTGGGACTTCGGGGCACTGTAGTGAGAAAATTCTGGGGCAGCGGGTCCCAGGGGAATCTCATATTTGAGTCTGGATTCTACTACTGCATTGATCACCTCAGGGTCCTGGGTGTGAAGACCCCTCTGCACCCACACTCACCTCAGACCAGCCCTGGTCATTGATGGACTGGTGCACCTGTGTCCACTCCAGGGAGATGGCAAACTGGAAAGCATCCACCAGCTCCTCGACCATCTCCTGGGTGCAGCTCTGCAGTGACAGTGCCCAGCAGTCAGTCCAGGAGGGATCAGGGGCCTGCCTGGACTTTGCCACAGTGGAAAACCCCACGACAGATCAGGCACAGAGGGGCATCTGCAGACACTCCACCAGGGAAGGAATGCGAGGACACCTTGAGGGCCTAGCATTCACATGCGGATAGAGGAGCTTGGTCCCCAGCACTCACCTTCCTCTCCTGCAGCCAAGATCTTGAGCATGAACATGACACACTGCCCAAATCCCACCATCTGGCTTCCTGCTCCTGCTCAGGTTGGATCCTCCTCAACCCCAGCTTCACTAACTCCACCCCCCACACACACACATAATGAGGGTCAAGGGGTGTGGGGCTGTCCTTTTGGGATCACAGTTCTGGCCTGACCTAGAGTGGTCTGCCCTGGCCTACACTGTTACCTGATGGTTCCTCCTGACAAAAGGCCACACACATTCGAGGTGAGGGCTGAGCCAATGTCTAAAGCAACTTAACACGCTCTCATTCTGGGCTTTCTGGGGGCCAGAGCCTCAGAAAGTCATGGGACAACACGAGAACATCCTGCCGTGTCAAGTGTCTCCACTCAAATGAACTGGACAAGAGGCTGTAATTACAATGTGGGAGCCTGGTAACCAAAGTTCTAAGTTCTGTTGGGGGCTGTCACCAAAGAAGTGATGTCACTTCTTCAAGGTTCTATCACTTAGCCCTTTCCTTCAATGAGATCCACCCAAATCCTCTGCTAGGCTGTTGGCTGCTCTCCCTCCTTGCTCGTGTCATCTGCATCACTGTACACAAATACCCATCACCACCCTCCCCACAGCTCCTTGGGAGTGGATCCAGGCCCCAGCTTTGAGGAGACAGAGCTGAGGTCAGAACTCTTTTTTCCTACCAGTTCTGTGTCCTGGAAAAGCTTCTGTGCCTCTCAAGATCTCCCCAGTCTCCCAAGCTGCATAATGAGGGTTGGGCTAAAAACAGCTTCCTAGAGACCTCTTCAGGTGTATATGTAATATTACATACAACACCTGTGAGCTGGTGTCACATGTGTCTAATGAACACACTTAGAGATGGAGGAAGTAAAAAAAGTAGGACATCACATAGAATACCAGTCAGAATTTCTCTGGGTCCCAGATGTGTGATCTTTGGTAAGTCACTGCCGCTCTAAGCCTCATTTTCAGGTCTGCATCCTGAAGGGGTGGAAATTAGAGGAAATATAGACATTGTGATCCACTGGCATTAAGCCTTCCACGGAGCCCTGTTTTACTCAGAATCAGTCCCAAGAGCCACATGTTGGCCTATGTGGTGGGATCCTCCACAATGTTCCCATTGAACCTGCCTCCTTGAGTGCACATTCTTATGTCAGCACTAAGTGGTCAGTATCTGGCTTAAGAACAACAGAACACAGCCAAGGTGATGGGATGTCACTTCCAAGTGTTAATTACAAAACGTCTGTCACTACCAAATTACTGGTTTACTTGGGTACCCTACTTACCTCCCTCCTTCTGTTTCCATCTCTCTCTCTCTCTCTCTCTGTCTCGCTCGCTCTTACTCTCGCTCTTGCTCTCTATCAAATCACCAGAACTGGGAGAGCAAGTGCTGATGTTTTCAGTTGCACTATGTGGAGGTTCCATAGGAGAGAACTGAGGGAGTGTCCAGCCAACAGACAGACAGGAGCTCAGACTGTCGGTTCAAATGGATCCTGACAAAACCCATGTGAGTGATCTAGGGTTGGAATGTTCCCCCATTGGAGCCCTGTTGAGACCACAATCCCTTCTTCACAGAGACTTTGAGGCAGAGGCACCCAGCTAAGCCATGCCTGATGCTTGGATCACAGAAATTGTGAGATGTTAAATATTTGAACTTTATAGGTGGCAGGTTTTGGAGTAATGTTGTCACAGAGGAACAGAAAGTAACAGTCTACCATGTCCCAATATCCAGCCTGATCACCCTCCTCTCTCCACTCCTCTCTCTTCTCAGGCTCCCTCCAGCCACATTGGCCACATTTCTGACCTTCCATGGTCAAACTCGCTTCTTCCTGTGAGTCTCTGCACCAGGGAGCCTTCTCCTTGACACACTAACTCTTCCCAGACATACACAAGGGTGCTTACACTTGTCATTCTGGTCACAGCAAAGGTCTGAAATGCCTCAAGACAGTCTTTCAGAACTTCCTAACACGGTCTCTACCATCACATATCTCACATCCAGAAGAGCATTTCATGATTTCCTCCTCCTTCCTCCCATTGAGATAAAATGAGTGCATGAGGAAGGGCTGTCTGCCTTGGCTGAAGCAGAGGCAACTCCTTCTGGTTATGCCAGGGACACGACTGTCTCTTCCAGGCTGAATTTTTCCCACCACGAGTCCATTGTTTAAGGAAACCGTCATTCCCTCTCTTTCATGGGTCTGGTTTCCCCAAGAACACAGTGAACCATCCCCTCTCCCTGTGCTGCATCACCATAAACCCACAGCCAGAAGATAAGCACCAGGTTAAAACACCACCAGATCCTGAATTCAGTCACTGCTGAGACTCACCCATCAATGTTGTCATTCAATGGTGACTCCTGAGGACACCTTTCCCCTGAGACCCACTCCCAGCCTGTCCTCAGCTTCTTATAGCAACACTGAGATTTCCTCAGAGTCCTCTCAATCTGGGCAAGAAACATTCTGAAATGTTCTCTGTATTAATTTTCAGGGACGGGGGACATAGGTAGATGTAACTTCACCGTGTATGTGCAGAAGTTTCTATGCATGTATTCTATTTTTCAGACAGATAAAATAGTGTGGGTACTCAATGCACCAAGCAAATGGATAACTGATCAAATTTTTTCATGATGTGAAGTCTTTAGAGAGTAAATGTCATGGTTAAGAGCACAGACTATGGAGCTAACTCCTCACGTCCAAATTCAAGCTCAATCCCTTATTAGATATTTGTATTGACTGAGTTATTTACCTGATTGGTGCCTCAGTTTCTTCATATCTTAGTTGACAATAATGATCAGCGTACCTACTTTGTAGGTTTATGGAAAGTATTAAAGGAGTTAATGTTTGAAAAATGCTTGGAACGCCTAGTGTATTACCAGTGCTGTACCTATATATTAGAAATAAAATTTAGAAATTCTTCTGACACTGCCTGTGAGCCCCAGAGGGTGAGACTGTTGCCTGGACGTATGTAGAAAGCACTCCATGACATACGATGAATAAATGAGTGAACAACATTGGCGAATGCATTACCAATGTCACCTATATGACCCTACAGGCATTCCCAAGCCGAACCACATGCAGACATTCCTGCTCTGTCCTGCATCACATTCCCTGGAGGAATCATTGGGGCTTCTTGGACCCTGGTAACCGTGCCCACTAAATGTTCTTTTCTGTCAGCAAACCCCAGTCTTTGTCCAATTGCTGCAGCTCACAGGGTCTGCGCTGTGATGTTTGTCTTCACTAGAGCGAGAAGTGCCATCCACAGAGCTGGGCAGACACAGAACCTGAGCCTTGGAGAAAATGACTCCCTGGCCCTGGGGTAGGTAGAAGAGCGCAGGGACAGAGTGGGATTTGGGGAAAATCCTCCAGGTGTTGTCAGAAGGGATGGAGGCAGGGGATGTGTCAGCAAGGACTGGTCCGGTTGGTAGGCCTTGGTGGTTAAATAGTAGGGGGGCTGGGAAGTTTCATAGGTTCTAGCATAATACAATCAATCTGACGATCATGAAATCAGAATCTGCCTAATTAAGGCCAAATTAACCCAATGTCAGCTGTTCCCTGACTCTCTAATCTAGTAGTGACTTACAATAAGGGTATTCATGATCTATCATCTCCTTTTCATTGATTGGCTAGAGTAACTATTCTTTACATAGCCTGTCTATTTTTACATAGTAAAGAAAAAGTGAGTTTTAAAACAACCCTCCTTGGAAATGTCTCCCTAACATATTGAATTAGTAACAGAAGCCACAACAGGAATTTCACCACATATCTTGAGCTTTATTCTCTGGTTTTAGATCTTCCTAACTGGTAATTTACCTACACTTCTGCCTTCTTTCTTGAGATTAGTCCACTTAGGATTAAGTAAGAATGCAACCTCATACCATGTGAGAAGTGGTGGAACTCTAGGAAGAGGTTTGATTCATCCTGTCAGTGTGTGTGTGCACGTGTGTGTGGGGGGGTGTATGAGACTTTTTGCCGCATCTGGCAGTGTGGGCCAGTGTAGACTCCTTTTCTAGGGAAAAAATTTCCCTAATCACTTTCTCTAGACTTTCTTTTCACTGATGGCTTCGCCAGCACTGTCCAATAGTAACATTAAGCACTCTATATTATGGAATTTAAATATTTTTTAGTAGCCAGATTTTAAAAAATGAAAACAAACAGGAGAAACTAACTTTAATAGTATATTTTAACCCACTATAACCAAGATATTATCAATGTGGTTGCTCTCTATACAAAACTTAATAATGTGAGAGTTTACATTTTTTTTCTGTGTTTCATAAATCCAGTGTGTGCTTCCCACTTACAGTACAATCTCCATTTGTAAGTCGAGTTTTTTCAGACATACATTCTCTGCACTGAGATTTAATGTTCACAATTGTCAAATAAGAGTCACTAGGAGTGGGATGGATGATAATTTCACTACTGATTTAAGCTCTAAGGGAGCTATGAACACCAACTGGTCAATGGGTTAATCAAATGAATAGTCATATAGTACAGAAGAATACAATGATTTGGGATTTAGAAAAAGACTGGGGACCGTGTGTCCTGACAGGGAGCACTAAGGATTTTGTTGTTGAGAGAGACAAGGACAAAAAGAGAATAAAGTCATGCACATAAGTGTCTAACAACATGGGGGAGAAGAAATTACCTGCCGTAGTCCTGAGTTTTGACCTCGTGGTTTCTTTTCTTGACCCAAATCTCTTTGATGATGTCCCAGGACAAAAGTCAGATTAATCCCCACAGGGAGAGAGGGAGGGTAGAAGAACAAGGCATCTGACATAATTGTCCTGGGAAGGCAGGCTTCATTTAACTCTGATCCATTTTCACAATTTATTTTTATAGGGTAAGAAGAGAAGAAGTATGTTGGTCAAATCATCATAGAGGAAGTGAAATGATTGTGGAAAGCAATCTAAACCAAAGCCTGGTTTGAGGCTCTCCATCACTTTGAGGATGTCCAGTTACACATTCAAGAGGCCAGTTACTAGAATCACATCCTATCCTGGCAATGAGGTCAGATGCCAGCAAAGGGAGGAAACCTTGGAGCAGCCCCAACAACTCTGCTGGCAGAAGAGACTCCAAGGTCTCCAGGCCTGAAAAGTGCAGGAGAACCTTTAAGTGCTTCGGACCTTGCCAAAGCCCTGCTGAATCTTTCACCTAGTTGCACAGGTGTATCCCTGCCAGGTGAGCTCGCAGGTTTTCTGAACTCCAGTAGTATCCCCACCCCTGCCTGGTCTTCAGATTCGGCAAAGATGATCCCAGGACCTGGTCTGTACATCCCACAGCTCCTTTGCAAACGTCTTCTGGTGACTGAGGAAGATATCAGGAAACAGCAAGGGAAAGTGAAGACGGCAAGAGACAGACTGGCGGTAACACTGATGCAGACGCACTCGCTAGCCAGGCAGGGAGAGTGAGGGGCCAAGAAGGACATCCCGACAAACACGATGAAGAAAACAGAAGTCGGCGCCGATGACATGAAGCTCACACTACATTAATGCCTATGCAGGGGTCCTGATGATTTCTTACTTTGAGCTCTTGAAACTTTAATATATACCAATAATTTCCTTTTCTTTGACTCATTTGCATGACAGAGAAGATACAGACAGTGATCCTTCTGAGGTGAGAGATTGGGTTTCAGGTGAGGAGAGAAAGGAGATCTTTCTTTCTCATTTTGTTCTCTCATTTTCCTTTACTGAGTGTTATCTATTTGCATTTTAAGACCAAGAGTTATCACAGTCAGGGGATTCTTTAGAGTTTTGCCCTCACAGTCACAGAGAAAACATACATAGTCCAAATGGATTGTCCTTTTTGTGTAATATTCCAATAGATGCCAACATAATTGTTCACTAAAGAGCTGTTATAGCTGTCTTCTCAAAAAAGACACCTACTTCTGGGTCTCTATTTTTCTGGTATTTGTTGCATGTTGAATCACAGTTGTATATAATGAAATACTGGATTGTCCCTTTTTTTAGATTTATATGTGTTGGAAATTTGATTCATGAAAATTGATATGCCATTGTGGTATCATGTTGTCAGGAGAACGACTGTTTTCAGCATCACAAGTCTCACAATAAGCCAGTGTGTTGGGATTTGTCTATTTTCCCAATCGAGTATGTTGCACTCTTCAAATCCTCTTTATCATTACTTACTTTTGTCCCACAGATTTATCAGTTTCTGAGAGCAATGTGTTAAACAATAATAGAGTATCTTAGTATTTATATCTTCCCTAAAAAATGAGTTATTTTTTAGCTAAATCTGCTCTCCTCTATTCTTTCATATGGTAATCATCTGGAATTTTGGTTCGAATGTGTTTTTAATGTCTTGTTTTAAAACTAATACTAAATTAGACAGACGTTTTTTCCTTTCCTCGTGCCTCCTGTTATGTTTTCCTGGGTTCACATTCTTCTTCCTGATGTACATTCTTTATTGGTTCTTTCACTGCAGGCCTGAAGGAAGTCAACTTTGAGTATGTTTGTAGGTCAGATAACGTCTTTCTTTCGTTGACACATAGTTTGAATAGGTTTTTAATTTAGCTTTGCAGTAATTATTTTCCTTTTTTGTCAAGTTATTTAATATTTCTGAGCCTCCACATCTTTAGCTTAAAATGGGAATAAATCCCTAAAATTGTGGCTGTAACTGAGATAATACACACAGAGCTTTCCAGTCACGTTACTTAGAAGAAATTAGTCAATAATGATAACTATTATCAATCATTATAATGATATTATAATAATTATTATATAATAATATTTTAATGTATAATAATGATTATACATTAATTTATATTTATAATGTACAGTATATAATGTATAATGTATGCAATGTATAATAATAATATATTATTAATCATTAGAATCTTCATAGTGTGCATTCTCGGAGAATCACTGCTTCAGATTGAGAATGTGAAGCTCATACACAAAAAGACTGAGAGAGTGCCATGACTGTGACTTTAATTCTCAGCCCTTGAGTATCTTCAGCTGTGGTCATCTGTACAGTATGTACAGATACTGTAACATGTTCCAACAGACCCACTGCAGAACAGTGCAGCCTGCCTCATGCCTGGGATGCGGTGGGCTGCTTGTTGGGGAGCCTCTGCTGTGAGGCTAGTTGGATTCTGTACAGAGAAAGATGAAAAAAGACTCTTTCTTTTCTTTCTGTTTTCTCCCACCGAGTATTATTCACTTTTACATCGAGAGCAGACACTCTCTTCCCAGAGCCTTGGTGTTTCTCTGGGATTCAGGGTTCCCAGACACCTAGTCATTTCAGCTCCCAAGACCCAAGGGGACTGCAGAATCATGTCTCACTCACTCCTCCCATCTTGGCCTGTTTCACGTCACGGAGGACCCATGAGTGGGGAGAGGAGCGATCAAGGAAGATTGATCTGGAAGTCCTGGTGAATCTGAGCTTCAGAGAATGAAGCAGAAAAGGGGAACCTGAGACTGCCAGGGCTTCAGTGGGGGAGGAATATGGAGGAACTGAGAGGGGTGTGATGGCTGCACAGAGTCAAGGGGAGGGATGTTCTAAATTTTCCTAAGAAGGGAAATCTTGCACTGAAGATGGGGATTCGATTTTACATGATGGCAACGTCTGTGCTGGTTTCACCAATTCTGGTGTCCCTGAGGGATGAACTGGTGTGACACCACAGGACAGAAGTTGCAGTCACTTTCAGAACTTAAGGAAGGTGAAACATTTCAGCTTAATCCCTTGTGAGCCAGTCAGGGGCCAAGTCTAGAAAGGCTCAGAACCTGTATCCGACCAATGTGGTTTTGTTCTGTTCCAGTCAAGCTCCTCTGGACCTCAGCTGGGAAAAATGGACCTCAGATCTAGTCAGATCTAGTCATCACAGCTTCCGTAGGTCACCATGAGGCAGGTAATAACCCAGGCATCGTCACTGGACCTCATAGTTACCCTCCTTCTTCCATCGGCAGACAGTGACTTGTGAGGTGAGGAGAGCACATCAGAATGGTCCAGTCAGCTGCCCAGTATGGGAGACTCCAGGGGAAGGAGATGCCAAAGCCACAGAGACCCAATGCCTCCTGTGTCTCCCTCTTCCTTTATTCCACTGAATTTTCACCGTCAATGCTTCTTTTCCTTCCCTTTTCCCTCGTTTGGCTCTCTCTCTCTCTCTTTCCTCTACATGTTCTAGCTTAATTGAGGTATTCACGACATACAGAAAACCTCATACATTTAAAGTGAACAATTTGATACATTTTGATTATAACTTATTGAACCATCACCACAATCAAGAAAAGGAATGCTAGCTTCCCCAAATTTCCTCATGCTCATTTTAATTCCTCCTTCCCTGCCATTTGCAAACACATTCTCATTCCCAGGCAATGAGTGATCTGGTATATGTCCCTATAGATTTTCCTGTATTTTACAAAAATGTTTATAAATTGGATCATATACTATGTACTCATTTTTTACTGGCTTCTTTCACTCAGCATAATTATTTTGAGATTTATGCTTTTCATTGCATGTACTATGAATTCATTCCTATCCCCAACCCTTCCCTGGCAGCACTGTGCACACGCCCGAGCACTTCCCATGTTGGTGTGAGAGCCAATACTAATGCTGCATCCCGAAAAGTAGGAATGCGCCTTGCTGCAACTCTGGGAGGGTTGGCGGCAGCCCTGGACCAGCACATGAATGCTTTCCTGGATGGTTGGAAAGCGCACCATGCCACTGCAGTCCCAATGATTGGCCAATGCTCAGAACCCATGAAGAAGCCCCACCCACGAAGCACAGAGGCTGGAATGAGCATAAGAAAAGGCACCAGCAGATATATACGCACATGCAAATGCTTTCTGAGATGACACAAATACCCATAGTAGTGCTGCGGTCTCACAACTGTGTACGTGCCTCCATGTGGCGACAGCTCTGAGCCCAGTGGGAATGCTTTCCCAGTGAGTGAACACCCACAGTACCCACGCAACTTCCAGCATATGGGGCAGGATCAGAAACACAGCTCATGCTTTCCCCATAGCGGTAGAAGGTGGAATCTACGAGCTGATACTACCACAAATACACAGGCAAAATTTTAGTTCATCAAACAGCATAAGAAACTACAGTAACAATTCAGAGCAGAAGGAAATGACAAAACTCCAGAAATGAACCTTGAAGTCACAGAAATTTACAATCTAAATGACAGAGTTCAAAATAACTGTCATAAAGAAACTCACCAAATTCTAAGAGTGTTCAGACAGTTAAATGAACTCACGAATAAAATTAATGAGGAAAAGGAATACTTCATCAAAGAGAATGAAACTATTAAAAAAAAAAAGCAGAAATTCTGGCTGCCCCACCCTTCTCAAGCCTGGAGGAGTAAGAACATGGGGATGTGGAATACTGAGCAGGGGTCCTTCTGGGTGTGGAAGACGAGAGAGGGGAAGGGAGGAGGCTGAGGGAGATGCTGAAGGGGTTGTTCTGATGTCTGCAGGGGCTCTCCTAGGTGTCTCCTGTGTGAGACAACCCCCTTACAAGTAAGGCCTGACATCCTTTAGGATGTGGAGGGGGGCATGTGAGTGGCAAAGAGGGGTGAACACACAGACCTGGGCGAGGGGGCACCTGCAGGTCTTCACAGACAGCAGCAAGGAGCACATTCACTGCCCTGTGATATCTGACACATGCAGGCAAGAAAGTACCGTTACGTTCTCTCGGTTCTACACTCCAAGGTCTTTTCTTTCTATTTCTTTCCTACTCCACAGCCATCACTCAGGCCTAGGGAACAATCATCTTATTCCTAATCTTATTCCCAGCACCTCCCATCTTGCCTCTTAAGTCTTCATTCTTACCCATGAAGTCCATTTTATCCCCCGTGCTTAGACCAAAAGCTAATTACATCATCCTTCTACTCGCATCTCTCCAGAGTCTTCCCACTGGTCTTAGAACAGAGTCCCAAGTCACTCCTGATCTGGTCCAGCCTGTTTCACCCTCGCCGGTGTGGCTCACACCCCTCCCCCTCTGTTGACTCGGCTCAGCCATCTCTTCTCAATTCATGGACACACCAGGCTCTCTGCCTCAGGGGTTTCCTCATGCGGGTCCCTCTGCCTGAAACGCTCTCTTGAACACACTCCCACCCCCTCATCCAGTCTAACCCTGCAACTAGCTAAATCCAGTCCCAACTCTAGCTCTCAAGCTAAATATCAGTCCTTCTCAAGAGGACTTCCCTGGCCCCTCAGGTTGATTCCCCTTGTGACAAACTCCCACATCACTCTCATCATTAAATGTCTAAAATCCAAATTCCCAAATACAATATAAATTCCATGGAGGTGGGACAAGGTCTCTCTGGTTCTCCAGGTCCCCATGCATGTGGCCCAGGACCTGGTTCATGAGATGAGGAACCATCCCGGTTTGTCTAGGACTGCCCTGGTTTGAACACTAAACGTCCTGTGTCCTGGAAAAACCCTCTGCCTTGAATAAGCGAGGATGTTTGGTCACCATAAATTATACACTCAGAGACTATCTATTGCATACAAGCACATATTCCCCTCAAGAATGTCACAAGAAAGTTAGAATGAAAAATGCACACACACACAATTAGTAGAAGCCAACAACTTAATACAAAATTACTTAACAAGATTCTCTGCAACGTGAATCACCAGACCGTTATTTCAGAAAACTTTCAAGAAACAAAGTTAATTCCCTTTATAAGGCAAGGTGGTGAGGCAAGTCTTTTTGGAGACTAGTGCCCTTCCCTTCAATCTACAGTGTTGCTTAGTATTCCTCTAAATGATTTGAAATGTCATAAAGAAAAAAATGCTCAAAATAAATCTGGCTACTGGCAAATTCAATTTTAAATTTGTTATTAATACAAAGAAGTTCAAATCATCTTTTTCCCTGAATGTTCCTCTATTTCAAATTTTTCTGGAGGATTTATAAGACTTTACAAGTCAAATTGAATGGTTCTAAGGAATGTTACTGACTATCCCTGCTAATATTTAATAGGATGTCTTCTAATACTACATACACATGCAAAACATTTCTATATTTATAATATATATAAATCCTGACTTTTGAGTATTATGCAATGCAAGTAAATCTATATTTTCTACTATAATCCACATTTGCAGTTCTTTACGTTTCTTTCATATGTTCTTATTTGCATATGACTGTACTTACTGAAATATTTACCACCCAGAACCACACACAGCTTACCATCTTTCCCTTGAATATAATCCATCAAATATCAATAATTATTCTCAAGATGGCCTCACTCTCAGTGAGTCCATGTGGTGACAACCCGAGCCCAGGAAACTCCAGTGACAGGCCTTCTGTACAGCGGAGGCTGCCGGAACCTCTTGGTACCAAGTCCACATGGTACTCACCTGGTCACACAGAAATTCATGAATCAGCGGGGACAGGTGGACCCTGAGACTGGTTTCACCTCAAATTTGAGCTCCACGGATGCGTTTCGTGTCTGAGGGGGGAAAAAAAGCGCAAAAAAGCTTTTGAGGCCTTTTATAGGGTGTTGGATAGAAAGGTCACCACATTCACTCTTCTGTTTTTTGTATTACTGATTTAACTGTAACTGTAGGCTGTGACTGGATTTTTCCGATTCCTATCCAGCCTCCTGCTCCCCAAGATGGGAGAAAGCAGCTTCGTGCGGTGTACACTTGAGTCGCTCAACTCACTTGGCTGGACAGAGACTTTTTGGTGACTCGGGATCCTTTAAACAAGCTTGTCAATTAGGGACCCTGTTAGTGACTCGCTGACTTGTCAAAAATTTCCACACTTCATTCAGGGCTCAGGAGATTTTCAGGCCCTGGAGCAGGTCTCTAAACCTCAGCACTACTGACATTTGGGGCTGGATAAATCTCTGTCGGGCTGTCCTGGGCCCTGAAGTATGCTGAGCAGCATTCCTGCTTCCCCCTCTAGACGCCAGGAGCGCCCCCATTTGTAACAACACAAACACCGCCTGCAGACGCGGATAAGCCCCCTGGGAACAAAATCACACAGAGGACGGTGACGGGGACTCTGAGGAGGGGACGGCGGCGCCCGGAGCCTGGAGGAACAGCAGCCTCGGGGGCCCTGAGCGAACAGCCTGGGGGAAACGGGGCTGTGAGGGGATGGAGGGACGCCGGGCCCTGACGGGGCTGCCTGCAGCCCAGGCCTCTCCTTGTACCCCTACCCGAGCCGGGACTGCCCGCCGCTCACCGAGGCCCGCCCCTGAGGGCAAACGTCCACGAGAATCAGATCAGCGCCTAGAATATGGAACACACTGTGATGCCCCCCGCTTGTTCCATGGCGCTGCACGCGCTTCCGCTTCCGGTCTCGGGCGGGCATTCAGGAAGGACGGAAGTTCGGGGAGGACGGACGTTTGGTGCTCCCGGTTGAGGCGGCCTGTGGGGCGGGGAGGGACCACGCACCCCAGAATCTGGGGAGGTGTCTAGTTTCTATAGTGAGTTAGAGGCCGGATCACGGGCTGGATCAGCACCAGGGACAGAGACCAGGTCTAGGGGCGGGGCTGTGGGTGGGGACAAGGGTGTGGGCGGAGACCAGGCTGTGGGCGGAGCCAGGCCCGAACGTTGTGGACAGAGACCAGTTCCAGGGGCGGGAAGAGGCGGCGGTGGGGCTGGAATAAGTCAGGCAGACTTCACAGGGGGAGGAAATGAGCTCCAGGGGCGGGGCTGGAGGCGCAGCTTTCCCTGTACCCCTAGACTGTACAGGTAGCTGGATGTTGAACAACTTTCCTTCATTCCTTTCCCCACCTTTACACAGACTCATAGAATGATGTGTCCATATTTAAAATTATAAATTTTTTGTGCGTTTGCTTTTCTTAATTTCGTTTAAAAATTGGATCATATATTCACATTTCTTTACAACTTGTTGTTCCAAGCCAGTAGATCAGGATATAACGCTATTTTAATTTTAAAAATCTGGGGGGAGGGAGGCCACTACGTCGTAGATACACGTATAGGAAAACTTCAAAGAGTGGTGCAAAGTCAGTAAAATATTCTCACTCTACCACTGTCTCCCAGTCCTTTTGCACAGAGATAAACATCCTTTTCTCCTCTATCCTTCCTGACATACTGTGTATATGTGGGCCTGTGTATATGTTGAAGCCCAAGAGGGATGTCCCCAAGCAAAACCTGAAGCCCATGAATTGTCTCATGCGTCAGAAGTTACTGGAAAGAGATTTAAATTTCCGGTGGAAGGAGATGAACCAGTGATGAATCCAGAGGAAGACAACAAAGAAACAAGAGAATTTTCCCATTTAAAAGGTCAAAGGAAAAAGTGAGAAAGAAAATGTATTCATAATATCTGACGTAGCACATCTCTGGATAAGATTCACATGCTATAAAATGGTAAACACTTAAAAAACAGTAGACATTGAATTTTGATTTATCCTAATTCATTAAATAGTTATATTGGGCAAGGGGAATTATGTTTTTCACGTACGTAAGAACTCTTCATGCTGATTGTTTCAGAGAAGAAAGAAAGTATAAATAGTCAAAAGCTGAAAAATGAAAATGCTGTATGAGTAGCTAATTTAGAAATATAGATTTTCAACCAGAAAGTTAAAGAAGTTGTTTTTGGAACCAGAGTCAAGAGTGGGGAAGGTAGCTTTTCATTATAAGGCTTGAAGTATTATTTGAGAGATGTGCATATAGACACACATACACACACACACGGGAGCCTGAATTTGTATTACAAAGGGATCATCTAACTCTACAAAGAGTTTGTAAACAGGATTCACTTTACAACAGTAGAACATATTTTGAAAACTACAGACTTAAAGCATAAAAAAAGCTGTCATCATCCCGGTGGAAAAATGAATAGGGCATCACTTTCCCAGCGACATGGTGATAAACATTTTACATACATTACTCTTGAGTATTTTCACAGCAACCCATAAGGAAGATGGTATTATTTATCTCCATTTTGCAGGTGAGTAAATTGGTGACAGCATATTGCTAAAATTTTCATATAAGTTCTCAATAGATATTGTTTTATGTTAAAATTGTTTATTGAATTCTCTTTTCATTAATAAAACGATATGTGCCATTCTTACAAATAAGCAAAGTGTGTGTAAAAACAATTTATCAAAGCGACAGTTTTATATCCTTTTGATATAATTAAATATAACAATCACTTTATTATTTTTCTGCTCTCTGCCTCACATCTAGGAAGATACTTCCTATCTTAAAGGCTTACTAGAAAACTCAACTAAAAATCAAGAATCAGGGAATACCCATATTATGCCAGGTTCCTGAATACATGAAAAAAAAGCCATTATAACAAATTTTTGTACAAAAATCTTAGATCATTCATGAACTGATAACAACACAAATCATGATTAGGCAAGGTATTTCTGTAGAATGACAAATATATAAACTTTAGACATTTAGAAAGGTAGTTCATTACAGTAACTAATGTGTATAAGAAGAATGTTTTCAAACTCCCTAAGTGCCAGGAAATCATTTGACAAAATGCACTGCAATATTATTCACAATAGCCAAGAGATGGAAACTACCTAATTGTGCATCCGTGGGTGAAAGAATGAAGAAAATCTGGGGCATCTATACAATGGAATATTATTCAGCATTAAAAAGGAAGGAAATCCTGTATTCAGAATTGATTGCCTGGATCATTTCAGTAGCCATGTGCTTTCTTCCTTAGTCCCCGCTTGTCCATTCGCCAACCAGGAACCAGGGTGATCCTTTTACAATGTAAGCTCCACGACCGCTAGTGGATCCCTAAAAGAGATTTTGGAGGTAGACTGCCTGGGTACCAGCTGTGTGAACTTGGACAATTATATAACCTCTAATATTCCTCATCCATAAAATAGGGGTTAATAGTTGTGTCTCCATGGCATTGTTGTGAGGATTCAATGAGTGAATACATGTCAGATGCCTAGAATGTGCCTGGCACATGGTAAGGCAAGATGAAAAATTTAACTGTAATTATAACTAAATTAAATATTTTGATGGCCTATTAATTAAATTGAACCATATGAAATTTCTAATACTCAACCAATTTGATCCATTATTATTGTTGAATAAATGATAAAACTCAGTCTAGGCAGGCTGTGTAGAGTCAAAAAGGATTGGATAAATGAAAATGTTATTACAATAAATAAGATGAAATAGATTGCTTTGCAATTTACATAGCAGTTTCTCATACTTTGTTTCATTTAATCTCTATAGAATGCTTTTGAGGGTATTATTACCAGTATCTCTGAAGGAGTTACTGACTTGCCCCAAATCACACCACATTATATAAAACAATTAGAGTGGACACATCATTTGGTGTATAAATTCAATATGATATTTTGTTTTCCCTTCATAATATCATCTGTCCTCTCAAGAAAGTGATGAAATAATGCTGATTCCTAGGAACTTAGTCTTAAAGAGACATACTCTCAGATGATAAACACTACGTCTTTGAAACAGGGGTGTTGCGAGAAGAAACTTGGGACCAATGCTTTCTGGGTTTTCAAGTCCATGATTAGAGTTATGGGAAACAGTCAAAGAAGGGAATGGGTGAAAAATAGTCCAGAATGAAAAAAGTTTGACGTATATGTAACTTTATTGATCACCTCAAGATTCTCTTTTTATTTATGGTCTGTGTCAACCTACTAGAATATAAATGGTATTAGAGTAGATCACTGTTATCTTGCAGCAAGTGGTAGGCGCTGAGTAAATATTTATTAAAGGAATGAAAGTGGCCTTGAATACATCTGCTCTTTACTCACCAGAGAACAGCCCCATAGCAGGCAAATGGCATCATTAACAAAATTTTAAAAATCATATCCTTATTAGCTCGTAACCATGGATTCAAGGCTCCCATTTATTTCATACTTTCTAAGTACAGAAGAATTCTGGTGTATTAGGGAATGTTTCCACAGCCTCGCTGTAAAATAAAGCAAGATTTTTTTGGCCCATTCATTGCTGGTTCCAGCAGGGCCCATCTCTATACTTACCTCTAAACAATTAACTATAGATTTGTTATCCCAACAAACAGCGATTTGGTATGGAACCTGTTTTATCAGTGTCATGCAAAAGTAGACATTTGATATGTCTTTAAGTGGTGATATGGATAATAATGTTGATGCGGAAGAAAACTAAAAACTCTCTATGCTCATTGTCAAGTGCCTGTGGGTGAAGGGTATCTTGTTGTCATTGGATTTCAGAACTCAAAAAGACTCATCAACTCTTCATGTTACATGTGAAGAAAATGAGGTCTAAAGAGGTTGAGAGATTTGACCAAGACTAATTACTGAGACTAGAGAGAGATCCTCTGATTCTCAGATGCTCACATTGTCATAAGATCTCCAGCTCCAAACAGCCAATAGAAGCAAGTCTGTTGATTTCCAGCTAGAAATGGTCCCCTTCACTTTTATACTTTCTCTCTGTTAGATGCCTGATCTGCCCTGACAAGCAAATTATCTGAGGTTTACCCTACACTTAAGAAGAGAAAATGCTCCTGGCAAACACTAGTGTGATTCAGTGTGGCAATGGAGAGCACAGTCATGAAAAAATGAGAATCAAAAGAATAAGAGGTAACCACCAATCCAATCTCTGTCCCTATGTGTTTGTTTATTGTTGCTATTATCTACTACTTAATGAAGGAAATCATACGGTATTTGGCCTTCTCCCTCTGACTTATTTCACTTTGCATTATACCCTCAATGTCCATCCATGTTGTCACAAATGGCTGGATTTCATCGTTTCTTATGGCTGAGTAGTATTCCATTGTGTATATATACCACAGCTTCTTTATCCATTCGTCCCTTGATGGGCACTTAGGTTGCTTCCAAGTCTTGGCTGTTGTGAATAAGGCTGCAATGAACACAGGGGTGCATGTACCTTTGCAAATTGGTGTTTTCAAGTTCTTTGGATAAATACCCAACAGTGGAATAGCTGGATCATATGGTAGTTCTATCGTTGATTTTTTGAGGAATCTCCATACTGTTTTCCATAGTGGCTGCACCAGTTTGCACTCCCACCAGCAGTGTATGAGAGTTCCCTTCTCTCCACATCCTCTCCAACACATGTTGTTTCCTGTCTTGTTAATTATAGCCATTCTGACGGGCATGAGGTACTATCTCACTGTAGTTTTGATTTGCATTTCCCTGATAGTTAGTGATTTTGAACATCTTTTCATATGTCTGTTACCAGAGGGGAAGGCGGGAGGGAGGAGGGTGAAAGGGATAATTCGTTACATGTGTGTGGTGATGGGTTGTAATTAGTATTTTGGTGGTGAACATGATGTAGTCCATGCAGAAATAGAAGTACAATGATGTACACCTGAAATTTTTACAATGTTATAAACCAACGTTACCGCAATAAACAAAAAATTAAAAAAAAAAGAATAAGAGGTAAATAATATTAGAGAAGAAGAGAAAAGCTATTATTTTAGTGGGACATAACTTATAAAGTTTAGAACTGGTAAATAAGTGGAGTAATGTGAAAGGAAGCTAGATTCCTATATGAAACATCAAAAATACTGTTATATGAGCAAGAATTAGTTTGAACATGTAAATAATTATTCCACTCATAAGAGTAATGAATTCTTTAAGATAAGTAGTTAAAATAATTGGAACTACACATTAGTTATATGAAGAAGATTATAAAGAGATGCAAAGCATGTAAAAGCTCTGATTAAATGGAGAGATATACTATACTTGTGACTGAAAACAGTGTTTCAAAAGATATCAGTTTTTCAAACATTATTCAGATTCCATATACTTCATATCAACTTTTAAAATGATGCAGTGCTTTTTTTAATAAACTAAATGATATTCATTTGTAAAATAAAACACTGGAACATCAACTAACATTATTCACAAGTAAATCATTCCAAATGGATTATAGGGCTAAAATTAAAAGTAAACCCCCCATGTATAACAGTAGTGGATGAGAATATAGAAGAATATCCATAATCTTAAAATTAGTGAAGATAATCTTAATATATATGCTTAAACATGTCTGGTTGAAAAGAGGAAGGAGAAAAAGTAAAATGGAACATGATATGGTCTCTGATTTTCTTTCAGAGACTTAATCTAGAGAAGAATATTCCAGTCTATGATATTGGATAAAGAAATAGAAATCTGTGATAATTACACAAATAATGAGAGGACATATTTAAATGGTAGCATAATGTATCAGTTAGATTCTGATGTGTAACAAACCATCCTAAAATTTGGTGACTTCAAATAAGAACAGTTTATTTTTTCTCAAGATTCTGTGGGTTAACTGGGCAGTTATTTTGATCTGGACCTATTGGTGGCTCAGCTGGGATTGGATGGTCTAGGTTGGGTTTACTCACATACCTGATTGTTGACTTGAAGCCACCTGGAGTGATGCAGATGTGCAGTCTATCTAGACTCATTCACATATTGATGGCCTCAGGCTTCCCAAGGGCAGCCAGAGAATGACAAGTACCAATAATGAGCCGTGTTTTTCAAGCCTTTTCTCATGTCATTGGCTAATGTCCCATTGGCCAAAGCAAGTTACAAAGCCAAGTCTACCCAGAGTCAACGCGGGATGCTATGACCAAACAGACAGAGGGAGGGGACTAATGTGTGGCCACTTTCACAATCTCTCCCACATAAATTTAGAGGAGAATTAGCATGAATGTTGGTGTATTTGTTCATTTGAATGCCCGAGGAAAATTGTACAAAGCCAAAAGAAACGTAAAGCAAATAGTTAACTGGAGATGTAAGGTAAGTTAATTGGTACATAAATTGGGTCTGGAAAAATGTGATAGTTGATTTTTCAAGTGTATGCAAGTTCTTGTGACCTTGAAAATAACCTACATTTCGATTATTTTCTCCCTGAATGTGTTTTATTCCTTAACTCTTTTGATGTGTTTCTCTCTGGATTTAGGAAAATAACGTAGCACCTGGGAGCAAAGATGCAGCTAATAGACCCACATTGGCGGCCAAGATGGAGCAGACCTCCACGGCCACCATGATCTTGCCCTTGGTACTGTGGTAGATGGGCAGGACAGTGACCCAGAAACTGCAGAACACCAGCATGCTGAACGTCAGGAACTTGGCTTCATTAAAGGTGTCAGGCAGGTTCCGGGCCAGGAAAGCCACAGTGAAGCTGCCTAGGGCCAAGGAACCCAGGTGTCCCAGGACACAGTAGAAGGTAGTGACCTAGCCCTTGTTGCACATGATGATGATATGGCCGTGTTCAGAGTGTGCATCTGTGTCAATGAAGGGAGGAGAGGTTCCCAGCCAGATCCCACAGAGACTCAGCTGGATAAAGGAGCAGATGTGAATGATGAAGTTAGGTGCCCCTGACACCAACCACTGGAACATCCTTCTCCCTGGTCTTCTGACCTGGAAGGCCACAGCCACAGTAATAGTTTTGGCCAAGACTGTGGAAACAGCCACAGTAAAAACAACTCCAAACATGATCGGCTGAAGAATGCAGGTGGCTGTGTTGGCACGACCAATGAAGAGAAGGAGCATAGGGTGAGGGAGATGAGCAGGATATAGCTGAGAGTCTGATTATTGGCCTTGACTATGCGAGTTTCTTGGTGCTTCACAAAGATACCCAGGACCACAGCTGTTATGACAGAAAAACACAGAGCTGTGCAGGCCAGTGCCATCCCCAATGGTTCCTCATAAGCCAGAAAGGTCACAGCTTTTTGGAGGCAGCGATCTCGGTCTCTGTTGGCATTCTGATGATCTGGACGCTTCACACACTGATCCATGTCTGGGGAGAGATGCAATGTCCTCAGCCCAGGTTCAGTCACTCTCTCTTATTCACATGTCCCCAAAGAAGGCATTGGGTAAGTTTAGCCAATTGTCTTCCATTGTTGCTCCAGGCACCAAATAACAGAATGCTCTGCAGAGAACCGTTACCAGTTAATACTGCCCATCTTCTTTATAGTTAAGTAAACAAAGCTATTATACTTCTCAGTATTTATCTTGCATATTCATGAAAGCACATTTTTCTCAGAAAAAAAGCAAAAGTCATCCCTGTCTCTCTGAGCTATACCCCTGTAAGCTATGGCCTAGATTTATTCATTCAATGAGCAAGCAGTAATTGGAAAACTTCCATGAGGCAGATAATATGCTATATTCTAGGGAAACAGAAATGACCAAGTCATAGACCTCACTCCCAGAAAGGATCAAAATGAGACCCTTTCTACCATTTAAAATGATCTCCAGTACATTTCATCTTGATTTCACTTCCACCACTTCTGTTAAGATTTTAGTCACTTCTTTCCTATGTTATCACAAGAACTTTCTACTTTGGTTCCCTGCCCTTGTCCTGCATCACAAGTGATAGTCCTACATGTAAGTGGGATCATGTTTATCCTCCATTGAAAAATCCCACAAACTCTTGGGAAGACCAAAAAGACTGTATAACCTTGGTCTTGCTTACCTCTACTACCTCTGCTCTGATATTTAAGATTCCCAAATCTTCATGTGGTTCTGAAACTGTTCCGTGCCCACTCATCCCTGCAGGTATCAGTACATGCTTTTTCCTTCTACAGGGGCATTGCTCTTTCCTCTTTAAGTCCCTTTAAAATATCTAACTTTTAACGTTTAGAACTACAATCTGCCTGATAATGATTTCTGTGGATGGTGTCAGTTAGGGGTGGCGAGTCATTGTCTTCTCCATGAAGACAGCCAATTTACCCACCATGGTTTATTGAAAAGTCTTTCATTTTCCCACTCCACCTCAGTGTTTCCTTGTAAATCAGTCGTCTATACATGAGTCCTTATATAAACAGTCTGTATCTGAACTTACCATTTGGTTCCGTTGATTTTCTTGTTTATCCTCTTGACGAACCTCCTCTGTTGTGATGCTACCATACTTGATGTCAGGTACAGTAAGTCCTCCCACTCTATTCTTTGTCTTCAAGATATTCTTAGCTAAGTTTTTCCTTTATTATTTCCATAAGAATTTTATCACTTGTAATTTCCACAGAACAGGTCAGCATTTTAACTGCAATTTTGTGGAAGCTGTAGATTAATTTGGACAGTTTTCATATCTGTAGAATTTTAAGTCTGTTCAGTCATGAACTTGGTTTATCCTTCAACTTCTTTCAGTCTTCCTCTATTTTTGTAAATGCCATTCTATAACTTTATGGACAGAAATCTTTTGAAACTCTCATTAAAGTTATTTCTAGGTCCTTCATACTTTTAAGATGTTGTAAATGTCATTTTTTAAAATTTAACATTTCAATGCCTTATGAGTGGTAGATGGAAGCAAAACTTTATATATTAACCTTGTATTCAACTAACTAACTCAGTTAATACATTAATTTATATGGACTTTACCTTTATACCGTAATATCATCTGAAGATAACATCAACTTTTTACTTCTTCCGTTGAAGTGTGCTGAATTACATTGCATGAACCTAATTTGGTCATGATATGTCCTTCTTATAAAATATAGCTAGATTTTGAGGGTTGATTTGATTTTTTTTTTAGGATAAATGAATTTAATCAAAGAAAGAGAGTGGCCTGTAATTTCCTGTCCTGCAATGAATTTGTTAGATCTTGGTAGCAATGTTAAGCTAGTCTCTCAAAGTGAGTTAAAAAGTTTTCTGTTTTTCCTATTCTCTGGAAGAGTTTGAGTAGATGTGTATTATTTCTTTCTTGAATATTTGGTAGGATTCATTAATTTTGTACCAAATAAATAGCCTACAATAATATTTTGTAGGAATGTTTTAAAGTATGGTCTCAATTTCTCTAATAGATATGATATTATTCAGATTTTTCAATTTTTCTTGAGACAGTTTGGTAACTTTTATTTGCCTGGAAATTTGTGAATTTCCTCTAAATTTTCATTGTATCAACATGATGTTATTTATGTTTTCTTCATGTTAAAAATTTTCCATATGATCTGCACAGATTACTCCCTTTTAAGCATTCGTATTTTTTTTGTTGCAATTTTTCTCTGTTTTTGAACACTAGTGCCAGGATTTTATTAAGTATATTTGTCATTTATTAGAATCTAATTTAGTTTTATTTATCCTTTCGATATTTGTCTTTTATTTTGTGAAATCTTCCTCTAATATTTATCATTTTGTGTGTTCTATTTTCTTTGTGTTTAATTTTCTGCTTTTTTCTAGCTTGTGATGAATGCTTATGTGGGAGATCAAAATTTGGCCACCCTGAAATATATCTCTTTACCTTGATTGTTTTCTCTGAAGGACATTTGACCTCCCCCACTAACTGCCTAAAGAATTTGACATGGTGGCTCCTTCCTGGAACAGATCTTCCATCTGATGGCTGTAATATAATGTAAAATAGATGTTACAATAGGAAAGGCACCAACAAGCCCATCTTATCAGAAATTCTGTCTCTCTGGCCACATTCTTTGGATGGCCCTGCAAGGAGTTGCCAGACAGACATTTACATTTATAAGGGAAATCTCCATTTGTAAAGGTATCTCCCTCTCTGTCTTGGGAAGAGGGGGGATGAGCTCATTTCTAGTGACTTATCAATGTGGAAGGTGATGACTTAAATCTGCATAATAACCTTACTCTTGTTTACTGTGCTTTAGTGGTAATCTCCTGTAACTGACTCCCCCCCCAACATCCTCTGTCATTAGCTAAACATGGTATTTAAGACGAAAATTTCTGCTATTGTGTTGAGAAACGCAGTGTCCCTGCTTTCTCCCATGTATACATGTTATTAAACTTGGTATTATTTTCTCCTGCTAACCTGTCTTGTTGATTATTTGGCCAGCCAAAAGAACCTTAAGGGAAAGGGCAGAGGGAGATTCTCCCTCTTCCCCCGACAGTTTTGGCGAGCCAGCCAGGAGAAGCACTGGCTGGTAAGTTGCCTTCTCTGGTTGGAAGACCTGCCTTCTCCCTGGACTACTGCAGATGATGAGATACGGGAACCCCTGATGAAAGCCGGCAAAAGGTAAGACTTCTTACCACGTCAGCCTCCCGGAATCTCTATCTGCGGAGCCCGGCGGAAGGAAATGGTGAGAATTTTTTTCTCTTTCTAAATTTAGATTGGCAGGAGAAAATATTTGGGAAACTAGTTTCTTGGGCTTTTAGTGACTCTTGGTTTAAATTTGGTAGAGTACTCTTGGTTATGATCTTGATCCCTTTTCCTCCCAGAGGTAGTCTCTGTTTTTCTCTTTTGTCTGTGTCTTTTGTCATAGGAAGTAAATACCATAGGGTAGGACGCAGGCATAGGCCCTATAAGCCTGCTGTCCGGGCCGGCCCCACAGACTGGTGAGTTTGCGGGTCTCACCAGACTGGCGTCTACAAACTTTGCTGTGGGTTATTATGCACATGAAGTGAAGGTCATTGCCAAGGGCATCTTAGAAGCCAAAAAGGCCGCAAATTTAAGTGGGCGCGGGTCGAGCAGTTAAGAGCCATTAGGGCGCTCGCCACTTTCAGAAGACTCCCGTGACAGGATAAGTTGGATCACGGAACGGGGTAGATGACACAGGTCCCCCGCCAACTGCAAGAAAATGTCCGTGCAACGACGAGGTACTCTGTAAAGCACACAGTGCCCAACCCCGCGGCATATCCCCCGCTAGGTATTATTCTGGCTCCAAGAGACCTAAGGCGTGACTAAAGCTGTCATTGTGCAAAGAAAAAAACCGGATGAGGTTTTTCCTTCTGTCTTGTTCTGTGTCCTGAGAAAACTTGACTTTGTGACCAGTGAGAATATTCTCCTTCGTCTCCACCATACGGAAGGTGCATTTACCGGGGTGCACCTTGGTGGCCAGTCGAGTAGACTGGGGTTCCGAACTGTCTCTTTGTCCGGCTGTGCCAAGTTCTCAGGGGAGTTTGTCATAAATGGCCCAGTCCATAAGGGCTTTTGTTGTCTTTACCTTCGTTGCTTGTTAGTGCTGGAAAAATCCCATTCCAGTATCGCCCGCCCGGTGTCACAGATTAGCGGGTCTGTGACTGGAGGCGTCCCACACTATTGTGGGAGACCGGAGACACCCTTTTATCCTTACCGCCTGTGCAACGAAGGTCTTTACTTTCTCTGAATATCTTTGGGAGTGAATTCTGTGGATCATGGGGGCTACATCATCTGCGCCCTCACCAGGGACGCCTCTTGCATCCATGGTGAAGATTTATTCTAAGCGTGGAAAGTTACCTCCGGTTCTTTCCTTAAAAAGGCTTATTGGTTCGAGTCACTATTGGAATAAATATACAAGTGAAGATCCTACTCGTCAATGGCCAGACGACGGATCCTTTAAATTGAAAAAACTTCTAAATTGGGGAAAAAAAATGTTTTGAGAGCTCTCACATAATTGCTTAATTGGTACCTAAGAATTAAGGCCAGAAAAAGGAAGGGAAAAATTTGACTAGTCTTAAGACCTTGACTCAGGTTACAATTGAATTGAGAACATGTAAAAGTGTAAGTGTTGATAAGATTATAAAGGTTGGAATGTTTGAGCTAATTTTATACAAAGAGGTTACATCAACTTTGCCTGAGTATGTTTTAAAATGTCTGACTGAGAATGCTTCTCTTGTCCAAAATTAAAAGATCAAGACCTATTGATAAAAATCTTAATGATAATTATGTTTAAAGGTATAAGAGGTGACGAAATTTACATGAAATTTTGTAAGAAAAAAAACCGATGTTATTTCTATTACAGAACTGGTTAACAAAAATAGTAATTTAAATGATGGCTAATTTTATCTCAAGTCTTATGAAGTCTTGTAGGCAATCTAAATAATTATTAGGAATAAGTAACTAAATAGTTGTGAAAAAGATAAATGTTGGATGAACTTTAAACAATAATTATGTGTTATGGTAGTTACTGCTTCCAAACTCTTTTTGGTGACTTAAAACTTTAGAGTTTTGTTAAAATTTATGATAAAAGATTCACTGAGTATCATCATTTCCAAATAACATAAGATATTAGACATTGATTGCTAAATGTACGTTTGTCTACTTTTGGCTTTTCATTACAGGAAAACTAAAAGATGTTTTGGGTCTATTGATAAACATGTGTTTTATTAAAAAATTATACTATAAAGTAACATATTTCTAGAAGTTATGAAGTGTTTATAAATTTTCCAAGCCACAAGATACTAATGTAAAAGAAAGTTTATAATGGTTTACTTAGTTTTTACTCACAAATTAAGGTTTCTAAGGGTTAAAATTTCTAATTAATATATGTGATTGAAAATTAAGAAAAATATGTCTGTGTACAAGGAAAGTAAGATGTATAAAGGTACAAAGAATGGAAATATTTGGTTGATTAAGAAAGATAAATTTGTCCTCAAGTACTAGAAGGGAAAAAAAAGACATGGGACAAATTCTGAATGTAAAAAGAAAGTTATAGAAGGTTTGTGGAAGAGGAATTCTGGAAAAGGAGTTTTTGCATGGTCAAGTTGGCTAAGATTGAAATGAATTTAATTAAGTAAATGAGTTTTAATAGCAGAAGTAAGCTGGTGCAAAATTGAAATTTCTCGTAAAAAGATAATTTGCTTAAACTTGATAAAGAGGTTATAAAAGATTTTTCTTTACCTTTGAGTAAGTCTACCTAAAAAAAAAAAAAAACCGTTAAAATAATTTCCTATGTTCAAAAGACTGAAGTCTCTCTATTAAGGCTTTTTGGACTGTTAATGCTATGTTTGCTTTGACTGTTTATATTTTTGACAAGCTCCCCCAAAATTCATATCTTAAAGTCTTTTTTTAACTTTTATTTCTTTGAGAATTTTCAAAGGGCCCTGGAACTTCTCAAAGAAATTTGCTCTCTTCCTATAAGGGGAAAGATACTAGACTTATTAGGTTTATTCAATATGTTCAATTACATGGAAAGCATTGTCAGAACAGTGATGATAAGCCTGCTTAGGTGCTATTATGTGGGCAAATGTTATTGATATAGGTGTTTTAAAATTGTATAACATTACTGAAATTCTGATCTGTCCTGATTATCAGTCATAATTCTGGTTATTATTATTTTAAAGTGTTGTATGTCACAAAATTAACCAAATTTCCTTGTCAATTGCCATTTTGAGGTCTTGTTGTTTACAGACTTATTTCTTTGCTCTAATGCTTTTGCAAAATGTTTCCACTTCAGAAAAATTCATGGAAAGGACTCTGACATTTACACTGGAGTACAGGTTTCTGACAAACTTTCTGATCATAAAACTGAACTTGGTAAAATATTACAGAAATCCGATGGAGAAACTGATGACTTCATAAAGCCACTAACAAAAAGAGTGGTATCAAGAATGGATTACACAGGACTGAATAAACTGATAAGGATGCTTATAATTTTTATGATTTTTCATTTGAAGTATTGCTGAATTTGTAATGTTTTGTTTTTTCAGATTTAAGAAAAATTTTTTCTCTTTTCTCCCGAGATAGCTATGACTTACAGCAATTTAGTAAATGATATTTTTTTTGTAAGTAAAATTAAAATATTTATCTTTTTCTCTCTATCTGATCCCTCCAGGATTTGGAAACTCTTAGTGAGTGAATATTGTTGTTTTCATGGCAATATAGTTATTTGCATAAGTTCAATAAGAATCTGTTCTCCTTATAACAGGACACAATTGGAAACACTGGTTATATTACCAAGGCTGTGACTGGAACATCATATATGCGATATAACCATATAGCTTTTGAGGAATGAAGATTGGACTTTATGGAATAAAGCCACGTGGAAATATTGGCCTGGTACCTTTATGTTCCAAGCAGCACTTACCAGGATAAGTAAAAAATGTCACTTATCTGGCAGGTACAAGGAACCTCAAAATATTTTGGGGGAACCTCAGAAGAGAGGAATTCACCCAAATCTGTAGATATTGCAGGCAACGTCTGATGATAAAATCCTTGGCTTGGCTTTCCTGGCCTCGAGAGACCTTTAAAGTTAAATCTGAGATTCCTTATAAAAAGTTCCAGCAAAGCAGGTTTAAAAGAGCCTATGTGATCAATTGCTATTCTTGCTGTACTTATGTAAATAATTGGGCCAACTCTATTAGATCTAGACTTATTTTACAAACTAGTTAGTTTTAATTTGGCTATCTTAATAAAAATGAGGGTGATTTTAGAGAAAAAAATTATATTTCAGTAAAAACTATAGTATACATTTCTAGATATTAGATCCTAGTTTTGTTAATTGTCTTTTGAGGTTTTTGTTTTATATCTGTTGACGGGACTGGATCCTGATTTCTTCTAGTCTCCTGAAATATCTGGCTACAGATATCCAAACTAACGTTTTTGATTTTTTTTCCATCATTTTCATTTAAAATCACTGAAAACTGAACCTGCCCTTTTTCCTGAAGCCTTACAAACTGAAGCTGATGGACTTGATATAAACTTGAGATGACCTGACGACACCATCTGAGACATTTTAAACTGCAAAAGATGCTTTGACGCTGACATCTAAAATTCTTCTTCACTGGCAGTCCTCTGAACTCAAAAACTGCTTTACAACTTACTCTAACCATTAACCTTGTTTTTCTTTTATAGAAATGCTTCTATTAAATACTTGATTGCTTGCTTCCACAATATAGGCGTGACCTTGAGAGCCCACCTGCATCACCACCTACCTTCCAAAAGGAACTTAATTGAACTGATCTATTATCAGGACTAAGAAATGTGTTCAGTGAGATGAAACAATCTACCAACACAGCTTCTGGACTATGAAACTTCTTTAAGTTTCAAAAGGACTGTGAAACTTTTAGTTTCAAAGGCGGGACTGTGGGAGATCAAAATTTGGCCACCCTGAAATATATCTCTTTACCTTGATTGTTTTCTCTGAAGGACATTTGACCTCCCCCACTAACTGCCTAAAGAATTTGACATGGTGGCTCCTTCCTGGAACAGATCTTCCATCTGATGGCTGTAATATAATGTAAAATAGATGTTACAATAGGAAAGGCACCAACAAGCCCATCTTATCAGAAATTCTGTCTCTCTGGCCACATTCTTTGGATGGCCCTGCAAGGAGTTGCCAGACAGACATTTACATTTATAAGGGAAATCTCCATTTGTAAAGGTATCTCCCTCTCTGTCTTGGGAAGAGGGGGGATGAGCTCATTTCTAGTGACTTATCAATGTGGAAGGTGATGACTTAAATCTGCATAATAACCTTACTCTTGTTTACTGTGCTTTAGTGGTAATCTCCTGTAACTGACTCCCCCCCCAACATCCTCTGTCATTAGCTAAACATGGTATTTAAGACGAAAATTTCTGCTATTGTGTTAAGAAACGCAGTGTCCCTGCTTTCTCCCATGTATACATGTTATTAAACTTGGTATTATTTTCTCCTGCTAACCTGTCTTGTTGATTATTTGGCCAGCCAAAAGAACCTTAAGGGAAAGGGCAGAGAGAGATTCTCCCTCTTCCCCCGACACTTAGAACTGAGAACTTCAACCTTTCTATATTATACACAATAATATATAAATATATATAATTTAGGATTATACATTTCTCTCCAAGAATAGTTTTAATTCCACCCCATAAGATTTGATGAATTGTATATTTAATTGGAAATACATTCTAATTTCCATTGTAGTTTACTCATTAATCATGGGTTGTTTACAAATGTATTTGTTAACCTCCAAGCATGTAGAAATTGAAGTTAGTGGACTTAGTGTTCTTTAGATGAGCATATGGAACATATTCCCAAAATTACCATGTGCCAAATGTGCACATGGAAGCTTTATCCAAATTGACTATATGCCAGACTATATCATCAATCTCAGTATATTTCAAAAAAAAAATTGAAATGATACAAATGATGTTGTGAAATTAAGCTTCATATCAATCACAAAAATAAAATGAGAAAATGCCACCATTGAGGGGATACCAGCATTGCACCATTTAATATCATAAAATATGAGTAATACCAAGATGTTAATTATCATATAAAAAATCTTCAGTGTTGGTTTTCTGTCCCTCTTCTACTTCATGACCCAACTCCCAAGCCCACATTGTCTAGGTTCTAGTCATGTTGAACCTTTTCTCAGCTCCCGAGAATATTAAATGCAGGACTAATTTGCCATTTTTTGCCATGTCTAAGAATTCTACCAAGAATTTATTACGCCTTCATTAGTCTGATATAATACTAATACTACTGACACTATGAAGAAGTCCATGACACTTCCCTACCCACAAACATATATACTATCACTTATTTCATCCCATGGGACTCTGCGTACCTATATTGCAGCCCTATGTCACCACCTTGAATTCTCCTCACTGCCTGTTGTCTGCTCTACTCACCTGTGAACTCTAGGACATCAGAGAACAAGATGTATGTACTCATTGAAGGAAGCTGTACCGTAAGCACATTGCATACCATGAAAATACTTACTTCTTAAATCAAACACAAACTTTCTGAGCTCCTGCTCTGTGCCAAGAACAGCACCAGACACTGGAAAAATAAGGATTTGTTCAATGTGATCTAAACGTAGCTTTAAAGAAGCTGAAAAGTAAGGAATTACAATACCATGTGTTAGAATCCATGCGAGAGATTTAAGTTAGGTTACTGTAGAGTGGTCAGAAAGGGTTGCCTTGAGATGATAATGCCTGCAATGATGCTAAAATGAGTCAAGCAAGCTAGTTCAAGGTAGAGAGAGGGTGTATCATTTTGGGTGGAAATAATAAAAAAAGTTGACATTTTTGGCTATAAAAGTTAAATTACTAAGTGGAGGAAGGATACATTTGGACTCTGCAGTCCTCATCCAGAGCTTTCCGTTTCTTTGGGAGAACGGTGCATACAAAACAGAGGTGGAGAGCCAGCCCTGATTGCCTAGTGGTGAAAGTTCAGTGCTCACCACTTCGGTGGCCCAGGTGGGTTTCCTGACAATGGAACCACACCATCTCTTTGTGAATTGCCATGCTGTGGTGGTAGCTCACATAGAAGAAATAGAATGATTTACAACTAGGATATACAACTATGTACTAGAGTTTTGGGGACAATAATAAAAGAGGAAGTTTGGCAACAGATGTTAGTTAGCTCAGGACAAATGATTCACTTCAAAAAAAATAGAAGTGGAGAAAATCGCTGCAAGGCATATACTCCCCTATCTCATTGGAAATCTCATTCTCTGGGCAGGAAATGCAGTCAAAACAACAGGCAGCCTTGCTCTCCTGAGGGCTCTACCTGAATCCCAGACTGCAACTCTCACTGCGTACAGAGTGTGGAGTCTGGAGAAAATCAGATACCACTTGGTAACAGCTGTGACTTTTACCTAATTTTCCAGTAACTAGAGTGTTTTAGAGTATTGGGCCTTAACAAACTGAAGATTGAAATATCTAAATCCAATTCATTGGTTGGATGCCATGCTTACCGTATGATATAAAACACTGGTAAACCTCAGACGTATTGTGGGTTTGTTTCCAGAGCATAGCAAAAAATCAAATATTGCAATAAAGCGAGTCACAACATTTTTTTGATTTCCTAGTGCATAAAGAAGTTATGTTTACACTATACTGTAGTGTACTAAATGTGCAAAACATTATCTCTAAAAAACATGTACATAACTTAATTTTTTAAAAAATTTATTCCTAAAAATTACTAACCACCTTCTGAACCTTCAGCAACTTGCAATCTTTTTGCTTGTGAAGGTCTTGCTTCGATCTTGGATTATTTGTAAAAGAAAAAATTACTTCAGTTGGAAGTGAATTGTTAAATTCCCATATGTGGCCCTCTATGAAGCTCTGAGGGGGCACAAAACCCCAACAAGATTTTGGTTATTCATGTGTGGTGTGAGTAATTGTGATTGGGTTCCACACATCTCAGTAATTCCTGTGGCCCACTCAATCACCTCCTCAGATAAAAACAATTCCTTACCACGTGGAGCATGTGGGGAATATTCTCCTCCTTTCACCTTCAGTCCAAAACCTTCTGGAAAATTCCAAAAGTTGAGAAAGGTGTACTCTGAATCTGATTTTCCTTCTTTGGCAAAATTCACTGAGTCACCAGCAAGGATGTTAAATTCCATGTTCCTCAGAAAGGGGTGCAGCTAAAAGAGACATATCATCCTGTGGGGAAGTGGGCCCGGGTGTTAAAAAGAAAAACCTTGAATTGGGGAAAACTTTTCGTTGTCTGTAATCCTTGTTACATAATGTAACTTTATTACAAGTATCCAATGAAGTAAAACAAATGAAAGCATATGGAGAACTACAATATCATAATGTTTCCAATACATCAGTTAGTTTCAAGAGAAAATGCCTAAAGACAAGAATATCAAGATGATCAGTGGTGATAGGATTCAGACAAATCTCAAGTACAAAGTCCAATCTAGCCAAGCTCATGCACTCTTTGAATTTTCCCAGACCATCAATCTGCAAAATGATGTTAGCAATACCTAAAGTGGTTGCAGAATTAAATGAGATCATTTATGTAAATTATTCACCATCATGTTCAGAAACAGATAGGCACGGAAAGGACAAATTGTCTTCTTGTCATTAAGGAGCTGCATGGGAGAAGGCTGGATAATCCCTATTGAAACATTAGGCATGCAGGATGTTGGGATCCATTGTAACACAAAGCATTGATATTGACTCATAGTCCACTTCCTCCTTGCCACTAGAACCTTCTTGTTGATGACTTACAACCCAAGACTAGATTTACCTCCTAGGGAGTGAAACAAGTACAGAAACTCCTGTGCTTTTCTTGAAGAAAGAATCCTAACTGCTTGGTTTGAACACCTGTGGAACCCCATAAGAACGTCACTTTAAGAGTGTACATGCTGTTATGCAGAAGAGACTTTACCTGCCAGGGAGAAATCACCAGATCTTACCCGTTTCCCATTGGCTGAATTTCTGCACGTTGAAGAAAATCTCATGAAGGCTCCAGGCCACAGCATACACAGCATTGTAAAATTGTAACTCCATTCAGTCATGATCGTGTCAAAAATCTGCCAAGGCAACTATCCCAAGGAGGCATTGGGTAAACAATTCTCCAGTGTTTTATAGTCAGGCTCAGAAATGGTGCAAGGAATAAAGGGGTACCGCAACCTAGTGAGGTAAATGTCTTCTGGATATTTGGAAGGGTTAACTTTCTGGATAAAATTTTCAAAGCCAGGAACCTCACTACGGTGGTGTCAAAAAATGAGAGTCCCATGGAATGAGTCAAGCATGAAATCTCTCTCACTGTGGATAAAATCCCACTCTGATGTCGTGACCCAGATTTTCCATATCACTAAATACTCCCAAGTAGACAAGCTCAAGCTTACGAGAGAGTCGGCATCACCGTAAATGATGACCACATTCCCTTCTGTTTCCTTTACTTGCAATCATATGGCCAGGTCCTTGAGGAATATGATCTTTCAGTGACAGAGATCATTTCCACAAAGGCTGCACAGATTCCATTCCGGTCCATCTCTTCTCTCAAGTCTGAGAGAAACTCAACACCTTTCTTGTCTTCCGAGATGACCAGCCCCACCCAGGTCCTACAGAAATGAAGCAGCAAAGAGTCCATGCCAATGGCTAGAGATGTGTCCCTGGGGGCCAACTGATAGAGAGATGGAAACTGCTCATCATCATTCAGGATAAAATCACAAGGACCATATGTAAGCTAAAATGAAAGACAATTGGAAGCAATTGTCTTCAATTGCTTGAAGGAATTGACGAGGAAGCAATTGACGAGGATTGGCAAAAACCACACTCTCAGTCCTGAAGGCTGTTCAGCAACACCTGGAAGTAGTAGAAGGGGACAATTGGTCATTTCATTTTCTAATCATTTTCCACTCCCTGAAAGCTTTCTAGAAAATAAGATCAGTAGATTTCCAGGAAACTGCTTTGTCTCCATCCCCCTCAACCTTCTCTCTACTCCAAAGAAAGGAAATGTCATACCCCACCAAGTTCCTGTACACATAGCCTTTGAGATCATATCCTTTGAGACATGCACAAACCCAGTCTCCTCCTCTCCTCCTATTTAGACACCTGAGAATGGCACCAAAGGAGACATGGTTTCATCTTTCGCCATCCCACCCAGCCTTACCTGTGGAAATTTGTACAGTTACAACAGTGTTCCAATCTGGGCAGAAATTGCCAATGTGGTTCCTGTAAGGACCTCTAGAGACTTGCTCTCTCTCCTGCAGTCTTTATTAGGGATGTCCTTGCCCAACCTTGAGAGCCAAATCAGGGAACTCTCCAATGTCCTCAGTTCACTGGGCAGGGCATTATAGAGATCAAATCCCAGAGACATGTTGGGCAAAATATGAGGGTTCCCGTTGATTTCCTCAATGGCAAAAACCAAGGCCAAAACATACTGTTAGTTCTTGTACTGAAACCTGCATAGAGGGGTAGGGATCCTTAGGGAAAATACTCAAAATGATTTCCTTCAAATGCAATACAATGACTTCATTAAAAGGAATTTGCTATTGACTCGAACGTCTGTGGCAATTGATGGCTTTCCTGAAGCCTTATAATTTATAACTAAAGAAAATAACCTGACTCTAGCAGTGGAAGGTCCTTAGTGAATTCCACACTCATGAAGGAAACTGGTTAAGTACACAAAAGAAAGTACAATGAATGGAAAAACAGATCACATTCAGAGTAGATTTGTAAATGGCTCTTTGGTTCAGGAGGTAAAATGCTTGTTTTTATGAGCACACCATTAACTCCTTCTTAGAAGAGCAACAATATTAGCATGAGATTGGAGATAGCCTTGTGTAGGAAGAATAATTGCAACTGAAATACATGTGACAGTCATAGACGCATGACATGTGCAGGTTGAGAATGGTGCAACAGAAAGCTGTCACTCAAATTGCCTAAGCCTCTGCCTCCTCAAACCTGTGCATCTGCCACCATCAAAAACCAGGAAACTAAGGTGAACTTCAGAGATCCAATGAAGGAGGAATCACCAACAGGCAGGAACAATTGAAAGAATCTAGATGGAATCAAAGGACTAGAAACACTTAAGAATCTGAGAGACACAGCATTGTAAAGTTTAGAAAGCTTTTCATTAATTTCTTACTTAAAAATATTAAATTAAAATTAATCATTAACATCTTTAGCGGTACCTATTCCTGATAGCCCATATTGTCTTCATCTTCTCTACAGACTTTCTACACACAAATAACTCCTAAGAGTATGAAAATTCTTTGCATTTCTATTGCCTGGGTTCTGTAAGACCATCAAGAATAAACAGAGCAGTCACTTGTACTTATTTCAAGTGTTCTATTATTTGAGGATTGATTAGTACCCTAGTTCATGCTCACTGATTGTTAATGCTCCCCGTGTGCTTGTGAAGAATAGGTGTTCTTCACTTGTTGGGTATAGGGTTCGATGTGTATCCACTAAATCAAACTTGCTAATTTGTTTTTTAAATACTCTATTTATAGATATATGTTATTCTTTGTCTCAGAGGAAAGTTGAAATTCTTCACTATAAAGATATATTATTTCTACTTCTCCCCTTCCTCTGCCTCATTCTCCTATATTTACCCCTCCTCCTCCTTCTTTTTCTTCTTGTCTTCTCCTCCTTCTCCTTCTCCTCCTCTTCCTTCTTCTCCTCCCTTTCCTAGTTGAGGTTATATTATCTTCTCATGACATCGTGTGTAGTATAACAACGACTATATCTTCATGATCATTTGAACTTATATACCAGTGAGAATTAAACACTAAATTCCTAATGATGCTTTTTTCCTCATCTGTTTTATTTCATATTATTATAGCGACCCTGCATTGATTTTTGATTGGTATTTTCCTAGCATATCTTTATATCTTCTATTCTATTTTGAATTTCTAGTTTTCCATGTTTTTTAGTCTTCACAAGTCCTGTAAACATGACACAGCTACATTAGTCATTGTCCCATCTAATTTAACAATCGGTATTTAACTAGAGAATTTATTCCATTTACATATGTTGTGATTATTTATGTCCTTGTTTTGTCCCCACTATCTATATGTTTTCCTTCTATTTTTTACACAAGTTTTATTATGTTATTTCCCTTTAAAATTTATTGATTTATACTTCTTTTCCATATTCTATTGTGTCTCCTCTATTTGGGTGAGAGTTATATTCTCTACTTCTGTTTTACCACCAGCCCAGATTGCCTGAAGTGGATATAGTTTCTCATCTCCTGAGAAATTTATAGACCCTTTAACTTTCAGTTTTACCCTCATGACTCGTTTTTGTTGTACAGTATTTTATTTCTCCTTTTTATTTACTCTCTCTCATCATCTCCATATCTACCTTATCTGTCATGTTTTCTAGTTCCTTGTCTTTCTGTGCTGCATTCTGTTTCCTTCAGAATTCAAATTTAGTTTTATATTCTCTCTTCTGTTTTAGAACCTATCTATGGAGCTTTAAAACTTAACAGTTATGTCTTTTTCATCTCTAAAAGTTCTATAAAGTCCTTTGCCAAATATGTCAGATCATTACTAGAGTCTCCTGTTTGATTTTGTTATTCCAATTTTTCTGGTTCCATTTTCTATAAACAGTTTATACACAGTTATTTTATAAATTGAAGTTGGTAAATCTAATATATGAAGTTTCACTCTTTAAGTTTATTGTTTTATTTTTAATTTTCTTATGTGTTGATTACACTTATCGACAATGGCATCTATTCCATATTGGTTTGGTGAACTTTGGTTAGGAGCTCATTTTTGTATGATTTTAATGTGTACAGAATGTAAGGCTTTAGTTTACATCTTTTCCTCCAGAGAAAAATGTCACTGGTTTTGGCTCACAGTCGTGTGAGCTGACACGAAACTAAGTGACATTTTTGTGTGACTCACAACTAATCTGTGACTCCCAGATTCATTCACTCAAGTCACTTGTGACAAAAAGACAAATCGTTTCATGAGAGGAGCGTGCTGACCTTTGACCACTGGGTGAATCCAAATTTGTCTAGTGCTTACAGTTTCCTTCTTCTGTCCTTTGAGATTTGGCTTACTTCATGTGAACTCAAGAATGCAATAAAATTATATTTTATGGAAGATATAGTTATGTGGAGGGAAACCTCTTCAAGGTATCTAGTCCTCCATACTCATAGTATTTCATTCTTTTGTGTACTCCTTTGGATTCCTTTCTTTTAATAGAAATTCGTTCTTTCATTTGAAAAGAAAATAAATGTTAAAATCAAATGTGTGAGCTTGGGGCATAGAAATAATTTACATGCTATTCAACAAAATACATTTATGATATAGAAAGTTTTACAAACCAGTGATGTATGTATGGATTAGGTACATTAAACTTAAACTGAGAACCTCTATTTAGAACATATTTAATCAAACTTTAGGAGAAGAATCATTGAGAGGCACACTCGAGGACCATTCTGTTTCTGTGAGGTGTACACATACGATACATATACCTGATGGTCAAGTGACAAGCCATGATATGGCCAAATGTAGTTCAACTTAGTTCAGATGTGATATGATCAATTAAACTTGAAGAAGGGTGAATGTCCAGAATGTCCAAAAGCCCCATGTGTTTACAATATTAGAGCGGTAAATGCTGAGAACAAGGAAGAATGTTGCAGGTGTTGTAAAAATACATTGCAATCTCTAAAGAGCAGAGAGCAGCATCCATATTAAACTTATTGCAGATTGTGTGAGTTTTCTGACAATAAAGCACCCCTTTCTGAGGAAAAATGAAGAACTTTTGTGTGTCAACTGGGACCTCCAATTGCTGAGGTGGAGTTAGGATTACAAGAAGTTTATTGAAGCATAACACCTGTGAAGAATCAAAGGATTGGGGAGGGACAGCCCTCACACTGAGACACGGATTACACTGCCTGTGAAATGAAAAAAAATAAGGAATATCAGACAGGGGAGCTTCCAATCACAATATGGAGATGCCAGTCCTTCAGCCCCACTCGAAACCTACTGAATCAGAATATCTGGGGTGGGGTCCAGCACTCCTTCTGTGTTTTAACAAGCCCTGCAGATCATTCAGATCCTTAATCAAGTTTGAGGATGACGGGTTTCAAAAAAAAGCACCACAACAAAGAAGTGAACACTGAAAAAGTAAAACAATTGTCTAAGTACTTTGTGTTAATGTGATTTATAAAAAATGCAAAATACAGACAACTTAAAAAATGTGCAGAAAATTTAAAACCATCTTGACACAAGTGCTTAATCTATACCTAGAGACACTGGATTTGGAGAAAAAGAAAAGAAGTAAAATACTAATTACTTTTTCATCTAACATTGATGAGTCAGTGAGGCAAGACTTCAGATTCTGGGTTCTTCTTATTTCTCAAATTAAAAATATTGTAAAATAGAGTCCAGCCTTGTGGTGTAGTGGTTAAGTTTGCATGCTCTGCTTTGGTGGCCAAGGGTTCATGGGTTCGGATCCCTGGCGCGGACCTATGCTTCGCTCATCAAGCCATGCTCTGACGGTATCCCATATAATGTAGAGGAAGATGGGCATGGATGTTAGCCCATGGCCAATTTTCCTCAGCAAAAAATAAAATAAAATAAACCTAAAATAGAATAGGAAAAGGTCTATATATCCAACATAGTGAAGAAAAGTTTAATAAGAAAAATTACTTTAAATGGAACAAAACTAGGAAAAAAGAAAAAAAGCGAAGTACAAAAAAATGGAATCACAGAGATAATGCTACGTATATCAGTTATACTATACTGAAGTTACTTAAATCACTTTTTCAATATTGAAAGTTACTCTACATTCCACGAAGATGTAGGAAACTAACACTGAACATAGATGCTGAAAGAAAGGGGATTGTCAGTAATAGTCCATACACGTGCTCACAAAAGTAAAGCCACAACTAATATGAAACTTTTATATATGAATGTGTATAATGGTACACATATCTAAAGGCAAAAGATTTAGGGACTAAAAGATGGTTAGCAGTCAAAAAGTATATGTTCAATCATATATTAAAAAAAGAATTTTAAAAATATGAAGTAAAGTGAACCTAACTACAACAATAGTAAGAGTATTCAACTAACATCTCAGTCTTTATCTAAAAAAAAGTCAATATAGGAATCGTATATGTTGTTAATCTTGGTTTATCATTAATTATTTTGGAGCACACACACACATATGCCTGCATATAAATCTCAAACTTCCTACTCTGAAGCAAAGAAATAATATTATTATAAAATTAGGTCCTATCCTCGTCCAGCAAGCAATTTCTACATAGTAATCATTTCCTGAAACCACCAGAAGAGAGATACATGGCCAACCACAGAAATTCTGACTCAATAGCTCATCAGAGGAACAGGCAGATTTGAAATCCAGTTCCGTAACCAACTTGCACGCAAAAATGCTCATTAACTGCCAACGTATCTTAAACAAATCAGACAATTTATAAGCCAATAATCACTCTCATGAATAACACTTTGGTGAAACAGGAAATCAAACCAATGATTAGAAAGGAGTAGCAAGGAGCCCTGGAGAGAGAGGAGAGAGAAAGGAAGAAGAGAAGAAAACTGTCTGTTCTGAAAGAAAATATCTGAGTATTAAATATCTTGAATAGTAAATAAAAATGAAAGTGAATTAAACTCTCAACTCAAAACAAGGAGAACGGAGAAAGAAAACATAAAAAAATAATTTGGAAAAAGAGACTGAAGCAGAATTAAGAGTATAAAATAAATATAAAATAAGTTCAGAGAAAAAGTCATCAGTCACTCTAATTCTTTGGGACGCTCAATAAAATAGGCATCATTCAGACAAGTCTGATAAAGAAAAACTATTTGGGGAAGACAAACATCAACATTAGGTGAGAAAATGGGACCAGGAGCAAAGTCAGAGAGAATGTTGTGCATCTGCACATGGAGATGTCTTTGGGATCGCAATGATAAAGCTGCTTTTTAAATGAAACTGGAATTACTCAGACTGGCTCAAATAGAAAATAGAAAGTTATACAAATGTTCTTTATGGGTTCCAGATAGTTTTTAAGAAAGAAAACTACAAATATATGGTGGGTTGGATGTATTTACAGATGAATTGTTTCTAAAACTTAAGAATAGATATTTACTCTACCAGGAAACTCTTCCAGAATATAGAATAAGAAGATATATCTCTATTAATTATGAACTTAACATGAGCCTGTTCCAGCATCAAAAAGAAGATGTGAGCAAGGAATCATCTTAAACAAACATTAGAAATTAGATAAACTTTTAATATCCTCACATTTAATGTCCTCACATTTCTGCCAGGAAAAAAACACAATATGCTCATGAAGTATATAAGGCATTTGATAAAATTCAGGATCCACTTCTCTAAAACACATTCTTTTTGTAGGACACTTCCTTAACATGCTTTTGAAAAATTAATTACACCAAAACAAAGCCCTCTCGAGTCCATGCTTAAAACAAAGACACTAAATCACAACTACAGACGGGTGAGGGGCAGGCACACAGGATCACCCACACCCAGGGGCTCCTCTGTACAGTCTGGGATTCTCCCCCCAACAGATCTGAAGGTAGAGCACTATACAGCGGCAGATGAGACAGAAGGAAGGGCAGAGACAGTGGAGTATGTTGGTGGAGAGTGCTGTCTCATAAGCTCCCAACACTAAAAATTGCACACTAAAAGGAAGAAAACTGGAAAATATAAAAACACTGTTCTTCTCTTTGAAGTAAGCAACAAAGTCAGTGGGACGAGACAGAGATAATAATGGACAGTTCTGGGAAGGTGGGGATGCCGGGGAAAGACAAGACAGGTGATGCAGAGCGCCTTGGTGTATCCATCCACAGATCCTATAGGCATCATTCATCATAATAATCAAGCAGAATATAATAAAGTGGCACTTACCACTGCAAAGTGACATCCTTGCTAGGCTTCTTGATCCCTCTGTGTAAGAAATAAGTATAAAGGGGGAAAAACCCACCAATAACCACATCTCCATCCCTGTATTCACTGGGTTACATTCTCAAAAAGCTGTCAGGATAAGCAAAATGATACACAAAGAGAGGGAACTGCAGCAACAGGAAGAAGAAAATCAAAAGGAGCATCTTAGAAGCTTCTGCAAAGCCCTGTGTCTGCGTGAGGTGTGAGACAGCAGAAGCAGATGTGGAACATGCAGCCTAAGGAGATATCTACACATGTCACGTATAGTAACAAACACACACATGCAGACATATGTGGTTTTTGTGGACTGAAAAAGCAATTCTAATGCCCTCTGACTCCTTTCAGCAGTCTCTTCCTCTCCCCTGGTGAGATCCAGACCCCACTCTGCCGCGGGGCTCTGCATTTGAGGTCCCGTGTCCAGTTGAAAAACACCAGTTGGAAAACATGTTTGAGGAACATCCTCTCCAGCCTTAGGCACTATGATTTCATCCATGTCCATGGATAGTAAGGCTCCAAGGACGACCTCCTCTTGGACAGATGGGATCCCAAACCTTTGTCAACAAGCTATCCACATGAATGCCATTTGTGATGTTGCAAAATAACTGCATCAGAGGATGTGATGTCAAGTGTAAGGTGAAAGGTTCAGAAAGTATCCATGTCAGTCAGGGCTCAGCCAAGAACATTGCAGCATCTCTCCTTCCAAAGTCAAAGATAGGCAGGGGCAGCTTCATACACCCAGGGCCGAGGACAGCCACAGGACATTCCATGTGGGACCCATGCAGGGCTGCACACCAATCATGAGTGCAGAAACACCACAAGCACGTGAGTCCCTGCCTGGAGAAGCAATAGTCAGGCTGAATTCAGAAAATTCCAAATCCATAGCTCAAGATCAATGCAAAAATAAAGCTACATTTTTGATTCTTAAAAATCTTCCTCCTTTCCTCTTCCTCAGTTCTTTTAACCTTGTTAATCCCAAAGATCAATATGGTGTGATCATCCACTTCTACACCTTCGGCATTAGTTTCCTCCACTATTAATGCTGTTATGAGAATATGGGGCTATGTGCGAAATTCCTTTATTTTTTCATCCTCAATTGGAGGATACAAGCTGGAACACACCTATGTTCCCATCACCCCAAACATCAATGACAAGGGCCACATCTATACATCTATCTGGCCCTGGATCACAGGGCACTTTTATGGCAGGAAAATGATTATTCTGTATGATACTGTAACGGTGGGCACAGGATACATTTCCCAAAACCCACAGAGTGTACAAGACAAAGAGTGAACCCTAACGTAAACTATAGTTCTTAGTTAACAATAATGTATTGATGGTGCTCAGGGCAAATTACCACAGGAGGCACCACTCTGGTGTGCAGATTGTTTTGAGCTGAAGACAATAAGGACTCAGAGAACTCTGGAAGAGTATTTGAGTTTCCCCTCCCAAACTTCCTAAAGTATTTAAAAGGAAAGATCTGTTTCAGGAAGGAGTTATTATCATGATGGCTGTAAAGATAACGTAGGATAGAGGTTACAATAGGAAAGGCACGAAGCCTCTTTTATCAAAAACTCTGTCTCTCCCTGACCACATTATCTATAGATGACCTTGAAAAGAATTGTCTTCCTGGCCTCTGAAGTCCCAGACCACTACCCACCCCCAACACGTTCCTCGTCTTTAGCTGCAATACTTAAGCGGGCAGCTTAGACAGAGGGACGAGTTGCTCATTTCTGAGTTTCTCCCATGTATACATGTTATTAAACTTGGTATTATTTTCTCCTGCTAACCTGTCTTGTTAATTATTTGGCCAGCCATAAGAACCTTAAGGAAAATGGCAGAGGGTGATTCTTCCTCTTCCCCCAACAGTATCAATCTTGGTTCCTGAATTATAGCTGGTATACCACGCTAATGCAAGATGTTAATAATAATGTAAACCGTCCATGTGAGCAGGGAGGAGGAGTATATGGGGACTCTGTACTTTCATCTCAATTTTTCCGTAAATCTAAAACAGCTCTAAAAAAATAACATCTGTTAATTATTTTGTTTACCAATCTGGTAGCCACTGGCCATATGTCATTATTGAGCATTTAAAATATGATTAGTCCAAATTGAGATATGTTATGAGTGTAAAATATGCATGGATTTTAAAAAAATTTGTGTGACAAAGTGAATATAGAACATCTCAAAGATAATGTTTATGCTGATTATATATTGAGATCATAATACTTCTTGACATACTGGGTTAAGTAAAATATATTATTAAGATAAAAATATTAAAGTTACATGACTACTGAGTTTGGAATTGCAAAATGCATCAAATACACACAGACATGAGACTCTGGCTGAGACAATGGCTTCTAGATTTTGCAACCACCACATAAACTTATGACTTACCACACTGAAACCCACCTCCTCTGACTTGAGACAACGCTACTGTTATGGGTTGAGTTGGTCCCCCCAAAATGTTGAAACATGTACAGAAACATGTATAGTGAACAGAAATGCTACTGATTTTAATGTTGATTTTGTATCCTTTACTGATTTTATTGATTAGATCTTAGTTTTTTGGAAAAAAATTCATGACGTCATCTGCAAATTGAGACAATTTTAATTTTACTTTTCATATTCTGATGTCTTTTATTTTCTTTTTCTTCCCTGATTGCTCTGGCTAGCACTTCCAGTAATATGTTGAATAGGAGTGGTGAGTGTGGGCCCCTGACAAACTGTAAGAACATGTTTTAGCTCCAAGTCCACCTACCAGTCCATCTCAGGACAGAGATTGTCTTAATCAACCAAACAAAAATTCAGAAAAGCTAATCTCACCTCTCACCTTACCATACCAGGATTGAGAACACAGACCCATTCAAACTACAACTCAGTGGTCCCCAGGCCTCAAAGATCCCCTCTGCTCAGTCCTTACAGCAAACACACAACTCCAGTTTCCTGCCAACTGCTGGCACACACACATTCTACATTAAGATATTACCACTTGCCACACAATTCATCCTGGTGGGAGCCATGTTCCACATCCCACTTGCAAGCCTGTGTTCAGCTTCTGGTGCTGATCTCGGTCCACTTCCTGTGCACGTCTTGGTTCCCTTCTGGTGCAGTCACAAGTGCTCCATTGACGGCCTGACTCTGAACCACCATGAAGTCCAGCATCTAGTTTGCTGAAAAGATGCCAGGACAGCGGTTAACATTTTGAGATCCATGGTCTCCCTACCTATCCCCCTCGTCTGAAGTCTAGCACACTCTTACCCTTAACCTCATGATGACAAGTCAAGGGACTTTGTGGAAACCCTCCAGGTTGGGCAACAGCTGGACCTGGGACTTCTGGGTCGCTGGAATAACCCAAAGCTGATCCCTTGTTGGGTGGAGGAAGTGAGAATTTGGGCTCAGGGTTTCAATGTCTTTGAACAAGTCAAGCTTAATGCTATGTATGCCGATCGAATATATAGTGGGTTTTTTTTCTTCTTTGTATGTGTAGATGTATTAGTTCTAGATGTATCATTTTGTCATGTCCTTCCTTGGCACAGCCACGTTAAGTTTCCATCTAGATATTTATATACAAAGACATATTGCAACTATGTAACCTCTCTTTGCATTCTTGCAGACAAAATTCCCCTATGAAATATCTATTTACAAACCATAGTTAAGTGTTTCCATACATCCATTTCCTCAGACAAAAATAATATTGGGGCCTGCCCACATGGCGTGGTGGTCAAGTCCTTGTGTTCTGATTTCGTGGCCCAGGGTTCACTGGTTCTGATCCCGGGTACAGGCCTATGCACCACCCGACATTTAATGCACCACTCCTCAAGCCATTCTTGAGGAGTGGTGCATCCCACAGAGAAAAATTAGAGGAGACTTGGCTCAGATGTTAGCTCAGGGACATTCTTCTTCCCTAAGTGATAATGTGGATAACAATGTGGATGGAGATGTAGATAACTGAAAATTCACTCTTGTCTGTGTCAAATGCATCTGGGTAAAGGGTACCTTGGAATCATAGGACATTAAAACTCAAAAACACTTTTCAAGCTCTTCATAATGATGATGAAGAAAATCTAAAGAGTTTAAACAATTTGACCAAGATTAATTCCTGGAACTAGAATGAGATCCTCTAATTCTCAGTAGGTACATTGTCATAACATCTCTAGTACTAAATAACCAAGAGAGGGAAGTCTGTTGACTTCCAGGTAGAAAAGGTTCCCCTTCACGTTTTTGTTTTCTCTGTCTTAGATGATTGCTTTGCCCTGACAAAGAATTTATCTGGTGTTTATGCTACACTTCAGAAGAGGAAAATGCTCCTGGCAAACATTATTGTGATTCAGTGTGGCACCAGAGAGCCTAGTCATTTAAAAATGAGAATAGAAAGAATAAGATAAATAATATTAGAGAAGAAGAGAAAAATTTATTATTTTAGTGGGAAATAACTTATAAAATTAGAATTTTAAATAAGTTGACTAATGTGAAAAGACACTAGATAAAAATATAAAATATCTTTATATTAGCAAGAACTATTTTAAACTTATAAGTAATTTTTCTAATCTTAGGAGAAATAAAATATTTAAAGTAATTGGATTTATGCAACATGATGCCATATGTAGTTATATAATTTATAAGTTATGAAAGATAAATGAAGAAGATTATAAAGATATACCAAAGGACATAAAAGGTCTGAAGAAATGGAGAGATATACTTCAATTATGAATGAAAATAATATCCATTTTTCAAACATCATTCAGATTCACTGTATTTAAAATCAACTTTTAAAATGATACAGTAATTGTTTTATAGACAATAAGATATCCTTTTGCAAAATATAACACTGGACCATCGACTAACATTATTCACAAGTAAATCACTCCAAATGGATTATAAGGGCTAAAATTATAAGTAGAAATGCTCAGTGCATAACAGTGGTGGATGACAATACAGGAGAATATCTATGATCATAAAATTAGTAAAGTTATTCTCAATATATATTCTTAAAGATGTGTTGTTGTCATTTACTAGTGTCCAATTGACCAAAGCAATTTACAAGGCCAAGTCCACACGGAGTCAAAGTGGGAGGGGTCTACCAAAACACACAGATGGAGGGAGAGAACTGAAGTGTGGGCATTTATGTAAGATACCACAGATAATTTTAGAGAAAAATTAATCTGAAGTAATATTCATATTTGTGTATTTGTGCATTTGAATTCCCAAGGATCATTGTACAAAGCCAAAAGATATGCAAAGCAATAAATTAATTTGAGATGTAAGGTAAATTTACTTGATATTTTTTTTTTTGTGTGTGTGTGTGTGTGTGTGTGTGTGTGAGGAAGATCAATCTTGAGCTAACATTCCATGCTAATCCTCCACTTTTTGCTGAGGAAGACCGGCTCTGAGCTAGCATCTATTGCCAATCCTCCTCCATTTTTTCCCCAAAGCTCCAATAGATAGTTGCATGTCATAGTTGCACATGCTTTTGGTTGCTGTATGTGGGACGCAGCCTCAGCAAGGCCAAACAAGCAGTGCTTCGGTGCACACCCGGCATTGGAACCCGGGCCTCCAGTAGCGGAGCGCATGCACTTAACCGCTAAGCCAAGGGGCTGGCCCTTTACTTGGTACTTAAAGTCTGCTTGCAAAAATTTGGTAGTTTATTTTTCAGGTGTAGGGAAATTCTGGCGACAAAAAATATATATATTGATTATTTTCACCTGAACCAGTTATATTCCTTAACCCTCTTGATTGGTTTCTCTCTGGCCTTAGGAAGTTAATGTAGCACTTGGGGGCAAGGATGCAGCATTATAGCTCCACACTGGAGAACAAGATGGACAGGCTCTCCACGGCCACCATTATCTTGCCCTTGGTGTAGTGGCAGATGGGGAGGAAAGTGACCCAGATGATGCAGAACACCAGCATGCTGAACGTCAGGAACTTGGTTTCATTAAAGATGTCAGGCAGGTTCCAGGCCAGGAAAGCCACAGTGAAGCTGCCCAGGGCCAAGGATCACAGGTATCCCAGGACACAGTAGAAGGCAGTGACTGAGTCCTTGTTGCACACGAAGATGACGTGACCGTGTTCAGAGTGTGCATCTGTGTCAATGAAGAAGAAGAGGTTCTCAGCCAGATCCAACAGAGACTCAGCTGGATAAAGGAGCAGATGGGAATGATGAAGTTAGGTGTCCCTGACACCAATCACTGTCACATCCTTCTCCCTGGTGCAGTGACCATGAAGGCCACCACCACAGTAATAGTTTTTGCCAAGACAGTGGAAAGAGCCACAGTAAAAACAACTCTAAATGTGAATTGTTGAATAATGTAGGTGGTTGTGTTGGGTCAGCCGATGAAGAGTAAGGAGCAGAGGAAGCAGAGGGTGAGGGAGATGAGCAGGGTGTAGCTGAGATTCCAATTATTGGCCTTGATTACAGGAGTGTCTCGGTGCTTCACAAAGACCTCAGGGACCACTGCTGTGACAACAGAGAAACAAGGAGCTGTGCAAGCCAGAGTCTTCCCTAAAGAATCTTCAAATGCCAGAAATGTCACAACTTTCAGCAGGATGCAATTTCTCTCATTGTTTGCATACTGGTATCCTGGACGCCCTATACATTGATCTCTATTTGAAAAGGAAAGAAAAGTCTTGGTGTTTCAGTCAACCACTGTTTCATATTCCCAAGACAAAAAACAAAATCTCATTGGCATTATAGGGCCCACAGCCCACACCTTATTTGGTTGTGAGACACAAAGTTGCAGAGACTTACATTAATAATATTCATATTAAACAGTCCCGTCCTATGTCAGAATGCTCTTAGCTTCAAGTAAATAATAATCCACCTCCAAAAGTTCCAAGTTTGGGTCTTGTGTTAGTTGGATGTGCCCATAAACTTGTGGGTTTAGGGGCGAATATTTTAGGTGGTGAGGATTTTGCAACACACCAGTGAGGTACTGGGAAAGTGAAGCAGGGAAAGGACGGCGGAGCATCAGGGACATCAAGTGCTTTACCACTGTGCTCAACTAAAGCTCAATCGCTCTGTGAAGCACTGTGAGACAAGAGGAACATATGGGAACAAGTCATCTTAGCTGAGGATGAGGCAGCTGTAACACATATGCAGGCATGCCCATCAGCCATCATTCAAGGGCTGCACCCTGGGCTATGAATTTTTATTTGGCAAACTTTTACTGTAAAGTGACAGAGGACAAATATTTTAGGCTTTGTGGGCCATAGGGTCTCTGCCACAACTACTCAACTCTGACCTCGGAACATGAAGCAGCCATTCTTATTGTTGAAAGTGGGCAGTCTTTTCTCGTCTTTATTTCTACAAATAATATTAGAACAATGCAATTACCGTAATTACAGCTTTTCTTTTTGACTCACTTTTCTATATAAATCCTGTTTCTCGATATTTCTAACTCGATTTTTGTTTCATAAAAAATGTAGTAAAATTCTGAACTTTCAAAGTAAATTCATTTGATAAAGTGGTTTGAATTGTGTGAAAGCTAAATTTTATTTAGACAAGGATACAGACTTTTGTAATATTCAGACATTCCATTTGGGAAATTTAATGGTTCTAAATTTTTTCATTTTCTTTTGCATTTCTCAAACAAATTTTTAGCCAAAATTAAAACTATACTTCGCATAGCATACAGTAACTACCTACTCAGTACACTTCCTCCATTATGCCTAGCTATTAGAACGCCAATTTTGAGTGAACTAAGCCAATTGTGACAGATCTAAGCTAATTTTTGCCAAAGTGTGCTCCACCTCACTTGTGGGTTATGCGCCATGGACATAAATCAATGACAATCTGATTGTATGGTCTCTTTCTTGCACTAAATTAAACGTGCATCAAATAGGATGATATAGCCGATTCGTCCTCTTTCTTTCCCATGTGGATGATGAGCAGTGGCAGACACTTGTAAAAATAAAATCCAACAGACTAAGCATATTGAAGTAAAAGTTATATGGAGCCTGAGTCTTTGTTATCAAAATGTTGATAGAAAAAAGAAAACTTTGCATCTGTCTATTTCTGAAATTCTTGTAACAAATAACAAATGTCATGATTTAAGGCCACTATGAGGTTCTCTATCACTTTCAGCTGAACACATTATAATTAATGTGCTTTGTGCATTACATTTTACTGTTTTTGAGAGTGAGAAATGAGATTTTAATACTGCATTATCAAACACTTTACTATTGATATGTAGGAAAAGCATTACTATTGAAACATTATTTTCTCTTTTACGTATTTATGTATGTATGTATGTATGTATGTATGTATGTATTTATTTATTTATTTATCTTTTGATTGAGGAAGATTAACCCTGAGCTATCATCTCTGTCAGTCTTCCCCTATTTTGTATGTGAGTTGTCGCCACAGCATGACTGCCGAGTGGTGTAGGTCTATGCCTAGGATTTGAACTCATGAACCCAGGCCACCAAAGTGGAGCACGCTGAATTTTAACCACTACACCACAGTGCCGGCCTGTTATATTATTTTAGATTCCCCTAATTCATTAGATATTTTTGCATTCTAATTTAAAATATTTTTTTGGATTATGTAAGTAAACACAGAAGCAGATTCCACTGGTTGCTTATTCATGACCCATCTGTCCCCTTCCTACCAGCAGCTCAGTTGCGCTTTGACATTCAACTTCTTCCATGAGGCCATGTGATTGAGGGGAGGTTGACAGCTCTAAATCAATTATTGTTGGCCCCACTGGGAGGATGTCTTTTTGAGTGACTCTTACAAAGTCAGGGGGAATAGATGCCCACACTTTTTCATCTTTCTGCTCACTTGCTATAGTATAATACTTTAAACAGCTCAGCCTCTGAGACCATAAGGAGCCCAGCCTGTAGCCAAAGCTGAGAACCAAAGATGACAGAGCAAATTATGAGAATATCATGTGTGCTTGATTATAATTTTGAGCTGGTGAATTCTCTAATCCTGGATTCATTCTATCACTGGCCTTCTTTTGTTAAATTGTTTCACTATTTTTTTGTAAAAAGTGATATTTATGACAACATTCATCAAGTAAATAACAGATGGAATAAAACATATTTCCTTCTCCATGTTTATAATCCAACACTGTGCTTTACTTTTTCTGGCAGAAACAATCATTGTAGTAAAGTAGTCTGGTATTTTTTATGGGATATAATAAATATTTTTTAAACAAAACTTTTAGTTTATTTTCTTTTTAATTTATAGCCAGATGCGTTCTAACAACAAACATAATTTTTAAACATGCTCTCCCCTTCAGCCCATTTTTTATTCCGTAATATGTTATTTCACTCATTATTTTACTGGACAGAACATTTAGCAATGTCAAGAGATTATTTTGGTAATAAGTATGTATGAATTGTTTGTTGTTTTGTTTGGTAAGACTGGAATATTTTACTTAAATATGATGGGTTTTTTTTTCGTTATTTACCTATTCCATCATCATCCATGATAAGTCTTTTATCATCTCATTCCAGCCATATTAGTCTAATTCGAAATGTCTAAATATGCCACATAAAATATTTTAAAAACACTTAATTGAGGTATGACTGACATACAAAAAGCTGTACATATTTAATGTATACAACTTAATGTGTTTGGAGATAATATACACCCGTGAAACCATCACTACAATCAAGTTCTTAAACTTACTCATCATCTCCAAATGTTTCCTCCTGTCCTCTTTATTTTTTTTATTTAACTTCCTTTTTTAAAATACTTTTTTTCTTTTGAGGTGGGAAGACAACATAAATCTACCCTCCTAGTAAATTTTTAAGTTGACAATACAATATTGTTAACTGTAGGCCCATGTTGGGGAGTAGGTCTCCAAAACTTATTCATCTTGCATAAACTTTGTTGTTCAAACTTCTATTGCCAAGAATTCCCTCTTCATCTTGAAATCACAAATCCCCACATATTTTTAAAAACTCAACAAAACATTGGCTTTCCCTGAAGAAATACCTGATTTATCCAAGTAAGACTATCTACACTTATTGACTCTGTTAACCTCTAACTACCTTTACTATGGCAAGTTTCAAATTGCCCTGCTATTCTTTTTTCACATGTAACTTACTATGATTTCTTGGAAAGCAGGGCCTTTATCTTATCAAGTTTGCATGCTCAATTCATTGTTCATATCTTCTACTAGAGTAATAATAATATAATATATCAATTCATTTATTGAATCTTTAGTTCCGGTTTTGGCACACCTACTATGTGTAAGGCATAGTGCTCGTCACCTGGGTGTAAAGATATGAATAGGGGTCATGTCCTAAGACACCCACACTTACTTCCATCATAATTCCATGTGTGTTATTCTGTGATCAAGATGAGTATATGGTGCTACAGAATCTCTAAGTGTTTGCCTAACACAACATGTAGTTTAAGAGCTGTATTCCCTTGAGAAGAGCTGCTTCAGGAGAACCTAACAATGTGAGTATAAAGAAGCCAGATCAAGGTAACTCCCAACATGGAAATGATGTATTGATTACCTAAATGAATCTATTGAATGAGTGAATGAAATAGTTGAAAATAAAGAAGAAATGTGATGCTATAGGTTATTCCCAGACCCTTTACATTTTATTTGGAGACAAAGAAGGTCTGAGAGAAAGTGATTGTAATTATGTAATTTTGCCAGTTCATACCTGTCTGATTACATATTTCTCTCTCTGGGCACAATACACAGTCAAAGCAGCAGGTAGCTCTCTTCCTGAGGGATTTTCCTGAATCCTGGCTGACAGAACATCCTACACCCGTGGGGGGGAGTTTGAAAGAAGAGAATTATTGATAATACTGAACAATACTATATAATTGGATAATATTTTATTATTTTATAATATTGAATAATTGATAATATTGTTTATATTATCTCACAAACTATCCTAAAGATCACCTCTAAGATGTGACATGATATATGCACCCAGGGAAAGCAAAATAAAATCAAGGTCAATCTGCAGAAAAGAGTTCCCAACGTGAAGATACATAATGATTTAAAACATTTTCCATCTCAATGACTAGGACACTTGTTTGTTTTAAGCAAATGTGGCATTTGAACATGAATCATATTTGTTATTGCCAAATGTGATTCTGATTATGATATTCCTGGATTACTTTTTTGAACTACAAGCAGATTTTACCTTAATAATAAATAATATTTAAATTCATACAATACATTTACATGAGAATAGTTTGATTAGTACAAATTGCAATTACTGAATTTATTTAGTAATATATTTAATGTCAGGTAGATGCTACACCAAAGACACATGGACAGGCTTGAATGATATAATATAGCATCTTGAGGGATGGCTTAGAAGACTGAGTTTTAAAGGGAAATCCGATGAAGAGGAAGAATGTAGTTCCTGGAAGAGCAAAAAGGATTCTTTTTTTCTGACGGTGAATATTTCTATAAGAATGTATAAAGATGGGATGAAGAGATGGAAATATGAGGACTATTAATAAAATATTGAAATAAAAAAAAAGAAACCTCAATGTCAATTCTTTTGATTCTAGTTAAAGAGAATAAAATCTGTTTTCTGGAAGAAAACCAAATGGCCAAAGACAATTTGAATTGTATCTACAAGTCATCAAGAGTCTAGATCATCAGCATCTGTTATGTCTTCGAGGCACAATGCATGCAGAGCAATAAATTTGCAAGCAATGAGATTGACACTTTTTCAGTTTAAATGGGAATTTAAATCATCAATTTTTTATCAGCTCATCCTGTTAAATTGGTAGCCTCACTGTCCTGCCTATAGTACATAAAGCATTTCAAAATTCAGGACTATCTCCTTAATTAAAAGTGTCCTTTCAATATCTCTAGGACAGTAAGAAAACTTATATCAATTAATTGGGATTTTGTTATGATTTAAATAATTTCACCGTTGTTTTCATATGTGGTCTCCATCTTGTGATGCAGATGAACAATTAATGCAAGATTGAGTTTTCTGCAACCTTTTTGAATCCCACAGCTCAGTCTATCAACTCCTTATGTATAATGAAACCTTCACCACGTGGATCCTAGGGAACAAACTCTCTTACTTTCACCTGAAGTCAAAGACCTTTAGGAAAATCATATAGTTCAGAATTGCATGCTGTGACACAGAGTTTCTTTTCTCATCCAGTGACACATGAGCTTCAGTGCTGTTTTGTTTTTTTATTTGTATTTATTTATTTATATTTTATTGATGTTTTAATAGTTTTTAACATTGTGAAATTTTGGGTTCTACATTTTTGTTTGTCCATCACCATATATATGCCTCCCTTCACCCTGTCGGGGGAGAGGGAGAATCTCCCTCTGCCCTTTCCCTTAAGGTTCTTCTGGCTGGCCAAATAATCAACAAGACAGGTTAGCAGGAGAAAATAATACCAAGTCTAATAACATGTATACATGGGAGAAAGCAGGGACACTGCGTTTCTCAACACAATAGCAGAAATTCTCATCTTAAATACCATCTTCTTCTAAAGACAAAGGAGGATGTTGGGGGTGGGGGGTGTCAGTTACAGGAGATTACCACTAAAGCACTGTAAACAAGGGTAAAGTTATTATGCAGATTTAAGACCTCACCTTCCACATTGATAAGTTTCTAGAAATGAGGTCATCCCCCCTCTTCCCAAGACAGAGAGGGAGATACCTTTACAAATGGAGATTTCCCTTATAAATGTAAATGTTTGTCTGGCAACTCCTTGCAGGGCCATCCAAAGAATGTGGCCAGAGACAGAATTTCTGATAAGATGGGCTTGTTGGTGCCTTTCCTATTGTAACATCTATTTTACATTATATTACAGCCATCAGATGGAAGATCTGTTCCAGGAAGGAGCCACCATGTCAAATTCTTTAGGCAGTTAGTGGGGGAGGTCAAATGTCCTTCAGAGAAAACAATCAAGGTAAAGAGATATATTTCAGGGTGGCCAAATTTTGATCTCCCACAACCCCTTATGCCCACCACCATTGCCCCTGGTAACCAAAATACAATTTTCTCTGTCCATGTGTTGGTTTATATTCCACATATGAGTGAGATCATACAGTGTTTGTCTGTCTATTTCTGGCTTACTTCACTTAACATAATACTCTGCAGGCCCATCCATGTTATTGCAAATGGGACGATTTTGTCTTTTTTTATGGCTGAGCAGTATTCCATTGCGTATATAAACCACATTTTTGATCCAGTCGTCAGTCGAGGGACACTTAGGTTGCTTCCACTTCTTGGCTATGGTGAATAATGCTGCAATGAACATAGGGGTGCATAAGCCTCTTTGGATTGTTGATTTCAGGTTCGTTGGACAGATTCCCAGTAGTGGGACGGCTGGATCACAGGGCATCTCTATTTTTAATTCTTTAAGAAATCTCCATACCGTTTTCCATAGAGGCTGCACCAGTTTGCATTCTCACCAGCTGTGTATGAGTGTTCCTGTTTCTCCACATCCTCTCCAACATTTGTTGTTTTTTGTCTTGGTGATTATAGCCATTCTAACGGGCGTGAGGTGATATCTTAGTGTTGTTTTGATTTGCATTTCCCTGATGATTAGTGATGTTGAACATCTTTTCATGTGCCGATTGGCCATCTGTATATCTTCTTTGGAGAAGTGTCTGTTCATTTCCTCTGCCCATTTTTGGTCAGGTTGTTTGTTTTTTTGTTGTCCAGTTGTGTGAGTTCTTCATATTTTATGGAGATCAACCCCTTGTCAGATATATGTTTTGCAAATATTCTCTTCCAGCTGGTTGGTTGTCTGTTCATCTTGATTCTGGTTTTCTTTGTGTTGTAGAAGCTCTTTAATCTGATAAAGTCCCACTTGTTTATTTTTTCTTTAGTTTCCCTAGTCTGGATAGGCATGTCATCCAAAAAGATTCCTTTATGACCAATGTCAAATAGTGTGTTGCCTATATTTTCATCTATGAGTTTTATAGTTTCAGGTCTCACCTTCAGGTCTTTGATCCATTTTGAGTTAATTTTTGTGAATGGCGATAGCAGGTGGTCCACTTTCTTTCTTTTGCATGTGGCTGTCCAGTTTTCCCAACACCATTTATTGAAGAGACTTTCCTTTCTCCACTGTATGTTCTTAGCTCCTTTGTCGAAAATTAGCTGTCCGTATATGTGTGGTTTTTTTTCTGGGATTTCAAATCTGTTCCATTGATCTATGTGTCTGTTTTTGTACCTGTACCATGCTGTTTTGATTACTATTGCTTTGTAGTATGTTTTGAAGTCAGGGATTGTGATGCTTCCTGTTTTGTTTTTTTTCTTAAATTTCTTTAGCTATTTGGGGTCTTTTGCTGCCCCATATGAATTTTAGTATTCCTTTTTCTATTTCCATGAAGAATGTCATTGGGATTCTGATTGGGATTGCATTGAATCTGTAGATTGCTTTAGGTAATATAGACATTTTAACTAGTTTTATTCTTCCAATCCACATGCATGGGACATCTTTCCATTTCTTTATGTCATCATGGATTTCTTTCAATAATGTGTTGTAGTTCTCATTGCATAGGTCTTTCACCTCCTTGGTAAGATTTATACCTAGGTATTTTATTCTTTGTGATGCAATTGTAAATCGTATTATCTTTTTGAGCTCTCTTTCTGTTAGTTCGTTATTAGCATACAGAAAGGCAACTGATTTTTGTAGGTTGATTTTGTACCCTGCAACTTTGCTGTAGTTGTTGATTATTTCTAATAGTTTTCCAACGGATTCTTTAGGGTTATCTACATATAAAATCAGGTCATCTGCAAATAGTGAGAGTTTCACTTCGTTGTTATCTATTTGGATTCCTTTTATTCCTTTTTCTTGCCTAATTGCTCTGGCCAAACCCGCCAGTACTATGTTGAACAGGAGTGGTGAGAGTGGGCAGCCGTGCCTCATTCCTGTTCTCAGAGGAATGGTTTTCAGACTTTCCCCATTGAGTATGATGTTGGCTGTGGGTTTGTCATAAATAGCTTTTATTATGTTGAGGTACTTTCTTTCTATTCCCATTTTGTTGAGAGTTTTTATCATAAATGGATGTTGTATCTTGTCAAATGCCTTCTATGCATCTATTGAGATGACTATGTGGTTTTTATTCTTTGTTTTGTTTATGTGATGTATCTCGTTGTTTGATTTGCGTATGTTGGACCATCCCTGCGTCCCTGGTATAAATCCCACTTGATCATGATGTATGATCTTTTTAATGTATTCCTGTATTCAGTGTGCCAATATTTTGTTGAGGATTTTTGCATCTATGTTCATCAGCAGTATTGGCCTGTAATTTTCTTTATTTGTATAGTCTTTGTCTGGCTTTGATACCAGGGTGATGTTGGCCTCGTAGAATGATTTAAGAAGTGTTCCATCTTCCTCTATTTTTTTGGAATAATTTGAGAAGGATGGGCATTAATTCTTCTTTGACTGTTTGGTACAATTCACCAGAGAAGCCATCCGGTCCTGGACTTTTATTTTTTGGGTGGTTTTTGATTACTATTTCAATCTCTTTACTTGTGATTGGTCTATTCAGATTCTCCATTTCTTCTTGGTTTACTTTTGGGAGCTTGTATGAGTCTAAGAATTTATCCATTTCTTCTAGATGGTCCAATTTGTTGGCATATAATTTCTCATAGTATTCTCTTATAATCCTCTGTATTTCCATGGTATCCATTGTAATTTCTCCTCTTTCATTTCTAATTTTATTTACTTGAGCCTTTTCCCTTTTTTTCTTAGTAAACCTGGCTAAGGGTTTGTTGATTATGTTTATCTTCTCAAAGAATAAACTCTTTGATTCATTAATCCTTTCTACTGTTTTTTTTTTTTTTGGTCTCCATTTCATTTATTTCTGCTCTGACTTTTATTACTTCTCTCCTTCTGCTGACTTTGGGCTTTGTTTGTTCTTCTTTTTCTAGTTCTGTTAGGTGTAATTTAAGGTTGCTTATTTGGGCTTTCTCTTGTTTATTAATGTTGGCTTGGATCACTATGAGTTTCCCTTTCAGGAACGCTTTTGTTGCATCCTATATGGTTTGGTATGCCATATTTTTATTTTTGTTTGTTTCCAGGTAGTTTTTGATTTCTCCTTTAATTTCATCAATGAGCCATTGGTTGTTCAGTAGCATGTTGTTTAATCTCCACATTTTTGTCACTTTCCCAGTTTTTATTTTCATGGTTCATTTCCAGTTTCATAGCATTATGGTCTGAAAAGATGCTTGTTATGATTTTAAACTTCTTAAATTTATTGAGGATTGCTTTGTTTCCCAAAATATGGTCTATCCTTGAGAATGTTCCATGCACACTTGAGAAGAGTGTGCAGTCAGCTGTTTTTGGATGGAGTGCTCTGTATATGTCTAGGTTCATCTCATCCAGTTTTTCCTTTAAGTCTACTATTTCTTTATTGACTTTTTGCCTGGATGATCTATCCATTGATGTAAGTGGGGTATTAAGATCCCCTGTTATTATAGTGTTGTTGTTAATGTCTCCTTTTAAGTTTGTTAGTAGTTGCTTTATGTACCTTGGTGCTCCTAGGTTGGGTGCATATACTTTTATAAGTGATATGTCTTCTTGGTGGAGTGTCCCTTTTATCATTATATATTGCCCTTCTTTGTCTCTCTTAACCTGTTTTATCTTGAAGTCTACTTTGTCTGATATGAGTATGGCAGCATCTGCTTTCTTTTGCTTGTCATTAGCTTGAAGTATCGTCTTTCATCCTTTCACTCTGAGGATGTGCTTGTCTTTATAGCTGAGATGTGTTTCCTGGAGGCAGCATATTATTGTGTCTTGCTTTTTAATCCATCCTGCCACTGTATCTTTTGATTGGAGAGTTCAATCCATTTACATTTAGGGTAAATATTGATATATAAGGGCTTAATGTTGCTGTTTTGTCACTTATTTTCCGGTTCTTTTGTATTTCTTTTGTTTCTTGGCCCATTTGTTTCGGACTGCCATTTCAGTTTGGTTGTTCTGTCTTATGACTCTTCTAGTTTTCTCTTTGTTTATCATATGTGATTTTGTTTTGATTATTTGTTTAGTGGTTACTTTGAGGTTCGTGTAAAAAATCTTGTGTATGAGATAGTCCATTATCTGATGGCCTCCTATTTCCTTATATTAAGTCAATTTAATCACTTTCCTCTTCCCCTTCTAAGTCATTCTTGTTATACCTTATTTTATCTTGTGTTGTGGGTGTGTGTTTACAGTGATGAGGTTAAATTTATTTTTGGTGAATTCCTTCCTTTGATCATTGATTTTGGTTTTTAAGTGGTTGCTAACCCATTCCTTTAAAGACCTACTATTTTTCTGAGTTTGTCTACGTATATTTCTCCTTGTTCCAAGCTTTGTATTCCCTTTCTCTTCTTTTTTTCAGGCCTGAGGGCCTTCTTGAGTATTTCTTGTAGTGGGGGTCTCGTGGCCATGAACTCCCTTAGCTTTTGTTTATCTGGGAGATTTACTATTTCTCCATCATATTTGAAGAATATTTTTGCTGGATAGAGTATTCTTGGCTGAAAGATTTTGTCTTTCAGTATTTTGAATATATCATTCCAGTCTCTCTTAGCCTGTAAAGATTCTGTTGAGAAATCCGCTGAGAGCCTGATGGGAGTTCCTTTGTACATTATTTTTTGTTCTTATCTAGCTGCCCTTAATATTGTTTCTTTGTCATTGACTTTGGTCAGGCTTACCACTAGGTGTCGTGGAGTGGGCCTTTGCCTGTTGATGTATTTAGGTGATCTGTTGGCTTTGCTTGCTTGTATTTCCTACTCCTTCCCCAGATTTGGGAAATTCTCAGCTATTATTTCCTTGAATAGGCTCTCTGTTCCTCTTTCCTTCTCTTGTCCCTCAGGAATACATATAATTCTTATGATACATTTACTAATAGAGTCAGATATTTCTCGGAGACTTTCTTCATTTCCTTTCAGTCTTAGTTCTTTCTCCTCTTGCATCTGGAGCATATCTGTATTCCTATCCTCTATAATGCTAATTCTTTCCTCCATATTGTGAGCTCTGTTCTTCAAAGATTCCAGATTCTCCTTTATCTCCTCCAATGTGTTCTTCATCTCCATCAGCACTGATTGGTTTTTCTTTATGATTTCAATCTCTTTTGTGAAGAAACTCCTAATCTCTTTGAATTGTTTGTCTGTGTTGTCTTGTATTTCATTGAGTGTTTTTATGATAGCTATTTTGAATTCTCTGTCGTTTAGGATATGAATTTCTGTGTCATCATGGTTGGTTTCTGGGTTCTTGTCATTTTCCTTATGGTGTGGTGATTTTACTTATCTTTGAATTGTGGTTCTTGTATTGGCTTTGTTTTTCCTCATCCTGGAAATATCTGGTTGTAATTTCCACCACACCACTGTGTGGGGGTAAAGGGCTGTGTAATCTGAGCTCCCTGCGTTCTGCTGTGGCTGCTCCCTGTGATCCACAGGTCGCTTGGTGTGGTCTGGTCTGCTGGGCTGCAGGGTCCGGTTTGCGGGGAGGGGGGGCTCTCTCTTTTGCCCACTGGGTCCCTGGCATAGGGGGCTTCTCATTCACCCCTCGTTATCCACTCTCTGGGCTGCTCAGATGTTGATGGTACCCCATAGCAGTTCTGAGTCCTCTGTGTGGGAATTTCCCACTGGCTGAGAAAGCCCAAAGAGCTATGGTTTCCCAGCAGAGGGCCGCCGCTCCCCCCTCTCTGGGAGCCCCGAGGACTGGGATTGCTGATCTACTGGGGAGGAAGAGGAGATTTCTTTACCTCTCCCCACTTCCTCCCGGGGCCCAGCATGGTCCACTCTCAGAAGTGCGCCAGTGTGGATCTTTCTGATCTTGCTTTTCACTGTCTAGGTTTCTGTTGTTGGTCCGTGACTGTTCTTTAGTTGTATCTTATCGGGGGAGGAGTTTAGGGGAAAGCTCACTCTGCCATGACGCTGACGTCACTCTCGAGTGCTGTCTTTAAATTGGGTGTTTTTTAGGCATGGGTGGAACTGAAAGGGAGACTAATTTGGGAAATGAAATGAGCATGGAAATTGGAGGCAGAAAACCCATATACGAATTGGTGGGGATACTCAGTTGCCCAGCAATTAGATTTTTTCCCCTCTATATTAGTCATCCTAGGAATAGGTTCAATTTAGGGTGTGTTTACTCTTCTGCATGCTTAAGGAAGAAGGCATCCTTGTCTGCCCACAGAGAGAACATGGTGATTTGTTTAAACCATTCCTGAAGATTCCAGGTCCAGGGAGTGCTGTAGGGCTAAACCTGAGCTGCACCCAGAGCAATGAGGTTTGCTTTAGGAGTTTCCTTGAACTCAAGAAAAGATAACAAACAAAGACATCTTGCTTCTTACTACCTTTGAACAAAATATTTTATTAAATGAGAGAGAAGAGATGAAAGCTCCTAGTAAAGAATATTCATGCATTAATTGATATAATTTATATGTAAATGTATAACTAATATTTATATAATACATAACTATATATATGGTTATATATACACATAAATAAATATATATTCACAATAAATGCGTGTATTTAGATCTAACATGAGATTCACTTCCTTGTACCTGAAAACAAGAGTTTCAAGACACATTATTCATAGATTTTGGATTTATGAAAGTCTAAGTTCCTCTAAGTAGAATTGATAAGGACTTGGGGAAATTAAAACATATTTCAAAGTATTGGGTTTCTCATCTGTAAAAAGGGGATAAAACTCTTTGCTTCCAAAACTCATTTTAAATTTCAATGAGGAGATATTTATTTAGCTATCATTAGTCTTTCTAGAAAAATGCAGGACGGTCAAATAAATTGTCTTTCCCCAGAGACATTTAAGTATCATGGGATAGGGCCAGAACTACAGTTTGCAAATCACTGAATTTTTAAATTTCCTAGGATGAATTTTCATTAAGTCTTATCTTAAAAACTTACCTCTCACAGTGAAAGTTTTTAATTGATTATTTCTAGTTAAAAGAGTTGACACTGTTGCCAGTTAGACCCTACAATCATTAGAGATTTACATGCAACCTGTAAGAAAGAACAACAATTCATTATGCTCAAGTGACTGCTGATCTGTGACAATGTCACAATCACAATTCTATACCCAAATAAAATAACGCTCTGATCCAAAAAAAACAATAATGGTAATCATATTTAAGGGAGAAGTTTTACCTGCTAAGGGAGAAACATGAGCTGGCCTGCATCCATTATGGACACGACTTCTGCTTTCATAAAAAGCGTTTCATGGAGGGCTCAGGCCACCACATCCACAGCATAATAGATGTAGTAGCTGGATCCAGACATGGTCGTGTCTAATTTGTCCTTTGGCAGAGACACCAGGGAGGCATTGAGCGGACACTCCAAAATTTTCCACATTCAGTACCTGCAAATGAGCAGTTGAAAATTTCAAGCCATAACTTGGTAAAGAAAAAGTCTTCTGGGTATTTACAGGGGCTAACTGTCCGTAGAGAGTGTTTAAATCCAGATATCTCAAAGTTCTAGTGTGCAACGGAAAGACATCCATGGTAAGTATCTAAAAAGTGGTGAAGTGGAAAAAAAGAATCATTCCATCGTGGTGTAGTGATGTACACCTTCTAAGTGGTTAAGTAGTAGTTTCCTGCAATGCTCACACTTATTAATATACTTGTGTCACCAAACATGGTAAACATATTGGCTGATGAGCCTATGATTCTGGCCATGTAGGTCCAATCTTTTGAAGTGTACGTCCTCTTGGTCACAGGTATCTTAGTCGCAGGCAGGCACCGTTCATAGTCACCTCTCATCTAAGTTCCCAGAGGAATGCTCACTTTTTATATCAACTGACACTAAGATTCCCACCCAAGTCCAGCAAAATGTATCAACAATGAAGCCCTTCTGAAGACTAAAGATATGTCCTTGGAAGCCATGTGATAGACAGGAAAACTAGTCCTTACCTTTCAGTACAGGATCATAATCTCCATAGGTTATCTGAATCAAAAGAGAAAAAATGCTCCATATTGAGTCTCTGGAAGCAAAATAAACAGAATTTCAGCAAAAGTCATATGATCAGGTAGCTAAACTTATATTCTTGGTGCTAACAGTGTGAATATGAAGCAATATTATCTGATGGTAGAAGTGATTGAGGGGAAGCTTGGCTTTGAAGCCAGTCTGCCTGGGTTCAAATGCTGACTGTAATATGACTAACTTAACCATCTTGAGAAGGTTATATAACATCTATCCATCTTAGTTTCTATGTCTCTAAAGATTCCCATAATAATGGTACCTTTTCATTTATTTTATTAGGATTAATTTTGTGAGTAATTTGTAAAGCAGTTGACGAATGTAAAATGCTTTTAAGTACATATTTACGTACAAAATTTTACTAACTATAAGATAAATAACTAAGGTGTGGTTATTTGAGAATATCTAGATTACATTCCTTTGAGAGAATTTGGGCAACCACATTTCCAGAAGCTACTGTGATCTGCTTTAGCCAATGATGCTAACCTCTGGCTACTTCATCTCTTCTCAGCTTCACACACCAAAATAATGTGTCCACCATATCAAGAACTATCTGTGGTAGGTGTTTTCCTATTAGGGAGACATGAAAACCCACTTTCTTCTTTTCCACTTGACTGGCCAAAGAATTTCACCAAGGAGGAAAACTTCTGTCCCTCCAGATCCATCCCCCCACCATGCTCATACCTGTGGTATTTGTAGAGCTCCAACAGCGTCCCTATCTGAGCAGAGAATGCTGGTGTGCTTACTGCAGTGACAGCCACAATCTTGATCAGTGCTTGGCAGGTGTAATTAGGGATCTTCCAGCCCCCTCCTAATGATCACCTCATGGTGCTCTCCAACGTGCTGACTTCATTGTGGAAGGAATTGTAGACATGGAAACCCAGAGACAGGTTGGGGAGCAGCTGGGGACTCCTGTTGATCTCCTTGAAGGCAAAAACAAAGACCAGGACATAACGATAGTTTTTGTAGTTCGACCTGTATCAAGGCAATAGTATTAGAAATAAAGACCAAGTCATGCTCTTCAGGAGTAACTCTTGTGGGAAAACAAGGAGGAAAAGCATGGCATTTTGACTCAAGCAACTTGTTCATTCCAGAGCAATTACTGTCTCTTCATGACTTTGGATTCCAAAGCACATGCACAGGTGTTCACAAAGCCTTGGAAGATCCAGCACTACTGCTCTGCACTCAAAAGACATAGACCAATGTCCTAAAATGAGTTACTTGGAAGGGTGCTTAAGGGGAAAAGACCAATTTACATATTTGTTTACAAGTCAAGCACTACTTCATGCAGTGACAACAACATGAGTTTCGTCATGGCCAAGTGCTGGTATAATAGGATGAAGAAAAAGTTCACGATCCATACAAAGAAACTAGGTAGGACAGGGATGTGCAGAAGAAAAGCTTGGAGGAAGGGCAAGTCGAAAATTGAATGGTGTCATCAAAACATTTGCAATATACCTTTCTAAAACTGCCTGGCTCACAGACTTAGGAAACACATACTACCAGAAGCAGGGAAACTGCATCATAATAAATAAGGAGATAGTCTTAGGGAGAAAACAAAGAGAAAGGCAATTTATGACTCTATGTTTTTCTAAAAGAGTAAAAACAATTCAGAGTCCCAGGAGCAGTGTAAACTTGCAGCTTTTCATCTATTACTTTACAGATAAGAAAACCATCATAGGCAGTGAGCTTTAGAGCTTATCTTTGGGTTGATTCCGCTCTTGCACATCTAAGTTCAATCCAATGTTAATTTTCAAACAATTTAATTGAGAAGGTACAACACACAATTCCAGAAGATTGCACAATAGAACATAGGCTTTTGTTGCTCTAATATTAAAATATTTTCACTGGTGAATATAGCTTTAAAAAACAAAATGTTGTGATACTGTAATTCTGAGTCACCCAGAGACACTCAGATTGGATTAAAAGAGGACTTGTATTCATTTCCTATTGCTACTCTGAGAATCTACCACAGATTTAGAGGCTTAAAACAACACAAATCTATTATCTTGTACTTTGGTAGGTCAGAAATCTAAAATGAGTCTCACTGGTGAAAATCAAGGTGTCAGCAGGACTCCATTACTCCTGGAGGCTCTAGGGAAGAGTCCTATTTCCTTGCACATTCTGGCTTCTAGAGTCTGCCCACTTTCCTAGGTAATAGCCTCGTATCACTTCAATCTCTGTTTTCATTGTCATAACTCCTTCTCTGACTCTGACTTTCTTGACTTACCCTTTTACATGTAAGGATCCTTGTGATTATATTGGACCCATCCAGATAATTCAGAATTATCTCCTCATCTCAAGAACCTTGACTTTATCACATTTGCAAAGTCTCCTTTCTATGTTAGGTAGCATATTCACAGATTTGAAGGATTAGGATTTGGTCACCTTTGGGGGCACATTCCACCTATCACAGGACACAACTACATGCTTTCCAATACTTGAAGCAAAACTTAGAAGATATTAAAGTAGATAGAAATGATATTCCATTTAAATATGAACCAAAACAAAGCATGGGTATCCTTGTTAATATCTGATAAAATCCGAGTTCAAAGCAAAAACATGTGAAATGTCAAAGGTGGTGACCATATGTCATATGTGATATATGTGATGACCATATGTGGTGAAAGGAAGAAAAGATCGAGTGCTAACAGTCAATATATATAGCCCCCCAAAGTAAAATAAAGCTATTAGTTATAGACCCATGTACATAAGTATATATATGTACAACCAGATTTGGAGAATTAACACATCCTCTGGTCAGATTAAAGACAATAAAAAATATGCAAAGTTATGGAAGAGTTAAGCTTAACAGATATTTATATAAAAATGTAAATAACACTAGTATATTATGAACACCAAAGAATATAAATACATTTGACAATGCACTGGGCCATCAAGTAAGCCTTTGAACATTGAAATTATACACATTGCATTCTCTGACCACAGTATCATTAGCCTAGCAATTAATAAAAGGACATCTATAAAATAATTATATATATATAATATATTATATACATATTATATATATATATGATAAACACTTGATCTTTGATAAGTACTAGGGATCTAATGTACACCATGACTATAGTTAACAACACTGTATGATATGAAATATGTTAAGAGATAAAACCTGAGTTCTCATCACAAGGAAAAAATATTCTTTGCATTTTTTGCTTTTTCTTTTTATTATATTTATATGAGATGATAGATGCTAACTAAACTTATTGTGGTCATCATTTTACCAAATATATATGTCAAACCCTTATGCTGTACACCTTAAATTTATACAGTGATGAACGTCAATTACATCTCATTAAAACTGGAAAAAAACACATCTTTTTCAGAGAATACTCCAAATTATTTTAGACCATAAAGGATACTGAGTAAATGCATTTTGAAGAAAAATGAGTATCATCTCAATAAAAAGTTCGTTTTGAATAATCTATATATTTTGATGAAACTTGCTCTTAGCACTAACTTCTAACCAATATATGGTTTGCTCAAGAATTCTCTCCACTCCAACATTATGGGTCAGGAGCAGGATGGCATGTGGGTCACTGCAGTGGGATCTTGGTGTTTTTGCCTGCAACTTGTATCCTTTAGGCTTTCAGAAATTATCACTAATGGAGATTATTTCAAGGTAGGTGAAAATAAAAGATGCTTATTTCTGTCTTCTGTTTGGAAGGAAATATTCCAGAAGGGAAAAAGAAAGGAAGTCACAAATAATTACTAAAGGAAAAGAAAGGAGCTGATGATTCACAGTTTATGGGAGATTCTCAACACAGCTTTTATAGTCAACTTTCATAACTGTCAGAGGGATTCACACACACACATGAACTTACAGGTAAAATGTGACATCTTTGTTTGGACGAATCACAAAGAAATTTCTGCTGCATTTCTGATTCCTGAGTCAATGTATAGAAGGGGGAAAACCCACTGACCACCAAGTCCCCTTCCTTGTAGACACTGGGCCTTATGTAATCAAAGACGTCCAAATAACTCATCATGCACATGGAATGTGGAAATTTCCCAAGGAGGGGCAGAAGAAGCAGAAAGAACATCTCAGCTGACACAGCAGCTTGAGGCAAGGCCTCTAGTCAGTTGTGACTGGGGGAGCAGAGCTGGAAGGAGACCTGCAGTGTAGCCCTCTGCAGGGAAATTTTACTCCTGTGCAGGGTACACGTGTCTAAAAGTGCTCTGCCATTCAAGACCATGGAAAGAAGATCTGTTATTGATCAGAACTAGGGCATTTTCAGAAGCGATATATACTGGCACAGATCTTCCCTCAATGTCACTGTGGATCAGAATTGCTTCTGGCCTCTTCTCTCTGTCACTCCCCCAGTCCAGGCCTAACTGGTCACTCGTCTCAGAAAGGAGCTCTGGGGTCCCCCTGGCCCTGGGGCTCTGCACCTGGCACTCTCTGCCCTGGTAAGGACAAAGGTGAAAAATCTGTTTGGGTAACATCTTCCACTGCAGGTGCCAGAGATATCATCAGGGCTGGGGGTCATCAAGGCTTTGGGAACTACCCCATCCTGAGATGATTAGATTTTTCCTTTCCCAGGCAAACATTCTGTTTCTTGCAATTGACTGAGAGGTGTTACATCCAGCAAAACACAGTATCAGAAAGAGCTGGTATTGCAATCAGCAAAAACAGCCCAGCATGATTCCTGTGATACCCAAGGAGGAGGTCATTGACCATTCCTTGGGTAACCCTCAAGGGTACTTTACAGCCTATATCGCCAACCTCACCCTTAGGTCTATTTGACCATTGTCTGAAGAACTGGTCTCATGCCCAGTTCAGGGAATAGATATCCATTTTCCAGTTCATATCAGTTTGGCATGAGATAAAGTCTAAAATCACATATATTTACACCTAACCTATTCCTTAGACCTACGTCCTATGCCAGGACTCCAGCACTTAGTTACTACATGTTCCAGTATCTTCCATTTAAAGTCAGTCTCTCCTAAACCCAAAGTCTCTCTCAACAGCTCTTTTGCCATTTCTCTGCTAATCTTCAAGGCAAACATTTGCAAGGATTGTTAGTATTCAAATATTCCTCTTCCTCAATTCCCATTCTTTTCAACCCACTTCAATCAGGTCTGTCCAAGTATGTCACTCAATCTGCTCTTCTCAAGGACATCAGCAGCTTCTATGAGGCCCAAATCAGTGGTCATTTTTTACCCTTATTTTACTTCACCACATAGCATCATTTGACCCGGCTGACTGCTCTATCCTTAGGACACTACTTCCTAAGTGTTTTCATTTTTCTAAGTTCTCCATATTTTTCCTACCTCATGTATAACTCTCTCCTGATCTCCTGTACTGTAGTCTCTTTATTTTATTCACCTTTAAATGCTTGATATTTTTTACATGGATCCTGTGTTCGCTCCATTTAAGAGTATTTTTATTCCACCTCAAACAATGAATATATTTGCTATATTCTAAAGTTTAGTTGTTTTACCTTCTACTTTTAGATCTAAAATCCACTGTGAATTGATTTTTATGTACGTTGCGAAGTAGGAGTTAAGATTCATTTTTGAATAAAAACATCCAACTAGTGGAGCACTACTGATTAAAAAGACTGTCCTCTGTCTACTTCTCTGCAGTGGTGTCTTTGACATAAATCAGAGTTCCATATGTCACCATGTCTGTTTATGGACTCTATGCTCAGTTCCATATTTTGTATCACAATGCCAGGCAGTGTTAATTACTGTAGCTTTATGGTAAGTCTTGATATCTGGCAGAGTATATCCTCTAAAATACTTCTTCCTTAAAGAACACCTTGGAAATTCTTGATCCTCTTCATTTCCTAATAAATTTTATCATCAGATTATCAGTTTCTACCTATCATCCTGCCAAGATTTTGATTGAGATTATGTGGAATCTATAAATCAATGAGAGACAATGTCCTTAAATAAGTGATCCTAGCAATGCATGATGTTGGTATTTCTCTCCATTTATTTATATTTTCTTTAATTTCTCAGAAGCATTTGGTACTTTTATTTGGAGAGACCTTGCACATCTCTCATTAGATTTAATTCTATTTCACAGTAGTAAATGTTGTTGATCCAGCCCTTGTCAATGTATGACACATGTCTCTAATGTTCTTTATTCTGTAATTTCTATTTGCTTTTCTTTCTGCTTCAGTTTTGGGTATGTTATATTTTCTGAAATTTTTAGCCTCTCATCTGCTATTAAATTAATAAATCAATATATATTGGCTCAGCGCTACCCTCAAAGTCACTATGAATCAGAGTAGCATTTTATAAATTCTCCAAGTTTCTTTGAAAGCAACGTGTATTCTCTTACGTTTGGTTATAGAGTACAGGCCCAGTAACTCAAGCTAATTTTGTTTTTGGATATATTATTACATTCAGATTTTTCCCTCAAACTTATTTAGTGATAGAGGTGTATTGAAGTCTTCTACTACGGGTATAGATCAACAAATTCTTTTTTGTTATTCTGTCATTTTTTCTTTATATATTTGGATGTAATGTAAATAAGTACATACAGGATTAGGTCTTTTCTTGTGAATTGTTCCTTTATATAATGCAGCCTTATTTTTTCATAGCAAAGTATTTCAGTACATTAATAAATGATCAAACATTTTTTCTGATACACCAGGCACTCTTCCAAGTTCCTTATGAATATTAACTTAGGGAGTACTAAATATAAACTTAAGAAGTGTATACTAGTATCATCCCCACTTTAGATATGAGAAAACTGGCATGTCACTTGCCTGAGCTCTCTGGCTAGAAAGTGGTAGAGCCCGGATTTGAGCCCAGTGTCTCTGAGTGGCATAAGTGGTGGACCATCATGGAGACAGTGGTATATTTTCTAGATTCTTCTTTCAGGACTGTCATTCGCTTTTGTAGCTGCAGAAAGTCTTCTAAGGGCTCATCCTGCCAACCTCACCGGGAATTTCCTTGGGCCAAAGGAAAGTGCCACACCTAAGATTATGACCACTCCCAATGGCAGCCCACTTCCAATGACTGGTTCACGGGGGAATACAAAGGCCCAATTCCTTTGTCTCAATTTGAGAAAGCCCTGAAGGACCACCTCAGCTCCAGAGCTCCCACTGGGATAAACTCTTGTCTCCGTTTTTAACTTATCATAGTTCAATCTCTTCTTCTGCCAATCTCAGTTCTCTTCTTTACAGATGGTTACCTCAAGTAAGTAACAAACTTTTTATGCCAAAGTTTCTTCATCTGTATAATGCGAACCATGAGAGTGCCTACTTCACAGACTTGTATTAAATAGTCAATCAGCTACGATATGTAAAGCATTTATGAGACTCCCAGTATATAGGAAACATTATATATTACATCTTTTATTGTGAATTAATTTAAATCCATTGTAGGATTATACTGAGAATAATGAGCCACACACAAAAAAGAGTAAATATTGTATGATTCTATATGTATGAGTTCCAAGAACAGTCAAAAAGCAATCTGTGATAGGAAAAATAATCAGAACAGTGGTTGCATCTAACCTCAGATTGTGGAGAAGGGGTGAGGCAGGAGCAAGGATTGACCGAGAAGGGACATGGAGGAATTTTATGGGGTGAGGAGAACGTTCTATATCTTGAAAGGAGTGTAGGTTACATAGGTGTATGCATTTGTCAAAATGCATTAAGTTCTACACCTAAGATCTATGTGTTGTGCTATATTTAATATATACCTCAATTTAAATCAGATTCATTTTCCTAAGTGAAAGAAGCCAGAGACAAAAAGCCATTTATTGTATATTCCATAGTAAGCCATTTGGGGAAAAGCTAAATTGTAGTGAAGGACAACAAATCAATGTTTCCTGGGGCAAAGAGTAAGAAAGGGGGATGACTACAAAAGGGCAGCAGAAAGGAATTTGGGAGTGATGGAATTGTCCTATCAAGACTGTTCATGTGTGTATCATGTTCGATCATGACTATGTTGATGGACACATAACTCTATGCATTTGCCAAGACCCACAGAACTGTACACCTCAGAGTGGATATTACTGTAGGTTAAAAAAATTAATCCACCAGGTAGTGAAGGGAACATAAAATGGAAAACAAGCTATAACAAATGAATCTAAATGTTGTGGAAAAGGAATAACACAGCCACAATGAAGGCTATGAAAAGGAAACCAAATTTACTTTGGAAAACTATGTTTTACCAGATCCTGTAAGCCTGGATCAAAAGAAGTGACCAGAAATCATGCACTCTAGTTCATACATAATGTTTCTCAGAATGGTATGGGTTAGCAATTCTGAAACTAGTTTATGCATACACTAGATCTGAAAAACTAAGTAAATATATTGTAGACGATGAGAACCAGTGTATCACAGTCAAAGAAAGATGTTATAACCAAGGAAAGAGAGAAGGTTAGCTCTTATTCCACTCCAACTGAGACGTTTGGTTGGAATAAGAGCTACTGTTATCAATTCCGGCTTTTCACGGATGGATGGGTAGATAAAAAGAGAGAGATAATGTGTGTATGTAGAGGATAGTATAGATTCATATCCTTCCAAGGTCTGTCAGCTCAGAAGACCTAGAAGAACGACACTCCAGTAATAATGACAATACCTATCAAGCGCCCAGAAATTGGTTTCTAAGATACTATTCTAAAGAAAAAGGAAGAAACCAGGGCTCTCTGGAGGAATAGTGGATTCCAAGGCTACGGTAGAGGAAATACAACCTGATCCTGAAATATCACTGAAGGATATTCTAGTGGAAAATAAGGATTCACAAAAAGAAGCCCCTAAAATCTGCTTAAAAATCCCCCCTCAGGTCTTTGAATAGCACCGAACTTGTGCATGTGCAGGGAATGAATCTAGGAGACTTAGAAGAGAAAAGCCACTGAAAACTGAATATTGTGCAGAAATTTCGGAGATCACACATGCCAGGAGTTGAAGGTTGGCTTTTGGAGTCATCTGGAGTGGCATGACCTTGATAAAAAAAAAAAATCCTGGCTTTCAATTATGACCCTAGAAATGTCACAGCCTGAGAGTCAGTGCCACACACTAAGAGTAAGATCTACATCTCGGGAGTCAGTGCAAAACTGAAATAAATAAGTCATTTTAGGTTCTCCTTCAGAGGCTCAGCGTGATCCATTCGTACTGGAAACCTAATCTTTAGAGGAAGGAAACATGATTAAGAGCTTCTACAAGGTATTGTTCACAAGATCCAGCACACAATAAAAGATTAATAGACATGCAGAGCAGCATGAAAATGCTCTCAATTATGAACATATAATCAGTAGAAGCAGACCCAGAGACAATCCAGATACCGGAGTTAGCAGACAAGGATTTCAAAATAACTATGAATGAAAGAAAGATGGACAATTGTAGAAAGTGAAAAACAAACTAGAAATCTTAAAACAACCAAAGGAAAAGGACACGTTTCCTTCAAAAGAGCAATAAGAAGTCTGGTAACTTTTCAAAAGAAACTGTGGAAGCAAGAAGACATGAATGACATCTGACAGTTGAATGGGAGGGAAAAAAACCTGCCAATTTAACATTCTTTGACTTAAGAAAAATATACTTCAAAAATGCAGACAATTTAAAGATATTTTCCAAAGGGGGTTTACAAAAACAAGCTAAAACAATTACACAACAGCAGAACTGAAATTCAAGAAAATCTAAAGAGAGTTTTCAGGCTGAAGGAAAACAATTATACGCAAAGGCACATAACGTTAGGAATGATCATCGGCAGGAAACAAATGTAGCTAAAACAATTAAACAACAGCAGAACTGAAATTCAAGAAAATCTAAAGAGAGTTTTCAGGCTGAAGGAAAACAATTACACTCAAAGACACATAATGTTAGGAATGATCAACAGCAGGAAACAAAATGTAAGTTTTTATAATGAATATTGACTTACTAAAACAATCCTGTATACTTTTACAACTTTTACGTAAGTCTAAACATTTTCAAAATAAAATGCGTTTAAAAACACGTTGAACTGATACCAGAAAACTAGCGATGATGGAATCCTCTCCAAGGGAATCTCCACTCCACCCCCCAAGACTAGAGATTATGCAGCCCCAGCAAATGGTGCTCACAATCTTCATCCAACAGCAGATGTGACAGAAGCCCTAGCGAGACACCACCAGTTCCTCCCAAAACTAGAGGCAAGCGGAACTCCGATAACATCTGTCATCCACAAACACAAATGTTGGTGTCTGAGCAAGCAAGACCTCCATCCCTTCAAAGCTAGAAATTATGAGACTCCAGCAAGAACCCCCTAGTAACTTCTAATTCTAGAAATGACAGCAGCCCCATAAGTCACACTCTTACCTGCTCCTCAACACTAGAAAATGGGAAGCCACAGCCCAGTGACCCACCCAGTCTATGCCAACAATACCGACAAGGGCAGACCCAGAAAGAGAGACTTCTGATCTCCCACAACACTAGAAGAAAGGAGTTCTATAAAGACCCCTCCAGAGCCCCCTGACTAAAGATAAGTCGAATCTCATGCAATTATCCCAATCCTCTCCCTGAATTAGACACAATGGCCCTACATCCAGTGACCGCTCCATGTCACCCCAAAACTTGAGAAGTGTGAGCCCCATACAAGCAGTGGTCCTCCAACATCCAAGCACCAGAGACAACAGGAACTGCACTCTCATACCTCCCAGTTATCCCCAACATCATGAGGACTGCATCAAATGATGGAAGCTTCAGCAAGTGATCTCCTATATTCCTGCAAGATTAGAGATGTGGGAAACCCCAAGAAGCAACTTACAACCGCCTATACACCAAGAAGAAGGGAGCCCAAACAAATACCACACCATTTTAACCAACACAAACCCCAGCTTGCCTCTTTACTCCTCAGACTAGATATGAGTATACCCAGCGAAGAGTAACCCAGTGTCCCTGCCCAGAAAAGAAATGACCAGAGTCTCCCTAGGCAACACACCAGGCTCTCCAATGTAAGTGTCAAACATATCCTCAGAAAACTCCCTCTCTTCCCATTATCACAAAATAAGAGTCTATAGAAGCATCAGCAAGCGGCACTCAACACAAATGAGAGGAACCCACAATGCAAGACCCTCAAGTCCCTATCAACAGGAGACGACGGCCCCTGTGGTGATTGCTCCCTAATCTCAAAAACAAGGATCATTCTCAGCCCCAGCTGCCAGCTCGTCAGCATCCTCTTGCTATGTATATGTCTCTGTCCCCAACTGTAGTGGAGAGATGGAGCCCCATCTAATATCCCCTGCCCTGGGGAATGTTGAGGACCCAGTCTCAGAATAAGGAACACAGCAGTTGTCCTGACAAGCCACCAAACACCCCCAAGCTCCCCTTCTACAGAAGGTGACAGGAGCCAAGGAAGCAAACTTTCCCCCACCATTTCCTAATCCAGCAAACCCCTCTTATCTGTTTCACATCCTGCTGACCATTAGAATATCCTTTACTGCTAGAAGAGTCACTAGGAGCCAAGGAAGGCTGGAGCTGGGGGAGAGGCTGAGAAGGATAGAGAGGGGAGAGGAGCAAGAGTAGAGGGAAAGATGAGACTTTCCATGTTGTCCCAAACACAGCCATGAATTCCAGAGGGCCCAAATAGCTCCAATCAAACCAGGTTCTCAGGGGTGAGCTGGAGCAGAAGAAAAGGAATTCTGGGCTGATGAGGATAGGTCGCCTGGAGGAAAGGTCGGTGTGTAGGCTAGCAGCCAAGATAGCCACCTATGGTACTTTGCACCTGTATTTAGGCCCTGTGCAGTCTCTTCTCACATCCGATTAGCCGGGAATTGTCATGAACCCAAATGATCAATACAGTGTTGCAGAAATGACAGTGTCTCACATCTGAGGCTACATCATAAAACACACTGAAGCTTCCTCCTTGGCGTCTTAAATTGCTCCCTCTCGAGGGGAAGCCATCCACCATGCCATGAGGATGCTCAAGTAGCCCTGTGGAGAGGTCCACGTGGACAAGAACCAACTTGTCAGCACCAATTGCTCACCATTCAGTGAGACACCTGGGAAGCTCTTCCAGCCTCAGTCAAATTTTGAACTTTAATGACTATGTATGCTAGCATGTTTAGGAGTTAAGTATACTGCTGTCTGCAACCTACTTGAAAATGCATTAAACAGAGATGGATTCTTGGGTGATAAATAGATGGAGGTGGCAAAGTAAATATAGTAAATTATAACTGATGGAATGTAGGTGTGGGCTGTCTTCATTAGGGCTGCCATAGGAAAGTACCACAGACTGGGTGGCTTAAACAGCAGAAACTTTCTTTCTCATAATTCTGGAGGCTGGAAGTCCAAGATCAAGGTGCCTGCAGGATTGGTATCTCCTGAGTCCTTTCTCGTTGTCTTCCAGATGACCATCCTCTTGCTGCCTCTTCACGTGGCCATCCCTCTGTGCATGCGTGCCCCTGGTGTCTCTTGGTCTATATGTCCTAATCTCCTCTTATAAGGACAGTGATCAGATTGGATTAGTGTCCACCCTAATGGCCCTATTTTATCTCAGTTACTTTCTATTAAGTCACAGCATCCAAATAAATTCACAATAAGAGGTACTAGAGATTAGCGGTTCAACACATTACTGTTGAGGGGACAGAATTCTGTCCATAACTTGACTGTTCAACTCTTTCAAATTATCTCCATGCCTGAACATTTTTCCTAATAAAGTGGGTGCAGGTGATGTTCTAAGGCAGGAAAGAAAAAATGAATTGTTAACAAAAAAATTATGTTGGAACCCCCAGTTGTTCTGTGGAATAGGGATTATCATGGATTTAGTATAAATATTAAAGCTGTGAAAGTCCTAGAAAAAATCAAGGGATAAGTATTTTATATAGAATCTCAGAGAAAAGATGGTCTTTTAAATGTATAACATAAAACAAGAAATGAAGTTAACATGTTTGATTTCCTTTAAAAAATCTGCATGGCAGTCGTTGCATGGCAGCACTGACTAGAGGCAAAGACAAAAAAAAAGAAAAGAGGAGAATGTTGGCAACTCATCACAAAAATCTAATTTATTAACATTAAGGAACACTTACCTACCAAAAACGAACAAGAATCCGTTGGAGAAATGGACCAATTACGAAGAACAGTTCACAGGAAACACAGAATGTTCTCAATATAATAGATGATTCTCAACTTCACCCACCAAAGGAAAAATACGAAGTAAAACACCAAGATTCTTGTTTTTATTTATCAGATTAGGAACATTTACTGTTTGTTTAATATGTTGATCTATTAGGATGTAGAGAAAGTGGCACTCTCATACCACAGTGAAGAGGGGGTGAATTTGAACAACCTCCGCCCCCAGACAAGAGGAACTTGACAGTCAGAGAGAACCCAGCTGAGCCCAGGACTTGGCGGGAAAGAGCTGAACTGTGGCAGTGAACTCAGAGAAAGCCAAAACCAGCCAGAGAGAGAGGAACCGGAACCACTGAGCCAAGGAGCAGCGGGGAGAGGTGGAGGGAGCAGAGGCGGGCGGAAAGAACTGAAGAGAAACGGAAAGAGCCTAAGATGTGAAGACACAGCAGAGGCCAGGCGGAAGGGTCCTAAGCCTGGTTAGAGGAGCCAAGCCCAGTCGAAAAGCGGCGAGAGGTGGCGGAGAGAGCCGAGCCCAGGGGCCGCTGGGAATAGCTGAGAGGTCGTGGGCGGCAGAGAGAGGACAGGCTGGCGGCGCCGCAGGAGGAAGCGGAGGCGAGGACAGCGGAGAATGAAGGCGACTGCGCTGGATGGGAGCCCGGAGCCTCCCACGCGCCCGAACTGCTCCAAGCGCACCGCTGGAGGGTCGTCGACCCGGTCCCCGCTGCCCTCCTCCCTGCTCCTCCAGCCCCGCTGCTACCCACAGCGCAGGGCAGTCTGGCCGGACAGTGGCGTGTCCTCCGCCCACGACGAGGACGCGGGTGTCCCCACGTCTGGATCCTCCGGACGTGATAGCTGCGTGGAGTCTGGAGCTGATGTCCAATGCGGGGACTGACTCTGGGGGTGCAGAGTCTGACCCGCAATGAGCCCGCAGCCCCAGACTGTGCGGAAGGCCGCTGGGGGGGCAGTTACCACGCTGGCTGACCAGAGGTCTGGGAAGAGGCCCCCATCCTAGACCAAGACTGGAATGCGAACTGTGGGCCCCTCCTGACCATCTCTCCACTTCCAACACCAATGCCAGGCTCTCATTCAGGGCTCTTGATTGTGTCCAGCAGAGGATTGCTAGAGTAATCGCTCATGGAGCCTCTGGGAGGACGGGGATGGGCTGGACCCCCGCTGAGGCTGCTTCTATTAGCTGTTGTACAAATCCATCGTCATCAGAGCGTTGCTCCCACCTCCTGGTTCAGAGTCTGTGTGGATGCTTCTGATCCACAGAACTGTTACCCTGGCTGCAGTGTGAAGGCTGCAAATGGACGTATCTGGCATTTTCTGCTTTTAAATCAGGAAGCTGGTGTTGTCTTCCCCCAGGATCACAAAGTGAGGAAAGCCAACAAACCCAGGATAGGGGTTCAGTGGCTGAGAAATCAAGAAGGATGACAGATGTCTACTAGGAGGCCCTGTACTTGAAGTTTGTTAAGAGGAATCACTGGAGACCACATGTGTCAGCAACCTTGGGAATTTCCACTCTAATTGTTTATGTTAAAGTTGCTGCAGCTGGAAAGCGTGTATTGGACTTGACAGTCTTCACCGAGGTGGCCACTACTGGTCCAAACCTCTGCCTTTTAGGGCCCTTGCTAAAGGCTCCACCAGTGTTTACATTGAGGAGACCTGGTGCCTAAGCAGACCTGAGCTGCCTGGATGGCAGTGAATACGAAGGGTGATGGGAGACATTGATGTTGGGCCACTGAACGTGAGAGTGGGACCAGCAAATGGTGGACCAGAGCAACCCAAATATCATTATCTGATGAATGTATAAACACAATGTGATCTGTATCTCTGTACATTGTATGTTCTTCAGCTATAAAGATATGAAGGACACGTGCTACACCATGGATGCACCTTGAAGACCATCTGCTAATTGAAAGCATCTAGTCAAATAAGACCACTTATTATATGATTCCATTTACATGGAATGTCAAATATGGGCAAATCTGTACAGACAGAGAGTAAATTTGTGGTTGTTTGGGGGTGGGAGAAGGAAGTGCATGGGTAATACTCAATTATTTCTATTTGGTTCTCCATTATTTTGAATAATGCTTGAGCACCTTTCAGATCTCCTACAAAATGCTATTTCCACAGAGCGGCATTTCCTGATCCAGCCATCAAAATTAATGTCACATTGTCTCTGTTAATTTTTAAAATTTTTAATTGTACGTGTATTATCATCTATTTCTCTCATAGTGTTTTTCTCACTTAATTGGATACTCCATGAAGTGAAGACTAATGTGGACTGTAATGTTTTACACTGCCGTATTCACTCGCTGCTGTGCCCTTAGAAGGTACTCAATATATTTATTGAAAGAAATTATTCAAACTCCAATAAATTCTTTCTAAAATTTTCAAACAAATTCACTCAACTGAAGTTATACAAGGATATAGCCTGTTTTGTGGTATACTGCAATAAATTATCACTAATATTGCAAATCCTTTCTGTCTGTAATTCATTTTAAGACTCTAGCCACAATAATCTATTTGAAAAGTAAACCTAATCAGTGCACCTTTCCTTTACAATCTCTCATTTCTGTCTTCAGATACTCTTTTTTTCTGTGTGTGTGAGGAAGATCGGCCCTGAGCTAACATCTGCCAATCTTCTCTTTTTTTTTTGCTGAGGAAGACTGGCCCTGGGCTAACATCCATGCCCACCTTCCTCTATTTCATATGAGATGCCGCCACAGCATGACTTGACAAGAGGTGCGTTGATGCACCCCGGGATCCGAACCGGCGAACCCTGGGCTGCCTCAGCAGAGCGCACGCACTTTATTGCTTGCGCCATCAGGCCAGCCCCTCAGATACTTTTTATCAGTGAAGTCATAAATCTCGTTTCATCCCTGTTGTCCTGCCATAATGATTAATACCATCCCTTTCATTCTCCAACATGTCCCAGTTTGGAGGGAAAGTTATTTGATCCTCCCACTTATAGAGCACCTATAATAAGCCAAGTTATGTACTAAAACCCATGATCCAGAATTTAACTTAAAAAGTCACTGCCCCTGTTTATTTTAATCTTAGTGAAAGGGATGAGTTAATAAAGAGACTAATGAATGTGTAATATAGTGTTAGGTATAATTAGATCTTGTAATAAACAGTAAGGGCTATGCAGAGATACAGAGACAGAGGGAGGGATGGAGGAAGAACAGTAAGGAGAGATACAGGGAAAGAAATTACCTACAATTATTTCATTTATTTATTTATTTTGTGAGGAAGATCAGCCCTGAGCTAACATCCATGCCAATCCTCCTCTTTTTTTTGCTGAGGAAGACTTGCCCTGTGCTATCATCTGTGCCCATCTCCCTCAACTTTATATGGGATCCCGCCAAAGCTTTGCCTGACAAGTGGTGCCTTAGTGCGTGCCCAGGATCTGAACCCAGGCCGCCAGCAGAGGAGCATGCGCACTTAACCACTACGGCATGGGGCCACCCATCTACAATTATTGATGACGAAGAGATTAGGGAAGGACTAACTGATGAGGTGATATTTGAGCACAGAACTGAATATTTTTTAAAAAAGACCAATCACATTGTGGGTAAAAAATTTTCCAGAGATGGGAACAATGTGAAAGGTGCAGGGCTGAATACTAATTCCACTTCCCAGTGATTTTGTTGGTTAAAACAAAACAAAACCAATGTCTGGCCTATTAACCCAAGAAAGCTCCCTCTACAGAAAAGTACAATACCTTGAACATTACCTAACAAACATTAACACCTAAGAAACAACTTTCAGTAAGGTTTCTTCTTGTTTTAAGAGCTACGGACTGCTCACTTAAAGAGGTATCACAGAAGGACAAAGTGTAGAAATGGACATTCTTGCCGTCCATATGGATTCCACGCTTACCAGAATAGGCTGGCTTGGAAAACAGAACAATGCAGGTTCCTCCATGGCTGCAGAGTTGTCCTGCTGACCCCACTCCTGATGCGCAGACAGCCTGTGGATTGCTGGAAAATGCAGGGACTTCTGCCTCTGATTCCCATTTTATGGAGGAAGGGAGTGGATAATCCAATCAATGGATGATCCAGAGGATACATCCCGTCTCTTATCAATGGGATATGAGAGATTCCTAAAGATTTATACCTAAACACATAAATGTTGGATTATTGACACTGTCAGATACTGTTGGTAGATGAAAAAATTTAATACAATTGTGTGGGGAGGTGGTATTTGCAGTTTCTATCAATATTTTAATGTTTCCTTTTTCTTCCACTATGGATGCCTTCTGTAAAATTAGAAATGGAAGTGTATATGCACAAAATGTCCATACAACTTATGTTTTAATAGGAAAAAATAGAGACTGTGTAAACGTTTATCAATAAAAGAATGTCCAAAATTTTTATTAAAAAGTCTCTAGAAAATAGCACACAGCCATTAAAAAGATATTAGTATTTTGTGCATTAACATCTCAGGTAATTTCCAGTAAACTTGTAATTATTTCAACCATCTTACTCTTTCCCTTCCTTTTGACCTGAATAATTAATGTTCCTTTACTCTCTTTACTTCACTGATGTTGATTTAACTCTTTTATTATTCCATTAATTCCTCTATAAACTTATTAGTTGAAATAATATAGAAATCTTTGTTTAATTACACTAATGGTTAAATCCTGAATCCTTAATAAAGTCTAATATGAATAATTACTTTTACCATCTCCCCCAAATGCTAATACTTTCAACACTGTCAATTCTATTTTTAACCTTCCTGACATTTGTATTACTGTTTTCATGCATTTTATTCTACATATATTTTAATCTCCATGAGAGATTTCTAGAATTACTTCACAAAATAAAATTCATTTATATTTATTTATAAATTATCCTTTCCTTTCCTCTTCAGTCCTTCCTGCATTCCTGGTTTTCAACCTGGGATCCTATTCCTTTGGATGTGATAACTCACTGCAGTATTTTGTCTAATTCAAGGCTACTAACAATGAAAAGTTTCACTTTAAGTTTTTCTAGAACATTGTAATTTGGGGCACTATTGCTGCTGGGTGTAGAATTCTGGTTTGACATGAGATTTCTTTTAGCATTTTAAAAATGCTGCTCTGTTTATGTCTATCTTATTTTCTTTATGGGTAGAAATCACCAATTGTCCTTTTTCTTGCTTATTTGGCCTCTCTAGTCCCTAAAATCCTTTACATTAACTTTGGATTTTAGACCATAGTTTATTTCATTAATATTTTCTGTATATGCACTCTACTTAGGGAATCTTGAATTAATTGAACCTGTGGATTGATGTCTTTCATCAACTGGGAACATGCTTGTGTATTTTCACTTCTGATATCAATTCCTCCCCATGTTCTCTCTACTGCCCTTTTAATCACACCCCATGTTTCTTCTAATTCTACCCTGAATTTTCCAATGTCATTGACCCTATGGTTTTCTTGAGAGATTTGCTCTTGAGCTGTCTTCCACTTTAGTAAACCAGCCTTTTGCTGGAATCAATTCCTTCTTAATTACTTAAATTCTTAATTTCAATTCTAACATAAACACAATATATAACTTGAATTTTTTTAAAAAAGAGATAGCAGAGCAGTTTGACGATAAGGAGAAAATGATTTCCTTTTGATACAATAAAACTTAAATAGATAGGAGAAAATTATATATTGGATCATATTAAGATATATGAAGAGCCAGTATTCATTGAAATTCACCAGTAAGACAGAGTGGGTGGAAAACCTGAATATCTAGTTCTTTGTACTGCTGTGGACTACATTTTGAAATGATAATATTTAGATTTCTTTGGTTAAATAAAAATGTTATAAAATCCAGTTTCATCTGTTTGTATTTAATTTTTTAACATGTGTTCTGGTAAATTTAAACGACATAGGTCACGTTGTGATGGCTCTGTTGGTCTTGTTTGGATAGAGCCATGATGTAATGGTTAACTTTAGCTGTCAACTTGACTACACTCAGGGATACCCAGAAAGACTGTGAAGCATTATTTCTGGGTGTGCCTGTGAGGATGTTTCTGGAAGAGATTAGCATTTGATTCCATAGTCTACATAAACAAACCCACCCTCACTAGTGTTTGTGGGCATCATCTAATCTGTTGAGGGCTCAATAGAACAAAAAGCAAAGAAAGGCTGAATCCACTATCTCATCCTGACCTGGGATGTCCATCATTTCCTGCCCGTGGACATCAAATGTCCTGGTTCTAAGGCTTTCAGACTTTGACAGAATTATATCACTGTTTTTTCTGGTTCTCCAGCTTGCAGATGGCAGATTGTGGAACTTCTCAACCTCCATAACCTTGTGAGCCAATTGCTACAATAAATCTCCACTTCTATATGTTTATATATATTCTATGGTTCTATTTCTCTAGAGAATACTGACTAACACACATGGATAACAAAGTGCATATTAAGTGCACCTGGAGGAAATTTCCCAAGGCATAGGTGGCTCCCCCAACCCCCAGGAGGAAGCAATTCATCCCATCTAGGCAACAGGCATGAGCACGTACACACACACACACACACACACACACACAAAGACAAGTAATTTGAAAATGTGCTCAAGCTTAAACTCTCAGTCTCTGCCTTATTGTTCATCACAGCAGTGATTTCTACATGGCATGTTATACATCCTTTGCCATTTATGATCTCTTTCCTCTCACTAAGACTAAATCAAACAGGGGCAGTCAGTCTGTTTAGTTATTTTGTAGATCACGGGTTTTATACCAGAGCTTTGCATGTAGTAAGTGCTTTACAAATAGAATGACCAAATAGTTTTCCCTCCAAATTGGAACATATCAGGTAATGAAAAGGGTAGTATTAATATTTATGATAAGACACCAGGAGAAATATGTGCTGAAAATAGAAATGGAGGATTTAAAATTTAAGATGAACCGATCACTTTTGCATTTTAAACAGATCATTGAAACTAGAGTCTCGTGATTGGATTACCAGGGGAAAGGATTTGGAATCTTAAGCTACTCTTGCTAATTTATTGCAGTGTACCACTATAAAGGTGGTATATTTGCACAAGAGTAGTTAAGTGGAGGGGCCGGCCCCGTGGCTTAGCAGTTAAGTGCATGCTCTGCTGCTGGTGGCTGGGGTTCGGATCCTGGGTGCACACCAATGCACTGCTTCTCTGGCCATGCTGAGGCCGTGTCCCACATACAGAAACTAGAAGGATGTGCAACTATGACATACAACTCTCTGCTGGGGCTTTGGGGAAAAAAAGGAGGAGGACTGGCAATAGATGTCAGCTCAGAGCCAGTCTTCCTCAGCAAAAAGAGGAGGATTAGCATTGATGTTAGCTCAAGGCTGATCTACCTTGGAAAAAAAAAGAAGATTAGTTAAGTGGATGGATTTAAAATATTTCATGCAGCAAACTTTTAGTGCTTGAATTTTATATGTATAGAAATATAAAATATATATTGTGCACATAATATATGTGAGCCCTTTTTGTGTGCAAAGCCATATGTGAACACTATTGTGGGAAAATTTGGAAAATCCATATTAGTCTTGTCTTCATGGAATATCTAATTTAGTGAGAAATAACCAAATCTTGAAAGAAATAGATAAAAATGCACATATAACTAAAATAGAAAAAAAATCAACAAAGAGGAAAAATGGGGTTTTGTAATTTAGGTTACTAGAGCAAGAGAGTTCACTGTGTGGAAATGCTAATTTGTAGGAGACCTGAAAGTTGATTAGAAATAAATCAGAAGTGGATAACCTGTAGGTAGATTCAGAAGGGTGGATGGATGGTTCATTGATATGTGAGTGTGGGGTGGCAGGGTGTCCAGAGTGACACCCAGGGGTAGACAGGTTATTACCACAAATAAGTGAGTTTGGGGACACTGAGAAAGAAGCAAATTATTTGGGGAAGCGATTTGTTCAACTTGGGACCTGGTCATTGTGAGTTGAGTCATCACTGATGTGGTGAGTGGGCAGGTAGATAAATGGGTCTGGGGATCAGAGTTAGGTCTCTGTTGATTCTTTGGATATGTTTGGCTCATTAGTGGTATTTGAAACCAGGGAAATGGATGGGGTTGCCCCAGAAGGAGGGTGCAGATGGGGAACAGTTGTCAAGGCAGTGCTGACTTCTGGGAAGCATCAGTCGCTGTGGGGTGGTCATAAAGAGAAGCCAGGAAGTTGCTCAGGAAGTTGAGACAGGCAAGAACAGTATAGTGTAGGGTGGTGAATCCCAAGGACAAATGGTCTTTGAAAAGGACATTGGAGTCCGCAATGTCACGTGCTACTGCAGAGCGTTTCAGATCAATCATGAAAAGTCCCTAGTGGATTAGTAAGAGACATGGCTTGTGAAGTTAACAAGAGAAGCATCTGCAGAATCTGAGTGGAATTGGGTGGGCACTGTGGAAACAGAGGCATTGGGATATATGTGAACTTTTCACAATGGATCCCTGGCAGGAGGAGGAGAGGAGGGGTGTGGAGGTTGAGGACTATTAAGAATGCTGGATGAAAGACTGGTTTGTAGATGGTAGAGATTTGTGCATATTTGAAACTTAAGGGATGATTCCAGTAGGGAAGTTATGGAAAGCACAACAAATATTGAGGGCATAATGTCATTGAAATGGAAGGAAAAGATAAAAATCAGAGTGGTTTCAGCCAAGAAATCAATTTCTTTGCATATAACAACAGAAAAGGTGTGAGAAATGAATTTCTCATGAGGAATATTTGTAGATCTGATGACTAGAGAGTGAAATAGTTCTTGTCTGGGGGTTAACAATCTATCTGTGAAATATGGAGGAGGTCGGAATATAGAGATTTATGGAACTCAAGCAATGGAAAGAATTGAGTAGAGCATTCAGGAAGCATTAGAATAATGCATACAGGTCCATTGGTTTCTGTTTATTCTTTGTTGGGATACACAGACTTCTGGTGCATTCTCTGTTCAGTGCAAGTGTCAACATGGCATGGCAGGTATTTGAAATCATCTAAAGTGTGCAGGGTGGATATGATGGCAATAAAGAATCTGGGAGTATGGTCAGTGGATGATTGAAATGATGGACTGTGGAAACTGAGCTTAATAGACAAGAGTATGAGAAAAAAAGAAAGAGAGGCTTGTGAAGATATTCCTGTTGGAGTAATCTAGTTTATTAAAGAATGATTATTTAGAGTGGATTTCTTTGTGTAAAAACTGGAAATTTGGAAATTTGTGTTGGGAATATGGTGTTTCTGAATTACTGATTTGCAAGCAGGAGAATTTTGGGTGAAGATAGGCTCGAGGTGTGGAAGTGAATGACTAGGGATGGAATAGTGAATAATGTCATTAGAGATGAGGCACTAAAAGGAGCTATGGAGACCTTGGAACTCGTGTGTCCCAATAACAGTGGGCTGTGGGGCATCAGCATGTGTGTATTTGTCCATGACAGAGAGAGGAGGAGAGGAACGAACTGAAGCAAGATGGCGGACGGCAGCTGGTCTGGATTTGACACTGGATAATGACCTTGAGCTTTCTGACCTTGTCTCACATCAGCTTGATGGTGTCACTGAATCCTGTTCTCCACGTGTGGTCCCTGTACCAGCAGCATCAACATCACCTCTTAGAAATGAAAATTCTCCATTCCTTCCCCAGACCTACTAGGGTTGATGTCCAGCAATCTGAGTTTTAAAAACCCTCCAATGATTGTGATGCACAGTGTGATTTGAGACACGTCTCCAGGGATAGAAAGAAAGTGGAATATCCACTTGAGCTGAGAACATTCTCCGTGGATGGTAATCTTCATCCTCCATTTTGTTCAAATTTCACATTTTATTTTGTTTTGAAAATGAAAGATCAAAAGATATGCCCCGACTTCGTAGTGGAAACGGTAAGACCATGAAACTAAGCACAATCAGAAAACTGAAGTTCTATGCCCCCTGAAGCCTAAGGAGCTGCATATTCCAGAGGCCAGTTACTGGAATAACTTCCCAACCTGGCGGTGAGGTCAGAGGGAGTCAGTGGGATGAGACCTTGGAGAAGCCGCAGCAAGTCTGTGGATACAGGAGACTGAAGGTACTCCAGGCCTGCAGCAGTGAAGGAGAACTCTTAAGATCTTTGGAGTCGCAAATACCTTCGAAACAGTCACACAGGCTGGTCCATGTGAATCCTTGGACCATGTAGGGGCCAAGGGATCTGCCCACCAGCCCTGATCCCACCCCAGCCCACTGTCCATATTGGGCAGAGGTAAGTCCAAGAATGGGTCTGGATCGCTCACAGACACTCTGCAGGCAACAGGCATCTTCTAGAGATATCAGGAGACAGACACAGAAAGTGAAGAAAAGCATGCGAGAGACTGTGGTCTCGAGGACAGACGAGACTGCCGGGTAGGAAGACAGAGCAAGGAGCCAAGAAAGGCATCCTGAAAACACAGTAAGGAGAGCAGCTTCAGTGCTGAAGAAAAGGTGAGTGGTGCCGTTGAGAAATTCCGCATGAGACAGGCTTGACTCTCACAGCATCTCTTTGTAACGTCCATCATGATTTTGACCTTTCATGGTAAACCTCAATATTTATTTATTTGAGTATACTTGCTGAGTTTTCTCCTTTTTATATTAAAATTTATAGGATAATTGAAGCTGAGGAATTAGTGTTTTGAACTTACATTTGTTTTTTTCTAGAACTTACACTCAATGAAGAGATGATACCTACTTGAATGAGATTTGTCTTTTAATGTATATTAAATCCGATTCCATACATTTTTATTGTGATTTTGTTTTTTTTGTTTTTTGTTTTTTTTGCTGAGAAAGATTCACCGAGATAACATTTGTTGTCAGTCTTCCTCTAATTTCTATACAGGTCACCGTCACGGCGTGGCTGCTAATGAGTATTGTATGTCCGTGCCTGGTAACTGGACCTGGGTCACCAAAGCACAACATGCCAAACTTAACCCCTCGGCCAGGGGCCAGCACTATGATTTTGCATCTAATTATAACATAAAATCGGTCAATCTTTTTCTTCATTGTCACCTGGTAATTCAGACATAGGTGATTTCTATATCATGAATTAAGTATCTCTTCTCTGTTACCTGGCAAATTTGTGTAGCTTTGATTTTGGAATCTAAAGAATGAGCATACCCCCTGGGGACATTATGTTCCACTCAGAGAACCTTGCAGCAGGCTCATTGCCTTCCTTCCCACATTAGATCCAGAGTCCTGGAAATGAGTTTGCCTTGCACACAGCACAGAATACATATGAATTACTCAACAAACATGGGATAAGTGAAAAATTGGTGGCATCATCAGGTCATTCACAGAAGCCAGACTGAGAGAGAACTTCCTTAGGTCAGCATGGAGAAGTATTCCTTTATATTTGTGATGTTTAGTTTCTAACATTGCAATGTGAACACCAAGTATACTACTTTTATCAAAAGTGTGTTCTGAAGGTTTTCAAAAATCTCAAAATCTCAGAGTAGAGATAAATCAATCTCTGTGAACCTGTTACTTGCTTCAAAGATTGTCAACTCGTATACCATCTGACTTTGTTTATCCTCACACCAAGACCCTAAGAATTAACCAGCTGAGATGGCTGAGAGCACATCATTTCAGCTGTAAATATTTCAGTTTATCTTACAGCTGAGGGATTTTTTGAACACAAACACAATAACTTTATCACATACAAAAATAAAAATGTCATTCGGATGATCAACTATCTAGTCAGTATCCAAAGTCTCCCAGATTTGTCAAGGTTATTTCTTGGTTTTACATTTTATTTGAGTCAGGATCTTAATGAAAACCTTCTTTTGCAATTGGTTGATCTGTTTCTGAAGTCACTTTTAATCTCTTAGTAGTTCATGCATCTTGGGATTTGGGTGGGATATGAGTCTGTGTCTTTGTGTGTCTACACCGATGTGTGAATTCTTTCTTTCCCGGATGACAGGGCCCTGGAAAGAAGAGCCTGCTCTCTGGGAACCAGGATTTCTACTCTGCTGCTGGCTGAACTGAAAAGGCCTCCCTGGGTGACACTTGCAGCCTTCAGAAAGGAGGGGGAAGAAGTATCAAGGAAGTCAATACAATGGCTCTTGTCTTACAGGGTGTTTCCAGGGCATGATGTACAAAATGCTGGGTGGTAAGACTTTAGCTCCTGGTCGTGGGGTGGGTTCTTGGGGTGAGCTCTGAGCAGTGTCTGTTCACCACCCACGTGGGGAGCATTTCAGTATTTTAATTGGTAAGGTTGTGTCTGTTGTGTCTGTGATGTTTAAGATTGGTGATAGTCCCCTGCTGGACCCACTTCTATACCTGCCCCTCTCCTGCCTCATCTTTCAAAACTCCCAACTGGACAGTTTCACATCCCTGTAACACAAATCCACATAACCACAGCACAGACTGGAGAAAAGAACACAGATGTCCCAGGGGCTATGTGCTCTATGCGCTCAGGCCCAACTGCCCCTTTGGGACAAGTCAGCAACAACACGACTTAGTGTGTAACCTAGTGATTGTCTGAGACCATGGACCTCAGAAGCACACGGTCCCAGATGTCACCCTGGGCAGCAAGGGACAGTGTGGGTCATTCAGTGGACAGGATTAAGGTCTATTGTCCTGGCAAACCAGAGCTCACCCCTGATCTATCAGGCACAGTCGGGGAGGAATGGCCACGATGTACCTGACAGGGAGGCTGGGGGCCTTCTAGCGAATTTCTGCGTAAAAGGAATCATAAAAGGATGTGTGGGGATGCTATAAATCCTAGTTCACAGAGAGCAGTGAGGTTTATGGAACAAAGTCTGATTGTACCTTTAAAAGCTGCATCTTGAATCTTTCCCTCTGGATATGAAAAAAGCAGGAAAAAGACTTCCAAGTGCATGGGGCAGGATCCTAGGATGATTCCAATCGAGGCGAAGGGTGAACAGGGAGCCCTAGAGGTGGCCTGAGGTGGATGTCCTGTCGGCCCTTAGTCTATCTGCACATGGTCTTCCTCTGGCCTTGTCCCTTCCACAGGCAAACTTTTCTCTTTCTACTTTTTTCCTCATTTAGTGTAGATGCAAATCGAGAGACTGATTAGAAAATGGCAAGTTCCAATATCTGATCAGAAGAAACCTCAACAAGAGAAGCAAAAGACATTCCTTCTTCCTTGAAAGCTGTAGAAAGACAGCCACTATCCTAGGGAAGGACATGGTCCTGGTAAGTGCTATTTGAAAAACACCCACATTTCAGTGGTTGTTGCTCTGCCTGGGAAAGTCCCTCCAACCTCTACCTCCAGGGAGATCTGAGGGGCTGTCTCTGCTCCTGTCCCAGGTGAACAACACTGAAATACACCTGTCTTCTGAGGAAGGGGACTTCAGGGTGTCATTCAGTAGCCAGGGAGGAGACTGGTCCTCCCCCCTCCTTTCTGCCACATACAATAAGATGTAACCATACACAAGTTCTTAATTCAAGGACGAAAGTGAGATTCTGTGTCTTGTTTACATGAGCATAAGCAGTGAAAGAACCACACCACAACACCCAGGCTGTGACAGAAGCAGGATATAATGTAAGAGTCAAATCTACCATTTACTATTAAAGAAATAATATCGCTCCTCACCAATGGGTTAACAGTCGCTGGGGTGCAGATGTCAGGGAGTTGGTAGGGGTGGGGCCCTCCCTCTGGGGCTTTAGGGGAAACCAGGGAAAGTCTTAGGATGTCCTCCTTCACTCAGGTGGGAAGAGCTGGCCCAGTGCACCCCGAGGGCGCCAGTGTCCCCGCTGCTCAGGAGGAGCTGAACTTGTGGTCTCCGGAGTGTTATGGCTCCTTGCCAAGGGCACGGTGGCTGAAGAGAACAAACAGACTATTTTGGGGTGCCTCCCTGAGATTCACGGCACACCTCCCTGCCCCCCTTCACTCTGATCCAAACCCTGTGCCGAGTGCTCAGTCCATCAACAGCACCCCGTTTGTCCCTGATGCGGCAGGCATCATTTAGCATCACCCATTTCAGAGGAGACAACCGAGTCCCAGAGAGGAGAGGGGAGCAGCCTTTACAGGCCTGGTCAGCAGTGGAGCTGGGATCCAGGTCCATGCTTAGCCCGAAGATATACTGAGCCCCTGGATTCAGTCGCTGCTGGTCCCAACACTCACTAGGCCCTGAACTGGAGGATGGCCAGTTCTTTCTCTTGAAGAGCCGCAATTTGCTTGCCTTCTGGTGTATGTGCTCCAGCCGGCAGGAGAGGCAGTATCTACAGGACAGAGCGGCCTGTGAGCTACCAGGAGCCACACCCCAGGTGTCCCTCCCAGACCCTGACAGCAGCTGAGTCCCGGTGCTCCATGGGTCACCATGCATTGAGGTCTGGGGCTGATCAGGGAGCCAGGCCACACGCTCTGAAGCCGGCCATCAGAGAGAGTCTGGCCTGCCCTCACCCAACTCCTGTACCTTCACCTCTCATCGACACTGAGGGGCTCCATGGCCTGGAACCAGGCCTCAAATCACTCTTCGGGCTCCAGGTCATACTTATTTGCAGCCTGCTGGAGCAGCTGAATCCTCCTGATGACTTTGCATTTCTGGGAGGAAGGAAAGGGTGCAGACAGGGCTTGGGTGGGGAAACCTGCCAGGAACTTGTGGGGAGTGAGGATCACTCCTCACTCGGGAACCCTCCTGCTTTCTCACTGAATTCAGGACTTGCCTGTCCTCACAGTTGCCTTGAATTAGTTCCTCATCCAGGAAGGTGTCCTTGATGCCAGCCCCTCCCGCACCCGCCAACGTGATGGGATTCCCAACTTTGTGGATCTAACTCATCCAATAAATGTAAGACCCGAGGGATGAGGACACGAAACATCTTGCCACGCGAGGTCTGTGATTTCCACTTCCCCACCCTACCCACAGATGCTCACCTCACGCCATTTCTGGGGTTCACCAGATTTCCCTGGAAAGGAGACAGCGAATGTCCATCAGAAACAGCCCCCCAAGCCCATAACCAGCCCCTATCCCACCCCTTCTCAGGCTGCAGGACTGTCAGTGCCCAGCAGAGGGCAGAACTTCCACAAACAGAACTTGACACTGGGCCAGGCTCTGGGCTCCAGAACAGGAGGGACAGGGGAGCTGAAGCCAGAGACCTTGTAGCCCACCCATTTCTGATGACAGACGGGAAGACTGAGGCCTCAGGCAAGAAGGGACAGCTGGACCACAGATGTGCTTCCTGAGTTGCAGGGACTGATGGCACTCCCCCAGGGGCAGGGCCTGATGGGGAGGCTGAGTGGAGCTCAGACACAGCCTCCTGCAGCTCTGCAGGCAGGCAGCTCTGAGCTTCCCCAGGCTGGGGAGCCTCATGGGGGGCTTACGTGGAGCCTCCGTTCCCGCATCGCTAAGATGAGCCTGACTCCCCAGCTCCCAGGGGTGGCCGTGGTTCTCTCATGAGAGGAGGTTTGCCAGGTACTGAGAGCTCAGGGGCCAGTGCAGGGCTTTCTCATCCCAAACCTCAGGTTCCTGCTCCCTGGCCCAACTCCAGGTTCACTCACTTCCAGATCATCCTCCATCTCAATGTTCAGCAGCTTCAGGTGATAGAGGTACATGCCCAGGAAGGGGATGACACCCTGTGAAATCAGGGTGGGAGGGGTGATGAGTCCCACCTCTCAGGTGCCCCCATGAACCCTCCCCCAAGTCACTTCACTCCATCCTCCTGCCCACCACAGACTCCCACAGAGAGCAGCCTAGGCCCCTCAGCAACCTCCCCACAGTTGCCCCCTCCAGGACAACCCAACGTTCCCCGTCAGCTACCAGGGGCGGCTTTTGGGAAATCCCAGGTTGTGCGGTCCCTGCCACTCCCCCCCAAATCCATCCTTGGCCCAGCCATTCCAGGCCTCCTCCTGGTCACTTCCAAGGAAGGTATTTCAAGCTCTGGGGCTCTAGGAGCTGGGCTGGAGGAGGAGGGACCCCTCTCTTGGGGAGGCCTCCAGCCGTGAGGGAGGAGACCCCCTCCTCTGACACCTGGACCCTCCCCCTCAGGCCCCCTCACCTGCTGCTACCTCTCCTGGGCTCCCTGGGGGCCCATCTCCAGGGTGGCCCTCACAGAGGTCACATCCTGCAGGGTCAAGGACAGGCTCTGGAGGCCATGCTCCCTTCCCTGTGTCTCCCAGGCTTCTGATCTTGGACCCTGGACATCTGGTGTCTATGGCTGCTCCCATTCCAGAGTGCTCTGGTTCTAGTCAATCCCAGCTCCAACACTCCCTCTTCTGTGCCCTCAGGCTTTCCCAGACCCCTAAGACTCTCTCCTCATCAGGAAAGTGTGAGGAGGACTCCCCATGCCTCTCAGGGTCCCCTGAGGACTGAGTGTCATCTGACTGTCACCAGTACTCTCCCCTCGCCCCTCGAGGAGGAGCACAAAGCTCCTGCACATTCCTCTCCCCCTTGTACCTCATCACCCCTGTGAGGCCTGCATCACAGATCATCCCCCTCCATTTCCCAGATGAGGAGACCGAGGCCCACAGAGGGGCAGTGACTTGCTCAGGGGCCCACAGAGGAGAGACTGCTCCCCCTCCCAGCCAGAGGCCCTGTCCCCCGGCCTTCACTCCTCCTCCAGACCCACCTCTGACCAAGGTCCTGTCCTCTGGACTCTCGGGGTGTGCCTAGGCGCTTAGTCAGGCTGAGGCATGGATGGGGAGGCAAAAGGTGTCTCAGGGGGCATATCCAAGTGGCTTCTGCCTGTCCCAGCCCCTGGGATTTTCTGACTCCAGGTTGGACCTGAGGCCATGCCAAATGCCTCAGCTCCCTAGGATCCCCTCAGGATTGTCCCTGCACAGAACTCCTCCTTCATTCACTCAGGAAGGGGACCCCTCTCAGCCACATCTGAGTTACAGTGTAGGGGGTGACCAGGGCGCTGTGTAATGGTGACGTTTGCATCCTTTTTTATTTGGAAACTTCTAATGTCCTGCCAGGAAGGTCCATTCAGAATCTGTAGGTTCCCCGATAATTCTCATTGCCATCTGGGGCGTATCCTTGTCAACAAGGCACCAGAGTAGACTCTCACTGGGTCGTCAGTAATGACCACTATCGGGATAGAGTGCAGAGTCCCAGAGAGCACACAGTTCTGTCCCAGATCCACCATACGTTCCAAGGCTGGGCAGCCCGTGTGTCCACCTGGCCTGTGTGACCACACAGTGCCCGTCCCTGGGGCAGGCAGGCTGCTCTTCCCTGCGAGGTGCAGTGAAGACCGAAGGAGCAGCAGGGACCTGGCTTCCTGAGGACAGCCTGGGCTGCTTTAGGAAGAAAGAAACCCCACCCACTCCATCCACCTGCCAGCCTGGAGGAAGATGAGGGTCAGCTGATGGGCCCGCATGGAAGCCAGAGACCTGCTCATTCTGCCAGCTCCTCACCTCCTGGAACAGTCCAACCAACACCACTCTACACCATGACAAAGGTCTCCTACCCCCAACAGGCCCCACCTGCCCCTGCAGCTCACATCCCCCACTTCCTGTCAAGCTTGACAAGACACACCGTTATTTCTCAGGGAACCTTAAGTGAAAAACTTACCAAAGAACACACTGCCTGGTCCTTCCTCCCCCCTCACCTTCCCTCCTTCCAGATCTCGAGCCTCCACTCACCTCCGTGAGCAGTTTCCTCCTCTCCCGCTGGTCCATTCTGCACAAGGTTTTAAATTTTTTGCAGTTCCTCCTGAGGAGGGAAAAAAGGAATGAAACACTGTGGGGTGGTTTAAAGGTAAATCCCTTTTGTTTGAAAACGCAGAATTATCCAGACAGCCTGGATGAGCGTTTTCAATGTGTCCTCTGAGGCCAGAGGTCTCTGGGACTGGGGAGGGGGCTTTCCTGTTATCACCTGGGGCCTTCATTCTCTTATCTAATGAACAAACCTGTTTTAAAGAGTCTTGATTTCAGGTGGACAGAGAGTTCTGTTGCTGCAAAGCAAACACTTGAAAATCTTCAATTTGGTTCAAGTCAGGGTCTGGCACTTCGGGAAACTGTTTCCTGAAGCAGAACCACTGGCCTAAGTTTCCAGAAGGACTCCATGCCTCCCAACCAGGTCAGACCCTGTCCCCAGGGTTCATTGTCTCCCAGGAGATCCCAGCTTACTGAAGGGCAATGGCAGCACTGTGGGGGGTGTCTGGTCCACCCAGGTGGTGCTCTCATGGAGAGAGGTCTACCCACCTGGACACCCGTCTCCATGTCTTTTTTAAACGCTGAATGGAGGGGCTCAGCATTGCCCAGAGGATGGCATGGAGTGAAGACAGGTTCCTCAGGCCTTGGCATTTCTGGGGAAGGGAAGAGAATGTGTTGTGAGGGGGAGCTGGAGCCCTGCTTCCTCTGGCTTCTGTCCCCTCATGGACGTCTCCTGTCCTGGATGAGACAAGGGTCAAGAAACCCGGGAAGAGCACAGCTGGACCCTGAGGAGGAACACTCCCAGGGAGGAGGATTTTAGCTCAAGCCAAGGAAAGAGCCCAGGATGGGGTGAGCTTCCTACCACTGGGACCAGGAGTCAGGTCATCGAGGCCCTGGCAGGAGGGGCCTAAGGATTGTGTGAAGGCTCAGACCACAGATTTCAATCCTGAGAACTGAGTAAGGAGAAGGAACGGTTACCACGACTCCAGAGAGGGGTTCCCAGGGACTCCCAAATCTTACCTTGGCCACCTGGATCCAGAGCTCCACCACCCTGGCCCTGTCCTGGGCCGTCATGCTGGGTCCCCGAGGCAGGTGGTGATGACACATTTGACCACTCTGCTAAAGTGGGTCACGGTGGCATGGATAGTGGGTGCAAGGTGCTCATTGGCCCTATTTTCCCACTGGGACCAGATGGAGTCCAGGAAGTCGTGGGGCATCACTTTCTTGAAGAGCTCCTGGGGAGGACAGGGAGTGTCACCCAGCCCTGCCACAGCCCAGCTCAGCGTCCGCAGCCCCCAGTCCCAGGCCGGGTCTGTGATGAGAGCTGGAGCTCAGGATGCTGAGAATGCGGCCTGAGACTTGTGGGAGTCCCTGGGTGTTGCCTGTGTCCCCTGAGGGTACCCAGCACAGGATGACCCAGGACCCGATACTGTGACCCAGGGAAATGACATTTGCTCACCGTCCAGTCTCACTTCGTCCAAGTACCAGAACTCGGCTCCTGCTTGACCATCTCTAGGGGCATCTTCCAACCATTCTGATCATCCTGAGGTCTGACTCCTCTTTCAGATGCACATTCCCCCAAGGGAGCAACAACCACGGGCTTTGTTTGTCTGCCATGTAGTCATGTACACCTGAGGTGCCTAATAGGTGCTGAGCCTGTTGAGGCCTCCTGGGCAAATGAGTGAACTACCCAAGGACCAGACAGCACTTCAGTGTGCTCCCATCCCTCACCAAAGCACAGACTATGCCCAACTTCCTCTCTGCTCCACCTCATCCATCTGTACAGCCACTCTGCATGGCAGCTGCTCTCAGTGTCCATCTCTACTGTCCACATGAGGACAGCAAAGGCTTGGGAGTTAAGAAGGCTGCTCAGGTTACATGAGGGTAAGCAAGGAAGCTGGACCGAGATCACAGGATTCTGGATCAGGAAATGGCAGGTGTGGGGCAGCTCATGGCACAGGGAAGGCCGGCCCCACCTGCCCTGAGAGCCCCACTGCTCACCACATCCATCAGTGTCAACTGATCTGCCACCAGCCAGGGAGGGAACTCCAAGAAGTCAGGCTTCTCCTCCCTCAGAAGGTTTTTGTGGTCACGTCCCAGGGGCAGGTGGGTTCTGGGTCTGGATCTGGCTCTGCTGTTATCTCTCCAGGTGGAAGGAGGATTCTCCCTGGAGCCAATGGTCCATCTGACTCCTGCTCAGGAGCTGGCACTGGGACTGGAGCTGATGTTGGTGGTGGCTCTGGCCCTGGAGGGACTGATGGAGGTGACACTGGCTCCAGCTCTGGCACAGGTGGTGGAACTAGAGCTGGAGCTGGATCTAGCCGTGGAGCTGGCCCTTGCTCTGGCTTTGGAGCTGGGGGGAGCTCTTGAGATGGTACTGCAGCAGGAGAAAGAAACAGTGTCACTCACGTAGCTGACTTCCCCTGTGCCTGTCAAAGACAGGAAAGACCCCACTGCCTTGAAGGGAACAAAGCCTCTGAACACTCAGCAAGTTTTCTTCCAAGACTACTGTCACCTCACCTTCCAGCTCTGCCTCAATGAGCCGTGGATGCTCCAGCTGGACCTGGAGAAGGTACGCGTGGCCCTGCAGCCCTGAGCCAGGCAAGCTGACATGCAGAGAGGTCAGCTTCACCGTGAAGCAGGGATAGTGGAGGGGCTCCCAGAAATCCTGCCCTGGGTCCAGGCAGGTTCATACCAGAGAAGAGATGGCACTGGGGGAGGCAAGTGGGCAACAGAGTCAGAGGCCTGGCCTTTCCCTCCACACTTCTCCCCCAAGGCACCTGGTTTGGGACTGGGCCCCTATGCCTGCCCCTTCCCATCCAAGGGAGAGCCCCACGGCAGCAGTGGTCCCTGTGAGGCTATCCAGGCAGTGGCAGGTCTGGTTATACAGCAGGTTGAACACAGACTCTGTCGTGACTCTCTTCTCGCTGACACTCTTCTCCCAAAGGGCTGGGACACAGCCCAGCCCAGCCCTCCATGCACTTGTATAACTGGACTGAGCACTGAGGCAGATTTGTGAGCAGGTTGCTCACACATCTCCTATCTTGGGCCTGGAGGTTGATTTCAGAAGAGGTGGATGTGGGGAGGCAGATTTTGATGGGTTTGTGGTGGGAATGGGTCTCTTGGGGACAACTCAGCCAAGCCACCCCTCTGATTCCCAGGGGTCCTGACACCCATCCAAGCTCTTTGAGTCCTGCCCTTTCGGATTGGAAGCCACCAGACCTCGGCCTTCCCACGGAAATCAAAAGATGCATGAGATGTGGGTTCTGAAAGGCCCGCCCCAGCCACAGCTCCCATCTCTCCCTCCACACTTTCTTCTGTAGAGACAGGAAGCCGTTCTTCGGGACCCAAAGACCACTCACATTTTCAGATGGTCCTGTGCTCTGCCCTCCTGGATGGAATAAGGAAAGATGCCTCTAGATGTAAAGGAGGCTATCAAGGCACCACTTGGGATGTGCAATGGAGGACAGGACCTGCGAATGATGTCCAATGTGACTGTCTGACTCTCAGACGACAATTGAGGCCCAGCGATTGTATCTCCTTTATTCACTGAGTTCTACTAAGTGTCTCCAAAAGTCCTGCATGTAGTAGGTGCTTAATCTACATGGTTGCATGATTGAAGTCCAACCAGAACCATCCCAGACACCTGAGTGGGACTGGGGCTCCTCTGCTGCCACAGAGATCCCTGATTGGCTACCACAAGGAAAACGACCAGGACCAGCTGGACAGAATCTCCACCTCCTTGACAGGGTGGTTTCCATGTGCTTTTCCAAACTCAGAAAGGCCACATCCCAGAAAAGGATGATGCAGACTACTTTTCGTGACAAAGAGAGAAATAATAACCATGAAGAACCACAGCATGTCTACAGCTCTCTCTGCAGATCCAGGCACCAGGTAAGCACCTGCCATTGCTGATCCCATTAGTCCCTACAAGATCACCATGAAATTTATCCCCCCCCACTTTTCAGAAGAGCAAACTGAGGCTCCGAGAGATGCAGGGATTTGCCCAAGGTACACAGCTGGCAGAGGGCAGAGTCACCACTGTGCTGAGGAGGGAGTGGCTACTCACCTAGTAAACAGCTGGTCCAGGACCCGGTGGGATGTGTCTGAGGCTGATTAGTTGACCATGAAGGTGGTGAAGCTGGAGATGTTCCTACTCAGGAAAGTTTGTGCCATGGAATCTGTCAGCTTCTCGATCACGCTGCCTGGAAGGCACGCATCCTGCAGGCCTCATTTAAATTCACAGTGGACTCATGCTCACACTGGGGGAGAGGAGGAGGGACATACAACAAGTGACACAATGGTGAACCACCAGGATGACTGAGGTGACTTTCTACCCTCCTGTGTAGCTTGTGGGAAGGAGTGGAGGTCCAGATTTCTCTGGGAGTGGTACTGTGGGGCACTCTAGTGAGAAAATTCTGGGGCAGCGGTTCCCAGCAGAATCTCAGATTTGAGTCTGGATTCTAGTACTGCCTTGATAATCTCAGGGCCCTGAGTGTGAAGACCCCTCTGCACCCACACTCACCTCAGACCAGCCCTGGTCATTGATGGACTGGTGCACCTGTGTCCACTCCAGGGAGATGGCAAACTGGAAAGCATCCACCAGCTCCTCGACCATCTCCTGGGTGCAGCTCTGCAGTGACAGTGCGCAACAGTCAGGCCAGGGCGGATCAGGGGCCTGCCTGGACTTTGCCACAGTGGGAAACCCCAACACAGATCAGGCACAGAGCGGCATCTGCACAGACTCCAACAGTGAAGGAATGCGATTCACTTTGAGGTCCTGGCATTCACATGTGAATAGAGGAGCTTGGTCCCCAGCACTCACGTGACTCTCCTGCAACCAAGATCTTGAGTACCAACATGACACACTGCTCGACTCCCACCATCTAGCTTCCTGCTCTTGCCCAGCCTGGATCCTCCTCATCCCCAACTTCCCTAACTCCACCTCCCCCCTACAAACACACAATGAGGGTCAAGGGGTGTGGGGCTGTCCTTTTGGGATCACAGTTCTGGCCTGACCTAGAGTGGCCTGCCCTGGCCTTAACTGTTACCTGATGGTTCCTCCTGCCAAAAGGCCACACACATTCGAGGTGAGGGCTGAGCCAACGTCTAAAGTGACTTAACACGCTCTCATTCTGGGCTTTCCGGGGGCCAGAGCCTCGGAAATTCATGGGACAACACGAGAACATCCTGCTCTGTCGAGTGTCTCCACTCAATTGAACTGGACAGGAGTCTGTGATTACAATGTGGGTGCCTGGTAACCAGAGTTCTAAGTTCTCTTGGGGGCTGTCACCAAGGAAGTGAGGTCACTTATTCAAGGTTCTATTACTTGACCCCTTCCTTCAATGAGACGCACCCAAATCCCGCGCTAGGATGTTGGCTGCTCTCCCTCCTTGCCCATGTCATCTCCAACACAGTACACAAATACCCATCACCACCCTCCCCACAGCTCCTTGGGAGTGGATCCAGGCCCCAGCTTTGAGGAGACAGAGATGAGGTCAGACCTCTTTGTTCCTACCAGTTCTGTGTCCTGGAAAAGCTGCTGTGCCTCTCAAGATCTCCCCAGTCTCCCAAGCTGCACAATGAGGATTGCGCTAAAAACAGCTTCCTAGGGACCTCATCAGGTGTATATGCGATAATACGTACAACACCTGTGGGCTGGTGTCACATGTGTCTAATGCACACAATTAGAGATGGAGGAAGTACAAGAAGTAGGACATCCCATAGAATACCAGTCAGAACTTCTCTGGGTCCCAGATGTGTGATTTTTGGTAAGTCACTGCCGCTCTGAACCTCATTTTCAGGTCTGCATCCTGAAGGGGTTGAAATTAGAGGTTATTCAGACATTGTGATCCACTGGCATTAAGCCTTCCATGGTCCCGTTTTACTCAGAATCAGTCCCAAGAGCCTCATATTGGTCTATGTGGTGGGAGCCTCCACAATGTTCCCAATGCTCCCTGCCTCCTGGAGTGCACATCATTTTGCCACCACTAAGTGGTCAGTATCTGGCTTCTGAACAACAGAACACAGCCAAGGTGATGGGATGTCACTTCCAAGTTTTAATTACAAAACGTCTGTGACTTCCCACTCACTGACTTACTTGGGTTCCCTACTTACCTCTCTCCTTAAGTTTCCATCTCTCTCTCTCTCTCTCGCTCTTACTATCGTTCTCTATCAAATCACCAGAACTGGGAATGCAAGTGCTGATGTTGTCAGTTGCACTAGGTAGAAGCTCCATAGGAGAGAACTGAGGGAGTGTCCAGCCAACAGACAGACAGGAGCTCAGACTCTCGGTCCAAATGGATCCGGACAAAACCCATGTGAGTGATCTTGGGTGGAAATCTTCCCCCATTGGAGCCCTGTGGAGACCACAGCCTCTGCTTCACAGAGACTTTGAGGCAGAGGCACCCAGCTAAGCCATGCTTGATGCTTGGTTCACAGAAATTGTGAGATGTTAAATATTTGTACTTTATAGGTGGCAGGTTTTGGAGTAATGTTGTCACAGAGGAACAGAAAGTAACAGTCTACCATGTCCCAGGATCCAGCCTGATCACCCTCCTCTCTCCACTCCTCTCTCTTCTCAGGCTCCCTCCAGCCACACTGGTCACATTTCTGACCTTCCCTGGTCAAACTCGATTCTTCCTGTGAGTCTCTGCAACAGGGAGCCTTCTCCTTGAACCACTAACTCTCCCCAGACATAAGAAGAGGTGTTTACACTTGTCATTCTGGTCACAGCAAAGGTCTGAAATGCCTCAGGGCAGCCTTTCAGAACTTCCTAGCACAGTCTCTACCATCACATATCTCACATCCAGATGAGCATTACATGATATCTTCCTCCTTCCTCCCATTGAGATAAAATGAGTGCATGAGGAAGGGCTGTCTGCTTTGGCTGAAGCAGAGGCAACTCATTCTGGTTATACCAGGCAGAGGACTGTCTCTTCCAAGCCGAATTTTTCCCACCACGAGTCCATTGTTTAAGGAAAGCGTCATTCCCTCTCTTTCATGGGTCTGGTTTCCCCAAGAACACAGTGAACCATCCCCTCTCCCTGTGCTGCATCACCATAAACCCACAGTCAGATGATAAACACCAGGTTATATCACCACCAGATCCTGAATTCAGTCACTGCTGAGACTCACCCATCAATGTTGTCATTCAATGGTGACTCCTGAGGACACCTTTCCACTGAGACCCACTCCCAGCCTGTCCTCAGCTTCTTATAGAAACACTGAGATTTCCTCAGAGTCCTCCCAACCTGGGCAAGAAACATTCTGAAATGTTCTCTGCATTAATTTTCAGGGACTTGAGACATTGGTAGATGTAATTTGAGTGTGTATGTGCAGTAGTTTCTACGCAGGTATTCTATTTTTCAGACACAGATAAAATAGTGTGGCTACTCCATGCACCAAGAAAATGGATAACTGATCAAATTTTTTCATGATGTGAAGTCTTTAGAGAGTAAATGTCATGGTTAATAGCACAGACTATGGAGCTAACTCCTCACGTCCAAATTCCAGCTCAATCCCTTATTAGATATTTGTATTGACTGAGTTCTTTACCTGATTGGTGCCTCAGTTTCTTCATCTGTCAGTTTGAAATAATGATCAGTATACATATTTTGTAGGTTTATGGAGAGTATTAAAGGAGTTAATGTTTGGAAAATGCTTGAAACACCTAGTGTATTACCAGTACTGTACCTATATTTTAGAAATTTTTCTGACACTGCCTGTGAGCCCCAGAGGGTGAGCCTGTTGTCTGGATGTACGCAGAAAGCACTCCATGACATATGATGAATAAATGAATGAACAACATTGGCGAATGCATTACCAGTGTTACCTATGTCACCCTACAGGCATTCCCAAGCCGAAACACAGGCAGACATACCTGCTCTGTCCTGCATCACATTCCCTGGAGGAATGACTGGGGCTTCTTGGACCCTGGTAACGGTGCCCACTAAAGGTTTTATCTGTCAGCAAACCCCAGTCTTTGTCCAATTGCTGCAGCTCACAGGGTCTGCGCTCTGATCCTTGTCTTCACTCGAGACAAAAGTGCCATCCCCAGAGCTGGGCACACGCAGAGCCTGAGCCTTGGAGAAAATGATTCCCTGGCCCTGGGGCAGGTTGAAGAGCTCAGGGACAGAGTGGGATTTGGGGAAAATCCTCCAGGTGTTGTCAGAAGGGATGGAGGCAGGGGATGTGTCAGCAAGGACTGGTCTGGTTGGTGGGCCTTGGTGGTTAAATAGTAGGTGGGGCTGGGAAGTTTCATAGGTTCTAGTATAATACAATCAATATGACGGTCATGAAATCAGAATCAGCCTAATTAAGGCCAAATTAACCCAATGTCAGCTGTTCCCTGACTCTTTAATCCAGTAGTGACTTATAATAAGGGTATTCGTGTTCTATCATCTCCTTTTGATTGATTAGCTAGAGTAATTATTCTTTACATAGCCTGTCTATTTTTACATAGTAAAGAAAAAGGGAGTATTAAAACATCCCTCCTTGGAAAAGTCTCCCTAACATATTGAATTAATAACAGAAGCCAGGACAGGAATTTCACCACATATCTTGAGCTTTAGTCTCTGGTTTTAGATCTTCCTAACTGGTAAATTACCTTGACTTCTGCCTTCTTTCTTGAGATTAGTCCACTTAGGACTAAGTATGAGTGCAACCTCATGCCATGTGAGAAGAGGTGGGACTCTAGGAGGAGGTTTTTTTCATTCTGTCAGTGTGTCTGTGTGTCTGTATGTGTGTATGACAGATTTTGCTGCATCTTGCAGTGTGGGTCAGTGTAGACTCATTTTCTAAGGAAAGAATTTCCCTAACCACTGTCTCTGGACTTTATTTTCACTGATGGCTTCAACGGTACTGTCCAATAGTAACATTAAGCACTATATATTATAGAATTTAATTTTTTTCTTAATAGCCACATTTTAAAAAATGAAGGCCAACAGGTGAAACTAATTTTAATAGTATTTTTTCACCCACTATAACCAAGATATCATCAATGTGGGTGCACTCTACACAAAACTTCATAATGAGAGAGTTTACATTTTTTTCCTGGGTTTAATAAATCCAGTGTGTACTTCCCACTTACAGCACAATCTCCATTTGTAAGTTGAGTTTTTTCAGATATATTCTCTGTATTGAGATTTAATGTTCACAGATGTCAAATAACAGTCACTAGGAGTGGAGTGGATGATAATTTCACTAGTGACTTAAGCTCTAATGGAGCTATGAACACCAACTGTTCAATGGGCCAATCAAATGAATAGTCATATAATACAGAAGAATGGTATGACTTGGGATTTAGAAAAGAACTGGGGACAGTGTGTCCTGACAGGGAGCACCAGGGATTTTGTTGTTGAGACTGACAAGGACAAAATGAGAATAAAGTCATACTCATAAGTGTCTAACAACATGGGGGAGAAGAAATGACATGCAGTAGTCCTGAGTTTTGACCTCGAGCTTTCTGTTCTTGACCCAAATCTCGTTGATGATGTCCCAGGACACAGGTCAGATTAATCCCCACAGGGAGAGAGGGAGGGTAGAAGTACAAGGCATCTGACATAATTGTCCTGGGAAGACAGGCTTTGTTTATCAGTCTGGTCCACATTCACAATTAATTTTTATAGGGTAAGAGGAAAAGAAGTATGATGATCAAATCATCACAGAGGAAGCGACATGATTGTGGAAACCAATCCAACCCAAAGCCTGTTTGAGCATCTCCATCCCTTTGAGGATGTCCAGTTACATATTCAAGAGGCGAGTTACTAGAATCTCATCCTATCCTGGCAATGAAGTCAGATGCCATCAAAGGGAGGAAACCTTGGAGCAGCCCCAACAACTCTGCGGGCAGAAGAGACTGCAAGGTCTCCAGTTCTGCAGCGTGCAGGAGAATGTTAAGTCCTTTGGACCTTGCCAAAGCCCTGCTTAATCTTGCACCTAGTTGCACAGGTGCATCACTGTCAGGTGTGCTCACAGGTGGTCCGAACTCCAGTCCCATGCCCACCCCTGCCTGGTTTTCAGATTCAGCAGAGACGATCCCAGGAGCTGCACTGTACATCCCACAGCTCCTTTGCAAACAACTTCTGGTGACTGAGGAAGATATCAGGAAACAGGAAGAGAAAGTGAAGACAGCAAGAGAGAGTCTGGCGGTAGCACTCATGCAGACAGACTTGCTAGCGAGGCAGGGAGAGTGAGGGGCCAAGAAGGACATCCCGACAAACACGATGAAGAAAAGACAAAACTGTGCAGATGACATGGAGCTCACACTACATTAATGCCTCTGCAGGGGTCCTGATGTCTTCTTGCTTTGAGCTCTTGAAACTTTAATATGTACCAATAGTTTTCTTTTCTTTGATTACTTTGCATAACAGAGAAGATACAGACAGTGATACTTCTGAGGTGAGAGATTGGGTTTCAGGTGAGGAGAGAAAGGAGATCTTTCTTTCTCATTTTGTTCTCTCATTTTCCTTTCCTGAGTGTTATGCGTTTGTATTTTAAGATCAACAGAGAGTTATCACAGTCAGTGGATTCTTTCGAGTTTTGCCCTCACAGTCACAGAGAAAACCTACATAGTCCAAATGGATTGTCCTTTTTGTGTAATATTCCAATAGATTCCAACATAATATTTCACTAAAGAGCTGTTATATCTGTCTTCTCAAAAAAGACACCTACTTCTGGGTCTCTATTTTTCTGGTATTTGTTGCATGTTGAATCACAGCCACACATAACGAAATACTGGATTGTCCCTTTTTTTAGATTTATATGTGTTGGAAATTTCATACATGAAAATTGATATGCCATTGCGGTATCATGCTGTCAGGAGAACGACTGTTTTCTGCATCACAAGTCTCACAATAAGCCAGTGTGTTGGGATTTGTCTATTTGCCTGATCGAGTATGTTGCACTCTTCAAATCCTCTTTATCATTACTTACTTTTGTCCCACAGATTTATCAGTTTCTGAGAGCAGTGCCTTAAACAATAATAGAGTATCTTAGTATTTATATCTTCCCTAAGAAATGAGTTATCTTTTAGCTAAATCTTCTCTTCTCTATTCTTCCATGTGGTAATCATCTGGAAGTTTGGTTCTAATGTGTTTTTAATGTCTTGTTTTAAAATTAATACTAAATTAGACAGACTGTTTTTTCCTTTCCTCGTGACTCCTGTTATTTTTTCCTGGGTTCACATTTCTTCTTCCTGATGTACATTCTTTACCGCTTCTTTCACTGCGGGCCTGTGGGAGGTCAACTTTGAGTCTGTTTGTAGGTCAGATAACGTCTTTTTTTCTTTGACACATAGTTTGAATAGGTGTTTATTTAAGCTTTGTAGTAATTATTTTCCTTCTTTGTCAAGTTATTTAATATATCTGAGCCTCCATACCTTTAGCTTAAAATGGGAATAAAACCCTAAAAATAGTGACTGTAACTGAGATAATACACGCAGAGCTTGCCAGTCATGTTGCTTAGCAGAAATTAGTCAATAATGATAACTATTATTAATCATTATAATGATATTATTATAATAATGTAATATATAATAATAATTAAACATTAATTTATAATTATAATTTACAATGTATAACGTATAATGTATGCAATGATTAATAATATTATTAATCATTATAATCTTCAAGTGTGCATTCTCAGAGAATCACTGCTTAAGATTGAGAATGTGAAGCTCACATACAAAAAGTATGAGAGAGTGGTATGACTGTGAATTTAATTCTCAGCCCCTCGGTATCTTCAGCTGTGGTCGTCTGCACAGTGTGTAAAGATAATGTAATCTGTTCCCACAGACCCACGGCAGAATAGCACAGCCTGCTTCATGCCTGGAATGCTATAGACTGCTTGTTGGGGAGTCTCTGCTGTGAGGCTAATTGGACTCTGTACAGAGAAAGATGAAAAAAGACTCTTTTCCCTCAGTTTTCTCCCCCCGAGTTTTATTCACTTTTACATCCAGAGCAGATACTCTCTTCCCAGAGCCTTGGTGTTACTCTGGGATTCAGGCTTCCCAAAGACCTAGTCATTTCAGCTCCCAAGGCCCAAGGTGACTGCAGAGTCATGTCTCACACACTCCTCCTAACTTGGCCTGTTTCCCATCATGGAGGACCCATGAGTGGGGAGAGGTGCCATCGAGGGAGATTGATCTGGAAGTCCTGGTGAATCTGAGCTTCAGAGAATGAAGCAGAAAAGTGGAACCTGAGACTGCCAGGTCATCAGTGGGGGAGGAATATGGAGGAACTGAGAGGGGTGTGATGGCTGCACAGAGTCAAGGGGAGGGATGTTTCAAAGTTTCCTAAGAAGGGAAACCTTGCACTGAAGTGAGGATTCGATTTTACACGATGGCACTATCTGTGTTGGTTTCACCAATTCTGGTGTCCCTGAGGGATGGACTGGTGTGACACCACAAGACAGAAATTGTAGTCATTTTCAGGACTTAAGGAAGGTGAAATCTTTCAGCATAGTCCCCTTTAAGCCAGTTAGGGGCCAAGTCTAGAAAGGCTCGGAGCCTGTGTCCGTCCAATGTAGGGTCGTTGTGTTCCCGCCAAGTTCCTCTGGACACCACCTGGGAAAACAGGACATCAGACCTAGTCACATCTAGTCATCGCAGCTTCCGTAGGTCGCCATGAGGCAGGTAATAGCCCAGGCGTCGTCACTGGACCTCATAGTTGCCCTCCTTCTTCCGCTGACAGACAGTGACTTGTGAGGTGAGGAGAGCGCATCAGAATGGTCCAGTCAGCTGCCCAGTATGGGAGACTCCAGGGGAAGGAGATGCCAAAGCCACAGAGACCCGATGCCTCCTATGTCTCCCTCTTCCTTTTTTCCACTTAATTTTTCACCCTCAGTCCTCTTTTCCTCCCCTTTTCCCTCTTTTGGCTCTCTCTCCCTCTCTTTCCCCTACATGTTCTAGCATAATTGAGGTATTAACGACATACAGTAAACTGCATACATTTAAAGTGAACAATTTGATACATTTTGATTATAACTTATTGAACCATCACCACAATCAGGAAAAGGAACACCCATCCATCCCAAATTTCCTCATGCTCATTTTAATTCCTACTTCCCTGCCGTTTGCAAACACATTCTCATTCCCAGGCAACCAGTGATCCGGTATATGTCCCTATAGATTTTCCTGTACTTTCCAAGAATTTTTATAAATGGGATCATATATTATGTACTCATTTTTTACTGGCTTCTTTCAATCAGCATAATTATTTTGAGATTTATGCTTGTCATTGCATGTACTATGAATTCATTCCTATCCCAAAGACTTCCCTGGCAGCACTGTATACACCTCTGAGTGCTTCCCAGGTTGGCATGAGAGCCAATAGTACTGCTGCATCCGCAAAAGTAGGAATGCATCTTGGTGCAACTCTGGGAGGGTTTGGCAGCAGCCCTGGTCCTGCACATGAATGCTTTCGTGGATGGTTGGAAATCCCACCGTGTCACTGCAGTCCCAATGATTGGGGAATGCTCAAAACCCATGAAGAAGCCCCACCAGCCAAGCACAGAGGCTGGCATGAGCATAAGAAAAGGCAGCAGCAGATATACGCGCACATGCAAAAGTTTTCTGAGATGGCACAAATACCCATAGTAGTGCAGCAGTCTCACAACTGGGTACGTGTCTCTGTGTAGCGGCAGCTCTGAGCCCATTGTGAATGCTTTCCCAACGGGTGGGAACAGCCACTATACTCACACAACTTCCAACATATGGGGTGGGATCAGAGACACAGCTCATGCTTCCCCCACAGCGGTAGCAGGTGAAATCTGTGACCTGATACTACCACAAACACACAGGCAAAAGATTAGTTCATCAAACACCATAAGAAACTACACTAACAATTTAGAGCAGAAGGAAATGACAAATCTCCAGAAATGAACCTTGAAGTCACAGAAATTTACAATCTAAATGACAGAAAATTCAAAATAACTGTCATAAAGAAACTCACCAAGTTACAAGAATGTTCAGACAGTTTGATGAACTCAGGAATAAAATTAATGAGGAAAATGAATACTTCATTAAAGAAACTGAAACTATTAAAAAAAACAAGCAGAAATTCTGGATGTGAAGAACATAATTAATGAGATAAAAATGAATCTAGAATCCTTAAAAAACAGAGCTGATATTATGGATGAAAGAATTAGTGATTTAGAGGATAGAAATATAGAAATGCTTCCAGTGGACGAGGAGAGAGAACTCAGATTTTTAAAAATTAAAGGAATTCTTGGAGAAATATATGACTCAATTATAAAAGCAACATAAGAATTATACGTATTCCAGAGGGAGAAAAGAGAGAGAAAGGAGCAGAGAGCTTGTTCAAAGAAATAACAGATGAGAACTTCCCAAACCTGGGGAAGAACCGTGGTACATGAAGCCAAGAGAATGCCTAATTACATCAATGTTATAAGACCTTCTCCAAGGTATATAATAGTAAAATTGGCAAAAGCCAATGACAAAGAAAAAATATTAAGGGAAGCAAGATAGAAGAAACTAACCTACATAGGAACCCCTATCATGCTTTCAGCATATTTATTGGCAGAAATTTTACAGGCAAGGAAATAATGGAATGATATATTAAAAATACTGAAAGACAAAACCTTTCAGCCAAGAATACTGTATCCAGTGAAATGATCCTTATGATACAATGGAGAAATAGAAGTTTTCCCAGATAAACAAAGGCTGAGGGATTTCATTGCCACTAGATCTCCCATAAAAGCAATGATCAAGAATGCCCTCATACCTGAAACAAAAAGAAGACAAATGTCTACAAATCTTTGACCAGAGTGATAAATAGACAGACAAAATCAGAAAGCTACAGCTGTGTTTTACAAAAGGGTAACAAATACTTAATTATAACTTAAAAGAAGAAGGGAAGGAAAGCATCAAAAGTAACTATAAACACTTCAAATTAGTCACAAATGCACAACTCAAAAATGAATAACTTTTGACAACAATAACTCAGAAGGAGAAGAGGAAAGGGATGGAACCTGCTTAGACTAATGGAGATAAGAGCCTATCAGAATATGGACTATCTCATCTATGAAATCTTCATACAAACCTCACAGTAACCAGCAAACAAAAAATCAGAGCAGAGCCATAGATCATAAAAAAAGAGAAAACCTCCACAGAAAACCCCCAAAATGAAATGGTAGTCAGAAACACAAAGGAAGAGAAACAATGGAAATATGGATTAGGTGGGATTAAGTTCTCATGTATCAGTAATCACTCTAAATGTAAATCGATTGAATTCTCCAAGCAACAGACACAGAGTGGTGGGGTGGATTAGAAAACAAGACCCAACAATATGCTGCCTCCAGGAAACACATCTCAGCTCTAAAAACAAACAGGCTCAGAATGAAGGGATGGGCGACAATACTCCAAGCAAATGGCAAATAAAACAAAGTAGGTGTTGCCATACTTATATCAGACAAAGCAGACTTCAAGATCAAAAAGACTATGAGAGACAAAGAGGGGCAGTATATAATGATAAATGCGACTTTCCACCAAGAGGACATAACACTTATAAAGATGTATGCACCTAACACAGCAGCACAAAAGAATATAAAGCAACTATTAATAGACCTAAAGGGAGAAATTAACAGCAACACAATAATAGCAGGGGACCTGAACACCCCACTTACATCCATGGATAGATGATGCAGAGAATGGCAACAATAGTGGAATTAAATGAAACATATGATCAGATGATCTTAATCGATATAGAGAGAGGATACCCTCCCAAAACAGCAGAATACACATTCTTCTTAAGTGCACATGGAAGATTCTCAAAGATAGACCATATGTTGTGAAACAAGGCAAGACTGAATAAATTTATGATTGAAATCATATCAAGCTTCTTTTCTGACCACAGTACTATGACACTAGAAATCAACTACAAGAAAAAAGATGGGGAAGTCACAAATATGTGGAGACTAAAGAACACACGACTGAAGAAACATTGGCTCAATGAACAAATCAAAGGAGAAATCAAAAAATACCTGAAGACAAATGAAAATGAAAAGACAACAAAACAACTCTTATGGGATGCAGCAAAAGAAGTTTTAAGAAGGAAATTCATAGCAATACAAGCGCACCTCAACAAACAAGAAAAATACCAAATAAGTAACATTAAACTACACCTAATAGAACCAGAAAATGAAGAACAAATGAAGCCCAAAATCAGCATAATGAGGGAAATAATAAAAATTCGAGCAGAAATAAATGAAATAGAGACTAAAAATACTGTAGAAAGGATCAATGAAACAAAGAGCTGGTTCTTTGAGAAGATTGAAACAAAACTGACAGACTCTTAGCCAGACTCACTAAGAAAAAAAGAGAGAAGGCTCAAAGACATAAAATTAGAAATGAAAGAGGAGAAATTACAAGAGATACCACAGAAATTCAAAGGACAGTAAGAGAATACACTGAACAACTTACATGCCACCAAATTGGATAACCTAAAAGAAATAGATAAATTCATACAACCTCCCAAAACTGACTCAAGAAGAAATAGAATAAATGAACAGACCAGTCACAAATAAAGACATCGAAATGGTCATCAAAAAACTCCCAAAAAACAAAAGTCCAGGACCAGATGGCTTTTATGGAGAATTCTACGCAATATTCAAACAAGATTTAATACCTATGCTTCTCAAACTATTCCAAACAGTTGAAGAAGATGGAACACTTCTTAATTCATTCTATGATGCCAACATCACCCTGACAGCAAAAGCAGACAAGGATAGTACAAAGAAGGAATATTATAGGCCAATATCGCTGATGAACACAGATGCAAAATTCCTCAGCTAAATATCAGCAAATCGAACACAGCAATATATTAAAAGGATCATATAAGATGATCAAGTGGAATTTATACCAGGAATGCAGGGATGGTTCGACATCCGCAAATCAATGTGATACACAACATTAATAAAATGAGGAATAAAAATCACATGATCCTCTCCACAGATGCAGAGAAAGGATTTGACAAGAGCCAACATCGATTTAGGATAAAAACTCTCAATAAAATGGGTATAGAAGGAAAGTACCTCAACACAACAAAGGTCATATATCACAAACCCACAACCACCATTATACTTAATGGTGAAAAACTTAAAGCCATTCCTCTGAGAACAGGAAGAAGACAAAGGTGCTCACTCTCGCCACTCCCATTCAACATAGTACTGGAGGTTTTGGCCAGAGCAATTAGGCTGGAAAAAGAAAAAAAAAAGGAATCCAAATTGGAAAGGAAGAAAGGAAACTCTTGCTGTTTGCAGATGACATGATTGTAAATATAGAAAACTCTAAAGAATCCATCAGAAAACTATTAGAAATAATCAACAATTACAGCAAAGTTGCAGCGTACAAAATCAACTTACCCCAATCAGTCGCATTTCTATACTCTAATAATGAACTAACAGAAAGAGAACTCAAGAATACAATCTCATTTACAATCGCAACAAAAAGAAAAAAGTTTCTAGGGATAAATTTAACCAAAGAGGTTAAAGACTTATACCATGAAAACTGTAAGACATTATTGAAAGAAATCAATGATGATCTGAAGTAATGGGAAGATATTCCATGCACATGGATTGGAAGAATAAACACAGTTAAAATGTCCATATTACCTAAAGTAATCTACAGATCCAATGTAATCCCTATCAGAATCCCAATGACATTCTTCATAGAAATAGAACACAGAATCCTAAAATATATATGGAATAACAAAAGGCCTCAAACAGCCAAAGCAATCCTGAGAAGAAAGAACAAAGCTGGAGGCATCATAATCCTAACTTGAAAATATATTACATAGCTATAGTAATGAAAATGGCATGGTACTGGCACAAAAGCAGACTCATAGATCAATGGAACAAAACTGAAAGCCCAGACAGAAAACCACACATCTGTAGTCAGTTAATCTCTCACAAAGGAGCCAAGATCATACAATGGAGAAAGGAAAGTCTCTTCAATAAATGTTGTTGGGAAAACCGGACAGACACATGCAAAAGAATGAAAGTAGAACATTATATTCCACCATACACAAAAATTAACTCGAAATGGATAAAAAACTTGAATCTAACACTTGAAACCATAAGACTCCTAGAAGAAAATATACCCAGTACAGTCTTTGACGTCGGTCTTTGCTGCACACTTCCCAATACCATGTCTACTCCAGCAAGGGAAAGAAAAGAAAAAATATACAAATGGGACTACATGAGACTAAAAGCCTTCTGCAAGGCAAAGGAAATGATGAACAAAACGAAAAGACAGGGCCGGCCCCATGGCTTAATGTTTAAGTGCGCGCGCTCCTCTTCTGGCTGCCCAGGTTCGGATCCCGGACGCGCACAGGCTCACCACTTGTCCGGCTATGCTGAGGCCATGTCCCACATACAGCAACTAAAAGGATTTGCAACTATGATATACAACTATCAACTGGGACTTTGGGGGAAAAAAAAAGGAGAAGGATTGGCAATAGATGTTAGCTCAGAGCCGGTCTTCCTCAGAAAAAAGAGGAGGATTAGCTCGGATGTTAGTTCAGGGCTGATCTTCCTCACAAGGAAAAAAAAAAACACACAAAAAGACAACCCACCAACTGGGAGAAAATATTTACAAATCATATATCTGACAAGGGGTTAATCTCAAAAATATATAAACAACTCATACAACCCAACAACAAAAAAACAGACAATCCAATCTAAAAATGGGCTGAGGATATGAACAGACATTTTTCCAAAGAAGATATATAGAAGGCCATCAGACACATGAAAAGTTGTATAACATCAATAATTATTAGGGATAGTCAAATCAAAACTACAATGAGAGTTCACCTTACACCTGTTAGAATGGCCATAATTCCCAAGACAAAAAATAACAAATGTTGGAGAGGATAAGGAGAAAAGAGCACCCTCACACACTGCTGGTCAGAGTGCAAACTGGTGCAGACACCAGGGAAAAGAGTATGGAGATTTCTCAAAAAAACAAAAATACAAATACCATACCTTCCAGCTATCCCTCTACTGGGTATTATCCGAAGAAATTGATATCAACAATTCAAAGAGATTTATGCACCCCTGCGTTAACTGCAGCATTATTCACAATAGCCAAGACATGGAAGAAACCCAAGTGCCCTGCTACAGATGAATGGATAAAGAAGATGTGGTATGTATTATATACAATGGAATACTACTCAGCCAGAAAAAAAAGACAAGATTGTCCTGTTTGCAACAACCTGGATGGACCTTGAGGGTATGATGTTAAATGAAATAAGCCAGACAAAGACAAATATTCACGATTTCACTCATATGTAGAATATAAACATACACAAGAATAAAGAGAACAGATTAGTGGTTTCCAGAGGGGAAGGGGGCTGGGTGTTGAGTGAAAGAGTTAAATGGCCACATATGCATGGTGATGGATAAAAGTTAGACTACTGGTGCTGAGCACGATGCAGTCTATACAGAATGTCACAAATAATAATGAACACCCGAAATTATACAATGTTAAAACCCTTTATAATTTCAATAAAATAATTAAAAAAGAAAAAATAATTCATTCTATTTTATGGTTGAATAGTATTCCAAGGTGGGGATATACCACACTTTGCATATCCGTTCACCAGTAGATGGACATTTGTGTTGTTTTCCGTTTTTGTCTACTATAAATAGGTTGTTATCAACACGTGTGTACAAGCCTGTGTATAGACATATGGGTTTATTTCCCTTGGATGGATTCCTAGGAGAGGAATGCCTGGGTAGACGTATGGAATTATTAAAGCCGCATCCAAGCTATTTTTCACCAGCACTCGATGAGAGTTTCAGTGACTTGACATCTTCAACAACTCTTGCTATAGTCAGTCTTTTTAATTATAGCCATTCTCAAGTGTGGTGGAATCTCATGATGACTGTCACTTACATATCCCCAATGACTCTAGTTGTGAAGGAGAAAGCAAGCCAAGCACAGACTGGGAGAAAATATCTGCAAAACATATCCCTAGAAAAGGACGTGTATTTATAGTATATAAAGAGCTCTTACAACCTAATAGTAAGAAGACAAGCAACACGTCATGTCTTACCAGGAGAGAGCAGGTCAGGCCTGTATAAGCACCAAGAGTTCCACCAAGAAGATGAGGATGAGGGCCCAGAAAAGGAGGTCTGGGGAGACAAGTGGTGGGGTGAACCACCTCCCGTCATCACCCCAGGACTCCTGTTGACCCCACTGTGCCTCAACCATCCTTGACAAGGATTGGCCAACTTTCCTCATCATCCAAAAACCTGTTCACATGGTTCTCTTCGATGAGGCACAGCTTCAAGGTACTCGTCTCCTACCCTGGGCTGGGGCTTCCTGCAGGCTTACCAGGCTTCACAATCAAGGTGTCATCTCTGTTGGGAGAATATTCTGGAAGTGAATAAAATGGAGAATGCATGTCAGTGTGTTTCACTCTTTTTAATATAACTTTTTAGACACACAGAAAAATAAAGGGAACAGTCTCATAAACATCCATCATCTAGATTTACCAATGTATATTCCATCCAATTAAAACAATATTTCATCAATGTATAAATTATTAACACTTGCCACATTTGATTCATCCCACGTATTCAATGAAATATTAAAGTCAAGTAGACATCATGATGTTTCACCCCATTTTAGTTCCATCTCTAAAAAGTGAGCACACTTTGCTACAAAATCCAAGGCCATTATCACAGAACAAAAGTGTAATTAATTAAACCAAATTCATACCTCTGGGCACAGAGGACTGAATTTGAATGGACTTTCTTACAACGGCCGTGGGGAGAATGGGTCATCACAGTTGGCAAGCATATGGGATCTCTCTAAATTTGTAAATTCACACTGAAAAGTGTTCTTCTGTGCCTAGAAACACATCAGCCCCTTCTCCTTTATCTATTTGCTTAATATTCATTTTCTAGGATTAACCTACACTGTAATTTCCTGCAGGAAGTCTTTTCTGATTTCCGCCTGCAAGTATGAGTTTGTTCACATCAAATAATTGATAAGTTTCAATTCTCTATTCTTGTTATTGCCAGCTACAACATAAAATCCAGGAGGGGAGGACACACAGCACCCAGTGGGCATGGGGGGATGGGTGCAGGTCTCCCTACGTGTACCTCTACCCAGACAACCACTTAGAGGTGTGCTGTCTGATATGCAGCAGCAACAAGTCTCTTTTTGAATTAAAATTAACTTTAGTTAAATAAAATAAAAATTCTAGTACCTCAGTAACGTTAAAAATCAGTAACAATAAAGACGAGTCACAATATCATCCTTCGAGTACTCAACAGTCACGTGAGGCTATGCACTGGACAGCACAGATATAGAACATCCCACCACTGCAGAAAGTTCTAGAGCATTGGTGCTCATCTAGAGTGGGACTTGGCAAACTATAGCCTGTGGATCAGGAAACACATTCACCCCCAAACCTGTAAGTCTGCTTCACACACAGCTGGAGGCCCTCACTGACAATCTGGCTCAGTGGCTGTCAGTGCAGAGATAAGGAAACAAATGTCTAGAGAGGGGCGGTGACTAGTTTGAGGTCACAGAGCTGTCTAGGAGAAGGTGAGGGCCTCCTATATTACACTGGTGTCCTTTTCTCTCTCTCAATGGTGGGGAAAGACTGGGAGACTGTGCTACTACCTGCTAGCCTGAGAAAGTTCAATGCTCTCTCAGCCCCAGGCATCCAGAGTCCCCAGAAAGGTCTCACTTCCTTTCCCAATGACCAGGGAACCTTACCATCCCCAAGGACACTCTCCCTGTCCAGGGTCAAGCTCTGCAGCTGGGTACCATTCTGGGTCAGCCACAGGAATTCCTGATAGATGGCAACTCTGTCCAGTCTCTGTGCCAAGGTGTCAAGGTACACAGGGAGTCTACTCCAGTGTAGTTACTGTGGGGGACAGACCTGGAAGGGCACAAAGGATGAACAAGGGTGTCTGGAATTCTACCCTGATTTTACGTACCCTGCCTCTGGGTCCTGTCCAAGAGAACTTTCTGCAGTAATGTAAACATAAGTCTGCACTCCCAAATACACTCATTATTAGCCCCATGTTGTTATCGAGCACTTAAAATGTGGCTAGTGTGTGTGAGTGAGGAACTGAATTTCTCATGTAATTTAATTTCAAGTAAGTAATTTATAAATAAATAACCACAGGGAGAACATTTTTGAAATTTTGGAGTAAGGACTTTTGAAAATGCATAAAAACCATGAGAACACTGGTAAAAATGGTCAAAATCAAATTTTCAGAAGCCTAGAAATTAATCAACGGCTTGTAAGAATCTGAGGAGGGTTTAGTGAAGACACACGGTGGAATCTTGATAAAGGTAGCAAATTTTGTGGCACTATAACTTTCACTATTCCCATCCTGCTCTCACAATATCCTCCATAACTTTGAAAACTATCAGTCTTCGAACCATGGTAGCTGAGACAACCAGCAGCCCAGCAGCCATAATGGGTTTAGAGCTCTGAAAAGAACCATCCCCATCGAACTGTCACTAGCTGACCTGCCTGGTAGCTCCCTGAAAATCGCCATGTTCAGGGCTTGTCCTTATTTGACTCAGAGCTTGCCCATGGTGGAAAGTTGGTCCCCAAGGCACTTGGTGAAAACAATCAGCGCTAATTGTTTTCTATTGTAGTGGCCTGAGGGAGTGATTCCAGCTGAGGCAGGTAAGAGGTGAGCCAAAAACTTAGAAGAAAAATTGGGGGAATGAGATGTCCACAGGGGGCTTTGAAAGCTGCAGTGTATTTGTGGGCATCTAGAAGGCCACAAAGGCTCAGGGATGTGGCAGGCCCAGGACAGACTTGAGAACATCTTAATCTCTCACCTCTAGTTGAAGGGTTGGCTTAATATCTGAAAACTTGATTATATAATACACCATATTAATAGAATAAGGGCCAATACCACGTATTTTCAACCATATATATAGAAAAGAATTTCACAAAATACAACGCCCTTCATGCCTAAAAAAGAAAACACACAACAAATTAGGAATAGAAAAAAACTTTCTCAACTTATAAATAGCATCGATGAAAAACTCAAGGCTAACACCATATTCAATGTGAAAGGCTGAAAATTTCCCCCTAAGACCAGGGACAAGACAATGATGTCTTCCCTCATTTCATATGTTAATAAGAGGTACTACAGGTTCTAATGAGGGCAATTAGGCAAGAAAAAGGAATAAAAGAAACCCAGATTGGAAGGGAAGAGGTAAAACTATTTGTTTTGCAGAGGAGAAGACATTGTATATACAAAAACCTAAAAAATACAACCCCCCCCACAGACAATATGTGAATCTTTTCCTAACGGTTTATAAAAAATTTAAATTGCCCCATGTGGTTAGTGGCTTCACTATTGGAGAGCACAGTTAGACTGCTGATATTTGTTGAAAGTCTCCAGAAGAGGGGGAGGAGGAGGATGCTGGAGGTTGGTGGCCTCAAATGTTAATGCTTTTCTCAACCCCCAAAAACCTATGGATGGAGATGGTAGGATTAGCTGACAGGGATGTGGGGGAGAATGGGCACCATGTAATTGACTTCCAGATCAAGGATGTGTCCCGGGAGCTCAGAGACATCAGCCATCAGCTCAACCAATGCTTCCAATCTCCTCAACCTACATCAAGTCGGTCACGAGGCAGGAGTGGATTATGTCTCACAGCTGGCTGCCTCTGTAGAGCTTGGTGACGTAGAATAAATGGGAAGGAGAGTGGGTGAGATGGATATCTCCTGGGGACTCAGGGGGCCGCTGGCGCCAGTGAAAGATCACAGACCTTGGGGCAAAGGAGACCTGACTTCAAATCCTGGCTCTGCCCCTAACTCATTGTGTGACCTTAGGCAAAATACTCCCCTTTCTGACCTTCAGTTTACCTACGTGAGAAATGGGGAAGGCAGCTAGGACATCACCTCTGGAAAGTGAGAAAACCCAGACATGCAGGGAAAGTGAAGGTTTGAAACAATAATGTAACAGATGTAAGTCAGGCAGAGGAATGAGGGTGCACTCAGGGCAAGGAGAGACTGGAAAGGAGAGAATCCACCTGGTCCTATGTGTCTCTCTGCAGGGTGGTGTACTCCGAGGATGTGGGCTCCGGGTTGCTGAGGGTCCAGCTGATGCTGTGGAAATGTAGCTGGTGTTCTCTCTGCATGCATAAAATCCAGGGTGCAGAGCCTGGAGCCACTGAGAGGAAGAGCCGACAGGTGGAGACTCTCAGCTCCCAGCACAGAGGCATGGTGGACCACGGGGTCAGGGTGGTGGGTGCAGACAGCATCCACACTGGTGGCTGCCACATCCTTCTCAGGCCTGGGGAGAGAGGGACGTGGTGAATCTAGAGAGAGGTCCTGAAACCTCTGGAGTTTGGGCCAGAACAGGAAGGAGGAAATGGGACGTGAGTGGGGAAACTGAGAGAGGGATGGTCACAAAAGTTGTCATTAGGGGCAAGTGCTCAAGGGAGGGTCTTACCTGAGGGAGAACAGTCTGCCACTCAAGGAGAAGGGGCCCAGGCTGCTCTTCTTGAACAAGGGTCCAGCTGGAGAGGAAGGAGGAGGAGGATGGGCAGGAGGGACAGGGGTTGGGGGAAGGGCTGGGTGGGATTTAACCCACCAGGAGCTGCTGGGACCAGGGTCTCATCAGGCTCTGCAGGACCCTCTCAGTGGAGTTGAACGTGGCTGAGCTGTTGCTCCTGTCTGATGAATAGCAGAAGGTGGAGATGGTGACATTGACTGTGAGAGTCTTCAGGTTGTGCCGCAAAGCTGCAAGATGAGAAGGAGAGCGAAGGCCATCACTGAGAGTTGGCCTGAGACCACACCAGAGTCCTGCACTCATTATCATCTGTCGTCTTCTCTCACAGTGGCACCACCACCCACCCGTGTGGTCACCCAAGTCAGAACCAGCATATCTGCTCAGCTCCTCCTCCCTCCCAGTAACACTCATTCACCTTTCACACTCGTCCTCACATACACTCCATCCCTGTCCCAACTCAAGTCTTAACTTTCTTCACCCAGACCAACACCCTAGCAGGCACAATGGATGCTCTGTCTAAACGATGTTCTACATGGACTACTAGAAGAATTTTTCTGAAATGAATACCTCACTAGGGCCACCACTGCTCTAGTACCACCCATGGCTCCCTATGGCCTTCAGTGTTTAGTTCAACCTTCTTGACCTGGCACTCAAGGCTCTACTCAATCTGGCTCCTGCTGACCTTTCAGTCTCATTTTATCCATCTACTGCGAGTTAAACTTCATGCTTCACACAACCCAAATTTGTTTCAATTCTCCCCATATGGCATGTTGTTTCTGCCTGGAGCCTTTGCTCATGGAATCCCCTCTGCCAGGAAAACTCTTCATCCTCTATTTGCCAGGGTCTGTCCTACTCATTCTTAAAGACTCCATTCTGGTGAAACTTTCTCTAGCAAGCTCTTCCCCTCCAAATTATGCCAGGTGCCACTCCCCAAAACCTCCCACATTGTGTTATAATGGTGTGTTAATTCACAAGACTAGGGGCTCTCTGAGGCCTGGCCTTTGACTGAATCGTTGGTATAATCTTTGTGATCATCATGATTGTCCTAAAACCAAAATTTCACACCCTGGCTTCCCAGCTCCTGGATCACAACTGGCTAGTAGGGGCTGGAGAGCTTCTCTTGGGAAGGAAAAGGCACCCCCAGATACCTGTGGTGGCTTCTGGTGGCACAGGTGATGATCAAGTATGCAGGGATGTGGTGGCCGGCTAGGGAGCTGTGGAGAGGGCTGTCATCAGGGAGGGACAGAGTGGGAGGAGCTTCCAGGCTCACCCGAGCTCCAGCAGTGGCTGTCCCAGGACCACCATTCACAGGTGAAGCATAAATGAGAGTGAGGGGACGGGTCCCTGTGTGAGTAGAGGGATGAGCAAGCCTGTGGATGAGAGGAGCCCAAGAGAGTGAGATGGGTGAATAAGAGAGACTGAACACAGAGGAGAGACAGATGGATGGGCAGAAAACTGGACAGACGGATGTGATACCTGGAAAAGGAGGACCAAGGGTGGGGCTTCAGGAGAATAAAAGTGAAAACCATGTGGGGTCAGAATGTGGTGGAGAACCTGTCTGTGTCTAAGGCTTTCTCACCCTGGGATGGGACTCTCCACCAGAACCCAAGAGAGAGAGAAGGGATGAGTTAGGGCCCTTCCAGGTCCTTCCCTCACCAAGGACAGCGGGTGAAGGAGAACAAGTGCTCCCCAACCCCAAATGCGATGGGACCCAGGACATCAGGGCCAGGAATACTCACTGGTGGTAGTCGGGGCTGCGGCTTAATAGGTATAACCTGTGGAGAGAAGGCGAGAGGAGCTGAGCAAGTGTTGGGGTGAACATAAAGGATTAAGGGTGAGGAGGATGTAGGGACGTTTGTGAGAAAAGCAGAGGGAAAAGCAGAGGGGAAGATGGGAGGGTGTTCAAGGAGGTGGCAACTAGGTGGAAGGTGGCTGAACCCAGCAGTCACACCGTGGTGAGAAGACTGAACCCCGACCAGAAGGAGAGAGAGATGGATCAAAACTCACTTTAGAGCAACGGAGGCAACACAGAACTTTGACTGGCAGAGAGAGCATGGCTGTAGCCCAGCCCCTCACCACTGACGTAGAAGCTGTCCCCGTCCAGGGTGAGGGAAACCAGGTAGGTGACGCCCAGGTTCTCATGGCTCAGCTCCCAGTAGAGTCGCTCTCTGTCCAGCCCAGGACCTGCGGGGCTCAGAGTGGAAGGTGCAGACGGTGTCCACCCCGCTGGCTGCCCCACCCTTCTCAAGCCTGGTGGAGGAAGAACATGGGGCTGTGAAATACTGAGCAGGTGTCCTTCTGGGTGTGGAAAGTGGGAGAGTGGAAGGGAGGAGGCTGAGGGAGAGGCTGAATGGGCTGCTCTGATGTGTGGAGGGGCTCTCCTCAGTGTCTCCCGTCTGAGACAACCCCCTCACAAGTAAGGCCTGACTTCCTTTAGGATGCGGAAGGAGGCCTGTGAGTGGCCAAGTGGGATGAACACACAGACCTGGATGAGGGGACGCCTGCAGGTCTACAGGGACAGCAGCGAGGAGAAAAGTCTGTGCCCTGTGCCATCGGACACATGCAGGCAAGAACGTACCGTTACATACTCTCGGTTCTACACTCCAAGCTCTTTTCTTTCTATTTCTTTCCTACTCCACAGCCATCACCCAGACCTAGGGAACAATCACCTCACTCGTAATCTTCTTCCCAACACCTCCTGCCTCTTAAGTATTCAATCTTAAACCTCAGGTCCATTTTAACCAAAGTGCTTAGACCAAACGCCAATCACATCAGCCATCTGTTCGCATCTCTCCAGAGTGTTCCCACTGGTCTTAGAAAAGAGTCCCAAGTCACACCTGACCTGGTCCAGCATGTCCCACTAGCTGGTCTGGCTCACACCTCTCCCCCTGTGTTGACTCCGCTCATCCATCCCTCTTCTCAGTTCATGGACACAACAGGCTCTCTGCTTCAGGGGTGTCCTCATGCGGGTCCCTCTACCTGAAATGCTCTCTTGAACACACTCCCACACCCTCACTCCAATGTACCCTTCAGACCAGCTAAATCCAGTCCCAACTCTAGCTCTCAAGCTAAATATCAGTCCTTCTCAAGAGGGCTTCCCTACCCCCTCAGGTTTATTCCCCTTGTGCCAAACTCCCACATCACTCTCATCATTTACTGTCTAAAATCCAAATTCCCAAATACAATATAAATTCCATGGAGGTGGGACAAGGTCTCTCTGGTTCTCCAGGAACCCATGCATGTGGCCCAGGTCCTGGCTTATGAGATGAGGAAACATCCTGGTTTGTCTAGGACTGCCCTGGTTTGAACACTAAACATCCTGTATCCGGGAAAACCCATCCATTCTGAATAAACGAGGATGGTGGGTCACCATAACTTATACACTCAAAGACTATCTATTGCATGACAAGCACACATTCCCCTCAAGAACGTCACAGGAAAGCTAGAATGAAAAAGGCACACACACACACACAAACACAATTAGTAGAGGCCAACAACTAAATACAAAATCATTTAACAAGATTCTCTGCAACATGAATCACCAGACTGTTCTTCAAGAAAAGATTCGGGAAACAAAGTTAATTCCCTTTAGAAGTCAAGGTGGAGAAGATAGTCTTTTTGGAGACTAGTGCCCTTCCCTTCAATCTACAGTGTTGCTTAGTATACCTCCAAATGATTTGAAATGTCATAAGGAAAAAAATGTTCAAAATAAATCTGGCTACTGGCAAATTCAATTTTAAATTTGTTATTAATACAAAGTTCCAATCATCTTTTTCCCTGAATGCTCTTTTATTTCAAATTTTTGTGGAGGATTTATAGGACTTTAGAAGTCAAATTGAATGGGTCTAAGGAATGTTGCTGAGTATCCCTGCTAATATTTCATGGGATGTCTTCTAATACTACATACACACGCAAAACATTTCTGTATTTATATTATATATAAATTCTGACTTTTGACTATTATGCAAGTAAATCTATATTTTCTACTATAATACACATTTGCAGTTATTTACATTTGTTTCATATGTTCTTATTTGCATGTAACTGTACTTACTGAAATATTTACCACACAGAATCACACACAGCTTACCATCTTTCCATCCATCAAACATCAATAATTTTTCTCAAGATACCCTCACTCTCAGTGACTCCATGTGGTGACAACCCGAGCACAGGAAAGCCCACTGGCAGGTCTTCGGCACAGCGGAGGCTGCCGGAACCTATTGGTACCAGGTCCACAGGGTACTCACCTGGTCACACAGAAATCCATGGATCAGCGAGGACGGGTGGACCCTGAGCCTGGTTTCACCTCAAACTTGAGCTCCACGGATGCTTTTTGTGTCTGAGGGGGGAAAATAAGGCGCATACCAGCTTTTGAGGCCTTTTATAGGGTGTTGGATGGAAAGGCCACCCCATTCACTTTTCTTTTTTTGTGTTTACTGATTTAATTGTAACTGTTGGCTGTGACTGGATTTTCCCGATTCCTATCTAGCCACCTGCTGCCCAAGATGGGAGAAAGCAGCTTCGTGCTGTGTGCACTTGAGTCGCTCAACTCACTTGACTGGACAGATATTTTTTGGTGACTCTGGACCCTTTAAACAAGCTTGTCATTTAAGGACCCTGTAAATGACTCGCTGACTTGTCAACATTTTCCACACTTCATTCAGGGCTCAGGAGGTTTTCAGGCCCTGGAGCAGATTTCCCAACCTTGGCACAACTGACATTTGGGGCCGGATAATTCTCTGTCGGGCCGCCCTGGGCCCTGGAGGACGCTGAGCAGCATTCCTGCCTCCCCCTCTAGACGCCAGGAGCACCCCCATTAGTAACAACCCAAACACCGCCTCCAGAAGCAGCTAAAGCCCCCTGGGGACAAAATCAAAAGGAGGATGGTGACGGGGACTCTGAGGAGAGGATGGCGGCACCCGAAACCAGGAGGAACAGCAGCCTCGGGTGCCCTGAGCAAACAGCCCGGGTGAAACGGGGCTGCGGGGGGACGGAGGGACGCTGGGCCCTGACGGGGTTGCCCGCAGCACAGGAACTCCCTGGACCCCTATCCAGCCGGGACGTCTGCCACTCACCGCGCCCCGCCCCTGAGGGCAAACGTCCACGGGAATCCGGTTCGAGCCCAGAAGATGGGACACACCGCGCAAACACGCCCCATCCCTCCAAGGCGCCGCCAGCGCTTCCGCTTCTGATCTCAGGCGGGCATTCAAGGGGGACAAAAGTTTGGGGGCTCCGAGTTGAGGCGGCCAGCGGGTCAGGCCGGGCACCCCAGCCTCGGGGGAGGTGTCTAGTTTCTAGAATGAGTGCGAAGCTGGAAAGCGGGCTGGGTGAGCACCAGGGACAAGGACAAAATCTAGGGACGGGGCTGTGTGCGGGAACCAGTTCTAAGGGTGGGCTGTGGGCGGGGACAAGGGTGTGAGTCACACCAGGCCCGGGTGGCGGTTCTGTGGGCGGGAACTAGGGTACGGGTGGGGCAATGAAGCAGGACCAGGCTGTGGGTGTGGGCAAGGCTGTGGGCGGAGCCAGGCCCGAACGTTGTGGGCGGAGACCAGTTCGAGGGGCGGGAAGAGGCGGGGGTTGGGCTGGAATAAGTCAGGCAGACTTCACAGGGGGAGGAAATCAGCTCCACGGGTGGGGCTGGAGGCGGGGCTTTCCGTGGGACCCTAGACTGTACAGGTAGCTGGATGTTGAACAGCTGTTCTTCAATCCTTTCCCCACGTTTATACAGCCTAATAGAATGATGTGCCCATATTTAGAATTCTAAATTTTTGTGCGTGTTCGTTGTTCTTAATTTCGTTTAAAAATTGGATCATATATTCACATTTCTCTACAACTTGCAGTCCCAAGCCAGTAGATAAGGATATAACGCTATGTTAATTTTAAAAATCTGGGAAGAGGGATGCCAATACGTCGAAGATACACATATAGGAATACTTCAAAGAGTGGTACAAAGTCAGTAAAATATTCTCCCTCTACCACTGTCTCCCAGTCCTTTTTCACAGAGATAAACATCCTTTCCTCCTCTATCCTTCCAGACATACTGTGTATATGTGGGCCTGTGTATATGTTCAAGACGAAGAGGGATGTCCCCAAGCAAAACCTGAAGCCCATGAATTGTCTCATGCATCAGAAGTTACTGAGAAGAGATTTAAGTTTCTGGTGGAAGGAGATGAACCAGTGATGAATCCATAGGAAGACAACAAAGAAACAAGAGAATTTTACCATTTAAATGGTCAAAGGAAAAATTGAGAAAGAAAATGTATTCATAATATCTGATGTAGCACATCTTTCGATAAGATTTGTATGCTATAAAATGGTAAACACTTATGTCATAAAACAGTAGACATTGAATTTTGATTTATCCTAGTTCATTAAATAGTTATATTGGGCAAGGGGAATTATGTTTTTAACATATGTAAGAACACTTCATGCTGGATTTTTCAGAGAAGGAAGAAACTATAAATAGTCAAAAGCTGAAAAATGAAAAAGCTGTATGAGTAGTTAATTTAGAAATATAGATTTTCAACCAGAAAATTAAAGAAGTTGTTTTTGGAACCAGAGTCAAGAGTGGGGAAGGTAGCTTTTCGTTATAAGGCTTAAAGTATTATTTGAGAGATGTGCGTATAGACACACATACACGCACACTCAGGGGAGCCTGAATTTGTATTCCGAAGGGATCATTTAACTCTACAAATAATTTGTAAAAAGGATTCACTTTACAACAGTAGAACATATTTTGAAAACTACAGACTTCAAACATAAAAAAAGCTGTCATCATCCCGGTGGAAAAATGAATGTGACATCACTTTCCCACCGACACGGTGATAAGCATTTTACATACATTACTCTTGAGTATTTTCACAGCAACCCATAAGGAAGATGGTATTATCTATCTCCATTTTGCAGATGAGGAAATTGGTGACAGCATATTGCTAAAATTTTCATATAAGTTCTCAATAGATCTTGTTTTATGTTAAAATTGTTTATTGAATTTTCTTTTCATTAGTAAAATGATATTTGCCATTCTTACAAATAAGCAAAGGATGTGTAAAAACAATTTAGCAAAACGACAGTTTTCTTTTGATATAATTAAGTATAGCAATCACTTTATTATTTTTCGGCTCTCTGCCTCACATCTAGGAAGATACTTCCTATCCTAAAGGCTTACTAGAAAACTCTACTAAAAATCAAGAATCAGGGAATACCCATATTATGCAAAGTTCCTGAATACATGCAAAAAAGGCATTATAGCAAATTTTTGTACAAAAATCTTAGATCATTCATGAACTGATAACAACACAAATCATGATTAGGCAAGGTATTTCTGTAGAATGACAAATATTTAAACTTTAGACATTTGGAAAGGTAATTCATTACAGTAACTAATGTGTATAAGAAGATTTTTTTCAAACTCACTTAGTGCCAGGAAATCGTTTGACAAAATGAACTGCAATATTATTCACAATAGCCAAAGGATGGAAACTACATAATTGTGAATCCGTGGGTGAAAGGATGAAGAAAATTTGGGGCATCCATACAATGGAATATTATTCAGCCTTAAAAAGGAACGAAATCCTGTATTCAGAATTGCTTGACTGGATCATTTCAGTACCCATGTGTTTTCTTGCTTAGTCTCCTCTGGTCCATTCGTCAACCAGGAACCAGGGTGATCCTTTTACAATGTAAGCACCATGACCTCTAATGGATCCCTAAAAGAGATTTTGGAGGTAGACTGCCTGGGTACCAGCTGTGTGACCTTGGTCAATTATGTAACTTCTAATATTCCTCATCCATACAATAGGGGTGAATAGTATTGTCTCCATAGCATCGTTGTGAGGATTAAGTGAGGGACTACATGTCAGATGCTTAGAGTGCCTGGCACATGGTAAGGCAATATGAAAAATTTAGCTGTAATTATAACCAAATTAAATATTGTGATGGCCTATTAAGTTGAACCATATGAAATTTCTAATATTCAAGCATTTTGACCCATTTTATTGTTGAGTAAATTGTAAAACTCAGTCTAGGTAGGTTGCGTAGAGTCAAAAAGGATTGTATAAATGAAAATATTTTTAGAAAAATTAGCTGAAATAGATTGCTTTGCAATTTACAAAGCAGTTTCTCATACTTTGTTTCATTTAATCTCTATAGAATACTTTTCAGTCTATCATTACCACTGTCTCTGAAGAAGTAACTGACCTGCCCCAAAGCACACCACATTAAATAACACAATTTGAGTGGAAATATCATTTTGAGTATAAATCCTATTTGATATTTTGTGTCAGGCAGGTTCCAGGCCAGGAAAGCCACAGTGAAGCTGCCCAGGGCCAAGAAGCCCAGGTGTCCCAGGACACAGTAGAAAGCAGTGACCGAGCCCTTGTTGCACACGATGAAGATGTGGCCGTGTTCAGAGTGTGCATCTGTGTCAATGAAGGGAGCAGAGGTTCCCAGCCAGATTCCACAGAGACTCAGCTTGATAAAGGAGCAGATGGGAATGATGAAGTTAGGTTTCCCTGACACCAACCACTGCCTCATCCTTCTCCCTGGTGCAGTGACCTTGAAGGCCACAACCAAAATCATATTTTTGGCCAAGACACTGGAAACAGCCACAGTAAAAACGTGATTTGTTGAAGAAGGCAGGTGGCTGTGTTGGGACGACTAATGAAGAGTAAGGAGCATAGGAATCAGAGGGTGAGGGAGATGAGCAGGATGTAGCTGAGAGTCTGATTATTGGCCTTGATTATGGGAGTGTCTTGCTGTTTCACAAAGACCCCCAGGACCACAGCTGTGAGGACAGAGAAGCACAGAGCTGTGCAGGCCAGGGCCATCCCCAAGGGGTCCTCATAAGCCAGAAAGATCACAGCATTTTGGAGGCAGCGATCTTGCTCTCTCTTGGCCTACTGATGATCTGGACACTTCACACACTGATCCATGTCTGAGGAGAGATGCAAAGTGTCCTCAGCCCAGGTTCAGTCACTCTCTCTTATTAGCATGCCCCCAAAGAAGACATTGGGTAAGTTTAGAAAATTGTTTTCCTTTGTTGCTCCATGCACCAAATAACAGAATACTCTACAGAGAACCGTTCCCAGTTAATAGTGCCCATCTTCTTTATGGTTAAGTAAACAAAGCTATTATGCTTCTCAGTATTTATCTTGCATAATCCTGAAAGCACTTTTTTCTCAGCAGAAAACCAGAAGTGCTCCCTGTCTCTCTGAGCTATACCCCAGTAAGCTATGGCCTAGATTTACTCATTCAATGAGCAAGCAGTTATTGGAAAACCTCCATGAGGCAGATAATATGCTACGTTCTAGGGAAACAGAAATGACAAAGTCATAGACCTCACTCCTAGGGAGTTTCAAAATGAGACCCTTTCTACTATCTAAAATGATCTCCAAAACATTTCATCTTGATTTCACTTCCACCACTTCTGTTAAGATTTTAGTCACTTCTCTCCTATGTTATCATAAGATCTTTTTACTCAGGTTCCCTGCCCTTGTCCTGCATCACAAGTGATACTTCTACATGTAAGTGAGATCATGTTTAGCCTCCATTAAAAAATCCGACAAACTCTAAAGAAGACCAAAAAGACTGTATAACCTTGGTCTTGCCTACCTCTACTACCTTTGCTCTGATTTTTAAGATTCCCAAATCTTCCTGTGGTTCTGAAACTGTTCCGTGCCCACTCATCCCTGCAGGTATAAATACATGTTTTTACTTCTACAGGGGCATTGCTCCTTCCTCTTTACATCCCTTTAAATTTTCTCACTTTTCATGTTTAGAACTACAATCTGCCTGATAATGATTTCTGTGGATGCTGTGAGTTCAGGTTGGCGAGTCATTGTCTTCTCCATGAAGACAGCCAATTTACCCAACATGCTTTATTGAAAAGTCTTTCATTTGCCCACTCCTCCTCAGTGTTTCCTTGTAAATCAGACGTCTATACATGAGTCCATATATGAGCAGCTTGTATCTGAAGTTACCATTTGGTTCCGTTGATTTTCTTGTTTATCCTCTTGATGAACCTCCTCTATTGTGATGCTATAATACTTGATGTCAGGTAGAGTAAGTACTCCCACTTTATTCTTTTCTTCAAGATTTTCTTAGTTAAGTTTTTCCTTTATCATTTCCATAAGAATTGTATCAATTGTAATTTCCACAGAACGGGTCAGCATTTTAGCTGCAATTTTGTGGAAGCTGTAGATTAATTTAGACAGTTTTGATATCTGTTGACTTTTGAGTCTGTTCTGTCACGAACTTGGTTTATCCCTCCACTTCTTTCAGTTTTCGTCTATTTTTCTAAATGCTGTTCTACAAATTTATGGACAGAAATCTTTTGAAAGTCTCATTAAAGTTATTTCTAGGTACTTCATACTTTAAGATGTTGTAAATGTCATTTTTTAAAATTCAAATTTTGGATGCCTTATGAAGGGTAGATGGAAGCAAAATTTTCTATATTAACCTTGTATTCAGCCACCACTAAGCTCAATTAATACATTGATTTACATGGATTTTACATTTATACCATAATATCATCTGAAGATAACATCAATTTTACTTCTTCCTTTGAAGTAAATTATTCCTTTTATTTCTTTTCCTGCCAATATTGTATCAGGCAGGACCTCCAGTGTAACTTCTAATAGAGGCAGTGATGTTGAACATTCTTCTCTTATCCTTGCTTTCAACAGTGCACCTTAAAGTTCCATTCTGTGACTACTGTGTATGGGAGTAAGAGAGTTTCCTTCTGTTCCTGATTTGGTAAGGGTTGTTCTGTTGTTGTTGTTTGTTTTAAAATATGAATAGGTGTTTAATTTTACTAGTTTTTCTTACAGTTATTGCGATTATTATTTCTCTTTTTTCAGAGATTAGTGTACTGAATTACATTGCATGAACCTAATTTGGTCATGATATGTCCTTCTTATAAAATATAGCTAGATTTGGAACATTGATTTGATTTGATTTTTTTTTAGGATAAATGAGTTTAATCCAAGAAAGAGAGTGGCCTGTAATTTCCTTTCCTGCAATGGATTTGTTAGATTTTGGTACCAATGTTAAGCTAGCCTCTCATAATGAGTCAAAAAGTTTTCTATTTTTCCTATTCTCTGGACGAGTTTGAGTAGATGTATATTATTTCTTTCTTGAATATTTGGGAAGATTCATCAGCTTTGTACCAAATAAATAGCCTACAATAAAATTTTGTAGAAATGTTTTAAAATATGGTCTCAATTTCTGTAATAGGTATGGCAATATTCAGATTTTTCATTTTTTCGTGAGATGGTTTGGTAACTTTTATTTGCCTGGTAATTTGTGAGTTTCCTCTAAATTTTCATTGTATCAACGTGATGTTATTTATGTTTTCTTCATGTTAAAAATTTTCCATATGATCTGCATAGATTACTCCCTTCAGCCTTGGTATGTTTTTGTTGCAATTTTTCTCTTTTGTTGAACACTAGTACTAGGATTTTATTGAGTATATTTGTCATTTATTAGAATCTAATTTAGTTTTATTTATCCTTTTGATGTTTGTCTTTTATTTTGTTAACATTTCCTCTAATATTTATCATTTTGTGTTTTCTCTTTTCCTTGTGTTTAATTTTCTGCTCTTTTTCTAGCTTGTGATGAATGCTTACAACTTAGAAATTCAACCTTTCTTTATTTAAATATACAAAATAATATATAAATATATATAATCTAGGATTATACATTTCTCTCTAAGTATAGTTTTAACTCCACCACATAAGATTAGATAAATAGTATTTTTAATTGGAAATACATTCTAATTTCCATGATAGTTTACTAATTAATCATCGATTGTTTACAAGTGTATTTATTAATCTCCAAGCATGTAGGAATTGAAGTTAGTGGACGTAGTGTTCTTTAGATGTGCATATGGAACTTATACCAAAACTTACCACACGACAAATATGCACGTGAAAGCTTTATCCAAATTGACGATATGCCAGACTATATCATCAATCTCAGTACATTTCAAAAAAATTGAAATTATACAAAAGATGTTGTGAAATTAAGCTTCATATCAATCACAAAAATAAAATTAGATAATGCCACCATTGAGGGGATTCCAGCATTGCACCATTTAATATAAATCTGAGTAATTCCAAGATGTTAATTATGGTATGAAAAATCTTCAGTGTTGGTTTTCTGTCCCTCTTCTACTTCATGATCCAACTGCCAAACCCACATTGTCTGTGTTCTACTCATGTTGAACGTTTCTCAGCTCCCTAGAATATTAAATGCAGGGCTTATTTGCCAGTTTCTGCCATTTCTAAGAATTCCACCAAGAATTTAATCCGCCTTCATTAGTCTGACATAATACTAATGCTACTGCCTCTATGAAGAAGTCCATGACAGTTCCCTCTCCACAAATATATATACTATCACTTATTGCATCCCATGGGTCTCTGCATACCTATATTGCAGCCCTATGTCACCACCTTGAATTCACTTCACTGCATGTTGTCACCTCTACTCACCTGCGAACTCTAGGACATCAGACAAAAGATGTATGTACTCATTGAAGGAAGCTGTACCCTAAGCACGTTGCATACCATGTAAATACTTACCCCTTAAATCAAACACAACCTTTCTGAGCTCCTGCTCTGTGCCAAGAACAGCACCAGACTCTGGAAAAATAAGGATTTGTTCAATGTGATCTAAATGTAGATTTAAAGAAGATGAAAAGTAAGGACTTATGATACCATGTGTTAGATTACATGAGAGAGATTTAAGTTAGGATCCTGTGGAGTGGTCAAAAAGGGTTTCCTTGAGATGATAATGCCTGAAATGATGTTAAAATGAGTCAAGCAAGCTAGTTCAATGTAGAGAGAGAGTGTATCCTTTTGGGTGGAATGATAAAAAAGTTGGCTTTTTTGGCTATAAAAGTTAAATTACTAAATGGAGGAAGGAAACATTTGGACCCTGCAGTCCTCATCCAGAGCTTTTCCGTTTCTTTGGGAGAATGGTGCATACAAAACAGCGGTGGAGAGCCAGCCCTGATGGCCTAGTGATGAATGTTCAGTGCTCATCACTTTGGTGGCTCCGGTTGGTTTCCTGGTCATGGAACCACACCATCTCTCTGTGAATTGCCATGCTGTGGTGATGGCTCACATAGAACTAGAAGGATTTACAACTAGGATATACAACTATGTACTAGGGTTTTGGGGACAATAATAAAAGAGGAAGATTGGCAACAGATGTTAGCTCAGGACAAATGTTTCCCTTCAAAAAAAAAATAGAAGTGGAGAATGTGGCTGGAAGGCATATCCTCACCTATCTCATTGGAAATCTCATTCTCTGGGCAAGGAATGCAATCAAAACAACAGGCAGCCTTGTTCTCTTGAGGGCTCTTCCTGAATCCCAGAGTGCAACTCTCACTGCATACAGAGTGTGGAGTCTGGAGAAAATCAGATAACACTTGGTAACAGTGTGACTTTTACTTAATTTTCAAGTAACTAGAGTGTTTTACAGTATTGACCTTAACAAACTGAAGCTTGAAATATCTAAATCCAATTCATTGGTTGGATGTCATGCTTATTGTATGATATAAAAGACTGGTACGGCTCAGACGTATTGTGGGTTTGTTTCCAGAGCACCGCAACAAATCAAATATTGCAATAAAGTGAGTCACACGAGTTTTTTGATTTCTTAGTGCATAAAGAAGCTATGTTTACACTATACTGTAGTGTACTAAGTGGGCAAAAACATTATCTCTAAAAAACATGTACATAACTTAATTTTTTTAAATTATTCCTAAAAATTTCTAGCCACCTTCTGAACATTCATCAACTTGCAATCTTTTTGCTTGTGAATGTCTTGCTTCGATCTTGGATTATTGGTAAAAGAAAAAATTACTTCAGTTGGAAGTGAATTGTTAAATTCCCATATGTGGTCTTTTATGAAGCTCTGAGGGGGTACAAAACCCCAACAAGATTTTGGTTATTTATGTGTGGTGTAAGTAATTGTGATTGGGATCAACCCATCTCAGTAATTCCTTTGGCACACTCAATCACTTCCTCAGATAAAGACACTTCTTGACCACGTGGAGCATGTTGGGAATATTCTCCTACTTTCACCATAAGTCTAAGACCTTCTGAAAATTCCAAAAGTTGAGAATGGTGTACTCTTAATCTGATTTTCCTCCTTCAGCCAAATTCACTGAGTCACCAGCAGGATTGTTAAATTCTATGTTCCTCAGAAAGGGGTGAAGCTAGAAGTGACACATCATCCTGCGGTGAAGTAGGCCCAGGTGTTAAAGAGAAAAACCCTGAATTGGGGACAGCCTTTCATTGACTGTAATCCTTGTTTCATAATGTAACTTTATTACAAGTATCCAATGAAGTAAAAGCAAATGAAATCATATGGAGAACTACAATATCATAATGTTTCTAAAATATCAGGTAGTTTCAAGAGAAAATGCCTAAAGACAAGAATATCAAGATGACCAGTGGTGATAGGATTCAGACAAATCTCAAGTACAAAGTCCAATCCAGCCACCCTCAGGCACTCTCTGAATTTTCCCAGACCATCAATCTGCAAAATGATGCTAGCAATACCTAAAGTGGTTGCAGAATTAAATGAGATCATTTATGTAAAGTATTCACCATGATGTTCAGCACCAGATAGTCACACGTAAAGGACAAGTTCTCTTCTTCTTGTCATTGAGGAGCTGCATGGGAGAAGGCTGGATAATCCCTATTGAAACATTAGGCAAGCAGGATGTTGGGATCCTTTGTAACACAAAACATTGATTTTGACTCATAGTTCACTTCCTCGTTGCCACTAGAACCTTCTTGTTGATGACTTACTACCCAGGACTAGATTTACCTCCTAGAGAGTGAAACAAGTACAGAAACTCCTCTGCTTTTCATGGAGAAAGAATCCTAACTTCTTGGTTTGAACACCTGTGGAAACCCATAAGAAAGTCACTTTTACAAGGGTACATGCTGTTAAGTGGAAGAGACTTTACCTGCCAGGGAGAAAACACCAGATCTTCCCCACTTCCCATTGGCTGAATTTCTGCACGTTGAAGAAGCATCTCATGAAGGCTCCAGGCCACAGTATACACAGCATTGTACACATTGTAACTTCATTCAGTCATTGTCGGACCAAAAATCTGCCAAGGCAACCATCCCAAGGAGGCATTGGGTGAACAATTCTCCAGTGTTTTACAGTCAGGCTCAGAAACGGTGCAAGGAATAAAGGGGTACCACAAGCTAGTTAGGTAAATGTCTTCTGGATATTTGGTAGGGTTAACTGTCTGAATAAAATTTTCAAAGCCAGAGACCTTACTAGGGTGGTGTCAAAAAATGAGAGTCCCATGGAATGAGTCAAGGATGAAATCTCTCTCACTGTGGATAAAATCCCACTCTGATGTCGTGACCCAGACATTCCATATCACTAAATACTCCCAAGTAGAAAAGCTCAAGCTTACGAGAGAGTCGGCATCACCATAAATGATAACCACACTCCCTTCTGTTTCCTCTACTTGTAAATCATATGGCAAGGTCATTGAGGAATATGACCTTTCAGTGACAGGGATCATTTCCACAAAGGCTGCACAGATTCCATTCTTGTCCATCTCTCCTCTCAAGTCTGAGAGAAACTCAACATCTTTCTTGTCTTCTGAGATGACCAGCCCCACCCAGGTCCAACTGAAATGAAGCAGCAAAGAGACCATGCCAATGGCTAGAGATGTGTCCCTGGGGGACATCTGATAGAGAGATGGAAACTACTCTTCATCATTCAGGATAAGATCACAAGGACCATATGTAAGCTAAAAGGAAAAGACAATTGGAAGCAATATGAGGATGAGGATTGGCAAAAACCACACTCTCAGTACTGAAGGTTGTTCAACAACACTTGGAGGTGGTAGAAGGGGACAATAGCTCATTTCATTTTCTAATCATTTTCCACTCCCTGAAAGCTTTCTAGAAAATAAGATCAGTAGACTTCCAGGAAACTGCTTTATCTCTTTCCCCCTCAGCCTTCTCTCTACTCCAAAGAATGGAAATGTCATACCCCACCAAGGACCTGTACACGTGCCCTTTGAGATCATATCCTTTGAGAGATACACAAACCCAGTCTTCTCCTCTCCTCCTATTTAGGTACCTGAGAATGGCACCAAAGGAGACATGGTTTCATCTCTCCCCATCCCACCCAGTCTTACCTGTGGAAATTTGTACAGATCCAGCAGTGTTCCAATCTGGGCAGAAATTGCCCATGTGGTTCCTGTAAGGACCGCTAGAGACTTGCTCTCTCTCCTGCAGTCTTTATTAGGGATGTCCTTGCCCAACCCCGAGAGTCAAATCAGGGACCTCTCCAATGACCTCCGTTCACTGGGCAGGGCATTATAGAGATCAAATCCCAGAGACATGTTGGGCAAAATAGGAGGGTTCTCATTGATTTCCTCAATGGCAAAAACCAAGGCCAGAACATACTGGTAGATCTTGTACTGAAACCTGCATAGAAGGATAGGTATCCTTAGGGAAAATACTCAAAATGATTTCCTTCAAATGCAATACAATAACTTCATTCAAATGAATTTGCTATTGACTCGAACGTCTGTGGCAACAGATGGCTCTCCTGAAGCCTTAAAATTTATAACTAAAGAAAATAACATGACTCCAGCTGTGGAAGGTCCTTAGTGAATTCCACACTCATGAAGGTAACTGGTTAAGTACACAAAAGAAAGTACAATGAATGGAAAAACAGATCACATTCAGATTAGATTTGTAAATGGCTGTTTGGTTCAGGAGGCAAAATGCTTGTTTATATGAGCACACCATTAATTCCTTCCTAGAAAAGCAACAATATTAGCATGAGATTGGGGATAGCCCTTGGGAGGAAGAATAATCGCAACTGACATGTGCGTGACAAGCTTAGACACATGACATGTGCAGGTTGAGAATGGTGCAACAGAAAGCTGTCCCTCAAATTGCCTAAGCCTCTTCCTCCTCAAACCTGTGCATCTGCCACCATCAAAAACCAGGAAACTAAGGTGAACTTCAGAGATCCAATGAACGAGGAATCATCAACAGGCAGGAACAATTGAAAGAATCAAGAAGAACTGAAAGGACTAGAAACACTTTGGAATCTAAGAGAGACAGCATTGTAAAGTTTAAAAAGCTTCTCATCCATTTCTTAGTTAAAAAAATATGAAATTAAAATTAATCCTTAACATCTTTAACAGTACCTATTCCTGATAGCCCATATTATATTCATCTTTTCTACAGACTTTCTACACAAATAACTCCTAAGCCAAAGAAAATTCTTTGCATTTCTATTGCCTGGCATCTGTAACACCATCAAGAATAAAATAGAGCAGTCACTTGTACTTATTTCAAGAGTTCTATTATTTGAGGATTGATTAGTACCCTAGTTCATGCTCACTGCTTGTTAATGCTCCCCGTGTCCTTGTGAAGAATAGGTTTTCTTCATTTGTTGGGTATAGGTTTCGATATGTGTCCACTAAATCAAACTTGCTAATTGGTTTTTCAAATACTCTATTAATAGATATGTGTTATTCTTTGTCTCAGAGGAATGTTGAAATTCTTCACTATGAAGGTATATTATTTCTACCTCTCCTCTTCCTCTGCCTCCTTCTCCTATACTTCCTCCTCCTCCTCCTCCTTTTGTTTCTTTTTGTCTTCTCCTTCTTCTCCTTCTCCTCCTCTTCCTTCTCCTCCTTCCTTTCCTAGTTGAGGCTATATTATCTTCACATGACATCGTGTGTAGTATAACAACTACTATATCTTCATGATCAGTTGAACTTATATACCATTGGGAATTAACCACTTACTTCCTAATGATGGTTTTTTCCTCATCTGTTTTATCTCATATTATTACAGCTACCCTGGGTTGATTTTTGATTGGTATTTTACTAGCGTATGTTTATATGTTCTATTCTATTTTGAATTTCTAGTTTTCCATGTTTTTTAGTTTTCACAAGTCTTGTAAACAAGATACAGTTACGTTTGTCATTGTCCCATCAAATTTAACAATCTGTATTTAACTACAGAATTTATTTCATTTACATTTGTTGTGATCATTTATATCCTTGTTTTGCCCCCATTATCTATATGTTTTCCTTCTATTTTTTCCACAAGATTTATTATTTTATTTCCCTTTAAAATTTATTGATTTATGCTTGCTTCCATATTCTATTGTATCTCCTCTATTTGGGTCAGAGTTATATTCTCTGCTTCTATTTTACCACCAGCCCACATTGCCTGAAGTGGATATAATTTCTCATCTCCTGAGAAATTTATAGACCCTTTAACTTTCAGTTTTACCCTCATGACTCACTTGTTTTTGTTGTACAGTATTATATTTCTCCTTTTCCTTTCCTCTCTCTCATCATCTCCATATCTACCTTATCTTTCATGTTTTCTACTTCCTTGTCTTTCTATGCTGCTTTCTGTTTCCTTCAGAATTCAAATTTAGTTTTGTATTCTCTCTTCTGTTGTAGAACCTATCTGTGGAGTTTTGAAACTCAACAGTTAAGTCTTTTTCATCTCTTAAAGTTCTATAAGGCCCTTTGGCAAATATGTCAGATAATTTCTAGAGTCTCCTGTTAGATTTTGTTATTCCCATTTTTCTGGTTCCATTTTTTATAAACAGTTTATACACAGTTATTTTATATCTTGAAGTTGGTAAATCTCATATTTGAGGTTTTACTGTTTAAATCTATTGTTTTATTTTTAATTTTCTTATGTGCTGATGACACTTATCGACAATGACATGTATTCCTTATTTGTTTGGTGAACTTTGATTATGAGCTCATTTTTGTATGATTTTAATGTGTACAGAATGTAAGGTTTTAGTTTAGATCCTTTCCTCCAGAAAAGAATGTCACTGGTTTCGGCTCACAGTCATGCTCGTTGACACCAAGCTAAGTGACATTTTTGTGTGACTCACAACTAATCTGTGACTCCCGGATTCATTGTCTCAAGTCACTTGTGACACAAGAACAACTCCTTTCATTAGAGGATCGTACTGACCTTAGATCACTGGGTGAATCCAAATTTGTCTAGTGCTTACAGTTTCCTTCTTCTGTCCTTTGAGATTTGGCTTACTTCATGTGAACTCAAGAATGTAATAAAATTATATTTTATGGAAGATATTGTTATGTGGAGGGAAACCCCTTCAAGATATCTAGTCCTATATACTCATAGTATTTCATTTTTTAGGATACTCCTTTGGATTTCTTTATTTTAATAGAAATTCTTCCTTTAAGTTGAAAAGAAAATAAATGTTACAATCAAATGTGTGAGCTTGGGGGCATAGAAATAATTTACATGCTATTCAACAAAATAAGTTTATGATGTAGAACATTGTACAGACCAGTAATGTATGTATAGATTAGGTACATTTAACTGAAAACCTCTATTTAGAACATATTTAATCAAGTTTTAGGAGAAAAATCATTGACAGACACACTCCAGGAACATTCTGTTTCTGTGAGATGCACACATACTATACATATACCTGATGGTCATGTGACAAGCCATGATATGGCCAAATGTAGTTCAACTTAGTTCAGATGTGATATGTTCAATTAAACTTGAAGAAGGGAGAATGTCCAGAATGTCCAGAAGCCCCAGGTGTTTCCAATATTAGAGCGTTAAATGCTGAGAACAATGAAAAATGGTGCAGGTGTTGTAAAAATACATTGCAATATCTAAAGAGCAGAGAGCAGCATCCATATTAAACTTATTGCAGATTGTGTGAGTTTTCTGAAAATAAAACACCCCTTTCTGAGGAAAAATGAAGAACTTTTGCGTGTAAGTTGGGGCCTCCAATTGCTGAGGTGGAGTTAGGAGTACAAGAAGTTTATTGTACCATAACACCTGTGAAGAATCAAAGGATTGGGGAGGGACAGCCCTCACACTGAGACACGGATTTTACTGCCTGTGAAATAAAAAAAATAAGGAATATTAGGCAGGGGAGCTTCCAATCACAATATGGAGATGCCAGTCCTTCAGGCCCACCCAAAACCTACTGAATCAGAATATCTGGGGTGGGGTCCAGGACTCCTTCTGTGTTTTAACAAGCCCTGCAGATCATTCAGATCCTTAATCAAGCTTGAGGATGACAGGTTTCAAAAAAAAAGCACCACACTAAAGAAGTGAACACTGAAAATGTAAAACAATTGTCTAAGTACTTTGTGTTAATGTGATTTATAAAAAATGCAAAATACCAACAACTTTAAAAAATGTGCATAAAATTTAAAACCATCTTGAACCAAGTGCTTAATCTATACCTAGAGACATTGGATTTGGAGAAAAAGAAAAGCAGTAAAATACTAATTAATTTTTCATCTAACATTGAGGAGTCAGTGAAGCAAGACTTCAGATTATGGGTTCTTCTTATTTCTCAAATTAAAAATATTGTAAAATAGGGGCCATCCTGGTGTTGTAGTGGTTAAGTTTGCACACTCTGCTTTGATGGCCTAAGGTTCATGAGTTCGGATCCCTGGTGCAGACCTATGCACCGCTCATCAAGCCATGCTGTGGCGGTGTCCCATATAAAGTAGAGGAAGATGGGCATGGATGTTAGGCCAGAGCCAGTTTTCCTCAGGAAAAAAAAATCTAAACTAGAATGTGAGAATGATCTATATATCCAACACAGTGGAGAAAAGTTTAATAAGGAAAATTACTTTAAACGGAGCAAAACTAGGAAAAAAGAAAAAAAGAAAAGTACAAAAAAATAGAACCAGAGAGATAATGCTACGTATATCAGTTATACTATACTGAAGTTACTTAAATCACCTTTTCAATATTGAATGTTACTCTACATTCCACGAAGACATAGGAAACTAACACTGAACGTAGATGCTGAAAGAAAGGGCATTGTCAGTAATAGTCCATACACATGCTCACAAAAGTAAAGCCACAACTAATATGAAACTTTCATATATGAATGTGTATAATGGTACACATATCTGAAGGCAAAAGATTTAGGGACTAAAAGGTGGTTAGCAGTCAAAAAGTATATGTTCAATCATATATTAAAAAAAGGATTTTAAAAATATGAAGTAAAGTGAACCTAACTACAACCATAGTAAGACTAGTCAACTTCTCAGCCTTTGTCCAAAAAAAAGTCAATATAGGAATCGTATATATTGTTAATCTTGATTTATCATTAATTATTTTTGGAGCATACACACACACACATATGTCTGCATATAAATCTCAAACGTCCTACTCCGAAGCAAAGAAATAATATTATTATAAAATTAGTTCCTATCTTCGTCCAGCAAGCAATTTCTACATAGTAATCATCTCCTGAAGCCACCAGAAGAGAGATACATGGCCAACCACAGAAATTCTGACTCAATAGCTCATCAGAGGAACAGGCAGATTTGAAATCCAGTTCCTTAACCAACTTGCACGCAAAAATGCTCATTAACTGCCAACATATCTTAAACAAATCAGACAATTTATAAGCCACTAATCATTCTCATGACTAACTCTTTGGTGAAACAGGAAATCAAACCAAGGGGTAGCAAGGAGCCCTGGAGAGAGAGGAGAGAGAAAGGAGGAAGAGAAGAAAACTGTCTGTTCTGAAAGAAAATATCTGAGCATTAAATATCTTGAATAGTAAATAAAAATGAAAACGAGTGAATTAAACTCTCAACTCAAAACAAGGAGAACGGAGAAAGAAAACATAAAAAAATAATTTAGAAAGAGAGATAGAAGCAGAAATAAGAGTATAAAACAAGTATAAAATAAGTCCAGAGGAAAAGTAATCAGTCACTCTGATTCTTGGGGAAGCTCAATAAAATAGGCATCATTCAGACAAGTCTGATAAAGAAAAACTATTTGGGGAAGACAAACATCAACAACATTAGGTGAGAAAATCGGACCAGGAGCGAAGTCAGAGAGAATGTTGTGCATCTGCACATGGAGATGCCTTTTGGGATCTCAGTGATAAAGCTGCTTTTTATTTTATTTATTTATTTATTTTTTTAATTTTTTGTTTATTGCAGTAGCATTGGTTTATAACATTGTAAAAATTTCAGGTGTACATCATTGTACTTCTATTTCTGCATGGAATACATCATGTTCACCACCAAAATACTAATTACAACCCATCACCACACACATGTACCGAATTATCCCTTTCACCCTCCTCCCTCCTCCCAGGAATCAATATGGTGTGATGATCCACTTCCACACCTTCAGGATTAGTTTCCTCCACTATTTATGCTGTTGTGAGAACATGGGACTATGTGGGAAATTCCTTTATTTTTTCATCCTAAAGTGGAGGATACATGCTGGAAAACACCTATGTTCCCATCACCCCAAACATCAATGACAAGGGCCACATCTATACATCTATCTGGCCCTGGAGCACAGTGCACTTTTATGTCAGGGAAAATGATTATTTTGTATGATACTGTAACGGTGGGCACAGGATACATTTCCCAAAACCCACAGAATGTACAAGACAAAGAGTGAACCCTAACGTAAACTATAGTTCTTGGTTAATAATAATGTATCAATCTTGCTTCCTGAATTATAGCTAATATGCCACGCTAATGCAAGATGTTAATAATAATGGAAAGTGTGCGTGTGTGCAGGGAGGAAGAGTATACAGGGACTCTATACTCTCATCTCAATTTTTCCATAAATCTAAAAGAGCTCCAAAAACATAACATTTATTAATTATTTTGTTAACCAATCTGGTAGCCACTCGCCATATGTCATTATTGAGCATTTAAAATATGGTTAGTCTAAATTCAGGTATGTTATGAGTGTAAAATATGAATGGATATAAAAAAAATTTGTATGACAAAAGTGAATATAGAACATCTCAATAATAATGTTTATACTGATTATACATTGAGACCATAATAGTCCTTGACATACTGGGTCAAGTAAAATATATTCTTAAGATAAAAATATTAAAGTATACATGACTACTGAGTAGGGAATTGAAAAATGCATCCAATACACACAGACATGAGACTCTGGCAGAGGCAAGGGTTTCTAGGTTTTGCAACCACCACATCAAATTATGACTTACCACACTGAAACCCACCTCCTCTGACTTGAGACAAGGCTACTGTTATGGGTTGATTTGGTCCCCCCAGGCCTCAAAAATCCCCTCCACTCAGCGCTTACATCAAACCCACCACTCCAGTTTCCTGCCAACTCCTGGCACACACACATTCTACATTAAGATGGTACCACTTGCCACACAATTCATCCTGGTGGGAGCCATGTTCCACTTCCCACTTGCAAGCCTGTGTTCACCTTCTGTTGCTGATTTTGGTCCACTTCCGGTGCACGTCTTGGTTCACTTCTGGTGCAGCCACAACTGCTCCATTGACGGCCTGACTCTGAGCCACCAGGAAGTCCAGCATCTAGTCCATCGAAAAGATGCTAGGACAACTGCTAACTTTTTGAGATCCATTGTCTCCATACCTATCCCCCTAGTCCGAAGTCTAGCACACTCCTACCCTTAACCGCATGATGACAAGTCAAGGGACTTTGTGGAGCCCCTCCAAGTTGGGCAACAGCTGGACCTGGGACTTCTGGGTCGCCGGAATGACCCAAAGCTGGATCCCTTGTAGGGTGGAGGAAGTGAGAATTTGGGGTCAGTGTTTCAATGTCTTTGAACAAGTCTAGCCTAATGCTATGTATCCCGATCGAATACATAGTGGGGTTTTTTCTTCTTTGTATGCGTAGATGTATTAGTTCTAGATGTATCATGTTGTCATGTCCCTCGTTGGTGCAGCCACGTTCAGTTTCCATCTAGATATTTACTTACAAAGACATATTGCAACTATGTACCCTCTCTTTTCATTCTTTCAGACAAAATTCCTCGATGAACTATCTATTTACAAGCCTTAGTTAAGTGTTTCCATACATCCATTTCCTCAGACAAAAATAATATTGGGGCCTGGCCAAGTTGCGTAGTGGTCAAGTTCCCGTGTTCTACTTTCGTGGCCCGGGGTTCACTAGTTCTGATTCCGGGCACAGGCCTATGCACCACCAGACACTTAATGCACCACTCCTCAAGCCATTCTTGAGGAGTGGTGCAACCCACAGAGAAAAATTAGAGAAGAATTGGCTCAGATGTTAGCTCAGGGGCATTCTCCTTCCCAAGTGATAATGTTGATGGAGAAGTAGATAACTGAAAATTCACTCTGTTCTTTGTCAGGTGCATCTGGGTAAAGGATACCTTGGAATCATAGGACATTAAAACTTATAAACACTTTTCAAGCTCTTCATAATAAAGATGAAGAAAGTCTAAAGAGGTTAAACTATTTGACCAAGATTAATTCCTGGAACTAGAGTGAGGTCCTCTAATTCTCAGTGGGTACATTGTCATAACATATCTAGCATTAAATAACCAAGAGAGGGAAGTCTGTTGACTTCCAGGTAGAAATGGTTCCCCTTCACGTTTTTGTTTTCTCTCTCTTAGATGACTGCTTTGCCCTGACAAATAATTTATCTGGTGTTTAGGCTACACTTCAGAAGAGGAAGATGCTCCTGGCAAACATTATTGTGATTCAGTGTGGCACCAGAGAGCCCAGTCATTTAAAAATGAGAATAGAAAGAATAAGGTAAATAATATGAAAGAAGAAGAGAAAAATCTATTATTTTAGTGGGAAATAACTTATAAAATTTAGAATTTTAAATAAGTTGACTAATGTGAAAAGATACTAGATAACCATATAAAAAATATCATTTTATTACCAAGAACTAATTTAAACATATAAGTAATTATTCTAGACTTAGGAGAAATAAAATATTTGAAATAATTGGATTTATGCAGCATGATGCTGTATGTAGTTATATAATTTATAAGTTGTGTAAGATAAATGAAGAAGATTATAAAGAGATACCACAAGACATAAAAGCTCTGAAGAAATGGAGAGATATACTACAATTATGAATGAAAATAATATCCATTTTCCAAGCATCATTCAGCTTCATTGTATTTAAAATCAAATTTTAAAATGATACAGTAATTGTTTTATAGACAATAAGATATCCCTTTGCAAAATAAAACACTGGACCATTGACTAACATTATTCACAAGTAAATCACTCCAAATGGATTATAGGGCTAAAATTAAGAGTAGAAGTACTCAGTGCATAACAGTGGTGGATGACAATACAGGAGAATATCCATGATCGTACAATTAGTAAACTTATTCTTAATATATATTCTTTTTTTTTAATTTTTTGTTTATTGCAGTAACATTGGTTTATGACTGTAAAAATTTCAGGTGTACATAATTGTACCTCTATTTCTGCCTAGATTACATCATGTTCACCACCAAAATACTAATTACAACCCATCACCAAGCAAATGTACTGAATTATCCCTTTCACCCTCCTCCCTCCCCCCTTCCCCTCTGGTAACCACCAATCCAATCTCTGTCCCTATGTGTTTGTTTATTGTTGTTATTATCTAGTACTTAATGAAGGAAATCATAGAGTATTTAACCTTCTCCCTCTGACTTATTTCACTTTGCATTATACCCTCAATGTCCATCCATGTTGTCACAAATGGCTGGATTTCATCTTTTCTTATGGTTGAGTAGTATTCCATTGTGTTTATATACCACAGCTTCTTTATCCATTTGTCCCTTGATGGGCACTTAGGTTGCTTCCAAGTCTTGGCTATTGTGAATAACGCTGCAATGAACACAGGGGTGCATGTACCTTTACAAATTGGTGTTTTCAATTTCTTTGGATAAATACCCAACAGTGGAATAGCTGGATCATATGGTAGTTCTATCCTTGATTTTTTGAGGAATATCCATACTGTTTTCCATAATGGCTGCACCAGTTTGCACTCCCACCAGCAGTGTATGAGAGTTCCATTCTCTGCACATCCTCTCCAACACATGTTGTTTCCTGTCTTGTTAATTACAGCCATTCTGAGAGTCGTGAGGTAATATCTCTTTGTAGTTTTGATTTGCATTTCTCTGATAGTGATTTTGAACATCTTTTCATTTGTCTGTTGGCCATCTGTATATCTTCTTTGGAGAAATGTCTGTTCAGGTCATTTGCCCATTTTTTAATTGGGTTGGTAGCTTTTTCGTTGTTGAGATTCATGAGTTCTTTATATATTTTGGAGATTAAGCCCTTATCACATGTATCGTTTGCAAATATATTCTCCCAATTTTTAGGTTGTCTTTTAGTTTTGTTGATGGTTTCCTTTGTGGTGCAGAAGCTTTTCAGTTTGATGTAGTCCCATTTGTTTATTTTTTCTATTGTTTCTCTTGCCCGGTCAGACGTGGTGTTTGAAAAGATGTTGCTAAGACCAATGTCGAAGAGCGTACTGCCTATGTTTTCTTCTAGAAGTTTCACACTTTCAGGTCTTACATTCAAGTCTTTACTCCATTTGGAGTTAATTTTTGTATATGGTGTAAGGTAAGGGTCTACTTTCATTTTTTTGCATATGGCTATCCAGTTTTCCCAACACCATTTGTTGAAGACACTTTCTTTTCCCCATTGTATGTTCTTGGCTCCTGTGTCAAAGATTAGCTGTCCATAGATGTGTGGGTTTATTTTTGGGCTTTCGATTCTATTCCATTGGATCTGTGTGTCTGTTTTTGTGTCAGTACCATGCTGTTTTGGTTACTATAGCTTTGTAGTATATTTTGAAATCAGGGAGTGTGATACCTCCAGCTTTGTTCTTTTTTCTCAAGATTCCTTTAGCTATTCGGGGTCTTTTGTTGTTCCGTTTAAATTTTAAGATTCTTTGCTCTATTTCTGTCAAAAAAGTTGTTGGAAATTTGATAGGGATTGCATTGAATCTATAGATGGCTTTAGGAAGTATGGACATCTTAACTATGTTAATTCTTCCAATCCAAGTGCACTGAATATCTTTCCATTTCTTTGTGTCTTCTTCAATTACTTTCAGAAATGTTTTATAGTTTTGGGTGTACAGATCTTTCACTTCTTTGGTTAAGTTTATTCCTAGGTATTTTATTCTATTTGTTGCAATTGTAAATGTATTGTATTCTTAATTTCTCTTTCTGCTACTTCGTTGTTAGTGTACAGAAATAAAACTGATTTTTTATGTTGATTTTGTATCCTGCAACTTTACCATATTCGTTTATTACTTCTAAAAGTTTTCTGGTGGATTCTTTAGGGTTTTCTATATATAAAATCATGTCATCTGCAAATAGTGACAGTTTCACTTCTTCCTTTCCAATTTGGATCTCTTTTATTTCTTTCTCTTGCCTGATTGCTCTGGCTAGGACTTCCAGTACTATGTTAAATAGGAGTGGTGAGAGTGGGCATCCTTGTCTGGTTCCTGTTCTTCGAGGGATAGCTTTCAGTTTTTCACCATTGAGGATGATATTAGCTGTGGGTTTCTCATATATGGTCTTAATTATGTTGAGATACTTTCCTTCTATACCCATTTTATTCAGAGTTTTTATCATAAATGGATGCTGTATCTTGTCAAATGTTTTCTCTGCATCTATTGAGATGATCATGTGATTTTTATTCTTCATTTTATTAATGTGGTGTATTACGTTGATTGATTTGCGAATGTTAAACCATCCCTGCATCCTTGGAATAAATCCCACTTGATCATGGTGTATAAGCTTTTTAACATATTGTTGTATGCTATTTGCTAGTATTTTGTTGAGGATTTTTGCATTGATGTTCATCAGTGATATTGGCCTGTAATTTTCTTTTTTTGTGTTGTCCTTGTCTGGTTTTGGTATCAGGGTAATGTCAGCTTCGTAGAATGAGTTAGGGAGCTTCCCCCCCTCCTCGATTTTTTTGGAAGAGTTTGAGAAGGGTAGGTATTAAGTCTTCTTTGAAAGTTTGGTAGAATTCCCCAGGGAAGGCGTCTGGTCCTGGACTTTTATTTTTGGGGAGGTTTTTGATTACTGTTTCGATCTCCTTACTGGTGATAGGTCCATTCAAATTCTCTACTTCTTCTTGATCCAGTTTTGGAAGGTTGCATGATTCTAAGAATTTATCCATTTCTTCCAGATTGTCAAACTGGTTGGCATATAGCTTTTCATAGTATTCTCTTATAATCTTTTGTATTTCCAAGGTGTCTGTTGTAACCTCTCCTCTTTCATTTCATTTCTGATTTTACTTACTTGTGCCTTCTCTCTTTTTTTCTTAGTGAGTCTAGCTAAAGATGTGTCAATTTTGTTGATCTTTGTTTGATCTTTTCAAAGAACCAGCTCTTGGTTTTATTAATTTTTTCTATTTTTTTTTTTGGTCTCTATTTCATTCATTTCTCCTCTGATTTTTATGATTTCCCTTCTTCTACTGATTTTGGGCTTGGTTTGTTCTTCTTTTTCCAGTTCCTTTAGGTGCATTGTTAGATTGTTTATTTGAGATTTTTCTTGTTTGTTGAGATAGGCTTGTATCGTTATAAACTTCCCTCTTAAAACCGCTTTTGCTGTATCCCATAAATTCTGGCATGTCGTATTTTCATTTTCATTTGTGTCCAGGTATTTTTTGATTTCTTCTTTGATTTCTTCGTTAACCCAGTCGTTGTTCAGTAGCATTTTGTTTAATCTCCATGTATTAGTGACTTTTCTGATTTTCTTCCTATAGTTGATTTCTAGTTTCATACCGTTGTGGTCAGAAAAGATACTTGGTATTATTTCAATCTTCTTAAATTTATGGAGACTTGCTTTGTGGCCTAATATGTGATCAATCCTGGAGTATGTTCCATGTGCATTTGAAAAAAACGTGTATTCTTCGGTTTTTGGATGGAATGCTCTGTATATATCTACTAGGTCCATCTGTTCTAGTGTGTCGTTTAAGGCCAATGTTTCCTTGTTGATCCTCTGTTTGGATGATCTATCCGTTCGTGTAAGTGGAGTGTTAAAGTCCCCTACTATTATTGTGTTACTGTCTATTTCTGTTTTTATGTCTGTTAATCAATGCTTTATATATTTACATGCACCTACATTGGGTGCGTAGAAATTTACAAGTGTTATAACCTCTTGTTGGATTATTCCCTTGATCATTATGTAATGCCCTTCTTTGTCTCTTTTTACAGTTTTTGTTTTAAAGTCTATTTTGTCTGATATGAGTACTGCTACCTCAGCTTTCTTTTCATTGCTATTTGCGTGGAGTATCTTTTTCCATCCCTTCACTTTCAGTTTGTAAGTGTCTTTATGTCTGAAGTGTGTCTCTTGCATGCAGCATATATATGGGTCTTGTTTTTTTATCCAGTCAGCCACCCTATGCCTTTTAATTGGAGCATTTAGTCCATTGACGTTTAAAGTAGCTATTGATAAGTATGTACTTACTGCCATTTTTTAACTTTTTTTCTCAGTGTTTTAGTAGTCCTTCTCTGTTCCTTTCTTCTTCTATACAGAATTGATGGTCACTTTAGTTTGACCAGTCTGAAAGCTGTACTCTTAACTCCCCTCCTCCCTCCTTTTATGTTTCTGATATCAGATCTAACCTCTTTTTTGTGTATTTGTATCCATTACTTTCATATCATGGAAATAGATAATTTTTCCTGTTTGTGGTCTTCTCTTTTCCCCTTAAAACAGTCCCTTTAACATTTCTTGTAGCACTGGTTTCTTGGTGACAGACTCCTTTAATTTTTGCTTATCTGGGAAAATTTTGATCTCTCCTTCCATTTTGAATGATAACCTTGATGGCTAGAGTATTCTTGGCTGTAAGTTTTTTCCTTTTAGCACTTTTAATATATCGTGCCATTCTCTTCTAGCCTGTAAGGTTTCTGCTGAGAAGTCAGCTGATAGCCTTATGGGGTTTGTTTGTATGTATCTTGACATTCTCTTGCGGCTTTTAGGATTCTCTCTTTATCTTTAATTCTTGACATTTTGATTATGACGTGTGTTGGTGTGGGCCTCTTTGGGTTTATTTTGTTTGGGGCTCTCTGTGCTTCCTGTACCTGGATGTCTGTTTCCTTCCTTAGGTTAGGGAAGTTTTCATCTATTATTTCTTGAAATAGATTCTCTGCCCCTTGGTCTCGCTCTTCTCCTTCCGTGACACCTATAACACGGATGTTAGTGTGCTTGATGTTGTTCCAAAGGTCCCTTAGACTGTCCTCACTCTTTTTAATTCTTTTCTCTTTTACCTGTTCAGGTTGGGTAATTTCTTCTAGTCTTTCGTCCAGCTCACAGATCCGTTCTTCTGTATCCTCTACTCTGCTTTTTAGTCCCTCTAATGAATTTTTCATTTCCAGTATTGTATTCTTCATTTCTGATTGGTTCTTTTTTATGTCTTCCTTTTCTTTATTGACATTCTCACTGAGTTCATCTATTCTTCTCCCCAGATCAGTGAGCATCCTTAACACTCTTAGTTTGAACTCTCTGTCGGGTAGGTTGCTCATTTCTGTTTCACTTAGTTCCTTTTCTGGGGTTTTGTCCTGTTCCCTTACTTGGAATGTATTCTTTTGCCTCCTCATTTTGCCTCTTTCCCTATGCTTGTGTCTACGTATTAGGTAGGTCAGCTACGTCTCCTGCTCTTGGATAGGTGACCTTATGTAAATGATGCCTTAGAGGTCTTCCAGTCTGCTTCCCTCAGTTCTCAATGTTCCAGGGGTGACCCCTTGTGGGCTACGTGTGTCCTTCTGTTGTGGCCTGTTTGCTCTCCCTGTAGGCGCCCAGGGTGGCCGAGTTATGCTCCTGGCCAGCTGTTGTAATGCTCAGCTGCTTGTAGTTGCTGTGGGCCCTTCAGTTTCTTTATCAGGTGTGGAGAGCCCCAGCACAGTTGACTGCAAGTTCTAATACAACATTTGTGTTGCAGTATTTCTTTTAAGTGAGTAGGCCCCCAGCATGGCAGGTTGTTAGGCTCAGGGCCTTACAATTGCTGTAAGCCTCTAGCCTATTAAGTCTCTTGTCAGCTCTCTGAGGTTGCAGCTGGGTGGGTCTGACCTCAGGCACAGGATCACCCAATCATTTCAGGCTTTGGAAGGTGGGGCAAACCTCCATGTGGGTCTTTGAGAAGCACAAGTCTTCTGCAGCTGAAAAGCCCTGCAGACCACAGGTCCACACACACAGTCAACACAATCCTGCCCCGTGTGAGCACCCCGACCTCCCCAAGCAGACCCAGTCTCTCCACAGCGGGAGCCCCACACACTCCGCCACCGCCCCACACTCTCCACCCGCTCCTTGTGCAGACCCTGCCTGGCTCAAGTCCGCTCAGTTGCCAGGCTGCAGAGAATCCAGTCACCAATCTATGCAGGCCCACAAGTTGCCTGAGGGCTTGTTGTTGGGTGGGGCCAGTCTCTAGGGTGGGCTGCATGCCCTGGCTGAGCTGGATTAAATCGGTGCTCTAGTGAGCGGGGCAGACCTGGGCTAGCAGGCCTCAGGGAGAACTCCAATGGCTTCTGTGTCAGCATGCCCACACCTGCCCACAGCAATGTCCGCCGCCAATGTCCCAGTCCCTGGAGAGGTCTCACCCCTCACCGAGATGCACTCAGGGCCTATTAGGTGAGTCTCTTTTCACCACAGCACTGTGCACCTTTCTTTCTGGTGATTTTAGGATGCTTTCTGAAACGGGTGTGTTTGCACTCGGGCCCTTTAAGAGCCAGTTTTAGTTTCTCTGTGAACCGGGTTTTCTTGGGGTACTACCCAGTGTTTTAGTAGCAGGCAAAGTCAGATTTATGCCTCTCATATCGATTGTGCTAGGTCCACAAAATGCCCACAGCGGGGGCCCTCCCCGGCTCAGGACCCCACGCCTCCAGGGAGGCTGTGTACCTGTGAGCTGCTAACGGCAGCCGTGAAGCTGGCAGCTTGTGAAGGCGGCGATTTTCCTCTCCAGAAGTGAGTCTCTGCCTCTTCTACCTCAGTTAGAATTGTCCATTGTTGCAGGAGTTCCTCTTATGCAGTTTTCAGTTCTGTCTCAGGGGTAATTTTCCCATGAGTAGTTGTAAATTGGCTGTGTCCACGGGAGGAGGTTAGTTCCGAGTCTGCTTACACTGCCATCTTGACTCTGCTGTTCCTTAATATATATTCTTAAAGATGTGTTGTTGTCATTTACTAGTGTTCAATTGACCATAGCCAGTTAAAAGGCCAAGTCCGCACAGAGTCAAAGTGGGAGGTTTCTACCAAAACACACAGATGGTGGGAGAGAACTGATGTGTGGGCATTTATGCAATCTACCACAGATAATTTTAGAGGAAAATTAATCTGAGGTAATATTCATATTTGTGTATTTGTGCATTTGAATGCCGAGGATCATTGTACAAAGCCAAAAGAAAGTAAAACAATAAATTAATTGGAGATGTAAGGTAAATTTACTTTGTACTATTTGTGTGTGTATGTGTGTGAGGAAGATCAACCCTGAGGTAACATCCATGCTAATCATCCTCTGTTTGCTGAGGAAGACCAGCTCTGAGCTAGCATCTATTTCCAATACTCCTTCTTTTTTTATTTCCCAAAGCCCCAGTAGATAGCTGTATGTCATAGTTGCACATGCTTCTGGTTGCTGTATGTGGGACGCGACCTCAGCATGGCCTGACAAGTGGTGCGTCGGTGCACGCCCGGAATTCGAACCCAGGCCTCCAGTAGCGGAACGCGCACACTTAACCGCTAAACCAAGGGGCTGGCCCTTTACTTGGTACTTAAAGTCTGCTTGCAAAAATTTGGTAGTTTATTTTTCAGGTGTATGCAAATTCTGGTGAAAAATATATATATATTGCTTATTTTCACCTGAACCAGTTGTATTCCTTAACCCTATTGATGGGTTTCTCTCTGGCCTTGGGAAGATAGTGTAACACTTGGGGGCAAAGATGCAGCCTAATAGCCCCACACTTGAGGCCAAGATGGAGAGGCTCTCCACGGCCACCATGTCATTGCCCTTGGTGCAGTGGCAGGCAGGGAGGAAAATGTCCCAGACACTGCAGATCATCAGCATGCTGAATGTCAGGAACTTGGCATCATTAAAGTTGTCAGGCAGGTTCCAGGCCAGGAAAGCCACAGTGAAGCTGCCCAGGGCCAAGGATCACAGGTATCCCAGGACACAGTACAAGGCAGTGACTGAGCTCTTGTTGCACACGATGAGGATGTGGCCATGTTCAGAGTGTACATCTGTGTCAATGAAGAAGGAGAGGTTCCAGCCAGATCACAAAGAGACTCAGCTGGATAAAGGAGCAGATGGGAATGATGAAGTTATGTGTCCCTGACACCAACCACTGCCACATCCTTCTCCCTGGTGCAGTGACCTTGAAGGCCACCACAACAAAAATAGTTGTGGCCAAGACAGTGGAAAGAGCCACAGTAAAAACAACTCTAAATGTGATTTGTTGAATAATGTAGGTGGTTGTGTTGGGTCAGCCGATGAAGAGTAAGGAGCAGAGAAAGCAGAGAGTGAGGGAGATGAGCAGGATGTAGCTGAGAGTCCAACTCTTGGCCTTGATTACAGGAGTGTCTCGGTGCTTCACAGAGACCCCAAAGACCACTGCTGTGACAACAGAGAAGCAAGGAGCTGTGAAAACCAGAGTCTTCCCTAAAGAATCTTCAAATGCCAGAAATGTCACAACTTTCAGCAGGATGCAATTTCTCTCATTGTTTGCATACTGGTTTCCTGGACGCACTATACATTGATCTCTATTTGAAAAGCAAAGGAAAGTCTTGGTGATTCAGTCAGCCACTCTTCCACATTCCCAAGACAAAAAACAAAAGTCTCATTGGCATTATAGGGCCCATTGCCCACACCTTATTTGGTTGTGAGACACAAAGTTGCAGAGACTTAGGTTAAAAATATTCACATTAATCAGTTCCGTTCTATGCCAGAATGCTTTTAGCTTCAAGTAGGTGATAATCCACCTCCAGAAGTTCCAAGTTTGGGTCTTGTGTTAGTTGGATGTTTCCAAAAACTTAAAGGTTTAAGGGTGAATATTTTAGGTGGTGGGGATTTTGCAACACACCAGTGAGGTACTGGGAAAGTGAGGCAGGGAAAGGAAGGCAGGGCATCAGGGACATCAAGTGCTATACCACTGTGCTCACCTAGAGCTCAATCTCTCTGGGGAGTACTGTGAGACAAGAAGAACACATGAGAACAAGTCATCTCAGCTGAGGATGAGGCAGCTGCAACACATATGCAGGCATGCCCATCAGCCATCATTCAAGGGCTACGCCCTGGCCTATGAATTTGTATTGGGCAAACTTTTACTGTAAAGTGACAGAGAACAAATATTTTAGGCTTTGTGGGCCATAGGGTCTCTGCCACAACTACTCATCTCTGACCTCAGGGCATGAAGCAGCGATTCTTATTGTTGAAAGTGGGCATTCTTTTCTCGTCCCTATTTCTACAAATAATATTAGAACAATATAATTACCGTAATTACAGCTTTTCTTTTTGAATCACTTTTCTATATAAATCTTGTTTCTCGATTTTTCTAACTCGATTTTTGTTTGATAAAAAACGTAGTAAAATTCTTAACTTTCAAAGTAAATTCCTTTGATAAAGTGGTTTGAATTGCGGTAAAGCTAAAAATTATTTAGAAAAGGATAAAGACTTTTGTAATATTCAGACATTCCGTTTGGGAAATTTAATGGCGCTAACTGTGTTCATTTTGTTTTGCATTTCCCAAACACATTTTTAGCAAAAATTAAAACTATGCTTCGCATAACATACAACAACTACCTACAAGCACACTTCCTCCATTATACCTAGCTATTAGAACCCCAATTTTGAGTGACCTAAGCCAATTGTGGCAGATCTAAGCTAATTTTTCCCAGAGTGTGCTCCACCTCACTTGTCAGCTATGCGCCATGGGCCTAAATCACTGACAATCTGATTGAATGGTCTCTTTCTTGCACTAAATAAATCCTGCATCTAATAGGATGCTATAGCTCACTCTTCCTCTTTCTTTCCCCTGTGGATGATGAGCAGTGGCAGACACTTGTAAAAATAAAATTCAACACACTAAGCATATTGAAGCAAAAGTTATATGGAGCCTGAGTCTTTGTTATCAAAAGGTTGATAGGAAAAAAAAAAAAAAACCTTTGCATCTGTCTATTTCTGAAATTCTTGTAACATAAATAACAAATGTCATGATTTAAGGCCACTATGAGGTTCTCTATCACTTTGAGCTGAACACATTCTAACTAATGTACTTTGTGCATTACGTTTTTGTGTTTTTGAGAGTGAGAAATGAGACTTTAATACTGCATTATCAAACACTTTACTATTGATATGTGGGAAAATCATTACTATTGATACATTAATTTCATCTTTTATTTATTTAGTTAATTATTTATTCATTTATTTATTTATCTTTTGATTGAGGAAGATTAGCCGTGAGCTAACATCTGTGCCAGTCTTCCTCTATTTTGTATGTGAGTGGCCACCACAGAATGTTTGATATGCGGTGTAGGTCTATGCCTGTCATTTGAACCCATGAACCCGTGCCACCAAAATGGTGCATGCTGAATTTTAAGCACTACACCACAGGGCCGGCCTGATACATTATTTTGGATCCCACTAATTGATTAGATATTTTTGCATTCTAATTTAAAATATTTTTTGCATTATGTAAGTAAACGTTGAAGCAGATTCCACTGGTGGCTTATTCATGACCCATCTATCCCCTTTCTACCAGTAGCTCAGTTGTGCTTTGACATTCAACTTCTTGCATGAGGCCGTGTGATTGAGGGGAGGCTGACAGCTCTAAATCAATTATAATTGGCCCCACTTGGAAGATGTGTTTTTGAGTTACTCTTACAAAGTTAGGGGGAGTAGATGTCCACTCCCTTTAATCTTTCTGTTCTCTTACTATGGTATAATACTTTAAACAGCTCAGCCTTTGAGACCACAAGGAGCCCAGCCTGAAGAGAAAGCTGGGAACACAAGATGATAGAACAAAATATGAGAATATCATCTGTGCTTGATTATAGTTTTGAGCTGCTGAATTCTCTAATCCTCGAGTCATTCTATCTCTGGCCATTTTTTTTAATTGTTTCACTTTTTTTTATTTTTGAAAAGTGATATTTATGACAATATTCATTAAGTAAATAACAAATGGAACGAAACATATTTCCCTCTCCATCTTTATAATGCAACACTGTGGTTTTATTTTTTCTGGCACAACGAATCATCGTAGTAAATTACTCTGGTCTTTTTTATGGGATATAATAAATATTTTTTAAAAGACACATTTAGTTTGTTTTCTTTTTAATTTATAGCCAGATGCGTTCTAACAAAAAACATAATTTGTAAACATGCTCTCTCCTCCAGCCCTTATTTATTTCTGTAATATGTTATTTCATGCATTATTTTACTGGACAGAACATTTAGCAATCGCAAGAGATAACTTTGGTAATTAGTACATATGAATTCCTTGCTGTTTTGTTTGTTAAGACTGGAATATTGTACTTTAAATATGATGGGATTTTTTTTTCATTATTTACCTATTCCATCATCATCCACGATCAGTCTTTTATCATCTCATTCCAGCCATACTAGTCTTATTCCATATGTCTGAATATACCACATAAAAACATTTTAAAACACTTTATTGAGGTATGACTGACATACAAAAAGCTGTACATACTTAATGTGTACAACTTAATGTGTTTGGAGATAATATACACCCGTGAATCCATCACTACAATCAAGTCCTTAAACCTATTCATCACCTCCAAATGCTTCCTCCTGTCTTCTTTATTTTTTTATTTTAACCTCCTTTTTGAAAATACTTTTTTTCTTTTGAGGTAGGAACACTTAACATAAATCTACCCTCCTAGTAAATTTTTAAGTCTACAATACATTATTGTTAACTATAGGCCCATGTTGGACCGTAGGTTGCCAGAACTTATTCATCTTGCATAACTTTTGTTGTCCAAATTTCTATTGCCAAGAATCCCTCTTCATCTTGAACTGACAAATCCCCACATGTTTTTAAAAACTCAACTCAAACATCAGCTTTCCATGAAGAATTATCTGATTCATCCAAGTAAGACTATCTACTCTTGTTGACTCTGCTAACTTCTAACTACCTTTATTATGGCACTATTCAAATTGCCCTGTTATTCTTTTTTCACATGTACCTGACTATGATTTCTTGGAAAGCAGGGCCTTTATCTTATCAAGTTTGCATGCTCGGTTTACTGTTTATATCTTCTACCAGAGCAATAATAATATAATATATCCATTCATTTATTGAATCTTTAGTTCTGATTTTTGTACACCTACTATTTGTAAGAAACAGTGCTCGTCACCTTGGGTGTAATGATATGAATAGGAAGCATGTCCTAAAGACACCCACACTTACTTCCATCTTAATACCGTGTGTGTTATTCTGTGATCAAGATTAGTATATGGTGCTACGGAATCTCTAAGTGTTTGCCTAACACAACATGTAGTTTAAGAGCTGTATTCCCTTGAGAAGAGCTGCTTCAGCATAACCTAACAATGTGAGTATAAAGAAGCCAGATCAAGGTAACTCCCAACATGGAAATGATGTATTGATTACCTAAATGAATGTATTGAATGAGTGAATGAAATAATAGAAAATAAAGAAGAAGTGCGATGCTATTGGTTAATCCCAGACCCTTTACATTTTATTTGGAGACAAAGAAGACCTGAGAGAAAGTGATTGTGTATTTTTGCCAGTTCATACCTGTCTGATTACATTTTTCTCTCTCTGGGCACAATACACAGTCAAAGCAGCAGGTAGCTCTCTTCCTGAGGGATTTTCCTGAATCCTGGCTGACAGAACATCCTACACCCATAGAGGGGAGCTTGAAAGAAGAGAATTATTGATAATACTGAACAATACTATATAATTGGATAATATTTTATTATTTTATAATATTGAATAATTGATAATATTATTTAAATTATCTCAAAAATTCAAAGATCACCTCTAAGATGTGACATGATTGATGCACCCAGGGAAAGCAAAATAAAATCAAGGTCAATCTGCACAAAAAAATTCCCAACATGAAGATACATAATGATTTAAAACATTTTCCATCTCAATGACTAGGACGCTTGTTTGTTTTAAGCAAATGGGGCATCTGATCATGAATCATATTTGTTATTGCCAAATGTGATTCTGAATATGGTATTTCTGGATTACGTTTTTGAACTATAAGCAGATTTTACCTTAATAATAAATAATATTTAAATTCATACAATACATTAACATGAGAATTGTTTGATTAGTACAAATTGCAATTATTGAATTTATTTAGTAATATATTTAATGTCAGGTAGATTATACACCAAAGACACAGGGACAGGCTTGAATGATATAATATAGCATCTTGGAGGATGACTTACAGGACTGAGTTTTAAAGGGACATCTGATGAAGAGGAAGAATGTAGTTCCTGGAAGAGCAAAAGGAATCTTTTTTTCTGATGGTGAATTTTTCTACAAGAATGTATACAGGTGGGATGAAGAGATGGAAATATAAGGAATATTAATAAAATATTTAAATATTAAAAAAAACCTTAATGTCAATTCTTTCGATTCTAGTTAAAGAGAATAAAATCTGTTTTCTGGAAGAAAACCAAATGGCCAAAGACAATTTGAATTGTATATACAAGTCATCAAAAGTCTAGATGGTCAGCATCTGTTATGTCTTCAAGGCACAATGCATGGACAGCAATGAATTTGCAAACAATGAGATTGACACTTTTTCAGCTTAAATGGGAATTTAAATCATCAATTATTTATCAGCTCCTCCTACTAAATTGGTCGCCTCACTGTCCTGCTGTAGCATAGAAAGCATTTCAAAATTTGGGAATTTCTCCTTAATTAAAAGTGTACTTTCAATATCTCTTGAACAGTAAGAAAAATTATATCAATAAATGAGAATTTTGTTATGAGTTAAATAATTTCACCATTATTCTCATATATGGTCTCTATCTTGTGATGTAGAGGAAGAATTAATCCAAGACTGAGTTTTCTGCAACCTTTTTGAATCCGACGGCCCAGTCTATCAACTCCTCATGTATGATGAAATCTTGACCACGTGGATCCTGGGGAACAAACTCCCTTACTTTCACCTGAAGTCCAAGACCTTTAGGAAAATGACATAGTTCAGAATTTCATGCTATGACACAGAGTTTATTTTCTCATCCAGTGTCACATGAGCTCCAGTGCTGTTTTTAAATTGGGTGTTTTTTAGGAATGGGTGGAGCTGAAAGGGGGACATAGTTATGAAATGAAATGAGCATGGAAAGTGAGGACAGAAAACTCAGATACGAACTGGTGGGGATACTCAGTTGCCCAGCAATTAGATTTTTTTCCCCTCTATATTAGTCATCTTCTGAATAAGTTCAATTTCGGGAGTGTTTACTATTCTGCATGCTTAAGGAAGAAGGCGTTCTTGTCTGCCCTCAGAGAGCACATCATGATTTGTTTAAACCATTCCTGAAGATTCCATGTCCAGGGAGTGCTGTAGAGCTAAACCTGAGCACCTTGAGCAATGAGGTTTGCTTTAGGGGTGCTAGGGAGTTTCCTTGAACTCAAGAAGAGACAAAGAAAGAAAGTTTGCTCCTTACTAACGTTGAACAAAATAATTTATTAAATGAGAGAGAAGATATAAAAGCTACTAGTAAAGAATATTCATACATTAATTGATATAATTTATATGTAAATGTATAACTAATATTTATATACTACATAAATATATATAAAGTTCTATATTCATAAATAAATGTATATTCACAATAAAATGTGTGTATTTAGATCTGACATCACATTCACTTCCTTGTACATAAGAGCAAGTATTTCAAGACACATTATGCATAGGTTTTGGATTTATAAAAGTCTAGGTTCATCTAAGTAGAATTGAAAAGGTCTTGGGGAAATTAAAATATATTTCAACGTATTGGGGTTCTCATCTGTAAAAAGGGGATCAATCTCCTTGCTTCCAAAAGTCATTTTAAATTTCAATGAGGAAATACTCATTTAGCTATCAGTAGACTTTCTAGAAAAATGCAGGAAGTTCAAATAAATTGTCCTATCCCCAGTTGCATTTAAGATATCATGGGATAGGGCCAGAAGTAGATTTTGCAAATCCCTGAATTTTTAAATTCCCTGGGATGAATTGTCATCAAGTTTTATCTTACAAACTTACCTCTCGCAGAGAAAGTTTTTAATTGATTATTTCTAGTTAAAAGAGTTGACACTGTTGCTAATTAGCCCCTACAATTATTAGAGATTTACTTGCAACCCGTAAAGAAAGAACAGAAATTCATTATGCTCACGTCACTGCTGATCTGTCACAATGTCACAATCACAATTCTATACCCAAATAAAATAACTCTCGGCTCCTAAAAAAACAATAATGGGATCACATTTAAGGGAGAAATTTTACCTGCTAAGGGAGAAACATGAGCTGGCCTGCATCCACTATGGACACCATTTCTGCTTTTATCAAAAGCATTTCATGGAGGGCTCAGGCCACCACATCCACAGCATGATAGATGTAGTAGCTGGATCCAGACATGGTCGTGTCTAATTTGTCCTTTGGCAGAGAATCCAGGGAGGCATTGAGCAGACACTCCAAAATTTTCCACATTCAGGTTCTGCAAATGAGCAGTTAAAAATTTCAAGCCATAATTTGGTAAAGAAACAGTCTTCTTAGTATTTAGAGGGGCTAACTGTCCATAGAGAGTGTTTAAATCCAGATATCTCAAAGTTCTGGTGTGCAAAGGAAAGACTCCCATGGTAAGTATCTAAAAAGTGGTGAAGTGGAATAAAAATAGAATCCCATTGTGCATGTAGTGATCCACACCTTCTGAGTGGTTAAATAATAGTTTCCTGCAATGCTCACACTTATTAATATACTTGTGTCAGCATACATGATAAACGTATTGGCTGATGAGCCTATGATTCTGGCAATGAAGGTCCAATCTTTTGAAGTGTACGTCCTCTTGGTCACAGGTATCTTAGTAACAGGCAGGCACCGTTCATAGTCACCTCTCTTCTAAGTACCCAGAGGAACTGTTCACTTTTTATATCAACTGACACTAAATTTCCCACCCAGGTCCAGCCAAAATGTATCAACAGCGAGACCCTTCTGAAGACTAAAAATATGTCCTTGGAAGCCATCTGATAGAGAGGAAATCTAGTCCTTACCTTTCAGTACAGGATCAATATCTCCATAGGTTATCTGAATCAAAAGAGTTAAAAGGTTCTGTATTGAGTTCTCTGGAAGCAACATAAGCAGATTTTCAGAAAATTCATATGATCAGGTAGGTAAACTTATATTCTTGGCCATAACACTGTGAATGTGAAGCAATATTATCTGATGGTAGAAGTGATTGAGTGTAAGCTTGGCTTTGAAGCCAGACTGTCTGGATTCAAACCCTGACTCTAGTATGACTAGCTTCACGATCTTGAGAAGGTTACATAACCTCTATCCATCTTAGTTTCTATATCTCTAAAAATTCCCATAATAATGGTACCTTTTCATTGCCTTTTATTAGGATTAAATTTGTGACTATTCGTAAAGCATTTGAAGAGTGTAAAATTTTTTTATTTGTCATTGTTAAAAAAAATTTTTATTGCAGTAACATTGGTTTACAACATGGCATAATTTTCAGGTGTACATCATTATATTTCTATTTCTGCATAGATTACATCATGTTCACCACCAAAATACTAATTACAACCCATCACCACACACTTGTGCCGAATTATCCCTTTCGCCCGCCTCCCTTCCACCTTCCCCTCTGGTAACCACCAATCCAAACTCTGCCTCTATGTGTTTTTTTGGTGTTGTTAATATCTACTACTTAATGAGTGAGATCATACGGTGTTTGACCTTCTCCTTCTGACTTATTTTACTTTGCATAATACCCTCAATGTCCATCCATGTTGTCACAAATGGCTGGATTTCATCATTTCTTATGGCTGAGTGGTATTCCATTGTGTATATATACCACATCTTCTTTATCCATTCGTCCCTTGATGGGCACTTAGGTTGCTTCCAAGTCTTGGCTATTGTGAATAAACCTGCAATGAACACAGGGGTGCATGTATCTTTATGCATTGGTGTTTTCAAGTTCTTTGGATAAATACCCAGCAGTGGAATAGCTGGATCATATGTTAGTTCTATCCTTGATTTTTTTGAGGAATCTCCATACTGTTTTCCATAGTGGCTGCACCAGTTTGCACTCCCACCAACAGTGTATGAGAGTTCCCTTCTCTCCACATCCTCTCCAATACATGTTGTTTCCTGTCCTGTTATTATAACCATTCTGACGGGCAGGAGGTGATATCTCATGCAAATTTTGATTTGCATTTCCTTGATAGTTAATGATTTTGAACATTTTTTCATGTGTCTGTTGGCCATCTGTATATCTTCTTTGGATAAATGTCTGTTCAGGACTTTTGCCCAACTAACATGGTTTTTAAGTACATGTTTACATATAAAATTTTACTAACGAGAAGATAAAAAAGTAAGGTGTGTTTATTTCAGAATATTCAGCTTCCACTCCTTTGAGGGAATTTGGGCAACTACATTTCCAGAAGCTACTGTGGTCTGCTTTAGCCAATGATGCTAGCCTCAGACTACTTCATACCTTCTCAGCTTCACACACCAAAATAATGAATCCACCATATCAAGAACTATCTGTGGTAGGTATTTTCCTATTAGGGAGATATGCAAACGCACTTTCTTCTTTTCCACTTGAGTGGCCACAGAATTTCATCAAGGAGGAAAACTTCAGTCCCTGCAGATCCATGCCCCCAACATGCTCATACCTGTGGTATGTGTAGAGCTCCAGCAGTGTCCCAATCTGGGCAGAGAATGCTGGTGTGGTTCCTGCAGTGACAGCCACATCCTTGTTCTGTACCTGGCAGGTGTAATTAGGGATCTTCTGGCCCCACCCAATGACTACCTCATGGTGTTCTCCAAGGTGCTGACATCACTGTGAAAGGAATTGTAGACATGGAAACCCAGAGACAGGTTGGAGAGCAGCTGGGGGCTCCTGTTGATCTCCTTGAAGGCAAAAACAAAGACCAGGACATAACGATAATTTTTGTAGTTCAGCCTGTACCAAAGCCATAGTATTAGAAATAATGATCAAGTCATGCACTTTAGGAGTAACTCCTGTGGGAAAAAAAGGAGGAAAAGCATGGCATTTTGACTCAAGCAACTTGTCCATTCCAGAGCAATTACTGTCTCTTCATGACTTTGGAATAGAAAGCACATGCACATGGTGTTCCCAAAACCTTGGAAGATCCAGCACTACCGCTCTGCACTCAAAAGACATAGACCAATGTCCTAAAATGAGTTAGTTGTAAGGGTGCTTAAGTGGAAAGGACAATTTACATATTTGTTTACGAGTCAAGCACTACTTCATGCAGGCCAGCAACATGAGGTTGGTCATGGTCAAGTGCCGGTATAATGAGATGAAGCAAAAGTTCATGATCCATACAAAGAAACTAGCTAGGTCAGGGAAGTGCATAAGAAAAGCTTGGAGGAAGGGCAAGTCGAATATAGAATGGTGTCATCAAAACTCTTGCAATATATCTTTCTAAAACTGCCTGCCTCACAGACTTAGGAAACACATACTAGCAGAAGCAGGGAAATGCACCATCATAAATAAGGAGATAGTCTTAGGGAGAAAATAAAGAGGAAGAAGCAATTTATGACTCTATGTTTTTCCTAAAGAGTAAAAACAATTCAGAGTCCAAGGAACAAGGCAAACTTGCAGCTTTTCATCTATTTCTTTACAGATTAGAAAACCATCATAGGCAGTGAGCTTTAGAGCTTATCTTTGGGTTGATTCCTCTCTTGCACATCTAAGTTCAGTCCAACTTTAATTTTCAAACAAATTAATTGACAAGGTACAGCATGCAATTCCAGAAGATTGCAGAGTAGAACATAGGCGTTTGTTGCTCTAATATTAAAATATTATTTTCATTGGTGAATACAGCTTTAAAAACCAAAACGTTGGGATGCTGTAATTCTGAGTCACACAGAAACACTCAGATTGGATTACAAATAGGACTTTTATTAATTTCCTATTGCTACTCTGAGAAACTACCACCGATTTAGAGGCCTAAAACAAGACAAATTTATTATCTCATACTTTGGGAGGTCAGAAATCTAAAATGAGTCTCACTGGTGAAAATCAAGGTGTCAGCAGGACTGCATTCCTTCTGGAGGCTCTAGACAAGAGTCCATTTATTTGCATTTTCTAGCTTCTAGAGGCTGCTCCCATTCCTAGGTAACAGCCTCATATCACTTCAATCTCTGTTTCCGTTGTCATAACTCCTTCTCTGACTCTGACATTCTTGACTTATTCTTTCACTTGTGAAATAACCCTTGTGATTATATTGGACCCATCCAGATAATTCAGGATTATCTCCTCATCTGAAGATCCTTGACTTCATCACACTTGCAAAGTCTCCTTTCTATGTGAGGTAACATATTCACAGATTCGAAGGATTAGGACTTGGTCACCTTTGGGGGCACATTCCACCTACCACTGGATCCAACTACATACTTTCCAATACTTGAAGCAAAACACAGAAGTGATTAAAGTAGATAGAAATGATATCCCATTTAAATATGAACAAAAAGAAAGCATGGGTATCCTCGTTAATATCTGATAAAATCCGAGTTCAAAGCAAAAAGCATGTGAAATATCAAAGGTGGTGATCATATGTCATATGTGACATTATGTGGTGACCATATGTGGTGAAAGGAAGAGAAGATCGAGTGCTAACAGTCAATATACATACCCCCAAAGTGAGAAAGAGCTATTATTTATAGATCAATGTGCATAAGTACATTTATGAACAACCAGATTTGGAGATTTAACACAACCTTTGGTCAAATTAAAGATGAAGAAAATATACAAAGTTATGGAAGACTTAAGCTTAACAGATATTTACATAAAAATGTCAATAACGGTGGTATTCTATGAACACCAAAGAATATACATACATTTAACCATGCACTGGGCCATCAAGTAAGCCTTTGAACATTGAAATTATACACTGTGCATTCTCTGACCGCAGTATCATTAGCCTAGCAATTAATAAAAAGACATCTAGAAAATTTCATCATATATATATATTAAACACTTGATCTTTGATAAGTACTAGGGAAATAATGTACACCATGACTATAGTTAACACTGCTGTATAGTACAAATAAAGTTGTTAAGAGATAAAACCTGAGTTCTCATCACAAGGAAAAAATATCTTTTCTTTTTTTTTGCTTTTTCTTTTTATTATATTTATATGAGATGATAGATGCTAGCTAAACTTATTGTGGTCATCATTTTACGAAATATATAAGTGAAACCATTATGCTGTACACCTTAAATTTATACAGCGATGAACTTCAATTATATCTCATTAAACTGGAAAAGAACACATCTTTTTCAGAGAATATTCCAAATTATTTTAGACCATAAAGGATACTCAGTAAATGCATTTTGAAGAAAAATGAATATCATCTCAATAAAAAGTTCGTTTTTGAATAATCTATATACTATGATGAGACTTACTCTTAGCACTAACTTCTAGCCAAGATATGGTGTGCGCAAGGATTCTCTCCCTTCCCACTTCGTGGGTCAGGAGCAGGATGGCATGAGGATCACTGCAGTGGGATCTTGGTTTTTTGTGCCTGCAGCTTGCATACTTTAGGCTTTCAGAAAATAAACACTAATGGAGATTATTCCAAGGCAGGCAGGAGAAAATAAAAGATGCTTTTTTCTGTCTTCTGTTTAGAAGGAAAATATTCCAGAAGGGAAAAAAAAAGGAAGCCACAAATAATTATTAAAGGAAAAAAAGGAGCTGATGATTCACAGTTTATGGGAGATTCTCAACACAGCTTTTATATTCAACTTTCATAACTGTCAGAGGGATTCACACACACACATGAACTTACAGGTAAAATGTGACATCTTTGCTTGGACGAATCACAAAGAAATTTCTGCTGCATTTCTGAATCCTGAGTCAATGTATAGAAGGGGGAAAACCCAATGACCAACAAGTCCCCTTCCTTGTAGACACTGGGCCTTATGTAATCAAAGCCATCATAATAACTCATCATGCACATGGAATGTGGAAACTTCCCAAGGAGGGGCAGAAGAAGCAGAAAGAACATCTCAGCTGACTCACCAGCTTGAGGCAAGGTCTCTAGTCAGTTGTGACTGGGGGAGCAGAGCTGGAAGGAGACCTGCAGTGTAGCCCTCTGCAGGGAAATTTTACTCCTGTGCAGGGTACACGTGTCTAAAAGTGCTCTGCCATTCAAGACCATGGAAAGAAGATTAGTTATTGATCAGAACTAGGGCATTTTCAGAAGCGATATATACTGGCTCAAATCTTCCATCAATGTCACTGTGGATCAGAGTTGCTTCTGGTCTCCTCTTGTTGTCACTCCCCTAGTCCAGGCCTAACTGGTCACTGCTCTCAGTAAGGAGCTCTGGGGGCCTCCGTGCCCTAGGGCTCTGCTCCTGGGACCCTGTGCCCTGGTAAAGACAAAGGTGAAAAATATGTTTGGGCAACATCTTCCACTGCAGGTGCCAGAGATGTCATCAGAGCTGGGGGTCAGCAAGGCTCTGGGTACAACCCCATACGGAGGTTGGATTTTTTCTTTCCCAGGCAAACATTCAGTTTCTTGCAGTTGACTGAAAGGTGTTGCATCCAACAAAACACAGTATTACAAAGAGCTGGTATTACAATCAGCATAAACAGCCTAGCATGATTCCTGTGATACCCAAGGAGGAGGTCATTGACCATGCCTTGGGTAACCCTCAAGGGTACTTTACAGCCTATATCGCCAACCTGACCTTTAGGTCTTTTTGACCCTTATCTGAAGAACTGGTCTCATGCACAGTTCAGGGAATAGATATCCATTATCCAGTTCGTACCAGTTTGGCATGGGATAAAGTCTAAGTTCACATATATTTACACCTAACCTATTCCTTAGACCTACATCCTATGCCAGGACTCCAGCACTTACTTACTACATGTTCCAGTATCTTCCATTTAAAGTCTGTCTCTCCTAAACCCAAAGTCTCTCTCAACAGCTCTTTTGCCGTTTCTCTGCTAATCTTCAAGGCAAACATTTGCAAGGGTTGTTCGTGTTCAAATAACCCTCTTCCTCAATTCCCATCCTTTTCAATGCACTTCAATCAGATTTGTCCAAGTATGTCACTCAATCGGCTCTTGTCAAAGACATCAGCAGCTTCTATGAGGCCCAAATCAGTGGCCATTTTTTACTCTCATTTTACTTCACCACTCAGCGTCATTCGACCCAGCTGACTGCTCTATCATTAGGACACTACTTTCTAAGTGTTTTACTTTTTCTAAGTTCTCCATATTCTCCTACCTCGTGTGTCTCTCTCTCTTGATCTCCTGTACTGTAACCTCTTTGTTTTATTCACCGTTAAATGCTTGATAATTGATAATAATGAGAAAACTGGCATGTCACTTGCCTGAGCTCTCTGGTTAGAAAATGGTAGAGCCCAGATTTGAGCCCAGACAGTCGATACCTTTAACCACCAGCCTATTTGTTGAGTATATTCTATATGCCAAGCACTGCTGGAGACACTGGTGTCTGCAGCAATGAATAAAACTCCACTTCTGCTATTGGAGCACTTAAGATCTAATAGGAGAAAGGCAGATTATAGAAAAATAAAGAAAATATGTTACTATAAGTGTTATGTAGAAAATGAAAGTATTTTAAGACAGTTAATAGGGATTGGGATCTTGCTATTTTACACGGAATAAGAAGGGAAAAAGTCTTAGTTAAGGGACACTTGAACAGAGACCTTCACGAGTTGGGACAGTGAGTCATATGAATTTGTGTGGCTAAAGCAGTTTATTCATGCAAAGGTCCACAACACGGAGGCCAGTGTGACTGGAGTACATCATGGTGGGGACAGGGAAGGAGTGGTAGAAGATGATGTGGTCAGAGACTTGATGGGTCCTGATCTTGTTGGGATTTATGGTTCACTATTAGGTCTTTTCCTTATGCTATCAATGAGTTGGCATATCAGTAGGAATCTCAGCAGGATACAGAGGACACACTGAGACTAGGATGATTCAAGAAGAGTTTTCATACAAGGGCTTCTCGGAGTTGTGGACAAGATGTAAGAAAACCACAAAAGGTGGTTGGTACCCAGTAAGCTGGTAAGTGTAGGGCTCTATTAACACCCATGAGCCTGAAGGGGTAAGGAGAGTGAGCAATTATCCAATTCTAGAAACAAGAGAGGAGGGAATTGCATTCCAGGAGCTGAAAGGAGGTCAGAAGTAGCATCCAGCCCCAGGTTCTCCTGCAAGAAATATCCAGGACCAGATGTCACTCTCTTTCATCCTTCTGATTTCATGTCTAGGCTCTCCATTGACTAAACCCAGCCAAAAGCCTTAAGGCAAGAAAGCCCGCTGCCGTAGTTCATCTTCACTAACCTTCCTGGGTGCATCAAGATAGATAAGGCGGATCTACTGGGGCAATGGAAGATATTCTGAACTGTGCAACCCTTTTTTGCCTGAGAATCTACTCTTGTCAATCACCTGGCTGGGCATTTCATAGCCCTGCCCAGGAATCCCATAAGCTACTGCACAGTCTTAGGTGCAATCCAAGCATGGATACTCCTAGGTGTAGTATAAAATAGTTGTCCTTGTAGGTGTTCTTCACGTATGATGGGTTATGGGGTTCTTGGGAAGAATTGCAAACAATAATTAACCAACAGGTCCTAGTTCCCAGAGGTGGATACATCTATCAGGAAACAAAGTCAGAGTCCCATTGAACTTTACTACTGCTTATGAGACCAACAGAAGGAAAGAAGTCACTATGGCCTCTGGCACAAGTAATTCATCCAGAGGACATGAGGCTTCTGTTATAGAGTGAGGGCAAAGAAGACATTTGGCCTTCAGGTAATCCTTTGGGTTCTCTTTTGATATTCTTTCCCCAATAATTAAGTGTAGCAACTGTATCCTGTGAAGGGAGTGGTGATCAGGTGTTCAGATGACTCAGGGATGAGGAACTGGATCCTCCCTCCTGATAAGCCACCCAGACCACCAGAGGTGCTTGTCAAGGGTGAAGGGAATCTAAATGGGACAGTAGGAGTAGTTGGATGGTAAGTATCAATTGGAGCACGAAGAAAAGGTGCAGTCAAGAGCTGTCTGTAATTTGTCCCACTGATCTTCCTCTTCTAAGTTTCCCCAGTCAACATGACCGACCAGAATCCTAGTGCACTGACTGTAAGAAGCAAATGTATCTGAGTGGCATAAATGATGGACCACAATGGAGACAGTGATATATTTTCTAGATTCTTCTTTAAGGACTAAGTCGCTCGTTCTTGTAACTGCCGAAAGTCTTCTAAGGGCTCACCCTGCCAACATCTCTGGGAATTTCCTTGGGCCAAAGGAAAGTGCCACACATAAGATTGTGACCACTCCCAATGGCAGCCCACTTCCAATGACTGGTTCATGGGGGGAGGATATAAAGGCCCAATTCCTTTGCTTCACTTGAGAGACCCCTGAAGGGCCACCTCAGCTCCAGTGCTCCCATTGGGATCAACTGTGGTCTCCATTTTTAACTTATCACAGATCAATCTCTTCTGCCTAATCTCAGTTCTCTTCTTTAGAGATGGTTACCTCAAGCAAGTAACAAACTTTTTCTGCCAAAGTTTCTTCATCTGTATAATGAGAACAATGAGAGTGCCTACTTCACAGATTTGTATTAAGGATTCAATCAGCTAACATATGCAAAACATTTACGAGACTCCCAGTATATAGGAAACATTATATACTTCATCTTTTATTGTGAATTAATTAAAATCCATTGCAGGATTATACTGAGCAAATCAGCCACATACAAAAAAGAGTAAATATTGTATGATTCTATTTGTATGAGTTCCAAGAAAAGTCAAAAAATAATCTGTGATAGGAAAAATAATCAGAACAGTGGTTGCATCTAACCACAGATTGTGGAGAAGGGGTGAGGCAGGAGTAAGGATTGACCAAGAACGGACATGGAGGAACTTTATGGGGTCAGGAGAACGTTCTATATCTTGAAAGGAGTATAGGTTTCATAGGTGTATGCATTTGTCAAAATGCATTGAGTTCTACACCTAAGATCTATGCATTGTGCTATGTGTAACATATGCCTCAATTTAAATCAGATTCATTTTCCTAAGTGAAAGAAGCCAGAGACATAAAGCCATTTATTGTAGATTCCATTGTATGCCATTTGGGGAAAGGCAAAACTGTACGGAAAGACAACAAATCAACGGTTTCCAGGGGCAAAGAGTAACAGAGGGGATGACTACAAAGGGACTGCACAAAGGAATTTGAGAGTGATGGAATTTTCCTATGAAGACAGTTCATGTGTGTGTCATGTTTGATCATGACTGTGTTGATGGATACACAACTCTCTGCATTAGCCAAGGCACATAGAACTGTACACCCCAGAGTGGATATTACTGTAGGTTCAAAAAATTAATCCACCCGGTAGTGAATGGAACGTAAAACGGAAAACAAGCTATAACAAATGAATCTAAATGTATTGCAAATGTATAACATTGCCACAATGAAGGCTATGAAAATGAAAACAAATTTACTTTGGAAAAATATGTTTTACCAGATCCTTAAGCCTGGATCAAAAGAACTGATCAGAAATCCTGTACTCTAGTTCATGAAAAACGTTTCTCGGAGGGGTATGGGTTAGCAATTCTGAAACTAGTTTATGCGTATACCAGATTTGAACAACTAAGTAATTATATTGTAGATGATGAGAGCCAGTGTATCACAGTCAAAGAAAGATGTTATAAACAAGGAAAGAGAGAAGGCTAGCTCTTATTCCACTCCAACTGAGGCATTTGATTGGAATAAGAGCTACCATTATCAATTCACGCTTTTCACGGATGGATGTGTAAATAGATAGAGAGATAGATAGATACATAGATAGATAGATAATGTGTGTATGTAGAGGATAGTATAGCTTCATATCTTTCCAAAGCCTGTGAGGTCAGAAGGCCTAGAAGAACGACACTCCAGTAATAATGAGAATACTTGTCAACCGCCCAGAAATTGGTTTCTAAGATACTATTCTAAAGAAAAAGGAAGGAACCAGGGCTCTCTGGAAGAATACTGGATTCCAGGGCTATGGTAGAGGAAATACAACCTGACGCTGAAATATCTCTGAAGGATATTTTAGTGGAAAATAAAGATTCACAAACAGAAGCCCCCAAAATCTTCCTAGAAATCCCCCCTCAGGTCCTTGAATAACACCTCACTTGTGCATGTGCAGGGAACGAATCTAGGAGACTTAGAAGAGAAAAGCCACTGAAAACTGAATATTGTGCAGAAATGTCAGAAATCACACATGCCAGGAGTGGGACGTTGGCTTTTGGACTTTTCTGAAGTGAATGACCTTGATAAAATAAAAAAGCCCTGGCTTTCAATTATGACCCTAGAAATGTCACAGCCTGAGAGTCAGTGCCACACACTAAGAGTAAGGATTACAACTTGGGAGTCAGTGCAAAACTGAAATATATATGTCCTTTTAGGGTCTAAAACCTAGCCTTCAGAGGCTCAGGGTGATCCATTCGTGCAAGAAACCTAATCGTTAGAGGAAGGCAACATGATTAAGACCTTCTACGAGGTATTGTTCACAAGATCCAGCACGCAATAAAATATTAATAGACATGCAGAGCAGCAGGAAAATGCTCTGAATTATGAATATATAAATCAGTAGAAGCAGACCCAGAGACAATCCAGATACCGGAATTAGCAAACAAAGACTACAAAATAACTATGAATCAAAGCAAAGAAACATGGACAATTGTAGAAAATGAAAGACAAACTAGAAATCTTTAAAGCAACCAAAGGAAAAGGACACGTTTCTTTCATAAGAGCAATAGTAAGTCTGGAAACTTTTCAAAAGAAACTTTGGAAGCAGAAGACATGAATGACATCTGACAGCTAAAGGGTTGAATGGGACGGGGGGAAAAAACTACCCATTTAAAATTCTCTGACTTAAGAAAAATATTTTTCAAAAATGCAGATAAATTCAAGATATTTTCCAAAGGGCGTTTAAAAAAACCTAGCTAGAACAATTAAACAACAGCAGAACTGAACTTCAAGAAACTCAAAAGAGAATTTTCAGGCTGAAGGAAAAGAATTACACACAAAGACACATAATGCTGGAATGATCATCAGCAGGAAACAAAATATACGTAAATATAATGAATATTGACTGAATAAAACTATCCTGTATACTTTTACAACTTTTATGTAATTCTAAATATTTTCAAAATAAAATGCTTTTAAAAACACGTTGAACTGGAACCCGAAAACTAGAGATGATGGAAGCCCCTCCAAGGGAATCTTACTCCACCCCCCAAGACTAGAGATTATGGAGCCCCAGCAAATGGTGCTCACAATCTGCATCCAACAGCAGATGTGACAGAAGCCCTAGCGACACACCACCTGTTCCTTCCAAAACTAGAGGCAACCAGACCCCAGATAACAACTGTCATCCACAAACACAAATGCTGAGGTCTGAGCATCAAGACCTCCATTCCCCCAAAGCTAGAAATTATGGGACTCCAGCAAGCACTCCCTAGTCACTTCCAATTCTAGGAATGACAGCAACCCCATAAGTCACACCCTTAGCTGCTCCTCAACACTAGAGAATGGGAAGCCCCAGCCCAGTGACCCACCTTGTCTATGCCAACAATGCAGACAAAGGCAGACCCAGAAAGTGAGACTTCTACTCTCCCGCAGCACCAGAAAAAAGTAGATCTATAAAGACCCCTCCAGAGACCCCTGACTAAAGATAAGTGGAATCTCATGCAATTATCCCAATCCTCTTCCTGAATTAGAGACAAAGGCCCTCCATCCAGTGACCCCTCCCTGTCACGCCAACACTTGAAAAGTGGGAGCCCCATACAAGCAGTGGTCCTCCAGCCTCCAAGCACCAGAGACAACAGGAACCTCAGTCTCATGCCTCCCAGTTATCCCCAACATCATGAGGGCTCCATCAAATGTTGGAAGCTTCAGCAACTGATCCCCCATATTCCTGCCAGATTAGAGATGTTGGAAACCCCAAAAAGCAACTGACAACCCCCTATACACCAAGAAGAAAGGAGCACCAACAAATACCACACCATTTTCACCAACACAAACCCCAGCTTGTCTCTTGACTCCTCAGACTAGATATGAGTATCCCCAACAAAGAGTAACCCAGTCTCGACACCCCCAGAAAAGCAGTCACCAGAGTCTCACTAGGCAACACGCCAGCTTCTCCAACGTAAGTGTCAAACAGATCCTCAGAAAACTACCTCTCTGGTTCCTGGAATGTTTGGTAGAATTTGATGGTAAACCTGTCTGGCCTGGTGCTTCTATAGGAAGATTTTTAAATTGTTGTTTCTTTAATGGTAATGTGTCTTTTTTCATTCATTGTTCTGGATATTTTTGGTCTTTTAGACCTGGAAATTTGTAGTCTTGGCTTGTGGAATGTTTTCTAGATTATTTGATCATTTCTTCCCACTATTGCCGTTGTTTTTGTTTGTCTTGAAACACTTAATTAGATATTTGACCTCCAGGTTGATATTCTAATTTTCTTTGCTCAACTGCTTCTCATTTATCTTTTTGGGTGATTCCTCAGCTTTCTTCCAGCTCTACTCTTTCCCTTTATGTTTTTTGGTGTCCCTGAGGTCAAGTTTAACCTCAGGAGTAACCTTTCACTCTGGTCTTCTTTCAAGGTGTCAGTGGGTTGTGACCTGGGCTTGTGGAGTGAGGCAGATCACTGGGCTCAAATGTGTCTTTTAAAGACTCACAGCTGTTTTGCGTTTTCAGTCTTTCCCGGTTCAGAGGATCAGGGGCCTCATTTCTGAGCTGATGAGAGTTCTGCAATAGGAATCAGCTTGTTTCTTGCTGGCTTTCTCCACTCTGGAACTTGGGCTTCAGCTTTCTATGTTCTGCCATATTAATTGCCACGTCTCTATCCACTTTCTGTTTTCTAAAATGCTTGATCTCTCCTATGCTGGTGTCTCTAATTCTCTGTCTTCATGATCTCTCTTTATTCCTTTAGTGGCCAGTGGAGGTGGGGGAGTTGATCTTGTTACGTCTACAGCAATATAAGAGGAAAATCGATATTCTGGAATTAGGGAAAGAAATTCCTCAACTCAACTATACAACATATGGTATTGGGAAAGGTATTTCATCTGTGATTTTGCTGTGAGATTTCAGCATGTGGATCATGGGTCCAGGTGGATTTGTTAATTTTTCTTCCCACACTCAGATCTGACCACATCAGGAGGTAATACTAGGTATGTTTGGGCAGTGACAAGTTGACACAGCAGGGTTGGTTGTAGTAAATAGTGAATTTCATACTCTTAGCAACCAACCAATCTTTACTAGTGCAAGGGCTATATGCAAGGTGCCATGCCAGTCTGTGAGGGAGGTTCAGACACACACATGGCTGACATGGACACGCAGCATTCAAGAAAAGACTTGCCCAATTGCCGGGCGTGTGATTAGCTGACGGTGTCCTGCTATCATCTTTTCAGACTCTGCTTTGGCTTTCAAGCCCAGGTCACTCTTTCCTTGGGTTTTTCTCTTCTTGAGGTTGCCCACACGCAATGACTGAGCAAGGTGGCGGTACAAGGGCCTAGCATTTCTGCCCAACATAGACTCCTCTAAAGGGCAGTTTTTGCTTTGCAGGTCCCCATAAGACTGGTGGAGACTTTGGTAGGTGTGTATAATAACGTTCTGCTGTTCCCCTGGCCCAATCCTGTGGCTCGTTACTTTCACAGGAGTTAGGAGTGCAAAAGGATTCTTTTTTTGTTTTTTTGTTTTTTATTTTTTTGTTTATTGCAGTAATTTTAGTTTATAACATTGTATAAATTTCAGGTGTACATCATTATACTTCTATTTCTGCATAGATTATATCATGTTCACGACCCAAATACTAATTACAACCCATCACCACACACATGTGACGATTCATCCCTTTCACCCTCTTCCCTCCCCCTGCCCCCTCTGGTAATCACCAATCCAATCAATGTCTCTATGTGTTTGTTTGTTGTTGTTATTATCTACTACATAATGAGTGAGATCATACAGTATTTGACCTTCTCCTTCTGACTTATTTCACTTTGCATAACATCATCAATGTCCATCAATGTTGTCACAAATGGCTGGATTTCATTGTTTCTTATGGCTGAGTAATATTCCATTGTGTATATATACCACATCTTCTTTATCTACTCTCCCCTTGATGGGCCCTTAGGTTGCCAAAAGGTTTCTTAAACCTTTTGCAATCCTAACTCCATCTCAGCATTTGCTTCCTGAAGAACACAATCTGCAACAACGGGAAACATATACGTCTACAAAGTCAGCTGGAAAGAGAAGGAATTCAGAAAAAAGAATGAAACAGTGTATATCATATAACAAGAATGATGTGAATTGTCAACTGGGAGACTGTAAAAGTTATTACTGAGCTCTTTAAGTCACTGGTATTATTAGGGAAGGCTTGTCAGTTTGCTTTACATAGAGTTCATATAATAAATTCTATTTTTTAAAATAAAAGAAATGGCTAAATCCTTATTAAATTATTAGGGTACAGAAAAAGAAAACTCCTTCGCTTCCCATTATCAAAAGATAAGAGTCTATAGAAGCATTAGCAAGCAGCACTCAACACAAATGAGAGGCTCCCACAATGCAAGTCCCTCAAGTCCCTCCCAACAGGAGACGACGGTCCCTGTGGTGAGTCCTCCCTAATCCCAAACACAAGGAACATTCTGAGCCCCAGCTGGCAGCTCATCAGTTTCCTCTTGCTGTGTAGGTGTCTCTGTCCCCAACTGTAGTGGATAGATGGAGCCCTATCTAATATCCCCTGCCCTGGGGAATGTGAAGGACCCAGTCTCAGAATAAGGAACACAGAAGTTGTCCTGACAAGCCACCAACAACCCCCAAGCTCCCCTTCTACAGAAGGTGACAGGAGCCCAGGAAGCAAACTTTCCTCCAACATTTCCTGCTCCAGCAAACCCCTCTTGTCTGTTGCACATCCTGCTGACCTTCAGAATATCCTCTACTGCTAAAAGAATCACTAGGAGCCAAGGAAGGCTGGAGCTGGGGGAGAGGCTGAGAAGGATAGAGAGGGGAGAGGAACAAGAGTAAAGGGAAAGATGAGACCTTCCACGTTGTCCGAAACACAGCAATGCAATCCAGAGGCCCCAAACAGCTCCAATCAAACCAGGTTCTCAGGGGTGAGCTGGAGCAGAAGTAAAGGAATTCTGGGCTGATGAGGAGAGTTGGCCTGGAGGAAAGGTGGGTGTGTAGGCTAGCAGCCAAGATAGCCACCAATGGTGATTTCCACCTGTGTTTATGCCCTGTGCAGTCTCCTCCCACATTCGATTAGCCGTGAATTGTCATGAACCCAAGTGATCAATACAGTGCTGCAGAAATGACAGGGTCTCACATCTGAGGCTACATCATAAAACACACTGAAGCTTCCTCCTTGGTCTCTTAGATTGCGCCCTCTCTAGGGGAAGCCATCCACCATGTCATGAGGACGCTCAAGTAGCCCTGTGGAGAGGTCCATGTGGAGAGGAACCAACTTGTCAGCACCAAGTGCTCACCATTCAGTGAGCCACTTGGGAAGATCCTCCAGCCTCAGTCAAATTTTGAACTTTAATGACTATGTATGCTAACATGTTTAGGAGTGAAGTCTACTGCTATCTGCAACCTATTTCAAAATGCATTAAACAGAGATGGATTCTTGGTTGATAAATGGATGGAGGTGACAAAGTAAACATAGTAAATTGTAACTGATGGAATATAGGTGTGGGCTGTCTTCATTAGGGCTGCCCTAGTAAAGTACCACAGGTGGGGTGGCTTAAACAGCAGAAATTTACTTTCTCATAATTCTGGAGGCTGGAAGTCCAAGACCAAGTTGCCTGCAGGATTGCTTTCTCCTGAGTCCTCTCTCCTTGACTTCAAGATGACCATGCTCTTGCTGCTTCACGTGGTCATCCTTCTGTGTATGTGTGCCCCTGGCGTCTCTTGGTGTGAGCGTCCTAATCCCATCTTATAAGGACATTGATCACATTGGATTAGGGTCCACCCTAATTGCCCTATTTTATCTCAGTTACTTTCTTTTAAGTCACAACCTCCAAATAAACTTACAATGAGAGGTGCTAGGGATTAGGGGTTCAACACAAGACTGTTGAGGGGACAGAATTCTGTCCATAACGAGACTGTTCACTGTACAACTCTTTCAAATTATCTCCATGCCTGAACATTTTTCCCAATAAATTGGGTGCGGGTGGTGTGCTAAGGCAGGAAAGAAAAAACGAATGGTTAACCAAAACTCATGTTGGAACCCCCAGTTGTTCTGTGGAATAGGGATTATCATAGATTTAAATGTAAATATTAAAGCTGTGAAAGTCCTAGAAAAAACCAAAGGATAAGTATTTTATATATAATCTCAGAGAAAAGATGTTCTTTTAAAAGTATAACATAAAACAAGAAATGAAATCAACACGTTTGATTTCCTTTCAAAAAAATCTACATGGCAGCAACAACTAGAGGCAAAGACAAAAAAAGGAAAAGAGGAGAATGTTGGCAACTCATCACAAAAAGCTAATTTGTTAATATTAAGGAACTCTTACTAACCAAAAAAGACCAAGAATCTGTTGGAGAAATGGACAAATGGCGAAGAACAGTTCACAGAAAATACAGAATGCTCTCAGTATAAGAGATGATTCTCAACTTCGCCCACCAAAGGAAAAATAAGTAAAACACCAAGATTCTTGTTTTTATTTATTAGATTAGGAATATTTACTCTTTGCTTAATATGTTGATGTATTAGGATGTAGAGAAAGTGACACTCCCATACCACAGTGACTAGGGAGGAATTTGAACCACCTCCACCCACGTACAAGAGGACCTTGGCAAACAGAGAGAGCCCAACGGAGCCCGGGACTTGGCGAGGAGAGACAGAAAGAGCCGAACTGTGGCAGTGAAATCGTAGAAAGCCGAAACCAGACGGAGAGAGATGAACCCGAACCGCTGAGCCAAGGAATCGCGGGGAGAGGCGGTGGGAGCCAAAACCAGGCAGAGAGAGAAGAAGATAAACGGAAAGAGCTGAAGATGTGAAGACACAACAGAGGCCAGGCGGAAGGGCCCGAAGCTTAGTTGGAGGAGCCGAGCCCAGCCGAAAAGCGGCGAGAGGCGGCGGAGAGAGCCGCACCGAGGGGCCGCTGGGAAGAGCTGAGTGGTCGCGGGCGGCCCAGAGAAGAGAGAGTGTGCCGCGCCGCAGAAGGAAGCGGAGTGGTGGACGGCGGAGAATGAAGGCGACCGCGCTGGATGGGGCCGTGGACGCGGAGCCCGGAGCATTCCACGCGTCCGAGCTGCCCCGAGCGACCCCCCGGAGGGTCGTGGACCCGGTCCCCGCTGCCCTCCTCCCCGCTCGTCCGGCCCCACCGCTACCCAAGGCGCGGGGCAGTCTGGCCGGACAGCGGTGTGTCCTCCGCCCACGACGAGCACGCGAATGTCCCCATGGCTGCATCCTCCAGAGGTGATGGCTCCGTGGAGTCTGGCGCCGATGTCCGCTGCGGGGAATGCCCCCGGGGGTGTAGCCTCTAACCCCTGCTGAACCCGCGGGCCCAGCCCATGGGTAAGGCCGCTGGGGGCCAGTGACCACGCCGGCTGACCGGGGGTCTGGGAAGAGGGCCCCAGCCTAGACCAAGGCTGGAATGCGAACAGTGGGCCCCTCCTGACCGTCTCCCCACTTCCAACACCAGTGCCAGGCTCTCTTTCAGGGATCTTGATTGTGTGCAACAGGATTGATACGGTGATGGCTCACGGAGCCTCTGGGAGGACGGGGATGGGCTGGAGCCCCGCTGAGGCTGCTTCTATTAACTGTTGTCCAAATCCATCCTCATCAGAGCGTAGGTCCCACCTCCTGGGTCAGTCTTCGTGGATGCGTCTGATCCACAGAACTGTGCCCTGGTTGCACCGGGGAGGATGCAAATGGATGTGTCTGGCATTTTCTGCTTTTAAATCTGGAAGCTGGTGTTGTCTCCACCCATGATCATAAAGTGAGGGAAGCCCTCAAACATAGGATAGGGGTTCAGTGGCTGAGAAACCAAGAAGGATGACAGATGTCTACTAGGAGGCCCTGTACTTTAAGTGATTTAAGAGTAACCACTGGAGACCACTTGTGTCAGCAACCTTGGGAATTTCCGCTCTAATTTTTTTATGTTAAAGTTGCAGCTCTAGAAAGCATGTGTTGGACTTGGCAGTCTTCAGCGAGGTGGCCACTACCCGTCCCAATCTCTGCCTTTTAGGGCCCTTGCTAAGGGATCCAACAGTGTTTACATTGAGAAGACCTAGTGCCTAAGCAGACCTGAGCTGACTGGATGGCAGTGAATACTGAAGAGTGATGGGAGACATTGATGTTGGGCTCTGAAGGTGAGAGTGGGACAAGCAAAAGGTGGACCAGAGTAGCCCCAATATCCATCATCTAATGAATGTATAACACAAGGTGATCCGTATTTCTGTACATTGTATGTTATTCAGCCATAAAGATATGAAGTACACGTGCAACACCATGGATGCACCTTGAAGACCTGCTAAGTGAAAGCAAGTAGTCAAAGAAGACCACGTATTACATGATTCTATTTACATGGGATGTCAAATATGGGCAAATCTGTACAGACAGGAAGTAAATTTGTGGTTGTTTAAGGTTGGAGGTGGGAGAAGTGCAGGGGTAATACTCAATTATTTCTCTTTGGTTCTTTTTACAGTTTCTATCTCTTTATTGATATTCTCTGTGAATTGAGACATCATTCTCTTTATTTTCCTGGGTCCTTTGTCCCTACTTTCCATTAGCCCTTTGAGCATATATAAGAGAGTTGTTTTAAAGTCTTTGTCTCATGAGTCCAATGCCTGGGTTTCCTCAGGAAAAACTTCTTTCAATTTCCATTCTACTCCATATGAACCGGCTATACTTTCCTGTACCTTCATATCATTTGTAATTTTGTAGTGGTATCTGGACATTTTGCGTATTACAATGTGGTCGTTGTGAGAATCAGATTCTCCTGCTCTCCAGGTTTTGCTGTTGTGGCTTTTTATGAGCTGCAATCATCCTTTTGTTTAGCGACTTTTCAAATGATTTTTGCAAAGACTATGTTCTTTGATGTGTGTGGTCACTGAAATCACTTTTCAGTTATCTTAACAATGAGCAAGCGACCTGACAGAGATTTCTTTAAATGCAAGAATCCAAAATAATACATTTTCAAAAAAGAAAAAAATAAAATCTCTCCAGTCTTTGCAGCTGGTCCCCTGTAGCTCTTCCTTAGACTTCACCCCCTACATGCATGGGGCCCACAAATCTGCCAGAGGTGCAAGCCCAGGTCTTCTCAGGTCTTGTCTGAGCACCCATCCAATCCTGGGCGTGCACATTGCACTCCAGCTTCCCTGGTAGATGCAGTGGCCATTCTAAGCTTTCATTCCCCAAGAAACTTCCTCCTCAGATGCCTCCTTTCCAGATTTTTATTTCTCTCTCCTGCCCCAGCCAATTGCCCAGTTATCTACCAGTAGCATAGGTCTTTAAATGTTTCAACAGACAATGACACCACTTGGAAAGTCCCTCCACTCTGAGGGGGAGAAATACCTGTCAACTTCTGTGCTGGTCCTTCAGGGACCCAAAAGTCAGATCACTACCCCCCAGTCACATAATCACCCTATTTTAAGAAGCAGGTTAGTATGTGTCTCCTGGCTCGAGGGAGCCATGTAAGGATTCTTGGCTCCCATCTTCACATCCTCCGCTGTACCAGAGAATGGCAGTGGGTAGGCATTAAGCAAAAACACCACAGTGCTTTCTTACCCAAATTCAGCCATGTTTTCCCTCATTAATCACTCCTCTGGATGTTGTAAGTTTTTTATTATATTTCCCAGTTCTGAAACACTTGATTCTGTCAGTTTTGTCCAACTGAACGGTTTATTCAGTAGAGAGACTGGTTCTGTGAGTACCTTAATTTGCCGATTTGTTAACAGAACTAGGGAGATGTTTTGATACGTCCCTTTGTTCTTTTTCTCTTTCATGTTTACTTTGTTTGGTGGTTGGTTCTCAAAGATTCTTCTTTCATTTTGTAAAATTTCTCTTCCATATGATGTAAGAATCACTATCACGATTTCAAATAATTATGATTTTTAAGTTTATTACATTGAATCAAGTACTTTTGAGGAAAACAACTCCAATATTGTTGGTGAAAACAACTCCTCCGATATCGTTAACATTCTGGTCTGCCTGAGCCAGCTCCCAACCTCAACTTGAGGGTAGAGGATGTAGTCAGTTGAATAACGTCTCCCAAAGATTCAAGTTCACCCAGAACCTTAGAATGTGATCTTATTTGGAAACAGGGTCTTTGCAGATGTGATTAAAGATCTGCAGATGAACTCACCCTGGATTTAGGGTGGGCCCTAAATTCAATGACTGGTGTCCTTATAAGAAGAAGAGACAACACAGAGACATGGAGGGAAGAAGATCACATGAAAGACGTAGGCAGAGATTGGAGATCTGCTGCCACAAGACAGGGAAGCAGGTACCACCAGGAGCTGGAAGAGGTGAGGGCGGATTCTCTGCTGTTGATAAACTGTGAATCAATTGTAGGGCTCCCCTTTGTTCTCACTCAAACCATCAAATCCTAATAGTACCTTGTCTTAAAAATTATCACGATTATCACGTGGTTTATATGGATGTCCTGAGGATCATGGACCACGCCCGATGCCATCATTTAAATATCTCAGGTCTGCAATTATCACATGTGAACACTTTCATTTTTCAATGTAACTCAATGAAATCATGGTCTACATCTACAAATTCGTCAGGAATAATTTAGAGGTATGGGGGCAAAAACCCAACTGACGTTAACCTAAAACAATTTAACAGAATATACGAGGGAAGAAAAGATGCAATGAGGGAAGAAATCAGCTCATGTTAATGAGACTTGAGGAGTAGATTGTGACCAAGCACACAGATGCAGCATACAAATGAGGGGGCAGGTCTTGGCCTGACGATCCCCCATGGCCACCCTTACTCTGCTGTCCTCCCAGATGGCCTCAGACCATGTCAGCGGTTCCTAGACTGTGACCTCACTCAGCTCCACTCCCCATAACTCCATGTCTGGCAGGTAATAACCTCGTGTATACCCAGATCCTCTTCCTGATCCATAAAGGGGCCTGTGCATGGATCCTGTAGGGTCAGAGAGGGCAATTTTACACCCCCTGTCCTAGGACATCTGGGGGTTGGAATATGCAGATTAGCTCACAATGAGGAATTAGAACACCCTAGTCGTAGGGAGCAGTCAGCCCCACACCAAAGCTGTGGGCTCTGGGAGGGAGCCATCACTGTGTTAAATCCAGAGGCCATTGTCTGGAGGCACAAGGCACAGCTGTCCACCTCCATTCACTCTCTGCCCTTCTGTTTCTCAGTCACTCTTTGACCCCCTGAAATGGGCTTCCTTCCCCATGACTGCTAAGACTGCTCTATCAAAGGTCTTCAAGAAAGTCCAGAAAATTCCTTGTATTTGAGCTAGCATTTAGCAAAAAAAGGATACAACTTATGTTAGAATGAGATATAAAGGCAAGCTTAGTGAAGTAAGACTTTTATGGAATCAAATTAATTTAAGGTTAAAAAAAGCTCTTTACAATAAGTATCATCTTTTCCTGAGTGCAAGTATTCTAAAAAAATATAACTAAAAATACTAAATGATCCCTGAGGCCAAATTACCTTTAATATAAAAGTGAAGAAAAATCATGATAAGCAGAAATTGCAGTATACCAGGACACGTAAAGATCTTCTTTCCTGTCACATGAATCACGATCTCTCACCCACACAACAGTCTACTCTTCACATTTATGTCACTCAAAAGAGTTTAATAAAGTACAATTATAAAATGACAAAGCATCACAGTCCAGAGCAAGTAGAGAGAGTGATATTAAATCAGGCGAGTGAAACTGGGGGCTGTTCATGGGGAACCACTGCTCTGGAGCCACACTTCTTGGCTTCTTCAGCAGGACCTTCTCCTATTTTCCATTGGGTCTCAGAACATCCTTCTTGGCTCCTTGCTCTCTGCCTCTCTGGCAAACATCTCTGCCCTCAGGGCCTCAGCCAGTCTCCCTTGCTTTTTTCACTTTCTGACTCTGTCTGCGGATCTCTCCATAAGTTACAGGCTGTCTGTAGAGTGGGTGGGGGAGACTGAGACCCACTCCTGGGATCATCTCTGCCCAGTCTGAAGACTGTGTGGCAGTGGGCTTGAGGCTGGGGTTTAGAGACCAGGCACCAACATAGCCCAGGGATTCACCTGGACCACCTGGTGCAATTATATGTAAGGTAGTTGTGCTATCAAAAGTACTTAAAAGTTCTCCTTCACTGCTGCAGGCCTGGAGTCCCTGCAGTCTCCTGTGTGCACAGACTTGCTGGTGCTTCTGCAAGGTCTCCTCCCGTTGACTGTACCTGACCTCATTGCCAGGGTGGGAAGTTATCCTTGTAACTGTCCTCTTGAAAATGCAGCCAGGAGACTGACCTCCTAAAATGCACTTATAGGAAGTGCAGACCTTTCACGATGCCTCTGCTTGGTCTTGGCTAAATGGACCTGTCTTTTCTTCTCTGACTTCTGGGGCATCATATTTCTTTTGAGCTTTCCCTTTGAAAACAAAATGAAATGTGAAATTTGAATAAAATGTGGAATGCAGACTGCCAGCCATGGAGAATTTTCTCACCTCATTTGGATCTTCCACCCTCCTGTATCCTGGAGAAGTATCTCTCAAACTGCCCTGTGCATCACAATAATTTGGAGGGTTGTTAAAACACCGATTGCTGGACATCAACCCAAGTAGGCCTGGGGAGGGCCAAGAATTTGTACTTCTAAGTGTTCCCGGATGCTGCTGATGCTGCTGGCACAGGCACCACACATTGAGAACTAGATCCTTGGATATCAAGCTGATATGAGTCAAGGACAGAAAAGACTATGAAGACTAGATTGTTGTGTGCCCAGAGCATAACAATTTAGTGCCTCATCTCTAATGAAATCACGTTCCTCTCAGCAATTTGATGCTCATTTCACTTTAACACCCAAGTGCCATCTTCACTCAAATATTCTCCTGTTCATAAATAAATAATTCAAACATGCCATATTCCGATCACATAGTTCTAGCCACTGTAAAAAACCATTTTTCCTCTCCTGACTCTTCCTCTCTCCTCCTAGTCCTCCCTGTTAATCTGGACTCCACCATCTGACTTAACACAATAGACGCTTCTTAGAAGTCAATCCTGCTCTCACATTGGTTCCAAATCCACACCCTCTTTTAGGCCATACCATCCATTTCCCTGGCTTCAAATACCATTAATGAACTCGAAATGCTCATAGAATTAGCACAGACCTGGCTTCAACCCTGAGATCCATATACCCATCTGCGCATTCACCACATCAGTGATAACTCGATGACTCTGCGCACAGTTAGCAGGTACCAAGTTGAACCAACCAGTTCTCCAAATAATCACCCATAACTCAGGGTCCCCTAATCTCACTTTGTGCTGATATCCTGTCTTCACCTGAGTGTCATTCTGGACACCCTGCCACTCCACACTCATATATCAGTGAACAATCCATCTACCCTGCTGAATCCACCTAAAGATTCTCCACTTTTGAATAATTCTTGAGCACCTTTCAGATTTCCTACAAAATACCATTTCCACAGAGTGATCTTTCCTTATCCCGCCATCAAAATTAATGTCATTTTCTCTGTTAATTTTTAAAGTTTTTAATTGTATGTGTATTATCATCTATTTCTCTCCTAGTGTTTTTCTCACTAAATTGGATACTCCAAAAAGTGAAGACTGATGTGGACTGTAATGTTTTACACTGCCGTATTCACTCACTGCTTTGCCTTTAGAAGTTGCACAACATATTTATTGAAAGAAATTATTCAAACTCCAAAAAGTACTTTCTAAAGCTTTCAAACAAATTCAATCAACTACAGTTATACAAGGATAGAATCTCTTTGGTGGTATACGGCAATAAATTATCACTAAGATTGCAAATCCTTTCTGTCTGTAATTCATTTTAAGACTCTAGCCACAATAATCTATTTAAAATGCAAACCTAATCAGTGCACCTTTCCTTTACAATCTCTCATTTCTGTTTTCAGATCCTTTTTAAAAGTGAAGTCATACATCTGACTTCATCCCTGTTGTCCTGCCATAATCATTTATACCATCCCTTTCACTCTCCAACATATCTCAGTTTGGAGGGAAAATTATTTGATCCTCCCATTTATAGAGCACCTATTATAAGCCAAGTTATGTACTAAAATCCATGATCCAGAATTTAACTTAAAAATTAACGTCCCCTGTTTATATTAATCTTGGTGAGAGGAATGAGTTAATAAAGAGATGGATGAATGTCTAATATAGTGTTAGGTATAATTAGATCCTGTCATAAACAGTAAGGGCTACGCAGAGATACAGAGACAGAAGGAGGGATGGAGGAAGAACAGTAAGGAGGGATAAAGGGAAAGAAATTACCTACAATTATTTCATTTATTTATTTATTTTGTGAGCAAGATCAGCCTTGAGCTAACATCCATACCAATCCTCCTCTTTTTTTTGCTGAGGAAGACTTCCCCTGTGTTATCATCTGTGCCCATCTTCCTCAACTTCATATGAGACGCCAACACAGCATGGCCTGACAAGTGGTGCGTTGGTGCTTTTCCAGGACCTGAACATGGGCTGCCGGCAGCAGAGCGTCAGCACTTAACTGCTTCGCCAGGGGGGCCGGCCCACCTACAGTTAGATGATGCAGAGATTAGGAAAGGACTAACTGATGAGGTGATATTTGAGCACAGAACTGAATGTTTTTTTGAAAAGACCAATCACATTGTGGGTAAAAGATTTTCCAGAGACGAGAACAATGTCAACAGTGCAGAGATGAATACTACTTCCACTTCGCAGTGATGTTTTTGGTTAAAAACAAAACAAACCAAATGTCTGGCCTATTATCCCAAGGATGATCCCTATACAGAAAGATACAACACCTTGATAATTACTTAACAAACATTAACACATAGGAAACAACTTTCAATAAGGTATCTTCTTGTTTTAAGAGCTACAGCCTGCATACTTAAAGAGGTTTCACAGAAGGACAAAGTGTACAAATGGACACTCTTGCTGTCCATATGGATTCCACGCTCACCAGAATAGGCTGGCTTGGAAAACAGGCTGATGCAGGTTCCTCCATGGCTTCAGAGTTGTCCTGCTCACACCACTCCTGATGTGCAGACAGCCTGTGGAATGCTGGAAAATGCAAGTATTTCTTCCTCTGATTCCCCTTTTATTGAGGAAAGGAGTGGATAATCCAATCTGTGGATAATCCAGGGGAGACATCCTGTCTCTTATTAATGGGATTTGAGAAATTCCTAAAGCTTTATACCTAAAAAAAAAAAGCTGGGTTATTGACACTGTCAGATACTTTTGGTATGAAAACATTTAATAAAATTGTGTGGGGAGGTGGTATTTGCAGTTTCTATCAACATTTTAATGTTTCCTTTTTCTTCCACTAATGATACTTTCTCTAAAAATAGGAATGGAAGTTTATATGTACAAAAATGTCCAAACCACTTATTTTTTAATAGAAAAAAATAGACTGTGTAAACGTTTATCAATGAAAGAATGTCCAAATATTTATTAACATTTCTCTAGAATATATCACACAGCCATTAACAAGAAATTAGTATTTTGTGCATTTACATCTCATGTAATTACCAGTAAACTTGTAATTATTTCAACCGTCTTACTCTTTCCCTTCCCTTTGACCTGAATAATTAATGTTCCTTTACTTTCTTTACTTCACTGATGTTGATTTAACTCTTTTGTTATTCTGTTATTTCCTCTATAAACTTATTACTTGGAATCATATAGAAATCTTTAATTGCACTAATGGTTAAATTCTGAATCCTTAATACAGTCTAATATGAAGAATTACTTTTACCATCTCCCCCAAATGCTAATACCTTCAACACTTTCAATTGTATTTTTAACCTTTGTAACATTTGTATTACTGTTTTCATGCATTTCATTCTACATATATTTTAATCTCCATGAGAGATTTCTAGAATTACTTCCCGAAATAAAATTCATTTATATTTATTTATAAATTATCCTTTCCTTTCCTCTTCAGTCCTTCCTGCATTCCTGGTTTTCAAGCTGGGTTAATTTTCCTTTGGATGTGATAACTCACTACAGTATTTTGTCTAATTCAAGGCTGCTAAAAGTTTCACTTTAAGATTTTCTGGGACATTTTTATTTGGGACACTATTGTTGCTGGGTGTAGAATTCTGGTTTGACATGAGATTTCTTTTAGCATTTTAAAAATGCTGCTCTGTGGATGTCTATCTTATTTTCTTTATGGTTAGAAATCACCAATTGGCCTTTTTCTTGCTTATTTGGCCTCTCTTGTCCCTGAAATATTTTACATTAACTTTGGTTTTTCGACCATAGTTTAGTTCATTAATATTTCCTGTGTAGTCACTCTGCTTAGGAAATGTTGAATTAATTGAATCTGTGGATTGCTGTCTTTCATCAACTTGGAACATGCTTGTGTATTTTCACTTCTGATATCAATTCCTCCCCACATTCTCTCTACTCTCCTTTTAATCACACCCCATGTGTCTTTTAATTCTACCCTGAAATTTCCAATGCCATTGGCCCTAGGGTTTTCTTGGGAGATTTGCACGTGAACTGTCTTCCATTTTAGTAAACCAGCCTTTGCTGGAATCAATTCCTTCTTAGTTACTTAAATTCTTAATTTCAGTTCTAACATAAACACAATATATCGCTTTAATTTATAAAAAAAGAGATAGCAGAGCAGTTTGACAATGAGAAAATGATTTCCTTTTGATACAATAAAGCTCAAATAGATGGGAGAATATTATACATTGGATCATATTAAGATATATGAGGAGCCAGTATTCATTAAAATTCACCAGCAAGACAGAGGGGGCGAAAACCTGAGTGTCTTCTTCTTTGTACTATGTGGACTGCATTTTGAAATGATAATATTTATATTTCTTGAGTTAAAGAAAATGTTATAAAATCTGGTTTCATCTGTTTGTATTTACTTACTTTAACATGTGTTCTGGAAAATTTAAATGACATAGGTCACATTGTGATATCTCTGTTGATCTTGTTTGGATAGAGCCATGATATGATGGTTAATTTTAGCTGTCAACTTGACTAGACACAGGGGTGCCCAGATAGACTGTGAAACATTATTGCTGGGTGTGTCTGTGAGAATGTTTCTGGAAGACATTATCATTTGATTCCATGGTCTACATAAACAAACTCACCCTCACTAGAGTGGGTGGGCATCATCTAATCTGTTGAAGGCTCAATAGAACAAAAAACAAATAAAGACTGAATCCATTGTCTCTTCCTGAGCTGGGGTGTCCATCTTTTCCTGCACTTGGACATCAGAGGTCTTGGTTCTCAGGCCTTCAGAATTTGACTGAATTATGTCACTGGTTTTTCTGGTTCTCCAGCTTGCAGATGGCATATTGTGGGACTTCTCAACCTCTATAACCTTGTGAGCCAACTCTTACAATAAATTTCCACTTCTATATGTTTATATATATTCTATGGTTGTATTTCTCTAGAGAATCCTGAGTAATACACCTGGATAACAAAGTGCATATTAAGTGCACATGGAGGAAATTTCCCGAGGCATAGGAGGCTCCCCCAATCCCCAGGAGGAAGCAACTCATCACATCCAGGCAGCAGGCATGAGCACGTGCAAACACACAGACACACACACACACACATACACACACAAGTAATTTGAAAATGCGCTCAAGCTCAAACTCTCACTCTCTGCCTTATTGTTCATCACAGTAGTGATTTCTACATGGCATGTTATACATCCTTTGCCATTTATGATCTCTTTCCTCTCACTAAGACTAAATCAAACAGGTGCAGTGAGTCTATTTAGTTATTTTGTAGATCACAGGTTTTACACCAGAGCTTTGCATGTAGTAAGTGCTCTAAAAATAGAATGACCAAATAGTTTTCCCTCCAAACTGGAACACATCAGGGAATGAAAAGGGTAATATTAATAATTATGATAAGACAACAGGAGAAATATGTGCTGAAGACAGAAATGGAGGATTTAAAAGTTAAGATGAACTGACCACTTTTGCATTTTAAACAGATCATTGTGACTAGAATCTCATGATTGGATTACGAGGAGAAAGGATTTGGAATCTTAAGCTACTCCTGCTAATTTATTGCAGTGAAGCACCTAAAGGTGGTATCTTTGCACAAGAGTAGTTAAGTGGAGTGGCTGGTCCCGTGGCTTAGTGGTTAAGTGTGTGTGCTCCGCTGCTGACGACTGTGGTTCAGAACCCCAGGTGGGCTTCTCCAGCCATGCTGAGGCCGAGTCCCACATACAGCAACTAGAAGGATGTGCAACTATGACATACAACTATCTGCTGGGGCTTTGGGGATAAAAAAGAGGAGGTCTGGCAATAGATGTTAACTCAGAGCCAGTCTTCCTCAGCAAAAACAGGAGGATTAGCATGGATGTTAGCTCAGGGATGATCTTCCTCGGGTAAAAAAAAAAGAATAGTTAAGTGGATGGATTTAAAATATTTTATGAAGCAAAGTTTTAGTGTTTGAATTTTATATGTATATGAATATAAATTATATATTGTACACATAATATATGTGAGCTCTTTTTGTGTGCAAAGCCATATGTGAACACTATTGTGGGAAAATTTGGAAAATCCACATTAGTCTTGTCTTCATGGAATATCTAATTTAGTGAGAAAGAACTAAATCTTGAAAGAAATAGATAATAATGCACATATAATTAAAATAGAAAAAAAATCAACAAAGAGGAAAAATGGAATTTTGTAATTTAGGTTACTGGAGCAGGAGTGTTCACTGTGTGGAAGTGATATTTTGTATGAGGTCTGAAAAGTGATTAGAAATAAATCAGAAGTGGATAACCTGTAGGTAGATTCAGAAGGCTGGCTGGATGGTTCATTGATATGTGAGTGCAGGGTGGCAGGGTGTCCAGAGTGACACCCAGAGGTAGACAGGTTATTACCAAAAATAAGTGAGTTTGGGGACACTGAGAGAGAAGCCAATTATTTGGGTAAGTGACTTGTTCAACTTGGGTCCTGGTCAATGTGAGTTATCACTGATGTGGTGAATGTGCAGGTAGATAAATGGGTCTGGGGTTCAGAGTTAGGTCTCTGCTGATTCTTTGGACATGTTTGGCTCATTAGTGGTACTTGAAGCCAGGGAAATGGATGGGGTTGCCCCAGAAGGATGGTGCAGATGGGGAACAGGTGCCAGAGCAGTGCTGAATTTGGGAAGCATCAGTCATTGTGGGGTGGTAATAAAGAGAAGCCTGGAAGTTTCTCAGGAAGTTTAGAGAGGCAAGAGCAGGACAGTGTAGGGTGGTGGATCCCAAGGACATATGGTCTTTTAAAAGGACATTGGAGTACGCAATGTCATGTGTTACTGCAGAGCATGTCAGAAAAATCATGAAAAGTCCCCAGTGGATTAGTAAGAGACACGGCTTGTGAGGTTAGCAAGAGAAGCATCCACAGAATGGGGATAGGATTGGGTGGGGACTGTGGAAACAGAGGCATTGGGATATATGTGAACTTTTCACAATGGATCCCTGGCAGGAGGAGGAGAGGAGGGGCGTGGAGGGTGAGGACTATTAGGAACGCTGGCTGAGAGATTGGTTTGTAGATGGTAGAGATTTGTGCATATTTGAAACTTGAGGGATGATTCCAGTAGGGAAGTTATGGAAAGCACAACAAATATTGAGGGCATAATGTCATTGAAATGGAAGGATAAGATAAAAATCAGAGTGTTTTCAGCCAAAAAATCAATTTCTTTGGATATAACAACAGAAAAGTTGTGATAAATGAATTCCTTATGAGGAATATTTGTAGATCTGATGAATAGAGAGTGAAATAGTTCTTGTCTGGTGGTTAACAATTTAACTGTGAAATATGGAGGAGGTCGGAATATAGAGATTTATGGAACTCAAGAAATGGAAAAAAATGAGCAGAGCATTCAGGAAGCATTAGAGGAATGCATATAGATCCATTGGTTGCTGTTGATTCTCTGTTGGGATCCACAGGCTCCTGGTGCATTCTCTGTTCAGTGCAAGGGTCAAAATGACATGGCAGGTATTTGAAATCATCTGAAGTGTGCAGGGTGGATATGATGGCAATAAAGTATCTGGGAGTATGGTCAGTGGATGATTGAAATGATGGACTGTGAATCTGAAATTACTAGAAGGGATTAGGAGAAGAAAAGTAAGAGGCTTGTGAAGATATTCCTACTGGAGTAATCTACTTTATTGAAGAATGGTTATTTAGAGTGGATTTCTTTGTGTACAAACTGGAAATGTGGAAATTTGTGGTGGGAATATGGTGTTTGTGAATTACTGACTGGTGAGCAGGAGAACTTTGCGTGAAGATAGGATCGGGGTGTGGAAGTGAATGACTAAGGATGGAGTAGTGAATAATTTCATTAGAGATGAGACACTGAAAGGAGCTCTGGAGTTCTTGGAACTCTGTGTCCCAATAACAGTGGGCTGTGGGACACCAGCATGTGTGTATTTGACCATGACAGAGAGCAGAGGAGAGGAACGTCCTGAAGCAAGATGGCAGAGGGAAGTTGGTCTGGATTTGACACTGGATAATGACCTTGAGCTTTCTGTCATTGTCTCACATCAGCTTGATGATGTCAATGAATCCTGTTCTCCATGTGTGGTCCCTGTACCAGCAGCTGATCATCACCTCTTAGAAATGAAAATTCTCTATTCCTTCCCCAGACCTACTTGGTTTGAGATCCAGCAATCTTAGTTTTAAAAACTCTCCAATGATTGTGATGCACAGTGTGATTTGAGACACATGTCTCCAGGGAGAGATGGAGGGTGGAATATCCACGTGAGCTGAGAACGTTCTCCATGGATGGTAGTCTTCATCCTCCCTTTTGTTGAAATTTCACATTTAATTTTGTTTTGAAAGAGAAAGCTCCAAAAATATTCCCCGACTTCATAGTGGAAACAGTAAGATCATGAAACTAAACCCATTCAGAAAACCGAAGATCTATGCACTCTGAAGCCTAAGCAGCTGCATATTCCAGAGGCCAGTTACTGGAATAACTTCCCATCCTGGTGGTGAGGTCAGGTGCAATAAGTGGGAGCAGACCCTGGAGAAGCTGCAGCAAGTCTGTGGATACAGCTGACTGCAGGAACTCCAGGCCTGCAGCAGTAAAGGAGAATTTTTAAGTTCTTTGGAGTCGCAAATACCTTCGAAACAGTCACACAGCCTGGTCCATGTGAATCCCTGGACCATGCTGGGGCTGAGGGATCTGCACATCAGCCCAGAGCCCACCCTGGCTCGCTGTAAATTTGGGCAGAGATGAGTCCAGGAATGGGTCTGGGTCGCTCACAGACCCTCTGCAGGCAACAGGCATCTTCTAGAGATATCAGGAGACAGACACAGAACGTGAAGAAAAGCATGGGAGAGACTGACTGTGGTCTCGAGGACAGACGAGATTGCCGTGGAGGCAGAGAGAGCAAGAAGCCAAGAAAGGCATCCTGGAAACAGTGAGGAAAGCAACATCGGTGCTGAAGAAAAGGAGAGTGGTGCCGTTGAGAAATTCCCCATTAGACAGGCTTGACTCTCACAGCATCTCTTTGTAACCTCCATCATGATCTTGATCTTTCATGGTAAACCTCAATTTTTCTTTACCATGAGTTTTCTCCTTTTTATATTAAAATTGATAGCATAATTGAAGCTGAGGAGTTAGTGTTTTGAACTTACATTTGTTTTTTTTAGAACTTACACTCAATGAAGTGATGATATCTAGTAGAAAGAGATTTGTCTTTGAATGTATATTAAATCCGATTCCATAAATTTTTATTATGATTTTGCATCTAATTTTATTTATTTATTTGTTTTTTTGCTGAGAAAGTTTTACCCTGAGCTAACATTTGTTGCCAATCTTCCTCTACTTTTTGTGTGGGTCACCATCACGGCATGGCTGCTAATGAGTATTGTAGGTCCGTGCCTAGTAATTGAACCTGGGCCACCAAAGCAGAACATGCCAAACTTAACCACTTGGCCAGGGGCCAGTACGATTATTTTGCATCTAATTATAACGTAAAATCCATCAGTCTTTCTCTTCATGGTCACATGGTAATTCAGACATAGGTGATTTCTATATCATGAATTAAGTATCTCTTATCTGTTACCTGGCAAACTTGTGTAGCTTTGATTTTGGTATCTCAAGAATAAGCATGCCCCCAGGGACATTATTTTCCACTTACAGAACCTTGGCAACAGGCTCATTGCCTTCCTTCCCACACTAGATCCAGAGTCGTGGAAATGTGTTCGCCTTGCACACAGCACAGAGCACATAGGAATTACTCAACAAACATGTGATAAGTGAATAATTGGTGGCATCATCAGGTCATTCACAGAGGCCAGACTGAGAGAGAGCTTCCTTAGGTCAGGAAGGAGAAGCATTCCTTTATATTTGTGATGTTTAATTTGTAACATTGAAATGTGGACACCAAGTATACTATTTTTATCAAAATTGTGTTCTGAAGGTTTTCAAAAATCTCTAAAGCTCAGAATACAGAAAAATAAATCTCTGTGAACCTGTTAATTGTTTCAAACATTGTCAACTCGTATACCATCTGACTTTGTTTATCCTCACACCAAGACGCCAAGAATTAACCAGAGGAAATGGCTGAGAGCACATCATTTCAGCTGTAAATATTTCAGTTTCTCTTACAGATGAGGGATTTTTGGAACACAAACACAATAACGTTATCACATACAAAAATAAAAATGTCATTCGGATAATCAACTATCTAGTCAGTATCCAAAGTCTCCCAGCTTTGTCAAGGTTATTTCCTGGTTTTACATTTTATTTGAGTCAGGATCTTAATGAAACCCTTCTTTTGCAACTGGTTGATCTGTATCTGAAGTCAATTTTAATCTCTTAGTAGTTCATGCATCTTGGGATTTTGGTGGGATATAAGTGTGTGTGTTTGTGTTGTCTACACAGATGTGTGAATTCTTTCTTTCCTGGATGGCAGTGCCTTGAAAGGAAGGGCCTGGGCTGTGGGAACTAGGATTTCTACTCTGCTTCTGACTGAACTGAAAAGGCCTCCCTGGGTGACACTTGCAGCCTTCAGAAAGGAGGGGGAAGAGGCACCAAGGAATTCAAGACAATGGCCCTTGTCTTACAGGGTGTTTCCAGGGCATGATGTTCAAAATGCCAGGTGCTAACCCTTTAGCTCCAGGTCGTCGGGTGGGTTCTCGGCATGAGCTCTGAGCAGTGTCTTTTAACCACCCACCTGGGGATCATTTCACAATTTTAATTGGTAAGGTTGTGTCTGTGGTGTCTAAGATTGGTGGCATTCCCCTGCTGGACCCACTTCTATACCTACCCCTCTCCTGCCTCATCTTTCAAAACTCCCAACAGGAAAGTTTCACATCCCTGTAACACAAATCCATATAACCACAGCACAGAATGGGGAAAAGAACACAGCTGTCCCAGGGGCTACGTGCTCTATTATCTCAGGCCCAGCAGCCCCTTTGGGACAATTCAGTAACAACATGAGTGAGTGTGTAAACTAGTGATTGTCTGAGACCAGGGACCTCAGAACCACATGGGCCCAGATGTCACCCAGGGCAGCAAGGGACGTTGTGGTTCATTCAGTGGACAGGATTAAGGTCTCTTGTCCTGGCAAACCAGAGCTTACCCCTGATCCATCAGGTCCAGCTGGGGAGGAATGGCTACGGTGTACCTGACAGAAAGGCTAGGGGCCTTCTAGGGAATTTTTGCCCAAATAGAATCATACAAAGCTGTGCAGGGATGCTGGAAATCCTAGTTCACAGGGAGCAGTGAGGTTTATGGAACAAAATCCTGTTGTAGGTTTAAAAGCTGCATCATGAATCTTTCCCTCTGGATATGAAACAAGCGGAAAAAGGACTTCCAAGAGCATGGGCCAGGATCCCAGGAGGATTCCAATCTAGGCAAAGGGTGAAGAGGGAGCCCTAGAGGCGGCCTGATGGGGATGTCCTGTGCACCCTTAGTCCATCTGCACATGGTGTTCCTCTATCCTTGTCCGTTACACATGCAAACATTTATCTTTTTTCATTTATCTCTCATTTAGTGTTGATGCAAATCCAGAGACTGGTTAGAAAATGGCAAGTTCCAATATCTGATCAAAGAAACCTCAACAAGAGAAGCAAAAAACATTCCTTCTTCCTGGAAAACTGTAGAAAGACAGCCACTGTCCTGGGGAAGGACATGGTCCTGGTAGGTGCTATTTGAAAGACACCCACATTTCAGTGGTTATTGTTCTGCCTGGGAAAGTCCCTCCAACCTCTACATCCAGGGAGATCTGAGGGGCTGTCTCTGCTCCTGGCCCAGGTAACCCACACAGAAATGCACCTGTCCTTTGAGGAAGGGAGACTTGAGGGTTTCATTCAGTAGCCAGGGAGGAGGCTGGCCCTCCTCCCTTCTCCCACATACAATAAGCTGTGAGCATACACAAGTTCTTAATTCAAGGAGGAAGGTGAGATTCTGTGTCTTGTTTAAATGAGCATAAGAAGTGAAAGAACCACACCACAACACCCAGGCTGTGACAGAAGCAGGATATAATGTAAGAGTCAAATCTACCATTTACTAGTAAAGAAATAATATCACTCCTCCCCAATGGGTTAACAGTCGCTGGGGTGCAGATGTCAGGGAGTTGGAGGGGGTGGTTCCCTCCCTCTGGGGCTTTAGGGGAAACCAGAGAAAGTCTTAGGATGTCCTCCTTCACTCAGGGTGGGAAGAGCTGGCCCGGTGCACCCCGAGGGCGCCAGTGTCCATGCTGGTCAGGAGGAGCTGCACTTGTGGTCTCCAGAGTGTGATGGCTCATCGCCAACGGCGTGGTGGCTGAAGAGAAGAAACCGACTATTTTGGGGTCCCTTCCTGAGATTCATAGCACACCTCCCTGCACCCCTGCACTCTGATCAAAACCCTGTGCAGAGTGCTGAGTCCATCAACAGCACCCCGTTTGTCCCTGATGCAGGAGGCATCATTTAGCATTACCCATTTCAGAGGATGCAACTGAATCCCAGAGAGGAGAGGGGAGCAGCCTGTCCCAGACCTGGTCAGCAGTGGAGCTGGGATCCAGGCCCATGCTTAGGCCGAAGGTGTACTGAGCCCCTGGATTCAGTCGCTGCTTGTCCCAACACTCACTCTGCCCTAAACTGGAGGATGTCCGGTTCCTCTTTCTCTTGAAGAGCCGCATTTTGCTCGCCTTCTGGTGTGCAAGCTCCAGCTAGCAGGAGACTCAGTAGCTACAGGACAGAGTGGACCTGTGAGCTACCAGGAGCCACACCTCAGGTGCCCCTCCCAGTGCCTGCCAGCAGCTGAGTCCCAGTGCCCCATGGGCCACCCCGCTACGAGTTCTGAGGTTGATTAGCGAGCCAGGCCACAGGCTCTGGAGCTGGCCATCAGAGAGAGTCTGCCCTGCCCTCACCCAACTCCTGTCCCCCTCACCTCTCATGGACACTGAGGGGCTCCATGGCCTGGAACCAGGCCCCAAATCGCTCTTCAGGCTCCAAGTCATACGCATTTGCATCCTGCTGGAGCAGCTGGATCCTCCTGATGACTTTTAATTTCTGGGAGGAAGGACAGGATGCAGACAGAGCTTGGGTGGGGAACCCTGCCAGGGACTTGTGCAGATTGAGGATCTGGTCTGGGGTCTGTGCTCACTCGGGAACCCTCCTTCCTTCCCACTCCATTTAGGACTTGCCTGTCCTCACAGTTGGCTGGAATTTGTTCCTTTTCCAGGAAAGTATCCTTGATGTCAGCCCCTCCCACACCCGCCAACGTGATGGGATTCCCAGCTTTGTGGATCTGACTCTCCCAATGAACGTAAGACCCAAGGGATGAGGCCAGAGAAAGTGTTGCCAGGGGAGGTCTGTGATTTCCACTTCCCCACCCTCCCACAGCTGCTCACCTCATACCATTTCTGGAAGTTGACCCGATTTCCCTGGAAGAGAGACAGCTAATGTCCATCAGAAACAGCCCCCTAAGCCCATAACCAACCCCCATCCCACCCCTTCTCAGGCTGCAAGAACATAAGAACATCAGGGCCCAGCACAGGGCAGAGATTCCACAAAGAGAACTTGACACTGGGCCAGGCTCTGGGCCGCAGAGCAGGAGGGACAGGGGAGCTGAGGCCAGAGACCTTATGTAGCACACCATCTCTGATGACAGATGGGGAGACTGAGGCCTCAGGGAAGAAGGGACAGCTGGACCACAGAAGTGCTTCCTCACTTGCAGGGGCTGATGGCACTCCCCCAGGGGCAGGGTCTGAGGGGGAGGCTGAGTGCAGCTCAGACACAGCCTCCTGCAGCTCTGCAGGCAGGCGGTTCTGAGCTTCACCAGCCCAGGGAGCCTGGTGGGGGGCTTATGCAGAGCATCTATTCATGCATTGCTAAGATGGGCCTGACTCCCCAGCTCCCAGGGGTGGCCATGGGGCTCTCATGAGAGGAGGTTTGCCAGGTGCTGAGAGTTCAGGGCCCAGTGCAGGGCTCTCGCCTCCCAAACCTCAGGATCCTGCTCCTTGGTCCCAGCTCCAGGCTCACTCACTTCCAGATCATCCTCCATCCCAATGTCCAGCAGCTTCAGGTGATAGAGGAACGTGCCCAAGAAGGGGACGACACCCTGTGAATTCATGGTGGGAGTGGTGAGATGAGTCCCACCTCTCAGGTGCCCCCATGGACCCTCCTCCAAATACCTTCACCCCAGCCTCCTGCCCACCACAGACTCCCACAGAGAGCAGCCTAGGACCCTCAGCGGCCTGCCCCCAGTTGGCCCCTCCAGGACCACCCAACTTCCCCAGTCACCTCCCAGGGGCGGTTTTTGGCAAATCCCAGAGTATGTGCTCCCTGCCCCTCCCCTCCCTAATCCATCCTTGGCCCAGCCCTTCCAGGCCTCCTCCTGGTCACTTCCAGGGCAGGCATTTCAGGCTCTGGGGCTCCAGGAGCTGGGCTGGAGGAGGAGGGACCCCTCTCTTAGGGAGGCCTCAAACCGTGATGAGAGAGAACCCCTCCTCTAACACCTGGACCCTCCCACTCAGGGCCCTTCGCGTGCTGCTGCTGCCTCTCCTGGGCTCCCTGGGGATCCATCTCTAGGGTGGCCCAGACAGAGGTCATCTCCTGCAGGGTCAAGGACAGGCTCAGGGAGGCCATGCTCCCTTCCCCATGTCTCCCAGGCCCCTGACCCTGGACCCTGGACATCTGGTGTCTATGGCTGATCTCATTCCACAGTGCTCTGATTCTAGATCACTCCCAGCTCTAACAATCCCTCCTCTGTGCCCTCAGGCCTGCCCAGGCCCCTAAGCCTCTCTCCTCATTAGGAAAGTGTGAGGAGGACTCCCATGCCTCCCAGGGTCCCCTGAGGATTCAGTGTAATCTGACTGTCACCAGTAATCTCCCCTCCCCCCTCGACAAGGAGGAGCGCAAAGCTCCTGCACATTCCTCTCCCCCTTGTACCTCATCAACCCTATGAGGCTTGCACCACAGATCATCTCCTTCCATTTCCCAGATGAGTAGACTGAGGCCCACAGAGGGGCAGTGACTTGTTCAGGGGCCCACAGAGGAGACCATCCCCCTTCCCAGCCAAAGGGCCTGGCCCCCGGCCTTCACTCCTCCTCCAGACACACCTCTGACCAAGGTCCTGTCCTCTGGACTCTCGGGGTGTGTTGAGGCCCTTAGTCAGCCTGAGCCATGGATTGGGAGGCACAAGGTGTCTCGGGGTCCTATCCAAGTGGATTCTGTGTTTTCCAGCCCCCTGGGATTCTCTGACACCACGCTGGACCTTAGGCCATGCCAAAGGCCTTAGCTCCCTAGGATCCCCTCATGATGGACCCTGCACAGAACTCCTCCTTTGTTCACTCAGCAAGGATCCCCCTTGTGCCACATCTGAGTGACGGTGTAGGGGGTTACCACAGGGCTGTGTAATGGTGACATTTGCATCCTTTTTTACTTGGAAACTTCTAATGTCCTGTCAGGAAGGTCCATTAAGAATGTGTAGGTTCCCCAATAATTCTCATTGCCATCTGGGGCATATCCTTGTCACCAAAGCACCGGGCGAAATTCACTGGTTTGTCAGCAGTGACCACTATCTGGCTAGAGAGCACAGTCCCAGAGATCACACAGTTCTGTCCCAGATCCACCATTTGGCCCAAGGCTGGGCAGCCCCTGTGTCCACAAGGCCTGTGTGACCTTACAGTGCCCATCCCTGGGGCAGGCAGAGTGCCGACCCCTGTGAGTGGCAGTGAAGACAGAAGGAGCAGCAGGGGACTGGCTTCCTGAAGACAGGCTGGGCTGCTGTAGGAAGAAAGGAACCCCCACCCACTCCATCCACCCGCCAGCCTGGAGGAAGAGGGCCAGCTGATGGGTCAGCATGGAAGCCAGATACCTGCTCATTCTGCCAGCTCTTCACCTCCTGGAACAGTCCAGCCGACATCACTGTATCCTGTGACCAAGGCCTCCTGCCCCAAACAGTCCCCACCTTCCCCTGCAGCTCACACCCCCCGCTTCCTGTCAAGCTGGACAAGACAGACCGTTATTTCTCAGGGAACCTTAAGTGAAAAACTTCCCAAAGCACATCCTGCCTTGTCCCTCCCCACCTCACCTCCCCTCCTTCCAGATCTCCTGCCTCCACTCACCTCCTTGAGCAGCTTCCTGCTCTCCCGCTGGTTTGTTTTCATCAACTTTTTAAGTTTTGTACATTTCTTCCTGAGGAGGGCAAAAAGGAAAGAGACACTGTGGAGTGGTTTTAGGGTAAATGCCTTTTGTTTGAAAACCCAGAAGATCCAGACAGCCTGGATGAGCGTTTTCACTGTGTCCTCTGAGCCCTGAGGTGTCTGGGACTGGAGAGGGGGTTCTCCTATTTTCACCTGGGGCCTCCATTCTCTTATCTTCTCAGCAGATGTGTTTTCAACAGTCTTAATTACATGTGGACAGAGAGTTCTGTTGTTGAAAGCACTTGAAAATCTTCAGTTTGGCTCAAGCCAGGATCTGTCACTTAGGGAAACTGATTCCTGAAGCAGAACCACTGGCCTAAGTTTTCAGAAAGACTCCAAGCCTCCCAACCAGGTCAGACCCTATCGCCAGGGTTTGCTATCTCCCAGGAGGTCCCAACTGACTGAAGGGCAATTCTAGCCCTGTGGGGGGTGTCTGGTCCACCCAGGTGGTGCTCACATGGAGAGTGGCCTACCCACCTGGACACCCATCTCCATATCTCTTTTCAACGCTGAATGGAGGGAACCTGCAGAGCCCAGAGGATCGCATGGAATGAGGAAAGGTTCCTCAGGCCCTGGCATTCCTGGGGAAGGGAAGAGAATGAGCTGTGAGGGGGAGCTGGAGCCCTGCTTCCTCTGGCTTCTGTCGCCTCATTGACGTCTCCTGTCCTGGATGATACAGCAGCTCAGGGAACCCGGGAAAGACACAGCTGGAAGCTGATGAAGAATACTTCTAGGGAGGAGGATTTTAGCTCAAGGCAAGGAAGGAGCCCAGGAAGGGGTGAGCTTCCCACCACTGGGACCAGGAGTCAGGTCATCGAGGCACTGGCAGGAGGGGCCTAATAATTGTGCAAAGACTCAGACCACAGACTTCAAACATGAGAGCTGAGAAAAGAGAAGGGGCAGAACTGGGAATGCAACATGATAGTTGCATTCGGATAACGGTTTCGCAGGTTCTTATAAAGTTAAACATACACTTATTATATGACTCACATATCCCACTCCTAGGGATTTACTCAAGCAAATTGAAAACTAATGTTTAAACAAAATCTTTGGGTGAATCTTCATAACCATGTTATTCATAATTGCCACAAACTGGAAATAAACTAAATGTCCTTCATCAGGTGAATGGAGAAAGAAACTGTGGTGAATTGGGACATTAGAATACTACTTGGCAATAAAAATGTCAAAATCTTGATTCACACAACAACATGGATGAATCTTGGTTGCATTTCTCTAAGTGAGGGAAGCCCGATTCAAAAGGCTGTACAGTATATGGTTTCATTTCTATGACTTTCTAGATAAGTCAGCATTACAGAGATGAAAAATGATCAGTGGTTGCCAAGGGATGGAATGGGGGAAGGGGTTGACTACACAGGGACAGTATGAGAGAATTATGGGGGGTTAAAAAAACAGCTCTGTATGTTACTGTGGAGGTGGATACATGACCATAAAGTTGTCAAAACCCACAGAACTGTACACTACAAAGAGTGAATTTTACTCTGCAAATTTTAAAAATCAATCAGGATGCTGGGGAACTCAGATGAAATGCAGTGACAAATGAATCTCACTGTATTACAAGCATGTGACATAGCCACACATAATGGGTGGGGATGAAAGGTCCTGACCTAAGTTACTTTGGAAGACAGTGTTTTCATGGGATATTGTAAAACTAAAGTATTGTACACAAACACTGTACTCTAGGTGGTAAGTTTGTTTTTCATAAGGGTATGGATTAGCAATTCTGAAACTAGTTGACACATTAGGAAATATATTGTAGCTAACTGGAGTTAAGTTTCTCACTGTTGGTGAAAGAAGTTAAAAATAAACAAAAGGAGAATGCTAGAATAAACTCTGTGGTGCTGGATAGGAGTTGGAAGTATCAGTATGAATCCGTGTCACTTCTAATATATCTATCCAGATAGATGGATAGATTGATAGATAAATAGATAGATGTGTAGACCTGAGTTTATATTTATACATACATTTCCAGGCTCTGCTGAGAGGATCCAGAAGCAGTGACACCCTAGTATCAATGAGCACTCTTAGCTCCCAGATCTTGCTTTCTAAATATCATTCTCCAACAAAAAGAACCAGGTTTTCTTGGAGAAATGGCTAATTCTAGGGCTGAAGATGGAAAATACAATATGAGCCCGGACCATCTTGTAGTGCCAGAAAGTAGGAAAGTGCTTTAAATAAAACACAGCAAACGATGAGATGTGTCAAAAGGAATCAATCTGAAACTATTCTCAATGGCTCAAGCTGGAAAACCGTGAGCAACATAATAAATAATGGTAGCATTGGATTATTACACAGAGAATAAAATAAATATCCATGAGTCTATACTGACATAAAATAGATTAAATAAGAAAGGAAGAAAGAAAGAGGAATAAAAAAGAATAAGAAAAAGAAAGGAAGAAGGAAGGAAGAGGGAGGGAGGGAATCTTCCTCACAGAATTCCAAACAATAAATGTGGCTGGATAGCATGAAATAGAAAATCGCCACTAGAACACCACAGTAATAATTATTGTCGGTAAGGCTGACTGATGAATGCAAAAACTGTGGGTGAAACTTAAAAAAAAAAATACATTTTCAGAGCCTCAAATCATCTGCCTCAAAATACATAACTTTTTTATGTTAATTACTTTAAAAGACCTATGACTATTGAAAGCAAAAATTAAAACACTGTATTGTGGGATTTATAACAAGGGAAGATGTAAAATTTATGACACAATAGCACAAAGGGCAGACAGAGGTAAATGGAACTGTTCTGTAGCAAGTCTTCCATATTTTACATTGATTAAACTGGTGCACTATTAAGTCTAGGTAGGCTGTGATATGTTAAAGATGCATATTGTAATCTGGACCAACCACTAAAAAATGCAAAGGTGTGCCTCTTAAATGCTAATAAAGGAATTAAATAGCATACAAAAAGGGTTTGTACAAGAATGTTCACAGGAGATGACCTGCACTTCCCCAGGAGGAGGATTCGGCACTGTGGGGCATCCACAGAGCAGAAAGCCCTCACCCGTGCCGAGGAGCAAACGCTGACACACACATGCTGGGTGAGTCTCATCAACCTCGTAAAAAGGGAAGCAAGCTGGACAGAAAACAATACACTTGGGATGATTTCAGCCAAGATTGACCTATGCTGAAAAAACCAGAACAGTGGTTGCCTCGGGGGAAGGACAAAATTGCCTAAGAAGGAACAGGAAAGGGTTTTCTGGGGGTGATGGAAATATCCTATTCTTAAAGAGGTGAAGGTTATATGGGCATGTTTATTTGCCAAAAATGTAAGGTTGAGATTTGTGCCTTTCAATGTGCGTACTTCTTACCCCCCCCCCACACAAAGGACTAAAAGAATAATAAAGTGAGGTGGGAATGAGATGGAGTGTGGAAGAAACAAAAATGACAGATGATTAGTAGTTGTTGAAGCTGGGTGACTAGCCTATTATGTTGTTTTGTTTATTTTGTATATTGTTTAAATTGTTCTGTAATAAAACACTTGTATAAGAAGACAAACTCGATATATAGTGTTCGCTGGTAAGATGTCAGTTACCTTTGGGGAGGAAGGAGGGAGAAAGGGATTGTCGGAGCCTGAGTGAAGCTGGTGCTAGTTCTTGGTAACACAAATGTGTTCACTTTGTTATAATTCTTTGAGGTTTATGTGGATGACTTCTGTGTATATTTCTATACGCATGTTATACATCAATAAACATTTTAAATCCGGCATATTTGCAAAAAGATCTTAACTCAATATCTCAGAATAACAGCAGTGTTTTGTTTTAAAGTGGAACAAGTTCACTCATGATATCATCAGATGGATTTTAATACTCCCAAGTATCTAGTAATGCCCTCACCCTTGAGTGGCCCCCCTGGGTCGTTCCATTTTTGCCTCAATTTGGCAAGTGGCATGGCTTTGAGTTTTTATGATGGGTATGGGCCCTTAAGGTGAGTGGGTTCCAAAGAGAGGATTTCTGCAGCAACCCTGATCACGGGGTCCAGAGGGAGGATCATGGCTGGCTGGATGGATGGAGGGGATGGTAGAACAGATGTCCTTGAAAAGGCAAATTCCAGGATACCCTGCACCCGGTATTTCCATTTTAGATATTGAATTTACATTTCAAATACTGGCCAGGGAGCTTCCACCAGGGCTGCAAGCATCCTCAGCAATATCCAGGCTGGTGAGCCCCACCCCTACCTGAGTACTTGCCTCAAAGGATGCAGCCCAACCACACTGCACATACTCTGGGGGATGGGCAAGGCATGGAGAGATGGCATCATATAGAGAAGAGGCGAGGTAGAAGGTGAGGTGTAGAAGCAGAGGGGCGTGGGCCAAGGGTGGAGGGACAGGTGGGAGTTAGGTCCCCTAGCTGTGCAGGCTGGGTGCTTTTGTCTCAACCATTCCAGGCTGGGAGCTTGCAGGACTGCATGACTACAACTCCCAAGATGCTCTGGGCACGGGGCGGTGCCTAGCCCTGGGGGGAGGAGCAGGGCGGTGTAAGCTTGCCTGAGGGCCAAACCTCCTTTGACTCAGGACTCTGGTCCTGCACCTGCTCCAACTGGACTGAGTCCCGGAGGGATCTGATGGGACGAGTGGGACCAGGGAGTTAGGAGGGTGTGGCAGCTGCATGGGCAGCCGCAGGCTTGCAGAGTGCAACTGCTTTTGTCCAAAATTGAAGCTGGACTTGCGACTCATCCCCACTGCCTCCCTCCGTTGCTTGGTTCCTCCTCCCCCCTGTGTGCCTGTGGGTCTTTCCACAGCCTCCTACCTAGTCCAGGGCCAGGAGCTTCTCTAAACTGCTTATGGGAACTGGTTTGACATCCCAGAAACTTTCCAGTTTGCCTGCTGCCCTCTGCCTTCTCCAGCCAAAGTGCCATCATTTCATCAGTTTTTGGGAGACATTCGCCCTTGTGGCCCCTCTTGCAAGCACAACTTAAGAGTTTGCAGGGTGGTAACATTGGCTGTTGCTTGCCTTTTTCGCAGATGTGGAAGTTGAGGCATCTGTGAGGTTAATCACTGTTTTCCCCAGGATCCACTAAGAGCAGAGGAGAAAAAATCAATTCCCAGGCAAGTATCTAGGAGACCGTTTTCGCCAACCCATTCCAGTGCAGAAGTCTCCGAAACAACATCCTTAAGATGAGAATAGCTTAAGCATTTTGCCCTTTAGATTGATCACCTAATCTCAGCTCAGGCCTAAGTGGCCAGTCTCTCAGGGACATGGGTGGTGATTCTGATCCCTCAGGAAGAGAACGGTGGTCCAGCTTTGGGAGAGGGATGTTCATGGTAGACAGCACCTGGGCAGTATTTGAAACCCGTCAGCTTTAACATCTCTGCTTTGGATTCAGGCAAGGTTCCCGGATAAACACGCCTTGGGATAGTCAGATGTACCGTATTCTTTAAAAATTGGTTACATCAGTGAAAAGAACAGAACATAAAATATTCTGCTCTTTTGCAAAAGATAAAATGCAAGCAAGACTTTCTTGTTAATTTTTTGCTGCTCTTTCTCTTGGCTGTACTGTACACTTCAATGCAGAAACAAAAAACTTGAATTGCCATATTCTCTTTTCCTGAGATTGATAAATTAACTTAAAAGTCTTATTGAAACCTGTGGAGGAATGATTAGCAGTTTTTCTGATTTATGTCATCCTTAAAAGTCTGGGAGTTGATCTAAATGAAAACAAGTCCTTGTTTATATTACACACCCAAATAGGTTACATTTCCGATTACTGAATGTGGTTTATTATCAAAACAACTGGAAAACCCGATCATGGAAACTAGACCCTGTCACTTTGTCAAGAATTTGCCTCTTTATGAATTAATGACACATGAATTCTTCAACATTTTTGTAAAGAAAGGATGAGAGTCTCTGCAGTGTCTCTGAATGTGGCAAGACGGGGAATTCTCGTTAGACCACATACTCGGGTTCTTCTCTCGTGTTCAACAGGCCCAGGTGATAGTCCGTGTGGTCAGGTGCAGCGCCAGTCCCCAGCCCCCCGTGTTCCAACCTACTCTGGCCTGTGACCTCTTCAGGGGCTTCTGATGACACTCGTCCACAAGTGTTGGAAGGAGACAGTGTAACGTGAGGATATTCCTCATCTTGAAACAAGGATTAATTGAGAGGAAAGTCTCTGGGTCTGTGTGCTCCGATGCACCGCTGTTGGGGTGTGGCTTCAGTGACCACTGTGCTCCCAGCAGTCCCCACAATGGCTGCCTCAGACATTTGATCTCCTGGTGCAACCACAGCAGCTGTTGACAGAGCTGGGCGCTCACCATGGTTAAGTGTCTTCCGTCAGATTTTGTGGCTGTGACCCTCCTCTGCTCAGCCCCTTCCCATTCTTAACTGCTGCATTGATTGCTTTGTAGTTGTTTCCTAGGAGCCACTGTGTGTAACTGGATTTCACAGTGTCTTTAGGGACCCACCCTCACTACACGAGTCACTGCACAACAGCCACTTATCCTGGTGTAGCCCATGTTCGTCCTCTAAAGTGGAGCTGTGAAGAACCCTGCTTAGTCGGAGCTCCTCTCATTCTCATGCTGCTGGGGCTGCTTATGAAGCTGGGCATCTCGTCTTTGGTCTCATCACATTATTCTTTTCATCGATTATTCTGAAGTAGGATATGACTTTGTTAATAATGTGACACTGACTGTCACAGGCACTTCTATGTATCTTCCCCAACAGCTCTGTGAAGTAGGCCTGTAATCCCCATTTTACAGGGGGAACACTGAGGCTCAGAGAGGTCGACTAGCTTCCTTCACACAATTTCTTGGTGCATTTTGAGTCTCCACCTGGAACTCCGCCTCTCAGGTGTGTGCACTTAGCTGGTGTTCCACTTTGTCCCTCTCTGCCAGCATCACCAAAGCCACACGGCCCATCCTGAGTCCATTGTCTGCTAGTTGGCAGCCACCCTGCACAAACAGGCCCTGAGTGGAGAGTGGACTAGCAGGGCATGGTCGTCCGGCCTACCTTGGGCAGGTTCTAGGTTCATTGCAAGTGCTGGAGTAGTGGAAGGTACTCAACATCACCCATCTGTAAGGTTTCTTATGTAGAAATACTTCACTGACTTTTTGCAGGTGTCATGTCTTTTTGTCTTCATTGCTCCTCTGGGCTTTCTCCTACAGTCTGTGCTGTGCAGTAACATACAGTACAGAGACTGGTGAACATAATACTGTTGCCCTGCACCAAATGGTGACATCACTCATTTTTCTAATTATGAAAGAATTACATACTGTGTAAAAAAAGTCAAATTACACAGATCTATGTAGAGTAAAGTGAAACTTTCCCCTTCCATCCCCTTCCCTGCAAACTCACTCCCCTAATCAGAAGGAACTATTGTTAAGAGGTGGCAGCTTATTCTTCTGGACATTTCCTATGAATTTATAAATACACATAAAGATTTTTTAACATAAATAAATTACATAACGACATCGTTTTGCAACTTGTTGTTTCCCAAATATATATCATAGACGTCTCTCCTTATCAGTGCACGTCACTCTAACTTAGCTTTTTAGAAGTTTTAGAGCTACTCCAAAGAACAGGCATACCATGATCTGTTTATTTCTTCTTTGATAGAGATGGGGTTTTTTCCAGTTTCACTATTATACATAATGCTGCAGTAAGATCCTTGTATGGAATTTATTACACTGCTATTCAACTGCTCAATTTGCTTTGTTCCCTTTTAGTCAGAGACTATGATATATTTTTAACAATTTTATGGGTATTATTTTATAGGGAAATTAATTTTATCTCTGAATCAAGACATTTATGGGGAAACTGGACTTCAAGGTCATCCATCTCAGTATTCTGGAGAAAAATCATGAAACTTAGAAGATATTATGCTTGCTGCATCACATTCTAACAAGTCATGTTAACAATTTAAAGTTGAATGTTTGGGCTGGCCCGGTGGCGCAAGCGGTTAAGTGCGCGTGCTCCACTGTGGTGGCCCGGGGTTCGCGACGACCCAAGATTTGCGGGTTCAGATCCCAGGTACTCACTGACGCACTGCTTGTCAAGCCATGCTGTGGTGGAGTCCCATATAAAGTGGAGGAAGATGGGCATGGATGTTAGCCCACGGCCAGTCTTCCTCAGCAAAAAGAGGAGGATTGGCAGATGTTAGCTCAGGGCCGATCTGCCTCACAAAGCAAAAATAAAAAACAAAATACATAAAGTTGAATGTTAGTATAGCCTCTACAGGCTTTGTTCAGAAGAAGGATGACTTTTTCTTGTCTTGAAAACTTCTGACTCCAGGGGCTCTCAGTTGGGCTTCAGAGAGGATAAAATGTTGGTGTTGTATCTGTTTCTCTTCAGCTGTAGGCTGCATCTTCTAAAGATTATAGAATTGAACATGGTCCAATCTATATATATGATTTGGTTCAAAAATTCAAAGTAATGAACCCAAGATAGGAATCTATAACTTTGGTTCATTTTTAAAGTTTTTTATTTATTTATTTATTTTTTCCCCAAAAGCCCCAGTAGATAGTTGTATGTTATAGCTGACATTCTTCTAGTTGCTGTATGTGGGACGCGGCTTCAGCACGGCCAGAGAAGCGGTGCGTCGGTGTGCACCCGGGATCCGAACCAGGGCCACCAGCAGCGGAGCGCGTGCACTTAACTGCTAAGCCACTGGGCCGGCCCTATAACTTTGGTTCTTAATGAAGAATTTCCTTTGATATCGTCAAGTCTCTGTGATTACTAGTAGAAACTCACCTATTGATGAAGAGATGTGGTTCTGCTGGCAATGTCTGGCTTGAACATCCATAGTTAAGGCTGCCACATCCCTAGGTAGATTAGACTTGACCTCTCTATGACCTCTGTCCTTGTTCTTTAACCTGGGAAAAATAAGAATTTAAAAAAACTGTTTTTACTAGCACTGAATGCTAGAAATGCCCATTAAGGAGTGAGTTTGATTTGGTAAACCAAAGGGAGTATAAGCAGAACAAAATCTTTAATGAAATTTCAAAAAGTTCTAATTTTTTTAAATGTAACTCTATTTTTGCAACAATGCAAAGTGTAGATATATGAATGAAATATCCCTCTGTCCATTTCTTAAGTTGTTTCCATTGATTTGATGGATTTATCCTCTAATCAGGATTCTAAGTGTGAAAGAACATCTTGGTATTTCAAAGAAAAGAAACCATTAATATTTGATTTTCTTTTAACTCGGCATCCTACAGGTTTAAGGAATAAATTATCATGTAATGATACAATGATTCTGAAATCTACTTGTTAATTAGAGGGGTGTAAGGGATGATTGAATGGTGGTTCATCCCCATGGTCAGGGGTATTGTACACATGGACATGTAAACACGATTCAGGAAGCTGCTTCAGCCCCGTGACATCCCTGAGAACCACACTGCAGGAGGATCTAGGGGCACAGCACTTTGCCTCGATCTCCTGGGTTAAACGTAGATCCGGAGGTCTTGACAGTGGCTTCAGAGCAGCTAACTTTTGTCTATTTCTCCCCTTCCTTCTCTCCAGCTTATCTCAAACAGTCCTGACTATCATGTTTTAAAGTAAGACCAATTATAGTTATTTACATGAGCTTCTTGTTCATTATTGAAGAGTAATAATCAGGCATAACATTAAATATCATTTAATCTACCTAAATAAATTTGTTGTACATTTTAATTGATTAGAACACTAAGGTTGGTTCAGAGTTTGATATTCACCAAGTGTATTAATCTGCTTACAACTACTATGTGCCTCACTCCTCTTAGAAGTGTATATTTGGCCCATCACAAGATTTTAATGACTCAAATCATCATAAATTAAGATAATGCACTGTCTTTTTGATGACCGGGAGTCACATGGGTCCATTTTGGAAATATGCCCATCTGTCTTTGCTGCCCATGGGTAGTTTCTTGTCACTAGGTCTCCAGGTGTCTTGCGCTAGCCTTAGGTCTGTAATAGCTTGGTGCCTCTCCTTCTACTTGGGGTAGCAATAAAAGAGATCAGAGAGACTTATTAAAGATTTGATTGCATGAAGTCTTCTACGAAGACCATCCATGCATATTGTTCTGGATAGCTCTCTGTTCCTAAGACTACTAGTTATTTTAAGGGCTAGTCAGAAACTGTGAAAGGTCTGGTGTTTTACCTTACCTGCAAACCAATAAGTTAGCCTACAATGATCTTACAGATGCTGGCAAAAGTCACGAGACCCATGCGTCAGAGACAAAGGACTTAATGACACAACAATTACAGTGGCCAGAGTATCAGCATTTGCACCGGTTCAATAAATCTCACTTCCTACAGGGTGATACACAGTGGGCCAGGTGACATGCAGAGAGATGCAAGATCTCAGAGTCTAAGGAACTCAAATCTTTGATAACGGGCAGGATGTCTGCTAAACTTTGCCCTGGGAGGGGGTGTTATTTTTATTATACTGGGCAGTAAGCAAGCCTGCCCTTTGCTCCAGAGGAGGCCACTATTTCTATCTTCCAAGGCTGACAGCTCTACACACATCCTTGAAAAGACAGCCTGCTTTTACTGGCTTTCAAAGATAAACTTGAATGAGACTTGATCATCATTCAGTTCTTCTGTTTCCTTTATTGAGATGGTGTAAATATGCTCTTTTCTCTGTAAAGTTCACTAACTTTATTCATACATAAGAGATGCTTTTGGTTTTATTTATTAAGTTGAAATTTTCCTGTTAGAGAAAATGATGAAACTATTATGGGTTGGATGTTAAAGTATGTTTTTTCAGGAAAAGTGTGACAGTAGATAGTTGCTCGCAGAGCTTTGCCACAAGGAGCTGATAACAACTTAAATGATTTTAATTTCAATACTGTTTTGTACAACTTTCTTCCACCTTACATCATCTTCTCTGCTTCCTGTAATTCCCATATTGGAATGGGCAGTTTCAGGGATTCACTGAACTCATATACAGTATTCAAATAGTTTTGTCGGTTGTGTTTTTTTAATTGAGATAAATTTGACATACAACATTAAATTAGTTTCAGCGGTACGACATAATGATTCAATGTTTGTATATATGTTGAAATGATCACCACAATAAGTCCAGTTAACATCCGTCCCCATATAGAGTTACAAATTTTTTCTCTTGTGATGAGGACATGGCATATTTCAAGGTGCAGAAGAATCAACGATGATGTCATACTTTTCCATATACAGCTTGATGAATTTGGACATAAGCATACACCCTTGAGACTGTCACCACCATCAAGGCCACAAATGTATCCATCATCTCCCAAAGTTTTCTCTCACCTCCTTTATTACTATTATTCTGTTGTAAGAACACTTAATATCTACTCTATTAGCAAATGTAACGTATGCAATACAGTCTTCTTAGCTGTAGGCACTATGCCGTATCTTAGATTTCCAGAACTTATTTATCTTGATAACTGAAACTGTGTATCTTTGAACATCAGCTCCCAATTTCTCCATCTCCACAGCCCCTGGCAACCACCATTCTAACCTCTGCTTGTGTGAGTTTGACTATTTTAGATTCCACAAATAAGGGAATATTTGCCTTTCTCTGTCTGCTTTATTTCACTTAGCACAATGTCTTTTAGGTGCATTCATGTTGTCAAAAATAGCAGCAATTCCTTTTTTTTTCAATGCTGCAGAATATTCCATTTCTTTATCCATTCATCCATCAGTGACGTTTAGGTTACTCCCATATCTTGGCTGTTGTGAATTTGCTGTGATGAACATTAGAGGGCAGATATCTCTTTGAGACCCTGATTTCAATTCCTGTGGGTGTATACCAGAAGTGGGATTGCTGGATCATAGGCTAGTTTTCATTTTTGGAGGAAATTCCATACTGTTTTCCATAATGGCTGTACTAGTTTACATTCCCACGAGGGTTCCTTTTCTCCACATCCTCACCAACATTTGTCATCTTTAGTTTTTTTGATAATCGCCATCATAAGAAGTGTGAAATGATAGCTCATTGTGGTTTTGATTTGTGTTCCCTGATTTGTGATGCTGAACAACTTTTCATACACCTGCTGGCCACCTGTATGTCTTCACTGGAAAAATGTTACTCTGGTTCTTTGCCCATTTTTTAAATTGATTTGTCTTTTTGTTTTTGAGCCAAACAAAAAAAGAGAACAAAATTTCTAGGCATTATGGGTGCTTCCCAGTTGATGCAGATGGCTTTCTATTTATAGTGGTACAAAAAGATCATGTTTCGTGCTTTTTCTTCAGCTTGTCATAAGACCAGCAGTAGCTACGGCACGGCAGATAATCGGGATCTTCTGGGTTTGGAGGTTTACAAAATAAATGAGTGGTAAGGAATTTTTTATTTTTCCAAGGAAATTATTGTGATCATAGTCCATGGAATCCAGGATTGGTAGGTGTAAGAGGAAATTAAGGAGACAATCGTTGATCTGTCATTACTACTGATCTTGAGGGACAGGTATCTACTGTATGAGTGTTTGAATAAAAATATTAGAGATCAGGAATTTGTGGTGGGTGAATATGTTTTCTGAATTATTTACTTTTGAATATAACCTTTGGATTATGTGAACATCTGGGATATGGGAGTAAGTTGCTAACAGGGGCTGGTTGATAACGTCACTATTGATTTAACTTCTATGAACACCAAGTGGTCAATGGATTAAGAAAATGAGTAGACAGAAAACACAGAAATGGTAAGATTTGGGATTTTGTAAAGGACTGGGTTCCGACTGTCCTGAGAAGGAGTGCCAGGACTTGTGCGGTTGAGAGTGACAAGGAAAAGAAGAGAATAGACTAACACTCAAACAAGGAGGGCATGTTAACAGGATGGAGGGGGAAATGATAGGGAGGAGCCTTGAGTTTTCACATTGAGCTATCTGTTCTTGATGCAAATCTGCCTGATGACATCCCAGGACACAGGTCAGGTATATCCCGAGAGTGTAGAGGGAGGGTGGAAGTACAAAATAGCCAGGATAATTGTCCTAAAAAGGCAGGCCTCCTTTATCATTTGACCCATTTTCATGGTTTGTTTTTATAGGGTAAGAGGAAAAGAAGGATGATAAGTCACGTCTTCACAGAAGAAGCAGTGTAACTGTGGCGATTATCCAAAAAATCTAAAAACAACAAATGTTGGTGAGGATGTGGAGAAAAGGAACCCTCGTGGGAATGTAAACTAGTACAACCATTATGGAAAATAGTATGGAAGTTCCTCAAAAAATGAAAACTAGCCTATGATCCAACAATCCACAGTTGGATCCAGTCCAAACCAAAGCCTGGTTTAAGCATTTCCATTCTTTTGAGGATGTCCAGTGACATATTCAAGAGGCCAGTTACTAGAATCCCATCCTATCCTGGCAATGACGGGTCTCTGAGAGGACAACTTGGACAATCCCCACCAGATCTGATGACCTGAGAGACCTCAAGGACTCCAGGCCTGCCGCAGTGCAGGACAACATGTAAGTCCTTTCAATCTTGCCAAAACTTTGTAAAAACTTGCACCTAGTCACACAGGTGAATCCCTGCCAGGTGCGCTCGCAGGTGGTCTGCATTCCAGGTCCCATTTCCACTCCTGCTGGTCTTTAGATTTGGCAGAGATGATTCCAGGAACTGATCTGTGCATCCACAGCTCCACTGTGGAGGTATCAGGAAGGAGGAAAGGGCAGTGAAGAGCACAGGAGCGAGAATGATGATAGTACTGATGGCGGACAGACTTGCTAGAAAGGCGGAGAAAGTGAGGGTCTAAGAAAGCCATCCTGACAGCAGATGAAATGGAGCAGGCACCTCAGTGAGGTCTCTTGGCAGTGTCCCTAATGTTTCCTTGCTTTGAGCTCTTGAAACTTTAAAATATATTGATACTTTTCTTTTATTAAACTCTGCTTCGAGACATAGAAAATATAGACAACAGTTTCTTTCTGAGGTGAGAGGTTGAGTTTCAGGGGAGGAGAGAAAGAGCTTCCTTTTTCATGCTGTTCTCTCATTTTCCTTTACTATGTATATTATTTATTTGTACTTTAAAGTCAGCAGCGAGTTATCAATGTCACGGGATGATTCAGTTTTTCCCCTCACAGTCACAGCAAAACCTACTAAAAATGGATTATTCTTTTTGTATAATATTCCAATAGATTCCAAAATATTGTTTCAAACACACTTTTGTGTCTATTTTCTCAAATTAGATATTTACTTCTAGGTCTCCATTTTACTGTTCTCTGTTGCATGCTAATGCATAGTTGCATCTAAGGAAATACCAGATTTCCCTCAGTTTTTTAGATCCATATGTGTTGGAAATTTGATTCATGGAGATGAACATGGCAGTTGGGGGATCGTGCTATTATCAAAAGAGATCTTTTCAGCATCAGTAATGCTGAAAGAACCCACTGCTTGTTGGGATTTAATTGTCTATTTGAGGGATCAAGCTTTCACTGTTGGCACTTCTCTTTCTCTTTGGAGGGAAAGTACAGCCTTCCCAGTCTTTCCATTACCAAATCACTTTCCTGGGTGGCTGTGCCATGTCAGGAAGAGCTTGGGATGCCGTGAACCAGGATTCATTTTCAGCTTCTGGTTGTCCTGAGAAGACTTCCCTGGCAGAGTGCAGCCTGTGTGTCTGGGTGACACTTGCAGCCATCAGAAATGAGGGGATAACTCACAAGTGCCAAGCGATTCATCTGGTCCTTGTCTTACAAGGTCTTCCCAAAGGATGAGGTTCAAAATGCCACTTGGTAACCATTTTAAAGCTCCTAGTCATGGGGTGGGTTCTCGGTGCGAGCTCAGAGCACTGTCTGTTCACCACCAGATGGGAAGCATTTCAGTGTTTTAATTGATAAGGCTGTGTTCATGCACGTCCATGGACAATCAGTTCCGTGGCATTCCATGCTGGAGCCCCCCACAACCCTGTCATGCCTCATCTTTGAAAGCTCCAAACAGTGTTCACACCCCAGCAGGTGGTGGTAATGTAACCACAGCACAGGACTGGGGACCAAAACACAAAAACCCAGAGGTTACACAGTTTATGGGCTCGGGCCCAATTGTCCCATTTGGACGAGTTGGTAACACCAACACTTAGTGTGTAAACTGGAGGATTGTCCAAGACCATGGACCTCAGAATGACATGGGCTTAGAAGTCACCATGGACAGCAAGGGACCGTGTGAGGTCACTCACTGGCCAGGATTATGGTCCCTTATACTTGCAAAGTAGAGCTCACCCAGGATCCATCAGGCCAAGCGAGGGAGGAGGATTGGGGCCTTCTGGGGAATTTCTGCCCTAAACGGAATTGCATAAGGAAGGCAGGGGTGCTGAAAATCCTAGTTCACAGGGAGCAGTCATGTTTATGAAACAAAGCCCAGCAATAGCCTTAAAAGCTGCATCACAAATCTTTCCTCCTGGATACAGAACAAGCAGGAAAAGGAATTCATAGTCCTAGACAAGGATCACAGAAGGATTCAAATCCAGGTCAGGGGTGAACACGGATCCCTTAGAGGGGCCTCAGGAGCGAGGTCCTGCCTGCCTTTAGTCCATTTGCAAATGAGTTTTCTTGGGCCTTGTCTTCTCAACGTGCGCGTTTTTATCTTTTTACATTGTTTTCCCCACTTAGAGCTGATGCAATTCCAGAGATTGAACTAGAAAACTACAAGTTCCTAAAATTTAGTCAAAAGAAATCTCAAAAAGAGAAGCAGAAAACGTTCCCTGTTCCTCCAGAATGGAGAAAGGCAGCACCTGCCTGTGGCACGACTTTGTCCTGGGTAGTGCTGTTTTAAAGACACCCACATTTCAGTGGTTGTCGCTTTGCCTGTGAAAGTACCTTCAACCTTATAATCCCAAGAGAACGGGCGGGGGCCATGTCTGTTCCTGGAGGAGCTGAATGATACTGAAATGAACTGGTTTTCGGAATTAGGGGAACATGGGAGTGTCCTCACTAACCAGGGAAGGGGCTGGCCCTTCTCCCTTTGCCCACATACAATAAGCTGACGATCCAGAAGAGTTCGTGCTTCAAGGAGAAATGTGAGATTCAGTGTCTCACTTACATGCCTACAGAAAGCGACCGAAGCACACCACAACTCCCAGTCTCTAAAGGGAACAGGACTTTAATATAATATTCAAATATGGTGTTTATAGTTTACGACAAATAACTACTGTCCCTTCCCAATGTGTGAATAGGTGCTGGAGTAGAGACATCAGGGAGGTGGGGTGGGGTCGTCCTCTCTCTCTTGGGTTTCAGGGGACCTCAGAGATCAGCTTACAATGCTCCCCTTCCTTTCAGGTGGGAGGAGTTGGCCCAGTGCATTGAAAGCCTCCCAGCTGTGTCCCCGCTGCTGAGGATGGGGCTGTGATCTGACACTGGTACAGGGCTCCGTGTTGGGGCCTGGGGACTGAGTAGAAGAGTCGGGTTATCCTGGGGGCCTTCCCTCAGAATCATGGCCCCCACCCTGTCCCCACTAGACTGAGTTCTCCAGACTCTGTGCTCAGTGCTGTCAGCCACCAGTACCCCATTTGTCCCTGCCACGCAAGAGATCATTTAGTATCACCTATTTCACAGAGGAGGAAATGGAGTCTCAGGAAGCTGAAGAGAGTCACCCCAGTCACATGACTGCTCAGTAGTGGAGCTGGGATCCCAGTGCCAGCTGTCCGACTCCCCAAGGGCATGTTTAGCCCGAAGCTTTACTGAACCCCTAGGAGTCAGTCACCACGGCCTAGACAGTCACTCACCCCTGACCTTGATGATGGCGGGTTCCTCTTATCCTTGAGTATTCTGCTTTCCAACTAGGTCTGGGGTTCCAGCTGGCAGGACAGGCTGTAGCTCCAGGACAGAGAGGCACCTGTGAGCCTACCAGGAGACACACCTCAGGTGTCGCCCCACTGCCTGCCCAGCAGCTGGAGTCTAGGTGTCCCAGAGGTCGCCATGCAATAAGGCCTGGGGCTGAGTAGGGGGCCATGGAGACGGGCTCTCTGGACTGGCCAACAGGGAGAGTCCATGCGTGCCCTCACCCAACTCCTGCCCGGCCTTACCTATCATTCTCGTTGAGCAGCTCCATGTCCTGGAACCAGACCCCAAATGGCTCCTCGAGCTCTAGGTTGCAATTCTTTGCAGCCACCTGGAGAAGAAGGATCTCCCTCATGAGTGGGTATTCCTGGGACCAGAGGGAAGGAGAGGACGCAGATAGGGCCTGGGTTGGGGATGCTTCATGGACCTTATGGGTGGTGAGGAGGGGGCCATGGACCAGTCCTGAGAACCCTCCTTCCCTCCAGTTCCATCCAGGCTCTACCTGTTCACAGAATGGGAATAATCAGCCCCTCCTCCAGGAAGTTTTCCTTGATGCCATCCTCCCCTCAACCCACCTGCCAATTGGTTGGGTCTCCCACTTCTCTGTTATCAAACTCTTCCACTAAATGTAAGATACAGGGGGTGGAGCCAGGGACTGTTCTGCCCTGAGGGTCTCTGATTTCCTCCTCCTTCCCCTGCCCTGCAGGTGGTGCAGCAGCTGTTCACTTCAGTCCTCTTCTCAGGTTGATCTCATTCCCCTGGAAGGCAGAGAGCCAGAGTCCATCAGACAGAGTCCCCTAGCCTGACTAACCCCTTATGCCCACCCCTTCTCAAGTTGCACTACTGCCAGGTCACCAGTGGGAGCCAGGCATGCACAGAAATCAGGACTTGGACCTAGGCCGGGCTCTGGTCTCCAGAAAAGCAGGACATGAGGGAGAGGCTGAGGGACCTGGCAGCACAACCCTCTCTGATGACAGACATGGAGGGTGAGGCCTCAGGCAGACGGGACTGCTTAGCCACTTATGTGCTGCCTGACTTGGAGGGGTCCGAATTATCTCTCCCTCCATGGGCAGCGTGGGAGGGAGAGGCTGAGTCCAGCTCAGATAAAACCTCATGCAGCTGTGCCGTCAGGCAGTTCTGAGCTTCCCCAGCCTGAGGAACCAGAATGGGTGTCTCAGGTGGAGCCTCTGTTCACTCATCCCTAAGATGGGCCTGATGCCCCAGCTCCCAGGGGTGGCTGAGAGACTCTTATGACAGGAGATGTACCAAGTGTTGAGAGCTCAGAGCTCAGTTCGGGGGCTCCGCATCACAAGGCTCAGGATCCTGGTCCTCCCTACCTGGTCCTCAGGTTCACCCACCTCGAGATTAACACCTATCAGCAGGTGCAGCATCAGCAGGTGACCAAGGAAAGTGCCAAGATATGAGATGGCACTCTGTGACATCGGTGTGCGAGTGGGATGAGTCCTTGCTCTCAAGTCGACCCCCTGCAGACACTCCCCTGAAAAGTCCTCACCCTCAGCCTCCTGGCCCACCCCAGGGTTCCCACGGGGAGCAGCCTAAGACCCTTAGCAGCCTCGCCTCAACTCCTCCTCCCTTCACAGCCCAAGACCACCACACTCCTCCTCCTCACCTCCCAGGGCAAGCTTCTGGCAAATCACAGGGTGTGCGGCCCTGGCCCTCCCCACAACAAACCCATCCTGCACCAGCTCTTCCAGGCCCTCCTCCTGGTCACTTCTACTGGGGGATTCACGCATTGTGGCACCAAGAGGAAGGGGCCTCCTCTATTGATTTGAGGGCCTCCAGCTGGGAGGGCAGAGCCCCTCCCCCACAGGCACACTCACCTGCTGCTGCTGCTGCTTCTCCTGCACTCTCTGGAGGATGATCTGTGGGGCTGCAAACGTGGATGGCCCCTACTGCCAGGGTCGAGGAGAGTGTCAGTAAGGCCATAGTCCCCTCACCCCATTTCTCTCCAGCACCACTGGCCTCTGACCCTGGACATCTGACTCCAGGCAACTGGTACAAATAGCACTCCATCCTCCAAGGTGTTGTGATTCTAGAACAAGCCAAGCTCCAACTCTTACTCTGGGTGTGAGCTTGAGATTTGGCCCAGGCCTCCCCGAGCCTGTTTCCTCATCTGAAATGTGTGAGAACTCCAACTACCTCACAGGTTCTCCTGAGGACTCAGTGTCACATGACACTGTTCTCGCCCTCACTTTTCCAAGTGGAGCAGGCAGAAAGCTCCCACAGTCCTTTCTTCCCTCTTACCTCATCATCACCCTGTGAGGTCTGCAAGTGAGGCTCAACTGGGGGAGGACTGGCCCCCAAGTTCACTCTCAGCCTTCAGGGTTCAGTTTGGACTGAGAGCCTGAGTTTCTTTCTGTCTGTTGGCCTGGGCAATCTCGTGCTTCTCTCCTCTCTAGGCGTCCACACTGGGCAGCCCGAAAACACTGGTATTTGATTCCTCAGTTACAGGGATTCAGCAGAGTGAGAGAGAGAGAGAGAGATGGAACATGAAAGAGGGAGTAAGAGGAAGTGAGAGACTTATTTAGTTAAAATTTAGACAATACATCCCATCACTTTGGCTGTTATTATGTTAAGAAGCCAGTTACTAACTACTTAGTGGTTCCACTGGGATGGCTATACCATGGGTGGGGTTTACGAGGTACCACTGTGGAGATTGCCCACCTCATAGGCTAAGACGAGGCACTTGGGTCGCATTCCCCATTAAACAGGAAACAGTTAAATGGTTTTATGCCACAGGATGGCAGTATCTAAATTTCCATTAGTTTCAACCCCCTCATGATGCTGACCTGAAAATGAGGCCAAGTTGGAAGCGACTGTTCCAATATCACATTGCTAGAACCCAGGCCTGTTTTGAGTGGTGTTCCCTGCTACCTGTCACCCCTTCTTGTTGTTCTTCCATCTCTAATTTGTGCCTTAGGTACATGTGACACCAGCCCACATGGGTAATAGATATTATGTCATATACACCGAGTGACATCCCTAGGATGTAGATTCTAGCCTGATCCCCATGGTGCAGGTTTAGAGACTGGGGAGGACCTGAGAGGTACAGGGACTTTGTCAGGATGAAGAACTGGTAAGAAAAAGGAGGTATGAATTCATCTCTGTCTCCTCAAAGCTAGGACCCGACTTAGGTTTCCAGGGAGCTGTGGCTAGGGCTGTGTAGGCTCCTTGTGTACAGTTCAAGAGATGACATGGGGGAGGAGGGTTAGCAGCCAGGGCACAGGGGGCAGCTCTGGACAAGTCTGATTAAGGGAAGGGGCCCAGGTAAAGGAATCTTGAAAAATTACCTCACTTCCTTGGTCATAGACCTCAACAGATCTTAGAACTCTGGTAACCAGGCACCCACAGCCCCCCATCCAGCTCACATGACTGGAGACAGTCAACAGGCAAAAATATTTTGTTGTTGTATCCCAACTTTTGGAGGATCTAGGCTAAAAAAAAACCTGAAAGAGAAACTTTTTGGTAGTTGCCAACGTTGGCTCAGCCCTCATCCCCGACGCCTCTGGGCGTCAGGCAGGAGGAAGTGAATGGTAACACGGGACAGCCCAGGAAAGGCTAGTGCACGCCAGGACACAACTGTGATCCCATCTTATCAGCCCCACACCCCTTACCCTTCATCATGTGTGTGTGTGTCTGTGCATGTTTGTGTGGAGGGGAGAAGGCAGGGTATGAGGGACAGGCCATTCCTGGGCAGGAGCTGGTTACTATGTGTCGGAAGTATGGTGGGCCTGTTATGTTCATAACCCAGGTCATGTCTGGCAGCATGAGAAGGTGAGCTCCTCTACTCTTATGTTACTGAGCCATAGAGGTTTCATCACTTTTCCTGCCTGACCACAGTTCTTTGGAGGGATGTCCCTCTGTGCCTGAACTGAGGAGCAGACTTTCTCTTGGAGGTTGACCCAAGTGGCAGTGTGCAGGCAGCCCCTGATTCCTTCTGGCCCAGGTCCAGAACAGTCTTTGCAGAATTCCAGTCAGATGGTCATTGAGGAGCTGCCCAATGGTTTCAATTTCACCAACTCGCTAAGCAAGGGGAAGGTGCCTGAGGCCACAAACACCATCCAGTGCTGCTCTGAGATGAGAGCAGGAGCAGAGGGTCTCCACACTCAGGACCTTGAGATGACCAGGTTGGACCAGAACTAGGGCATGACCAGACTGGGGCTGTCCATTTTTCAAGCTAAAGGAGATGTACACGCAGATAACCTTGCCTGGTTCGGAGCTGAGCTGCCATGACCCTCTTACCCTTGCCCGGTGTGAGCTTCTGGAGGCCACTGAGGCAGAGGCAGAGGGTAACTGGGACTTCAGGCTGGATATTTCTGGAAGGGAAGTGGGATCTTTCCTGTGTTTATAAGGACACATGGAAAGTCAGCTATGTGGGTGAATCTTAATCTTTATCCCACTGTAGCACCAGCTGCAGAGCTCCAGCCAGTGGCAGAAACAGAGCAGTGGGCAGTGGTGGAGGTAGAGCTGGCTACAGCTCCGTTGACACCAACCCTTCTAGCATTGGAGCCAGAGTCCCCTTCACCAGCAGTGTTGGAGCTGGAGCAAGGGCCAACATCGGCTCCAGCAGTAGTGGGAGCTGCTGAGCTGGAGTCACCTGGACCATCATTTCTAGTGGGAAGTCCATCTCCACTTGCGGCTGTTAAGGAGCGTGAGAAGAAACCCAACGTCATGGCCTTCTCTCCTAAGCAGGTGGTATTGTGGTTGACCGTGATGGATGCGGTGAGCAGCTGGGCTCTCAGGGCAGGGTGGAGCAGGTCTTCCCTCTGCCATCGTTGCCCCAGACCTGATCCAGACTCCCATGATCTGGGCCCAAATCCCAGCTCCACCCCTTACCAACCATATGACCTGGGCAACTTCCGGAACCCTGAAGCCTTTGCTGTCCACCTGCAGACCGTAGAGGTGGACACTAACAGGACCTGCTCCACAGAGTGGCTGTGCTGGCTCCATGAGGTAGAAGAGATGGAAAGCTGGGCAGGGCCTGGCCCATCAGTGGTGGAGGGGAACTCACTGTGTGCAGCCAGGTCCACGGTGGCCCAGCCGTCTCCTCAGGAGGCTCTACAGCCTCAGGACTTGACACCTGATGTGTGCTTCACTACAAGGGAGACAGACAAGGCCAGTGGTTGTAGCTGCCATGGGGAAATGTGCATCAGAATGGGGAGTGGGACCAGAGCAGAGATCAGGTTGGGGGAAAATGCCCCCTTGGCATGAGCAGAGTTGAGCCACCGTCTGAAGCTTGGAGTTAGCCAGGACGGGCTGGGTGCAAATGCCCCTCTCCCTTCCTTGCCGGGATTGGGTCCCTGGTCATCCTGTGCTGGGTGACCTTGGCAGACAGAGAAGAAAACCTAGGGACTCTCACAAGGCTCAGGCCACATCCTGAGCTTCCTGAGCTCCAGCTCTAAACTGTGACACCTGTATCGGACTTTAGGGGCTGTGGACACAGAGGTGACATGTGGCAGGGCTGGATGACACTCCTTGTGTTCCCCAGGAGCTCTTCTGGAAGGTGGTGCGTTCTCAGTGCCTGGGATCCACCTGCCACAAGAAGAACAAGCCTGACAGTGAGCACTAGACACCCACCATCCAGGCCACCATCGACCAGTTTAGAATGGTGGCCATCCTGGTCATCACCACCTGCCTCGGGGACCCGAGCATGACAGCCCAGGACAGGGCGAGGGTGGTAGAGCATTGGGTCCAGGTGGCCCAGGTGTGCCATGGGAGGCCCAGTGGAGTCCCTCTCTGGAGACTTGGGAACTGCCTCTGCACCTTTATCAGCTCCCAGCATTGAAGTGTGTGGTCTAAGCCTCCTGCAAGTCCCTAGGCCCTTCCTGCCAGGGGCACACTGACCTTGACTCCAGGTTCCAGTGGGAGGATGTTCACTTCCTGCCTGGCTAATTCCCTGGGTTGAGCTAAACTCTTCCTCCTTGTGAGTGTTACTCTCTGGGTCCTAAATGTCCTTCTGGGGCTCCCTGAGCATCTGTCTCATCCAGGAGGGGAGATTTAAATAGAAGAGGACTGAAGCTAGAGCAAGCGGGGCTCCAGTGCCCAACCTCACACCTCATTCTCTTCCCTTACCCAGGAGTGTGAGATCTGGAAGAACTTCTCCTCGCTCTGCACTGTCATCTCTGTTCTGCAGAAAACCTCCACAAGCCACCTAAAGAACACATGGGGGGAAGTTTCCCTGTAGGTAGGCCTCTCTCCATAGGAGGACCAGGATGGATGGGGGATCTCCTGTATGTCTGCCATTGGCGCCTCAGTCAGCCGGGAACTCCTGGGAGGCAGCAAATGCTAGGGACAGGGCCTGGGCGTCGGCAGTTGGTCTCTAATTCTCCTGGTGTACTTAGTGAACCAGTTCTGCTTCAGGACTCGGTTTCCCTAAATGTCAGCTACTGGGTTGAGCCACATTGGAGATTTTGAAGTGTTTATAGCAACAGAACTCTATGGCCAGTTGAAACTCATAGTGGTCAAAACAGAGCTGCTCTGTAAAGCTGAGGAGTGGAGACCCCACTGACCGACAGGAGAGTCCCCTCCCAGTCCCATGAGACGTTAGCACTCAGAGGAGCCCAGTGAGAACACTCCTCCAGGCAGGTTGAATCTCTTGGGTTGTCAAAGAAAAGGGATTTGCACTCAGACCCCTCACATTATCCCTAAATTTATCCTTCCCTCTTTCCTCTCCCCTCGGGTAAAGCTCTGAAAAACTTAAGGAGCTCTATAGCCAAGACGAGTCCTTGAGCAGAGAATTGATGACCAAGATAGAGTGGAGGCTGTGGGTGTGGAAAGAGAGGAGTTGCGAGAGGGGCAGAGGGACTGGGCAGGCTGTGGGTTTGATAGTTTCTCACTTGAACTTTCTCTGAAACATTCCCATCTGTCTTGTCCAGGTTAACAAGCAGAGGGATCTGTTCAGCCCATGGGCAGCAGGGTGACATTTTTGGGCAGGGGTCCCTGGTTATGGGACACAGTGGTGTTGGCTGGCCTGTTCCAGGAGGATTTGCCGAGCTGGTGCCATCAGCAGGTCTCTGACTTCCGTGCACGTCCATCCTGCTGGATGTAGCTTCCTCTAGGCTGTTGCGGTGGGTTTAGCCCTCAGCCTAAACCTGTGCTGAAGAAGCCAGGCCACTGCTGCTCCTTCTGTGTTCACCATGTCTGCGAAGATGTGACTATCATCCTTCTTATCATCCTTCTTTTCCTCTTACCCTACAAAAACCAATCATGAAAGTGGGTCAAATGATAAAGGAAGCCTGCCTTATTAGGAGAATTATCCTGGCTGTTTTGTACTTCCACCCTCCCTCGATCCCCTGGGGATAGATTTGACCTGTGTCCCGGGATGTCATCAGGCAGATTTGCATCAAGAACAGAAAGTTCAATGTCAAAATTCAAGGCTGCTCCAGATCATTTCTCCCCCTCCATCCTGTTAACACTCCCTCCTTGTTTGAGTGTGATTCTATTCTCTTCTTGTCCTTGTCATTCTCAACCGCACAAGTCCTGGCACTCCCATTCAGGACAGTAAGTCCCCAGTCCTTTACTAAATCCCAATTCTTACCATTTCTGTGTTTTCTGTCTACTCATTTGTTTAATCCATTGACCACGTGGTGTTCATAGAGGTTAAATCAATAGTGACATTATCAACCACCCCCTGCTAACTAGTTACTTCCACATCCCAGATGTACACATAATCCAAGTGGTTATGTTCAAAAGTAAATAATTCAGAAAACATATTCATCCACCACAAATTCCTGATCTCTAACATTTTTATTCAAACCTTCATACAGTAAATACCTGTCCCTCAAGATCAGAATTAATGCCAGATCACCAATCCTCACCTTAATTTTCTCCTATACGTATCTAATCCTGGATTCCATGGACTATGATCACAATAATATCCTTGGAAAAATAAAAAAATCCTTACCACTCATTTATGTTGTAAACCTCCAAACCCAGAAGATCCTGATTATCTGCCACGTTGCAACTACTGCTGGTCTTATAACAAGCTGAAGAAAAAGCACGAAACATGATCTTTTGGTACCAGTGTAAACACAAAACCATCTGCATCAACTGGGAAGCATTCATAATGTCTGGAAATTCTGTTGTCCTTTTTTTCTGTTGGCTCAATAACAAAAAGACAAATCAATTTATAAAATGGGCAAGAGACCACAATAGACTTCTTCCAATGAAAACATACAAGTGGCCAATAAGTGTATCAAAAGGTGTTTGGCATTGCTAATCATCAAAGAATACAAATCAAAACCACAATGAGCTATCACTTCACACCTGTTAAGATGGCGATTATCAGAAAAACTAAAGATGACGAATATTGGTGAAGATGTGAATAAAAGGAACTCTTGTGGGAATGTAAACTAATACTGCCATTTTGAAAAACATTATGGAGGTTCCTCCAAAAAAGAAAACTAGCACATGATCCAGCAATCCCACTTCTGGTATATACCCACAGGAATTGAAATCAGGGTCTCAAAAAGATACCTGTACTCTAATGTTCATTGTAGCAAATTCACAATAGCCAAGATATGGAAGTAACTTAAACATCACTGATGGATGAATGGATAAATAAATGGAATATTCTTCAACCTTGAAAAAACAAGGAATTCCTGCCATTTTTAACAACATGGGGAACCTAGAAGATATTATGCTAAGTGAAATAAGGCAGACAGAGAAAGACAAATACTTATATGTGGAATCTAAAATTGTGAAATTCATACAAGCAGAGGTTAGAATGGTGGTTGGCAGGGGCTTGGGAGATGGAGAAATGGGGAGCTGATTGTCAAAGGATACAAAGTTTCACTTATCAAGATAAATAAGTTCTGGAGATGTAGGCTATGGCGTAGTGCCTTCAGCTAACAAAACTCTATTGCATACGTCACATTTGCTACTAGAGTAGATACTAAGAGTTCTTACCACAGAATGATAGTAATAAAGGAGGTGAGAGAAAACTTTGGAAGGTGATGGATACGTTTGTGGCCTTGATGGTGGTGACAGTCTCAAGGTTGTATACTTATGTCCAAATTCCTCAAGCTGTATATAGAAAAGTATGACACCATCGTTGATTCTTCTGCACCTTGAAATATGCCATGTCATCATCACAAGAGAAAAACATTTGTAACTATGTATGGGGACGGATGTTAACTGGACTTATTATGGTGATCATTTCAATATATACTCAAACATTGAATCATTATGTTGTACCCCTGAAAATGACATAATGTTGTATGTCAATTTTACCTCAATGAAAAGAAAACACAACAAACAAAACCATTTGAATATTGTAAATGAGTTCAGTGAATCCCTGAAAATGCCCCATTCCCATATGCGAGTTACAGGAAGCAGAGAGGATGAAGTCAATGGAAGAAAGTTGTACAAAACACTATTCAAATTAAAATCATTTAAGTTGCTGTCAGCTCCTTGTGGCAAAGTTCTGTGAGCACTGATCTTCTTTCACATTTTTCCTGGAAAAGCATGCTTTCAGATCCAACCCATAACAGTTTCATCATTTCCTCTAATAAGACAATTTCAACTTAATAAATAAAACCAAAAGCATCCCTTATGTATGAATAAAGTTAGTGAACTTTACGGAGAAAGGAGCATATTTGCACAATCTCAATAAAGGAAACAGAAGAACTGAATGATGATCAAGTCTCATTCAAGCTTATTTTTGAAAGCTAGTAAGACCAGGTTATCTTTTCAAGGATTGTGTGTAGAGCTGTTAGCCTTGGAAGATAGAAATAGTGGCCTCCTCTGGAGCAAAGGGTAGGCTTGCTTACTGCCCAGTATAATAAAAATAACACACCCCCAGGGCAAAGGTTAACAGACATCCTGCCCGTTATCAAAAATTTGAGTTCCTTAGGCTCTGAGATCTTGCAACCCTCTGCATGTCACCTGGCCCACTGTGTATCACCCAGTAGGAAGTTGGATTTAGTAAACCAGTGCAAATGCTGATACTCTGGCCACTGCTATTGCTGTGTCATTAAGTCCTTTGTCTCTGACCCATGGGTCTCGTGTCTTTTGCCAGCATCTGTAAAACCATTCTAGGCTAACTTATTAGTTTGTAGGAAAGGTAAAATATCAGACCTTTCACAGTTCCCGACAAGCCCTTAAAGTATCTAGTAGTCTTAGGAACAGAGAGTTATCCAGAACAATATGCATAGATGGTCTTCATAGAAGACTTCATGCAACCAAAACTTTAATAAGTCTCTCTGATATCTTTTATTTCTACCCCAATTAGAAGGAGAAGCACCAAGCTGTTACAGACCTAGGGTTTGTGTAAGCCACCTGGAGACCTAGTAAACAGCAACTTCCCCTGGGCAGCAAAGACAGATGGGCATATTTCCAAAATAGACCCATATGCCTCCCTATCATACAAAAGACAGTACGTTATCTTAATTTATGATGATTTGAGTCATTAAAATCTTGTGATGGGCCAAAGATACACTTCTACAAGGAGTCAGGCACATAGCAGTTGTAAGCAGATTAACACACTTGGTGAATATCAAACTCTCAACTAAACGTAGTGTTCTAATCAATTATAAGGTACAACAAATTTAATTAGGTCAATTAAATGATATTTGATGGTATCCTTGATTATCAATCTCTAATAATGAACAAGAAACTCATGTAGATGACTATAATTGGTCTTACTTTAAAATATGGTAATCAGGACTGTTTGAGATAAACTGGAGATAAGGAAGGGGAGAAATAGATAAAAGTTAGCTGCTCTGAAGCCGCTGTCAAGACACCTGGATCTACATGTAACCCAGGAGATCGAGGCAGACGGCTTTGTGCCTAGATCCCCCTGCACTGTGGTTCTCAGGGATGTCACGGGGCTGAAGCAGCTTCCTGAATCGTGTTTACATGTCCATGTATACAATACCCTTGACCATGGTGATGAACCACCATTCAATCATCTCTTACACCCTTCTAATTAACAATTAGATTTCAAAATCATTGTATCGTTACATGATCATTTATTCCTCAAACCTTTGGGATGCCGAGCTAAAAGAAAATTAAATCTCAATGGATTCTTTTTTTTGAAGGACCAAGATGTTCTTTCACTCTTGGAATCCGGGTTAGAAGATAAATCCATCAAATCAATGGAAACAAATTAAGAAATGGACAGAGGGATACTTCATTCGTATATACACAGTTTACACTGTGGCAAAAATAGAGTTATATTTTTAAAAATTAGAATTTTTGGAAATTTTATAGATATTAATGACTGTGTTCTGCTTATACTCCCGTTGGTTTACCAAACCATACTCACTCTTTAATGGGTATTTCTAGCATTGAGGGCTAATAACAGCAGCTTTTTTAAATTCTTATTTTTCCCAGGTCAAAGACCAAGGGCAGAGGTCATCAAGAGGTCAAGTCTAATCTACCTACAGATGTGGCAGGCTTACCTATGGATGTTCAAGCCAGACATTGTCAGCAGAACCACATCTCTTCTCCCGTAGGTGAGTTTTTACTAGTAATCACAGAGACTTAAGGATATCAAAGGAAATTCTTTATTAAGAACAAAAGATATAGATTCCTACGTTGAGTTCATTACTTTGAATTTTTTAACCAAATCACATATATCAATTGTACCATGTTCAATTCTATGATCTTTAGAAGACGCAGCCTACAGCTGAAGAGAAATAGACACAACACCAATATCTTACCCTCTCTGAAGCCCAACTGAGAGCCCCTGGAGTCAGAAGTTTTTAAGACAAGAAAAAGTCATCCTTCATCTAAGGAGAGAAAGTAGAGGCTATTCAAAGATTCAACTCACATTGTTAACATGACTTCTTAGAATGTGATGGAGCAAGCATAATACCTTCCAAGTTTCATGATTTTTCTCCAGAATACTGAGATGGATGACCTTGAAGTCCAGCTTCCACCTAAATGTCGTTATTCAGTGATAAAATTAATTACCCTATAAAATAATTCCCATAAAATTGTTAAAAATATATCATAGTCTCTGACTAAAAGGAAACAAAGCATATTGAGCAGCTGAAAGCAGTGTAATAAATTCCATACAAGGATCTTATAGCAGCCTTATGTATAATAGTGAAACTGGATGTAAGCCTTTGCTATCAAAGAAGATATAAACAGATCATGGTATACCTATTCTTTGGAATACCTCCAAAACTTCTAAAAAGGTAAGTTAGAGTAATGTGCACTGATAAAGAGAGAGGTCTATGATATACGGTTTGGGAAACAGCAAATTGCAAAACGATGTAGTTATGTAATTTATGTTTTAAAAAAACTTTGTGTATTTATAAATTCATAAGAAATTTCCAGAAGAATAAGCTGCAACCTCTTAACAATACTTCCTTCTGAGTAGGAGAGTGAGTTTGCAGGGAAGAAGATGAAAGGGGAATGTTTCACTTTACTCTACATAGATCAGTGCAATTTGACTTTTTTACAGTGTGTATTTGTTTCATAATTAGAAAAATGAGTTATGTGAACATTTGGTGCAGGGTAACAGTATTATGTTCACCAGTCTCTGTACTCTATGTTACTGCACAGCATGGATTGTAGGAGAGAGCCCAGAGGAGCAATGAAGACAAAGAAAACATGACACCTGCAAAAAGTCAGTGGAGTATTTCTACATAACAAACCTTCCAGGTGAGTGACAGTCAGTATCTTCCACTGCTCCAGCTCTCGCCATGAACTTAGTACCTGCTCAGAGTAAGTCGGAGAACCATGCCCCGCTAGTGCAATCCCTGCCTGGAGACTGTTTGTGCAGGGTAACTGCCACCAAGCAGACAATGGACTCAGGATGGGGCGTGTGCCTTTGGAGAGACTGGCAGAGAGGCATAAAATGGAACACCAGCTAAGTGCGCACACCTGAGAGACGGAGATCCAGGTGGAGACACAAAATGTACCAAGAAACTGTGTGACATGAAGGAAGCTACTCCATATCTCTGAGCTTCAGTTTCCCCCCCTGTAAAATGGGGATCACAGGACTACTTCACAGAGCTGTTGGGGAAGATACATAAAAGTTCCTGTGACAGCCAGTGTCCACAATATTAACAAAGTCATATCCAACTTCAAAATAATCGATGAAAAGACTAATGGCAATGAGACCAAAGAAGGGATGCTCAACTTCATAAGCAGCCCCAGCAGCATGAGAATGAGAGAGGCTCCTAGTAAGCAGGGTTCTTCACAGCTCCACTGGAGACGATGAACACGGGCTACACCAGGATAAGTCACTGTTGTACAGTGACTCGTGTAGTGAGGGTGGGTCCCTAAAGACACTGTGAAATCCAGTTACACACAGTGGCTCCTAGGAAACAACTACAAAGCAATAAACTCAGCAGATAGGAATGAGAAGGGGGTGAGCATAGGAGGGTCAGAGCCACAAAATCTGACGGAAGACACTGAACCACGAGCGCTCAGCTCCTTCAGCAGCTGCTGTGGTTGCACCAAGAGATCAAATATCTGAGACAGCCATTGTGGGGACTGTTGGGAGCACAGTGGTCACTGAAGCCACACCCCAACAGCAGTTGCATCGGAGCACACAGAACCTGAGACTTTCCTCTCCATTAATCGTTGTTTTAAGATTATGAATGTTACAATGTCTGTTCCTCATGTTACAATGTCTGCTTCCAACCCTTGTGGATGAGTGTCATCAGAACCCCGTGAAGAGGTCACAGGCCAGAGTAGGATGGAACACTGGGAGCTGGGGGAGTGGCGCTGCACCTGAACAAACGGACTATCACCCGGGTCTATTGAACACGAGAGAAGAACTTGAGGATGTGGTCTAAGGAGAATTCCCTGTCTTGACACATTCAGAGACACTGCAGAGTTTCTCGTCTGTTCTTTACAAAAATGTTAAAGAATTTGAGTCATTAATTCATAAAGAGGCAAATTCTTCACATAGTGACAGGGTCCAGTTTCCATGACCAGCTTTTTCAGTTGTTTTGATAATATTCCACATTCAGGAATCAGAAATGTAGCCTATTGGGGTGTGTAATATAAACAAGGACTTTTTTTCATGTAGATCAACACCCAGGTTTTTAGGGAGGACATGAATCATGAAAGCTGCTAACCATTCCTTCATAGGTTTCAATAAGACTTTTAAGTTAATTTACCAATCTCAGGAAAAGATAACTTGGCAATTCAAGTTTTGTGTTTTTGCATTCAAGCGTACAGTACAGCCAAGAGAATGAGGACAAAAAAATTAACATAAGGTCTTGCTTGCATTTCATCTTTTGCAAATAATCAAGATAGTTTATGCTCTGTTCCTTTCACTACTCTAATCAATTTTTAAAGAATACGATACATTTGACTATCCCTGGGCATGTTTATCCTGGCACCTTGCAAGTATACAAAGCAGAGATGTTAAAGCTGACGGGTTTCAAATGCTGCCCAGGTGCTGTCTACCACGAATATGCCTCTCCCAAAGCCGGACCGGCGGTCTCTTCCTGAAGGATCAGAGTCATCACTCATGTCCCTGAGAGACTGGCCACTCAGGCCTGAGCTGAGATTAGGTGATCAATCTAAAGGGAAAATGATTTAGCTATTCTCATCTTAAGGATGCTATTTTGGAGGCCTCTGCACTGGAATGGGTTCGTTAAAATAGCCTACTAGATGCTTGCCTGGGAATTGTGTTGTTCCCCTCTGCTCTTAGCAGATCCTGGGGAAACCAATGATTAACCCCAAGGATGCCTCATCTTCCACATCTGTGAAAAAGGCAAGCAATATCCAATGTTACCACCCTGCAAACTCTTAAGTTGTGCTTGCAAGAGGGGCCACATGGGCAAATGTCTCCCAAAAGTTGATGAAATGATGGCACTTTGGCTGGAGAAGGCAGAGGGCAGCAGGCAAACTGGAGAGTTTCTGGGAGGTCAAGCCACTTCCCATAAGCACTTTAGAGAAGCACCTCGCCTTGGACTAGGTAGGAGGCTCTGGAAAGACCCACAGGCATGCAGGTGGGAGGAGGAATCAAGCAACGGAGGGAGATGGTGTGGAAGAGGCGCGAGTCCAGCTTCAATTTTGGACAAAAACAGTTGCACATTGCAGGCCCGTGGCTGCCCATGCAGCCACCACACCCTCCTAAGTCCCTGGTCCCTCTCATCCCGTCACATCCCTCTGGGACTCAGTCCAGTTGGAGCGGGTGCATGGCCAGAGTCCTGATTCAATGGGGGTTTGGCCCTTGGCCAAGCTCACATTGCCCTGTTCCTCCCCCCAGGGCTAGGCACGGCCCTGTGTCCAGAGCATCCTGGGAGTTCTAGTCCTGCAGCCCTACGGGCTGCCAGCTGGGAGCGGTTAAGTGAGAAAAGCTCCCAGCATGCACAGCTCATGGTCCCAACTTGTGCCTTGTCCCTCGGGCCCTGGGCCCCACGCCTCTGATTCTCCATCTAACCCTCTTCTCTATACCAAGCGAGTACCCTATGCCCTGCCCACCTCCCAGAGTATGTGCAGTGTGGTTGGGCTGCATCCCTTGTGGCCGGTACTCAGGTAGGGGTGGGGTTCACGAGCATGGCTATTGCTGAGGTTGCTTGCAGCCCTGGTGGAAGCTCCCTGGCCAGTATTTGAAATGTAAATTCAATATCTAAAATGGAAATACCAGGTGCCTGGGATCCTGGAATTTGCCTTTTCAAGGCCACCTGTCCTACCATACCCTTATCCCTCCAGGCTGCCATGATCCTCCCTCTGGACCCGTGGTCAGGGTCGCTGCAGAGATCCTCCCTTTGGACCCAATCTGCCTGAAGGGCCCATACCTTGGTCAGGAGTCTTAGAAGGACTGCCTTGAGCCATGTCATAAAAAGGAGAAAACATCACATTGGACAGCCTCAATTCCTGCATTATACAGACAGGAAACTCAGGTGCACTGGTAAGTGACCGCTAAGCCACTTCAGGGGACCACACACATGTCCCTTCTCCCATGCTGCACACAGGCTGGTTCACTGGATTTCCTTATCCCAGTGAGAACCTCTTGGCCTCGTTAACATAGGCAACAACACCGAAACTTCCGTTTGGTCCTTCCCACAATATTAGACAAGTTTGTGCAGCAAGGTAATATGCAATTTCTGCTCTACTATAGGGCTGGCTCCTTGGGAACTGGTTTTAATATCCCTGTTTAAATATACCCTCAGAATCACAAAATAATTTGTTGCTGTAGGGTGTTATGGTGATAATTCTCTGAAGTCGTTTTTCCATTTAGCTTTTCTGATAGACTCAAAATACTACAGCACCACACGCTTCTGAGACTGGTGGATGCACAGCTCCACTTCTTTGCAGGGAGGAGGCACAACAGCAGAATATCTGTGGCCTGACTTTCTGGAGCATCGGTATTACTACAAGATTTGGGAGAAGAAAAGTTAGGTCATTTCCAAGGTAAGGAATGAAAGACTTAACACTAAGATGAGGTGGGAAAGTCATATACCATTAATAATTGTCAGTAATCTGTGCCTGAAATGTCAGATTTTCTCTGAGAAAGATCTCTGAGACCCTATTTCCCATTGTTTTAAATAGGAAAAATTAGAAAGCATAGCAAAGCTATCAAAAAACCCTACCAATTTCCTAAGTAACACTATGGCACCTAGACATAAGTTACGAACATCATGTGCTCCTCATTTTGTTCCTCATTCAACCCAGTCCCACAGGTCTTCAGTGCATGCTGTGAACACGGCACTGTGTAGGTGTCGAGGCCTTGGTGAGAATCTTGGTGGGGGTTGAACTTGTTAGAGAAAAATGGCATCATAAAAACTCAAATCCATGCCACTTACAAAACTGAGGCAAAAACAGAAAGACCCAGGAGCCACGCAAGGATGAGGGCATTACTAGATACTTGGGAGTATTAAAATCCATCTAATGGTGTCATGAGTGAATGTGTTCCACTTTAAAACAAAACACTGCTGTTACTCTGAGATATTGAGTTAGGATCTTTGTGCATATATGCAGGATTTAAAATGTTTATTGATGTATAACATGCGTACAGAAATATATGGAGAAGTCATCCACGTAAATCTCAAAGAATTATTACCAAATGAAAACAATTCTGTGACCAAGAACTAGCACCAGCTTTACTCAGGCCCCGACAATCCCTTTCTCCCTGTTTCCTCCCCAAAGGTAACTGATATCTTACCAACGAACACTGTATATCGAGTTTGTCTTCTTATACAAGTGTTTTTTTACAGAACAATTTAAACAATATACAAAATAAGCAAAATAGCATAGTAGGCCCGTCACCCAGCTTCAACAACTACTAATCGTCTGCTATTTTTGTTTCATCCACACTCCATCCCATTCCCACCTCACTTTATTATTCTTTTAAGCCTTTGTGCGTGTGTGGTGAGTAAGATGTATGCACACTGAAAGGCACAAATCTCAACAAATCTCACAAATCTCAGTTTTGGCAAATAAACATGCCCATATATCTTTCATCCCTTTAAGAATAGGATAGTTCAATCACCCCCAGAAAACTCATTCCTGTTCCTTCCTAGGCAATTTTTTCCTTCCTTCGATGCAACCCCTGTTCTGGTTTTTTCAGCATAGGTTCATCTTGGCTGAAATCATCCCATGTGTGTTGTTTTCTGTCCAGCTTGCCCCCATCAGGACGAGGTTGATGAGTCTCTCTCAGCATGTGTGTTTCAGCGTTTGCTCCTTGGCACGGCTGAGGACGTTCTGCTCTGTGGATGCCCCAAAGTGAGCTCATCTTCCTCCTGGGGACGTGCAGGTCATCTCTTGTGAACAGTCTTGTACAAACGTTTTTTGGTATGCTGTTTAATTCCTTTATTAGCATTTAAGTGACACACCTTTGCATTTTTACTGGTTGGTCCAGATTACAATATGCAGCTTTAAGATATCACAGCCTACCTAGACTTAACAGTTCACCAGTTTAATCAATGTAAAATATGGAAGACTTGCTACAGAACAGTTCCATCTACCTCTGTCTGTCCTTTGTGCTATTGTTGTCATAAATTTTACATCTACCCATGTTATAAATCCCACAATACAGTGTTATAATTTTTGCTTTAAATAATCATAGGTATTTTAATGAAATAAGAGAAATAAGTTAAGTGTTTGGAAGGAAATGCTTTGAGACTCTGCAATTGTACTGTTTCTTCTTTAAGTTTCCCCCACAGTTTTTGCATTCACCAGTCAATCTTTCCAACGGTAATTATTACTGTAGCGTTCTAGTGGTGATTTTCAATTTCATGCTATCTAGCGCATTTATTATTTGGAATTCTGTGAGGAAGATTCCCCACCCTCCCTCTCCCTTCGTTCTTCCTTTCTTTCTCTTTTTCTCTCATTCTTCTTTTTCCCTTTTTTTCTTTCTTCCTTCCCCTCCTTTCTTATTTAATCTTTTTTATATCAGTATAGCCTCGTGGATATTTATTTTATTCACTGTGTAATAATCCAATGCTACCATTATTTATTTTGTTGCTCACAGTTTTCCAGCTTAAGTCATTGGGAAGTCTTTCAGATTGATTCATTTTGACAAGTCCCATCATTTTCTGTTTTTTTTTTTAAAGCAATTTCCTACTTTCTGGCACTACAAGATGATCCAGGCTCATTTTGTATTTTCTTTCTCCAGCACTAGAATTAACCATTTCTCCAAGAAAACCTGGTTCCTTTTATTGGAGAATGATATTTAGAAAACAAGTTCTGGAAGCTTGGTGTGCTCATTAATATTAGAGTGTCACTGCTTCTAGTCCCTCTCAGCAGAGCTTGTAAATGTATGTATGAATATAAACTCAAGTATATGCATCTGTCTATCGATCTATCAATCTATCTATCAATTTTGATAGATTTATTAAAAGAGACATGGATTCATACTGATACTTCCAACTCCAATCCAGCACCACAGGGTTTATTCTAGCATTCTCCTTTTGTTTATTTGTAACTTCTTTCACCAACAGTGAGAAACTTAACTCCAGTTAGCTACAACATGTTTACTGTGTCAACAAGTTTCAGAATTGCTAATCCATACCCTTATGAAAAACAAATTTAGCACCTAGAGTACAGTGTTGGTGTCCAGTACTTTAGTTTTACAGTATCCCGTCAAAACACTGTCTTCCAAAGTAACTTAGGTCAGGACCTTTCATCCCCACTCCTTCTGTATGGTTATGTCACATGCTTGTAATACAGTGAGATTCATTTGTCACTGCATTCTATCTGGGTTCCCCAGCATCTTGATTGATTTTTAAAATTTGCAAAGTAAAATTCACTCTTTGCTGTGTATAGTTCTATGGGTTTTGACTTTATGGTCATGCATCCATGTCCACAGTACCATACAGAGCTGTGTTTTTCACCCCCAAAGTTCTCTCATGCTATCCCTTTGTTTTCAACCCCTTCCCCTACTCCATCCTTTGACAACCACTGATCATTTTCCATCCCTGTAATTCTGCCTTTTCTAGAAAGTCATATAAATGGAATCATATTCTATACAGCCTTTTGAATCTGGCTTCCTTCACTTAGAGAAATGCAACCAAGATTCATCCAAGTTCTTGTGTGAATCAAGAGTTTATCCTGGGGCCGGCCAGTGGCTTAGCGGTTGAGTGCGTGTTCTCCCCTACTGGCGGCCCAGGTTCGGATCCATGGCGCACACTGACACATCTCTTCTCAGACCATGCTGAGGTCGTGTTCCACATACATCAACTAGAAGGGTGTGCAAATATGACATACAACTATCTACTGGGGCTTTGGGGGGAAAAAGGAGGAGGATTGGCAATGGATGTTAGCTCAGTGTTTATGTTCCTCACACAAAAAAAAGAGTTTATCCTTTTTATTGCCAAGTAATATTATAATGTACCAATGCAACACAGTTTCTTTCTCCATTCACCTGATGAAGGGCATTTACTTTATTTCCAGCTTTTGGCAATTATGAATAAAATGGCTATAAAAATTCCCACAAAGATTTTTGTTTAAACATTAGCTTTCAATTTTCTTCAGTAAATACCTAGGAGTGGGATATCTGAGTCATATAATAAGTGTATGTTTAGCTTTATAGGAACCTGCTCAACCAGTTCTAATTGCTCCTAGTCCTCACCAGCACGTGGTATTTGCAATTTTATTTTTTATTTCAGCCACTTAATAGGCGTGCAGTATCTCATTGTGGCTTCTACTTCCTTTTTGAAAGTGAGTTCTGCTAAATATAGAATTTTGTGTTGACTTTTGTGTTTACTTTCTGCACTTGAATGATGTCATTTTCTTGTCTAGTTCTCTCTTTTGTTTTTGATAGTATATCATCCATCATTCACATTATTTCTCCCTGTACGTAATGTCTTCAAATGTATGTGTGTAGTTCCCTGACTGCTTTCAAGATTTTCTTTTTATCGTTGGATTTTAGTAGCTTGACTATCGTGCACCTAAGTATGATTTTCTTTTATATTTTATTTTATGGGTTTGCGGACTTTCTGGGATCTGAAATTTTAGATTTTCTACCAAGTTTTGGAAGTTTTATGCTATTACTTATTGATTTGCCTTTCTGCCTCATTTAATTTTTCTGTCTCTCTCCTCTCTGCTTGGGACTTAATCATCTCACAGGTCATAAGGATCTCTTCATTTTTCTTCAAAATTTCTGCATTCATTTCTTCAGACTAGATAATTTCTATTGCTGTATCTTCATGTTTTTTCTACTATTTCTAATCTACCTGTAAACTCAAAAGTATTTTTTTTATTTCATCTTCCTATTTGGTTCTTTTGTGTAATTTCCACTTCTCTGCTGATTTCCCACATCTGTTCATTCATTATGGGAATATTTTTCTTTACCACCATGATCATCTTTATAATAACTGCTTTCGTATTCTTGACTGCTAATTGCAACACATTGGGGAGAGTTTCTACTGCCTGCTTTGGATCACATATGGATTACATTTTCCTATTTCTTCAAATCCCATGCTTCTTTTAAATTGTGTACTGGAAATCATGAAAGATAGGTATAGAGGCTCCGGATTCTATTGTATTTCTTGGAAGAGTTTTGTTATTTTTCTAGCAGGGAATCAACTTGGCTAGACTGAAATTCCAATCCTATCTCCTTTACAGTGGGCATAGCTGAAATCCTAGTTCAGTTCTTTCATCTTCCAACTGCTGTTTTTACACTAGGCCTTCTGGGGCCTACCTTGCATGTGAGTTGTTCAAAGATCTGCCAATTTGGAGTGTGTGGGGGAGAAACTTACATATATATTTTGCGATTTTCCTCTTTGTGGCTCCCTTCCTTCCAGAATTTCTCCCCTAACTTTCCAGCTACTCTTCCAGCCCAAAAATACATCCTCTAACATTACAAGTAAGACTGTAGTTTTTCCCTTTCTAGGCCATGTACTGATTTTGGAATGCTTTGAGGCAAAAGACTCAAGCTTGCAAATATCTCCTGGTGCAAGTCCCATCATTTAAGAGAAGATTCCCTCTCAGTTCTGCTTGCTTTTGGAAGTGATTTATACATACACACAAATACACATTTATTATATGTCTATTACATATAGCCACACGAGTCTGTATAAATATATATAATATTTTGTGCAGATTTTATCATTGTTATCTGTGAGAGTGTTAGTTCAACAGGCTACTCCACCATTACTGGAAACCAGACCTCGGTTTTTTTTCTTTCTTGGATTTTATATAAATGGAATTATAAAATATATAACCTTTTGAATATAATTTCTTTTATGCAGCATTATGGTTGTGATATTCATCCATGCTATTACATGTAGCTAGTGTTTGTTCATTTGTTGAAAATAATTAATTTTTTAATGGTCATAAAATATGCATAACATAAAATTTTAACCATTTTTAAGTGTACAGTACAGTGACATTCAATACATTCACATAATTGTGTAGCAATAACCTTCAACCATCTACAGAACTATTTTCACCTTGCACTGAAACATTGTGCCCATTAAGCAACAAATCCCTGTTATCCCTCCCTCTTGCCCCTGGGAACCACCATTCTCCTTTCTATTCCTATAAATTTGACTACTCTAAGTACCTTATATGAGTGAAATCATACAGTATTTTTCCTTTTGTGACTGGCTTTATTTCACTTAGCATAAATTCCTCAAGGTTCATCCATGTCATAGCATGTGTTAGAATTCCTTCCTTTTTAAGGGTGAAGAGTATTCTACTATGTGTATACACCACATTTTTTTGTCAGTTCGTCCATTGATGGACACCTGGCTTGATTCCAGCTTCTGGCTATTTTGAATAATGCTGTTAAGAACACTGGTGTACATATATGTCTTTATACCTCTGCGTTCAGTTCTTTTGCGTGTATACCCATAAATAGTGTTCTCAGATTCACTTTTTCACATGTAAGAGGGTTCCCCACACCTCCAACAAGCAATTCTTGGAATGCCAGCTGGTCGCCAGATAATTCAACTCAATTTGATGCTGACAACCCAGAGACACATCAGATTCCACAGGTTGATGGCTCCGTCCTATAAGTCTGCACACCCACCCAACCTCACCTCAACTTCAGATGCCAGTTACAAGCCCAGGCTGTTACCGATACTTCTGACTTGTTGGCTAAAAACCAGAGGTTCCCACAACCTTCTCCTTGGGTTTGATTAATTTGCTAGAGTGGCTCACAAAACTCAGAGAAACATTTACTAGATCACAAGTTTATTAAAAAAGGATATAATTCAAGAACAGCCTGTTGGAAGTGGTGCATAGGGAAAGGTATAGAGATGGTACACAGAGCTTTCATGCCATCTCCAGGTGCACCACTCTCCAAGCAGTCTTTGTCATTGCCAACCTGGAAGCTCTCTGAACCGCCTTCTCTTGGGATTTTTATAGAGGCTCTCTCACAGGCATGATCAATTATGAACTTAGTTTCCAGCCCCTCTTCTCTCTCTGGAGGATAAGGCATAGGGCTAAAAATTCCAAGCTTCTAATCAGGGCTTGGTCTTTCTGGTGACCAGCCCCCATTCAGGAGACATCTAGAAGCCCAGCCAGAGGCATCTATTTGCCTCAATAGAACAAAAGATTCTCCTAGTGTTCTTATCACTGGGGAAATTACAAAGGTTTTAGGAGCTCTGTGCCAAGAACTGGACACAGAGGCTGATAAATATATTTTTTATAAGTTCAGAACCCATAAGTAGAATTTCTAGATCATGTAGTAATTCTATTTTTAATTTTTGAAGGAACTGCCATACTGTTTTCCACAGTTTTATATTCTCACACTCAGAGCACAAGGGTTCCAATTTCTCAACATCCTTGCCAACACTTGTTATGTTCTGATTTTGTGATAGTAACTATCCTAATGGGTGTGAAAAGGTATCTCATTGTGGTTTTATTTCACATTTTCCTGATACTTAGTGATGTTGAGCATCTTTTCATGTGTTTCCTGTTCATTTTATATTCTTTGGAGAAATGTCTATTCAAGTATTTTGTGCATTTTTAAATTGAGTTGTTTTTTTATTGTTGAGTTGTAGAAGTTCTTTATTTATTCTAGATTTAATCCCTTATCAGATTTGTGATTTGCAAATATTTTCAACCATTCCATGGTTTGCCTTTTTACTCTGTTGATAGTATCTTGTGATACAGAAAACTTTTTCATTTTGATGAAGTCCAATTTTTTATTTTTTTGTTATTTATGTCTTTGGTGTCATATTAAAGAAATCATTGTTACAATCGCATTTGGACCCAATGACACACAGATTTTACCATGTGTTTTCTTCTAAGGATTTTATAGCTTCAACTTTAACATTTATATCTTAGATCCATTTTGAGTTAATTTTTGTATATAGTGTAAAGTAAGGGTCCAACCTCATTCTTTTGCACGTGGGTATCCAGTTTTCCCAACAACATTTGTTGAAAAACTGATCTTTTCTCCTTCAAATGGTCATTGTACTTTTGTCAAAAATCATTGGACCATATACGCAAAGTTTTATTTCTGGGTTCTCTGTGCTATTTCATTAGTATAGTGTGTGTATTTATGCCAATACCACATTGTTTTGATTACTTTATAGTAAGTTTTGAAATCAGGAAGTGTGAGTTCTCTAACTTTGTTCTTCTTTTTCTAGATTGTTTTGGCTATTCAGTGTCCCTTGAGAGTCCATATGAATTTTAGGATAGATTTTTCTAATTTTGCAAAACCATCACTGGAATTTTTACCGCTTTGAGTAAGTTGATTCTTAAGTATTTTACTCTTTTTGATGCTATTGTCAATAAAAATGTAAAGTTTTTAAATTTCTTTTTCAGATTACTTATTATTAATGCATAGAAGAACAACTAGTTTTTGCATGTTGATTTTGTGTCCCACTACTCTGCAGAATTTTCTAGTTCTAACAAATTTTTGGTGGAATTTTTAGGGGTTTTAACATATAAGATACTATTTGTAAACAAATATAATATTACTTCTTACTTTCCAATTTGGATGTTATTTCTTTCTTTTTCTTGTTTACTTGCCTTGGCTAGAACTTCTAATACCATGTTGAATAGAAGTGGTGAAAATGGGCCTTCTTGCCTTGTTCCTGATCTTAGAGACAAAGCTTTCATTCCTTCACCTTTGAATATGATGTTCTCTGTGCATTTCTATATATGGCTTTTATTATGTTGAAGTAGTTTCCTTTTACTCTGAGGGGTTTTTTAGTGTTTTTAGCATGAAAGCATGTTTAGTTTTGTCAAACGCCTTTTCTGCATCCATTGAATGATCACTTGTTTTTTTCCTTCATTCTGTTAATGTGGTTAATTACATTGATTCATTTTCATATATTGAAACGTCCTTGTATTCCAGGAATAAATCCCACTTAAAAATGCTGTATAATCCTTTTAATATGCTGATTAATTTAGTTTATTACTATTTTATGGAGGAATTTTATATCAATATTCATCAAAGATATTGACCTATAGTTTTCTTTTCTCTGAGTGTCTTTGGCTTTTATATCAGGGTAGTGCTAATCCCATAGGATGACTTTAGAGGTATTCTCTCCTCTACAACTTTTTGAAAGAGTTTGAAAAGAATTGGTGTTATTTAATTAAAAAAAAAAGTCTTTGGCCCAGGAATAAATTCAGCATAAAATAAATACAAATAAACATTTTTTAAAAATATGAAAAAATTTTCTTACTAAAAAAAATTAAAAATTAAGCAAGTACATCACTTATCACTTTATTTCTAAAAAGTTTTTAACCTACTAGTAAGCATGAACAAATTGTTAGAATTAAAATGACTGAAGTGTTAATTTTCTTCATTGCAAATTTTCTGACAGAAGTATATGACGCCATCATGTATGACATCTTTTATGAAAAAATGATCATTTTTTATAGTATTTGAGAATATTATGAATTTTCCCAGTGGCCTTTGACAAAACACTGATATGAAAGGTTATCTTTTCAAGATGTATGGCTCATCATCATCCTTACCAAATTAACAAACTCACGTGCTAATTAATCAATTCCATTTCGTATGATTCAGGTTCTCCACCATCAACTTCCCTAAGCATCAGGAAATTATACAACTTCTGCAAGATTAACAATTTTACCTTATATTGTATTCATCTCATGTGGTTCAAAACATCCAAAAATCATTGATAAACTGACCCTGCCCAGACTAAAGCATTGTGAATTATAAAAGATGGTCTCTGTTAAGTGAGGAGGGATTTCAGGTTGAACTTAATTTTATAAGTGGTCAATTTATTACAGTGTATTGTTCTGTTATGTATTTCACTTCTTTCTAAAAAAAAATGATAGTTGAGGGCACTTAGAGAAAAATTTGTGAAAATAAGGAACTGTTACACACTGTAAGCTTCAAATGTTTTCAAGCATAAGATACAATAAGAACTAAAACTACAAAATGGCAGAGGAAATAGAGATAAGAGGATGAAATTGCAAAACTGAATCTATAATAATATCTCAATGGCTAACGTTGTGGTTCCAAGAATGTGGTGAAGTCAAAGAATTCGTAAAGATGATAATAAACACACGACAAAGAAAAAAGATTGAAATTTTCATAGAGAGAATTTTTACAGTGATATGACAGATAGAGAACAGGGAAGAGAAGTTGGAGTGAGAGACTATCTGCTTCTTAAATTATTTACACTGTTGAGAACAAAACTCCCCTTTTCTGAAATCTTTATTCCCCTCAATTACCCTATCTTTACCTGAAAAATCTGAGGACTGAATCGATGTCAAATTCCTCCTTTTCCAACCTTGTGGAAGAGAACAATTAAGTTCATCTGAAACCTCAACTGCCCAGCCTGTGAAATAAGGCCGGCCATCCATTCTCACAGAGGAGCCAACTGGAGGTAGGATTTTTGGTTCTGAATTCAGCTAAACATCTTCAAAGAATTGTATCTGGCCTTCCTTATCCAGGGCTATCAGTGAAGTGCTGGCTGGCTTTCAGAGAAGAGCAATTCACAGTCAGCAGAGATATTTTCTGTTGAGCTCTCTAGAGAAGGCTGTAGGGCTTGTCAGTAAGAGTTGATTTCTATGCAGGTTATATTTTTTTATTTTATTCAGAGATTTATAAAGAAATTTACATGGTAAGTATTATTATCAACAAAATACGTTGTCTATTCTCTGGTCATTTAAACAAAATATTCCTCTCAGGGTCTACCCATGGACAAAGCCCAGATTTAATCTCCAAGACTCAGCCAGGCACTCTGGGGTCCATGAGAAGCCCTCAAGTTTGCAGCCTGTTCCCTTGTGTGCTGTCCTGGTGTTCAATCTTCCATCTCTTCCGGGAAAAACTAGACAGATGTTTATCAAATCATCAAGGGACTTGACATTCGAGAAATGTACTTTTCATTATCTTTAGACTTCTACACTTTTCAAAAAGACTCACAGCATTTCCAGTAATTGTGCAGGAGTTTACCCAACACTAAGGTTCTCACTATTAAAAGTTAAAACAAATAAATTTTAAAAAGGAAAAAGTGATCTTTGCAATTTTGCACAGAATCTATATAATGGGTGCATCCTTATAAATGGAGGTGATGGTGCTTAGGGCAAACTACCCCAGGAGGCACCACTCTGGTATACAGTTTATTTCGAGCTGAAGACAATAAGGACTCAGAGAACTCAGGAAGAATATTTGAGTTTCCCCTCCAAAACTGCCTAAAGAATTTAAAACAAAAGATCTGTTTCGGGAAGGAGTTATTATCATGATGGCTGTAAAGATAATGTAGGATAGAGGTTACAACAGGAAAGGCACCAAGCCCCTTTTATCAAAAACTCTATCTCTCCCTGACCACATTATCTATGGATGACTCTGAGAAGAGTTGTCAGGCAAACATTTGCATTTCTATCTCCATGTGAGTTGTCTTCTTGCCCTCTGAGGTCCCAGACAACTACCCATCCCCAAAACCTTCCTCGTCTTTAGCTACAATACTTAAGGGGGCAGCTTAGACAGAGGGACGAGTTGCTCATTTCTGAGTTTCTCCCATGTATACATGTTATTAAACTTGGTTTTATTTTCTCCTGCTAACCTGTCTTGTTAATTATTTGGCCAGTCATAAGAACCTTAAGAAAAGGACAGAGGCAGATTCTCTCTCTCCCCCAAACAGTTTTTGTGCCCAAGGTGGGGCTACACTGGCTGGCAAGTTCCGTTCTCTGGCTGGAAGAACTGCCTTCTCCCTGGTTTACTGCAGATGATGAGATACGGGAATGCCTGATGAAAGCCAGCAAAATGTAAGACTTCTTACCACGTCAGCCTCCCAGAATCTCTACCTGTGGAGTCCGGTGGAAGGAAGTGGTGAGAATTTTTTTCTCTTTCTAGATTTAGATTGGCAGGAGAAAATATTTGGGAAACTAGTTTCTTGTGCTTTTAGTGACGCTGGTAAATTTAGTAGAGTACACTTGGTTTTGATCTTGATCCCTTTTCCTCCCAGAGATAGTCTCTGTTTTTCTCTTTTGTCTTTGTCTTTTGTATCGTGTGTCATAAGAAGGAAATACCATAAGGTAGGACGCAGGCATAGGCCCTATAAGCCTACTGTCCAGGCCGGCCCCACAGACTGGTGAGTTTGTGGGTCTCACCAGACTGGCGTCTATTAAGACAAACTTTGCTGTTGGTTAATATGCACATGAAGTGAAGGCCATTGCCAAGGGCATCTTGGAAACCAAAAAGGCCGCAAATTTGGTGGGCACGGGTCGAGCAGTTAAGAGCCATTAGGGCGCTCGCCACTTTCAGGAGACTCCTGTGACAGGATAATTTTGGTCACGGAATGGGGTAGATGACACAGGTCCCCTGCCAACTGCAAGAAAATGTCCATGCAGCGACGAAGTACTCTGTAAAACACAGAGTCCCCAAGCCCGTGGCACCTCCCCCCTTAGGTATTATTCTGGCTTCAAGAGAACTAAGGCGTAGCTAAAGCTGTCATTGTGCACATAAGAAAAAAACCGGATGAGGGTTTTCCTTCTGTCTTGTTCTGTGTCCTGAGACAACTTGGATTTGTCCCAAGTGAGAAGATTCTCCTTGGTCTCCACCATACAGAATGTGCATTTAACGGGGTGACCCTTGGTGGCCAGTCGAGTAGACTGGGGTTCTGAACTGTCTCTTTGTCCGGCTGTGCCAAGCTCTCAGGGGAGTTTGTCATAAAGGGCCCAGTCCATAATGGCTTTTGTCGTCTTAACCTTCGTTGCTTGTTAGAGCTGGAAAAATACCACTCCAGTATTGCCTGCCCGGTGTCACAGATTAGCGGGTCTGTGACTGGAGGCATCCCACACTATTGTGGGAGACCGGAGACACCGTTTACACTACACCATCCTTACCGCCTGTGCAATGAAGGTCTTACTTTCTCTGAATAAATTTGGGAGTGAATTCTGTGGACAATGGGGGCTACATCATCTGCGCCCTCACCAGGGATGCCTCTTGCGTCCATGGTAAAGATTTATTCTAAGTAGGAAAGTTACCTCCGGGTCTTTCCTTAAAAAGTCTTATTGGATCGAGTCACTATTGGAATAAATATACAAATGAAGATCCTACTCGTCAATGGCCAGACAACAGATTCTTTGAATTGGGAAAACTTCTAATTTGGGGGAAAAAAATGTTTTGAGAGCTCTCACACAACTGTTTAATTGGTACCTAAAAAAGGGCCAGGAAAAGGAAGGGAAAAATTTAAATAGCCTTAAGACCTTGACTCAGGTTACAATTGAATTGAGAACATGTAAAAGTGTAAGTGTTGATAATATTATAAAGGTTGGAATGTTTGAGCTAATTTTATACAAAGAGGTTACATCAACTTTGCCTAAGTATATTTTAAAATGTCTGACTGGGGATTCTTCCCTTGTCCAAAATCAGAAGACCAAGACCTATTGATAAAAATCTTAATGATAACGATGTTTAAAACTATGAGGTGATGAAGTTTACATGAACATTTGTACAAAAAGCTGATGTTATTTTTATTACAGAACTGGTTAACAAAAATGGTAATTTAAATGATGGCTAATTTTATTTAATGTCTTATGAAGTCTTATAGACAATCTAAGTAATTATTGGGAACAAGTAAATAAACAGCTGTGAAAAAGATGAATGTTGGGTGAACTTTAAACAATAATTATGTGTTATGGTGGTTACAGCTTCCAAACTCTTTTTGGTGACATAAAACTTTAGAGTTTTCTAAATTTTGTGATAAAAATTCACTGAGTATCATCATTTCCAAATAAGATAAGATATTAGACATTGATTGTTAAACTTAAGTTTGTCTACTTTTGGCTATTCCTTACAGGAAAACTTAAAGGTGTTTTGGGTCTATTGGTAAACATGTATTTTATTAAAAGATTGTACTATAAAGTAACATATTTCTAGAAGTTATGAAGTGTTTATAAATTTTCCAAGCCACAAGATCCTAATATAAAAGAAAGTTTATAAATGTTTACTTAGTTTTTACTTACAAATTGGAGTTTCTAAGAGTTAAAATTTCTAATTAGTATATGTGAATGAAGCTATTAAATATTAATAAAATTATGTCTGTGTACAAGGAAAGTAAGATGTATAAAGAAGGAACAAAGACTGGAGATATTTTATTTGATTGATTAAGAAAGATTAATTTGTCTTCAAGTACTAAGAGGGAAAAGAAAGACATGTGACAAATTCTGAATGTAAAAAGAAATTTATAGGTTTGTGGAAGAGGAATTCTGGAAAAGGAGTTTTTGTATGGTCAAGTGGGCTAAGATTGAAATGAATTTAATTAAGTAAGTGAGTTTTAATATCAGAAGGAAGCTGGTACAAAATTATAATTTGGTTTTCTTTCTCTTAAAAGGATAATTTTCTTGAACTTGATAAAGAGGTTATAAAAGATTTTTCTTTACCTTTGGGTAAGTCTACCTAAAAAACAGAAAAAAAAAACTGTTAAAATAATTTCCTGTGTCAAAAGACTGAGGTATCTCTATTAAGGTTTTTGGACTGTCAATGCTCTCTTTGCTTTAAGGTTTTCTATTTTTGACAAGCTCCCAAAAATTCATATCGTAAATAAAGTCTTCTTTTTTACTTTTTTTCTTTGATAATTTTCAAAGGGCCCTGGAACTTCTCAAAGAAGTTTATTCTCTTCCTACAAGCGGAAAGATACTAAATTTATTAGGTTTATTCAGTATGTTAAATTACATGGAAAGCATTGTCAGACAAGTGATGATAAGTCTGCTTAAGTGCTATTATGTGGGCAAATGTTATTGACATAGGTGTTTTAAAATTGTTTAACATTACAGAAATTCTGATCTGTCCTGATTATCAGTCATAATTCTGGTTATTAGTATTTTAAAGTGTTGTATGTCACAAAATTAACCAAATTTCTCTGTCAATTGCCATTTTGAGGTCTTGTTATTTACAGACTTATTTCTTTGCTCTAATGCTTTTGCAAAATGTTTCAACTTCAGAAAAATTCATGGAAAGTACTCTGACATTTACACTGGAGTACAGGGTTCTGACAAACTTTCTGATCATAAAACTGAACTTAGTAAGAAATTACAGAAATCTGATGGAAAGACTGATAACTTCATGAAGCTGCTAACAAAAAGATTGGTTTCCAGAATGGATAACAGAGGACTGAATGAATTGATAAGGACAATTATAATTTTTATTATTTTTTATGTGAAGTATTGATGAATTTTTAGTGTTTTCTTTTTTTAGATTTAAGGAAAACTATTTCTCTTTTCTCCTGAGCTAGCTATAACTTATAACAATTTTGTAAATGATATTTTTGTAAGTAAAATTGAAATATTTATCTTTCTCTCTCTATCTGATCCCTGGAATTTGGAAATCTTAGTGAGTATTGTTGTTTTCATGGCAATATAGTTATTTGCATAAGTTCAATAAGAATCTGTTCTCCTGATAACAGGACACAACTGGAAACGCTGGTTATATTACCAAGGCTGTGACCAGAACATCATATTTGCGATATAACCATACAGCTTTTGAGGAAAGAAGATTGGACTTCATGGAATAAAGCCACGTGGAAATATTGGCCTGGCACCTTATGTTCCAAGCAGCAATTACCAGGATAATTAAAGAATGTCACATATCTGGCAAGCACAAAGAACCTGGAAATATTTTTGGGGAACCTCGGAAGAGAGGAATTCACCCAAATCTGTAGGTATTACAGGCAAAGTCTGATAACAAAATCCTTGGCTTGGCTTTCGTGGCCTGGAGAGGCCTTTAAAGTTCAATCTGAGATTCCTTATAAAAAGTTCCAGCAAAGCAGATTTAAAAGAGCCTATGTGATCAATTGCTATTCTTGCTGTACTTATGTAAATAATTGGGCCAACTCTATTGGAACTAGACTTATTTTGCAAACTATTTAGTTTTAATTTGTCTATCTTTGATAAAAATGAGGGTGATTTTAGAAAGAAAAATTATATTTCAGTAAAAACTATAGTGTACATTTGTGGATATTAAATCCTAGTTTTTTTAATTGTCTTTTAAGGTTTTTGTTTTATATTGTTGACTTGACTGGATCCTGATATCTTCTAGTCTCCTAAAATATCTGGCTACAGATGTCCAAAATAACGTTTTTGATTTTTTTCCATCATTTTCATTTGAAATCACTGAAAACTGAACCTGCCCTTTTTCCTGAAGCCTTACAAACTGAAGCTGATGGACTTGATATAAATTTAAGAGATTACCTGATGACATCATCAGAGACATTTTAAACTGCAAATGCTACTTTGACGCTGACATCTAAAAATCTTATCTGGCTGTCCTCTAAACTCAGAAACTGCTTTACAACTTGCTCCAAGCATTAACCTTGTTTTTCTTTTGTTTACGTAGAAATGTTTCCACTAAATACTTGATTGCTTGCTTCCACAATATAGGTGTAACCTTGAGAGCCCACGTGCATCACCACCTTCTAAAATGTACTTAATTGAACTGATCTATTATCAGGACTAAGAAATGTGCTCAGTGAGATGAAACAATCTACCAACTCAGCTTCTGGACTATGAAACTTCTTTAATTTTCAAAAGGACTGTGAAACTTCTAGGGAAGTTTCAGAGGAGGGAACTGATGGTGCTCAGAGCAAGTTACCCCAGGAGGCACCACTCTGGTATGCAGATTATTTTGAGCTGAAGACAATAAGGACTCAGAGAACTCAGGAAGAATATTTGAGTTTCCCCTCCCAAACTGCCTAAAGAATTTAAAACAAAAGATGTGTTTCAGGAAGGAGTTATTATCATGATAGCTGTAAAGATAATGTAGGATAGAGGTTATAACAGGAAAGACACCAAGCCCCTTTTATCAAAAACTCTATCTCTCTCTGACCACATTATCTATAGATGACCATGAGAAGAGTTGTCAGGCAAACATTTGCGTTTCTATCTCCATGTGAGTTGTATTTTTGCCCTCTGAGGTCCCAGACCACTACCCACCCCCAACACCTTCCTCGCCTTTAACTGCAATACTTAAGCGGACAGCTTAGACAGAGGGACGAGTTGCTCATTTCTGAGTTTCTCCCATGTATATATGTTATTAAACTTGTTATTATTTTCTCCTGCTAACCTGGCTTGTTAATTATTTGGCCAACCATAAGAACCTTAAGGGAAAGGGCAGAGGGAGATTCTCCCTCTTCCCCCAACAACAAGATTATCTGATTCCCAGAAAAAGAAATCATTACTATAATATTAAGGCTACAACTGTCAAAAAGGAAGCCAAGATGCACTCAAGTCAAGCTTTTGCTCAAAAGTTAATTGTCTCCTCTTTGAAACTTTATCATGTTTATTATGCAAGCATAATATAGAGCCTAGAATATAGAAAGTGCTTATTGGTAAGTTGACATTATGATCATTTATTTTGTAAATGTTAGTATGAGAGATGTAATTCATTTTCTAGTATATTCAGATTTTCAATTTCTGCTAAACCTAAAGCCACATTACTGGCAAGTTGGGATACCTTTAGACATCTGAAAAATATGAATCCTAAACAGAAGCATAGAAATTCTCTATTCATCAAGTTCTAAATTCTAAAACATTCTAAGGTTTTGGAACAAATCAACGGCCTTCCAAATTTACAGTAAGGCTGCATGTGCCACACAGGATCCTACAGGAAGAGAAATCCAGATTTTAAATAGAGGAGATTATGTATAAAAATAAAGTACGTTTTCAAGTCTGAAATGGGATTTCAAGAAAGAAGAAACTCTCAGAACATGTGGTAAATGGTAAATAACTTACCAAGTGCTCTCTAAAGGAGAACATATTGTGGACAAAAGAGCTTCACACCAGAGAGCTAAAATGGCATCTCTGGAATCCTTACGATGAAACAGATGCTGACCTACTATTTCCTGAAACTTAAAATGCACTTTGGGCCGGCCCTGTAGCTTATCGTTTAAGTACGCACGCTCCGCTACTTGCGGCCCGGGTTCGGATCCCAGGCACGCAACGATGGACTGCTTCTACGGCCATGCTGAGGCCACATCCCACATACAGCAACTAGAAGGATGTGCAACTATGACATACAACAATCTACTGGGGTTTTGGGGGAAAAAAAAAAGAGGAGGATTGGCAGTGGATGTTAGCTCAGAGCTGGTCTTCCACAGCAAAATGAAGGGGATTAGCATGGATGTGAGCTCAGGGCTGATCTTGCTCACAAAAAAAATAAAAATAAAATGTATCTTATCCTCCAAACAAATACCACCTCCCTGCCTTGCAGCTTACCTGAACATAGTGATGTGTTGGAATCTTTTTTCTAATTCATTGGTTCTTTTTTTTTTTGAAGATTTTATTTATTTATTTTTGCCCCAAAAGCCCCAGTAGACAGTTGTTTGTCTTAGCTGTACAACCTTCTAGTTGCAGTATGTGGGACTCGGCTTCAGCATGGCCGGAGAAGTGGTGCCTTGGTGCGTGCCCAGGATCTGAACCTGATCCACCAGCAGCCGAGCGTGCGCACTTAACCGCCAAGCCACGGGGCTGGCCCCTAATTCATTGGTTCTTAAACTTGATGGGCACCAGAAGCACCTGGAGGCCTTGTTGAAACCCAGATTGCCAGGCCCCACCCCAGACTTGCCAGTTCATCAGGTCTGCAGCAGCACCTGACAATTTGCATTTCAGCCCAATTCCCAGGTGATGCTGATGCTGCTGGTCCAAGGACACCACTTTGAGAACCACAGCCTGATTTGGACCCTATATATGGTTACCAAATCCATTATTTTATGCTTTGGCTGCTAATTTTCCTTTATCACATCAGCACCTTAACTCCAAATCTCCTCACTTAGCAATGGGAATACATGGAGAGTTTAGCAGCTTGTTCTCCTTTCCAGATCAGTTCTCCCTTTTCCTCTCAATACTACATTCTCTTGTCAGGTAACTGTTCCTTAAACATCAGTGCATCATAGATCTTCCTTGCTCAAAAACTCCTGACTCTTATGCTGAACACAAGATTTTTTAATTCTCTACTTGGTTCATAAGGTCTTTAATAGCCTTACTTTAATAGTAAAATGCGGCCACCCTGTTCCGTATCCTGCCTGCTATAAAGGAGTCTGTGAGGATTACATAAGATACAGTCAGTTTTCTTTATGCACAGTGTAACATTCTATAAGGTCATTGTTTACACTAAATCAGTGAATATGACCCACTGCTCCTACGGGAAATGCAGTGTTAGGTTCCTGCAAGCCTTAGTCACATTTTCTTCAACTGATCAGTACATTACATTGTTCTCTGTGTGTTCTCTTTAAATTAACCTTATTTAATATATATTGTTGATATGTTAACGTTGAACTCACACCCACAACACTGTAACTCGTGTCTGATAGTAGCTTGTCGAACACACATACTTTCTCCGTAAAGGCACGTCACAGCCTCTTGCCCTGGGGAACAACAGGCAGCATTGCATCACTACACATGGGGGACATATTAAATGGCAAGGTCACCAACATAATGCACAAAAAGATAAGAAATGAGGCACTAAATAGACTGCAAGAAGGAAACTTGTTTACAATGTGGGCTGAAACAAGAGGGCAGAGCAACACCTTGTTCCCCCTCAGCTGGGAACGTGCACATCGAGTGAATCAAATTTCTCACCACTTTGTACATATCTGCAAATGGACATGAAAGCCCTGAGAGTGTTGATTTGGGGGCTGCTGGTACATTTTAGCTAGTGGACAAGTGTGCAAACACGGAATCCACCAATAATGAGGATCAACTATATCATAAAAGCATCTTTTCAAAACCAGAATATTGTTCGTATATAAGACCAATAATGATAACATAACAGCTAACATTTAATTGCCTACTATGTGCCAGGAGTTATTCTAAGTACTTTACATAAGTTAATGCATGTAAATCTCACTAAAACCCTACGAGATAGGAGTTTTCAGAAACCCCTTTTTATAGATGAGGAAACTAAGGTTCAGAGAGTAAATATTTCTACAGGTTCTCCAGTTAAAAGTGGAATAACTGGTACTGATGCCCAGACAAACTAGTCCAAAGCCCACAGCCTCAACCACTATGGTAGGAATGTGAGCGAATTTTCTACCACTCCCTAAAAAACCCCTTCTGCTCCAGCCTGTGTGGTCTCACACATACTTATTCACTCATCAAACATTTTCTGAGTGCACCAAAGGTGTCAGGTACGGTGTTTAGATACTGGAGGGACAAATAGAATGTCGACGCAAATAATCCATAACAAACCAATAAATCAAAATTGAGGTGAGTTTATTATGAGCCAAGCTTTGAGGATCATATAGCCCAGGAGAGTCCTTTCACAAAGAAATGGAGCACTCCAAAGAAGTGGGATGTACAGCGTGTTTATATATCATTAAAGAGCATGTAGCACATGTGATTGCAATGTCCCTTTTACAATAGCCGAAACCTTGACCTGTTGGCACGTGGATTGATGGACACTGTGGGTATCAGGTCTGCTGTCTCCATGGGCATGCATGTTGTCTAAAGTTTGGTGGTCACGGAATGAACGCAGCAATCAAATCCTAGCCTATGGAGAAATGCTTATCCTTAAGGAAATGCTAATGTGGGGGAAGTTGCATTTTCAACTTAAGGACATTGCTTTTGTCTTTGGGACACGTTAATTGCTTAAAGTGGATATACAATGGATGAACAGAGGCTACAGGTCCCTTTTGGGGAAAAGAAAAAAAAAACAAGGTCAGACCCAATTAGTTTTACACCAAATGGTTTCCTCATATGCTCCAATGTATCCTGTTGCTTGCCATTTATTTATCAAGAAGAAGGATCGTCTCAGATTTAAGGAGCTCACTGTCTATAAGACAAGAATAAAACAACAGTTATGGAAAAGGAAATAAGTACAGGGTCCCAGAGTGGGGACATCAAAATGGGTCTCTAGATGGAGACCTCTCAGGAAATGTCTCCAAGAGGAAGGAACATTTGATATGAGTTTAGATCAAGAAATAGGAATTAAGTTGATTAATAAAGGTGGTAGGAGTGCAGAAGAAACACATATAAAAAGACAGATATAAAGGATGCTAAAGCTTTCAGAAAATGGGGGTATTTTTAAGGCTGGAACAAAGCGAACATGTAGGACACAGTGGCTGATGAGGCTAAAGATGAGGACAGCAAGAGAAAGCCTGCATGTCCAACTCAGGAGTCTGAATGTTCTCTCGGTTGCTCTGAGCAGTCATTGAAGGAGTCTACGCAGATATCAGATTTAAGCAATTTTGGATTCTAGAAGGTAATTCTGGAGACAATGTGAAGGAAAGATTAGAAGAAATTAAGACTGAAGGAAAGGGACCTGTTGGAAGACTAGGCAGCGATCCAGATAAGATAGGTCTTGGCCGGCCCAGTGGCACAAGCTGTTAAGCGTGTGTGGTCCACTGTGGTGGCCCGGGATTCGCCAGTTAGGATCTCGGGTGCGCACCCACGCACTGCTTGGCAGGCCATTCTGTGGCAGCGTCCCATACAAAGTGGAGGAAGGTGGGAACGGATGTTAGCCCAGGGCCAGTGTTCCTCAGCAAAAAAAGAGGAGGATTGGCAGATGTTAGCACAGGGCTGATCTCCTCACACACACACAAAAAGATAGGCCTTGGCTCAAGCACAGAGTCTGCAGGTGAGGGAGGCCAGGAGGTGGGAAGCAATGCTGGGCTCCTGCAGGAGGAAACTGAGCTGCCTCTCAGTCACGGGAAGACTGTGCCTGTCATGGCCTGCCCACCCCTATGCCCAAATGCCATGTTCCTTTCTACTTCTGTACCTTTCCTCTCTTCTCCCATCTGAAATCCTCACTCTTTCTTCCCTACACCTGCTCAAAAGTGGTCCCTTTGTGGACTTGATCTAGTCCACCTCTCCTAAGAAGCTGTCTTTAATTACAATTTCTCGATAACCTTCTCATTTTTTTTAAGGTTCTGTAATAAACCATACACAAAATACCTTGGCAGAATCAAATTACATATTGCAAACAATTTCATGTATGTGGAGGAGCTTGGAACCTTATAATTCTTTATATTTCCTTCGATACCTACCACAAATACCTTGCACATAGAAGTCAATGGATGTCCAGTAATGTTAAATAGAGTGGAAGCACACTTTATAAGCTAAAAACTTTTGTGAGTTCAGTCATTCCTTTAGATCAGCTGCTTGAACCATTTGTTTTTCTCCACAGGTCAACAATGTTGTCCAGCATAAATGAATTTTACACCTTCTCAAACTCAATAGAGCAAAGATGGAACTTCATTCCCCTTGCAAGCCTTACTGCCCCAGAGAAAAGCAAAAACATGTGACGTCTAATTCTTTCTTCACATTCTCATCTCAAATTGTAACTGTTTCCCAGTTGCTAATTGGTTTTCATTATTAAAACTGACAAAAAAGTTTGTCATTCTTTATTTCTTTCTTTTTTTTGTTTTATGAGAAAGATCAGCCCTGAGATAACTTACAATGCGAATCCTCCTCTTTTTGTTGAGGAAGATTGGTCCTGGGCTAACAATTGTGCCCATCTTCCTCTACATTTTATGGGATGCCGCCACAACATGGCTCGACAAGCGGTGCATTGGTGTGCTCCCGGGATCCGAACCTCTGAACCCGGGGCCACTGTAGCGGAACGTGCTCACTTAACCGCTGCAACACCGGGCTGGCCCCTCTCTCTATTTCTAAAACTAAAATGTCTAAATCTTTCTCTGGGCTCGTTGGAGTTTTCATAAAATGAAAATGTACATTCCAGAAAAATCCTTAACTTTCCAGAATAATCTTTAATATGCTCAACACCTTGGCAAAAATGTCACTGATTTTCAGTATCAGTGCCTCCACAAGGGTATCCTTGCATTGTCTCCCCTCCCAGCCACCTCTCACTTTGGCCCTCCCCAGGCTTATGGGGTCAAACTGTTTACTGTGCACTAGGAATGATCAGAGTCTGAGGGAGACTTCAAGGATGACTAAGCCATGGTTTCTGACCCCAACCATCACTCTCCGTCTCTACTTTAACCTCTATTTTTCTTACTCTGGTTTCTACTTTAGTTGTTTACTTGTCTTGTGAATTGTTGTTTTGTGATTTATAATTATCATGTAAATTCATATTACTTTTTGCATAGAATTTAGAAAGAACTTACATTAAATAATGTTTTTTTTCCCAGCCCTTTGATGTGTCTAATACCTTTCAACGAAATTCAAGTGGCTTCTTGTTTTTACGTCTCCATCATTATTTAGAATTATGTTCAACCCACACTTTTGAATTGGCCAATGCTGCTTTACTCTTTAAACTTTTCTATGACAAGACTGACGTGAGGAATGCCTGAAGAACCATCAGCTAGGCATCCCCACATTCCTCATATCTGTTTCCTTGAAATGTTCCTAACTAAAGATGTTTCTGAAACTAATACTGAATTGTACCAAGTGGTCATTGCATAAAAAACACTATCACAGATACCTTAAAGAGAACAAATGGAAAAGAATATACAATTCCTCAGATAAGTTTGCAATCAAATGAGGCATTGAGGGGACCTGGGGGCACTGATCAGAGCAGGAATCTAAGAGAAGAGTTTTAAGTCAATTTCAAATGAGGTTAAAACTGGAATGAGATAGTATTTTACCAGTTATCTGAAATCATAGGCATTTTTTCTGACCTTGAGAATTTATTTGCATATAAACTGTACCTGTGGGGTAAGAGAGTGCTGATATTGTTTAATTTCTTTTTATTATTCAGCACTTTGTAATAGATCTGGCTATTCACAATTAATAAATATCATAACGTGGAGAGAACCAACTGCCTCTTGTTATCAATTCTTACACAAAGCTAGAGTTTTAGAGATCAAACTTCATTCTAGTTACCTTTCCACTAGTCTATTTATATCAGAAAGATGCTGAGTTTTAGGAAAATACTTCAAAACACAAATTTTATATGTAATTTCAAAAGCAAAAAATGAGTTAAAAATTGGATGGTAACCAATTTTGCTACTATATATTAAATTTTAACATGGGAGCAGATATTTTTAGAGAATATAATTGATATTTTCCTATTTATATATTGTAGAATGTTAAAGGATTTACAGTTTTAATAGTATTTCAAATACCAGAGAATAGATAAACAGAATTGTTTCAATTTTATGAAATAGCTTTTTAAACATAGCAGATTTTCAGAGCATAATACTTGAAAATAAAACAATCAGTTAGTGAGGTTTAAGCCATGTGGTTTTATTTTAAACTTGCTCATTCCATAGGAACATCAATAAAAGCCCTCCAGCTGTAGCTGACGCTCTTTCCCTCTATATGAGCACCAGCTGTATTTTCTTTAAGCATCAGACTCTCGGGCAACACCATAGCCCTCAACTGTTTAGTTGAGAAAAGGCTTTATGTGTCATGTGTTATTTCTAGGGGTATGGAGCTCCCAGCCTTATTAAGTACAGGGAGAGAGTAAGAGTCTGAACACTTTCAATAAACTCCAATGTGCTCAGGTGAGAAGACAGGTGCCTGAACTCACATCTGAAGAAGAACTTAGAGGATGCTTTCTGACTCTGCTTCGTGCCTCTGACTAAGCAGTCCTGGACATCCCCGTTACAGCCACGGAATAACACAGGCAGTCTTGATGGACCAGAAGTCCTCTATGTCCATCATTTGTACAGAGCAAACTGGCTTAAGATCTCTCATTTCCTACTGCAGTAGTAATTTACAGAGATACAGAACTGCCATCTAGTGACTAAGAGAGCAGCAAAGTGCTTTACATGAAAAGTGAAATTCTGAGTTTTATAAAACAGAACAGTGAAGCACTAAAGTTGGTAAAGTTGACACAATGTGGCACACGAAAGTTATAGTAAGCCTGAAAAATGTGTAGGTGAACTAATCATTTGCTATCTATGCCTCTAAAACATGTCTTGACATCCTACTCATAAATAGTAGAGTTTAAATATAATAGAATAACTTTGGAAACAAACTTCTCATCTCATCTCATCCAATGCTGTTGGCAGGAGACAGTATTAAATAGCCAGATGGTGAATACCCATGTTGAAGCACCATTTTTATCACAGTGGAGAGAATATGAGGCATAAGCCCAACGGACTGATGTTCAGATCTTCCCTCTTACCCTTGAGCAATTTTGTAAACATGGTTTTCTTTATCAGTTAAATATGAATTATAACACTTACTTTAAAGGATTACTGTAAGAATTGCATAAGGTAATACAGTAAAGGAACCGGTGTAGAGTGGTAGTTAATTCTCCTGCCCTGTCTCTCTTCTATGAAACATACACAAATCATCTAAGAATAGAACTCGTCTATACAATAACCTTATGACAAAGAGTCAATGGCTCCAGAAGTAAGGGACATCATTGTTGAGTGCTTAACATCAACTGCCTCCAAATACTGTTAACTCTCAATTAATTTTATGTGTTTTCTGTCTTCCAGACACTTCACTGGCTACAAGGAAAGGAGAAGTGTGAAATTGAAATTAATTTCACCCTTGAATGGCCTAGCTGTAACAACAGGTGTTTTAAATCACCTAGTTCTTCAGGTTTCCTGCTTAATACTATATATTTTAACATGGTTCACAGCCGGAGAAAATAAGAAAATCATTTTAATTTTACACACATGAATATATGTCTTGACTATTACAGCTTGACTCTTAATATATAGAGCAATGTTGTACATGTTTTGTGCTTGTTGATAGTACAGAATATTTTTCTCCAGGTTTTCTTTGGCATTATCATAAATAATGAAGAACTCAGTAATATAAACCCAGGAGAAAAGGGTTTATAAAAATCTAACATACTATCCTAGTCATGCCTCAAAAAAAAAAGCTATAAAAATAATGAGAGGATATTTTGAAGGCACTATATTTCTTAATTATTTCCAACTTTATTTCCCTTTACCTCTTTTTAATCTTTCTCCGTCTTATTCGCTATTGGCTAATCATCTCACAGTAATTAAATCACCCTAAGCTGAGTCCACCATGCCTCTTCAAGTGCCCCAGCCTAATGTCTGTCTCAGCTCTGACAAAAAGTAGCTGGGAAAACCTGTTTTGTGGCACTATTCTTAAGAATATCTTTACTCTTGGGCCAGCCCCTTGGCTTAGTGGTTAAGTGTGCACACTCTGCTGCTGGTGGCTCCGGTTTGGATCCCAGGTGCACACTGACATGCCAGTTCTCTGGCCATGCTGACACCGCGTCCCAAATACAGCGACTAGAAGGATGTGCAACTATGACATACAACTATCTACTGGGGCTTTGCGGGAAAAATAAATAAATAAATAAAATTATAAAAAAAGAATATCTTTACTCTTACAATAATAACTATATTTTTGAAAGGCACCAGTGGATTACAAAATGAAGTACTTGACCAATGTTGTATCCTCATTTTCCCTCCAGGGGGAACACAACTTTCGTGTGTAATGCAGGGCTGCTGCTTTATTGTTCTCTCCTTTCAAGACATTTTATTACTTGTAAAACATAATAGGATTAATAGTGATATATGAGTAACAATATAAACTTACAAACAGCAAAAAGATACTATTTTAGTGTCATAATTTTATGTATTGTAACAAACAGTAATATTTTCATAGTGTAATATCTTGATTGATCATAAATTTTTTCCTGGCTCATTTTTATGCTAATTCATTTATTAGATTACCAAATTTATATTTTTATGATCTTTATTTTCAATCAATATAATTGAAGGGACATCAGTTGTTCTTGGTAAGCGAAAGTTCAGAAAAATATTTTGATAATGTATAAATTAGAGAAGGATCTTTCTGTTTTTTAAAAGAGAAGTCAGGCCTGGCCCTGTGGCTTAGTGGTTAACTGCGCACGCTCCACTGCTGGCAGCCTGGGGTTCAGATCCCGGGCACGCACTGACGCACCACTTCTCCGGCCATGCTGAGCCCATGTCCCACATACATCAAGGATGTGCAGCTATGACATACAGCTATCTACTGGAGCTTTGGGGGAAAAATAAATAAATAAAATTATAAAATATAAAAGAAGTCATTTAATATTTGGAAAAGTTCTCAAAAATCAACAAATTCTTTAATTTTACAGAAAGGAATACTACATTCCAGAGAGCCTACGTACATTGTCACACACTAACCAGAAACAGACCTGGGCCTAGAACTCAGGTCTGAGTCACCTGACTTCTACTGGACCACACTCAAGGGAGCACACCCTCTTCTTACTGGTAATTTCTAATACTAATTTATTTTCAAAAGCACAGTTGAGAGAAATTGTAAATAAATAAAACGTGATTTTATATAAAAAAGTAGCAATTGCGACCCACAATTTCTATTCCATATGAGTGTTTCCTTTCTTGAAGGTTTCTTGTTTTTAATACTAAGTCCATTTTGCTAACAAGAAAAAAGACGTAATGTTTAGTTTCTTTAGTGACATAAAAAAAGCTTCTGTGGAAATTAAAAAGACACTAACTAATGTCTCCTCTACTAAAGCAACTGAAGAATATTATTTGATTTTAGGAAAGCTCTGAGAGATTTTTTTAAAAATCATATCCACGTGAATATTAGTCCAGCCAGGCACATCTCCACATGACATCTCCTAGAGTGTGCAGTTTTCTGCTGGATCCAGCTATTGTCAGGCCCAATGCTCTGGCTGAGTAGAGAATGATACCTCTTCTGAAAAGCATGTACTCAGTTCCACTTCAAGGCTGATTGATGGAGACACTAAGAAAGGAAAATATGAAAATATTACCCTAATCAATGATGTAAAACATGAGATATGAACAACCGTTAAAAGAATTCTCTATGAAATTGATCAATTCTACTATCACTACACCGGGCTATTTCCTATCAGTAATTTGACACGTAAACAAATAGAATAGTGTATTTAATGATATCAATTCTTTTAGTTGTGTGCTTTTCCTTTTAAAACTACATATGCTTATATGTGTTTGCTTTATTTTCAGGTGATGTCACTGTGTCAAGGCCTCGCGGGCAGGTGGGGCCTTCACTGAGGACCCCCAAGCCCCCCCCCAGGCCCGGTGGCTGTGCATGTGCCCTTGGCCTCATGGGTTAAACCCAAGGCCGCAGGGCTCCCATAGTGGCCAGAGACAGAAGGGCCCATGAGAGAGGTATGCGAGGGGCGCAGGCTGTGCCAACTTCCTCTTCTCAGGTCCCTGAGAGAGAGAGACAGAGAGAGAGAGTGAGAGAGCCAGAGAGATATCCCTGACCTCTGATTGTTGCCTCCACTGCTGGTGCCTTGTCACACACCATCCCCCTTCCCCCAGCATCCCCATGCCACCCCTGGGAAGGCACCACCACTGGGAGGCCTGTTCCTGGTCACAGCCCTGCTGTCCCTTCAGGACCAGAACCCAGTGCAGGGGAGTTGGTTCAGACAAATATTTACATGTCCCTTTCCATGAGAATTGTCTTCTGCCACACTCATATCTCAAACCCCACCCCCAACATCCTCCTTTGTCTTATCTGAAGATAGTATTTAAGAGGAGCATCTCTGCCATTCTTTTGAGAGACTCCATTTCTCATGTGTCCCCTATGTATACATGTTATGAGCACAATTTAATCAGGCATGGATTCTTTTACTTGCCTATTTCCATCAGGAACATAATTACTAGCCAGAGAATTAATTAGAGAATATTCATTGTGAATGAAATATGTCATTTCTAATAACATAATGGAATTCCTTGAGGCTTTATTCTTGGCACATGTGTAGGATTAAGTCAGGACACACTGTGAGAGTGATAAATAAGTTCTATATATTTTTCTTCTTCAAGACCATGGATTTCAGCCACAGTTCATACCCATGTACTTTGCAACAATGAAAAACAATTAAACAATGACCTTGAATATTTTGCCCTCAGATTCATTTGTCTTTAAAGTATTAATTGAACAATTTAAATCTAGATGAGTGAAAGACTATGGAGACTTCTAGAATGTCACCTTAGGTCCTTTAGAAGTGAAGAATTGTTTTTATAAAACATTTGTATACCTTGACAATAATGTTACTCTGAATCTGTTTTAAAGAGGATAATGGCAGATTTACTTTAATTTGCAACCTTTTTAAGTACATTTACCTAATATGTCTCAGTCTCTTGAAAACTTTTATTTTTAGCTCAACCTTCATTTAAATCGCCAGACCTATTTGATGAAGGCAACATGAACATTTAATCCAAAACTCCTCAGAAAATTACTAATTTAATCTGTACTTTGGACGATCCATTGTAAAACTCAAACTGGATTTGCCAGGCCCCTCAAAACAGCTCAAAACTCTGTGTTTGTACATTTATCTGGGAAGATACTATCTGAAGGTAATTGTTCTTCCCAAATGCTTTCTTTAACTCAATCAGCAATACTTTCAAAGTTTTAATGAAAATGTGGTCAATTTGGTGAAATCCAAGTGACCTTTTTGTTTTTGCATGCAAATGAGATTAAGAAAATAAGTATTTTAATTATTGTTATTGATTTTAAAAATCAGAGATGAAGAAAACAAACTTCTTTGTCCAAAGACATTTCTGTAAATGAAATCGTCTGAATAACTGACAGCTAGCTCCCTGTTTTAACCACTAAACCATAAGAAATGTAATACCTTGGGCAAACACTTGAGTGTTGTCAGCTGCAGGCGTCCCCAGCGCTGTTGCCCCATCAGGGCCATGGATCAGGGGAAGGAGCCAGTGGAGGGGAGTCAGCTGTGCCCTCAGCATCCTTCCTTCCTTGGTCAGAACCCGGTCCCAGCTGCTCCCCGTCTCATCTTCTGGGGAAGCAGAGAATTCTCCTGGAGACACAACACATTGGGTGTTAAGGATGTCATCGTTCTTTTATAAACAGATGTTAGATCGTGTAACGGGCTTCTCAGGACAGGAGAAGCCACCTCAAGGGAAGGCAGAACTTCTCTAGGAGCTGAAGGTCATCCAGGGAGAGAAGAGTCCAGGGCTGCACAGCGTCAGCCCACTCCCGCTATCTCATGGACACCTCGGTCCCCAATCCCGGACACCCCTCCCAGTGCCCCGCCAAGGGTTCCTATTGTATCCTCAGAGTCCCGCGCAAGCTCAGGACCGGTGCTCAGAGTGGCAGAGGGGCCGGTGAGCTGGAGAGCCCCGGGGAGCATGCACTGGGGGCGGAGTCCCTGATGCGGAAGTGGTGGCCACTGGAGTTTGTTTGGGGGGGCTCGGACAGTTTCTGGATCCTTCCTCCAGGATTTTCAGCGCGGGGAGCTCTCCTTTCTGCAGTGTGGAGGAGCACTGGGCAGGAGCGGCGCCAAGGTAGGCGGTGGGCAGCGGGCTCAGCGTGGAGAACTCTGCCGCATATTGCGGGAGCTCTGTGTCTGGGGCGACGGATGGGACCAGGGGTTGAGGTTGCTGGCTGGCTGCTCCAGGCGGGGGAGCCCAACCTCTGTCCCTTGGAGGAGCAGAAGAGCGCCACTTGGCCAGCCTGTCCCTGTGCCTTGGCGGGGCCTCAACTCAGCGGGGCCTCACCTTGGCGGGGCCTCCTGCCCACCCATCAGAGGTACAGGGGGCGGCAGGGAGTCACCTGCCCTGTGCGGCCGCCCTTGAGTTCGCGCCACCCAGGACTCCGTCTAGGCCAGGTCGCAACATCTCTGGGTGAACACTTTCCTTTGGAAGAAGGCCTGTGGTCAGTGCTCCTCTGCCTGACTCCCCTCAGGCTGTTGGGCTCTTCATTGCCTTCATTAAACAAATGAAGGGTTCCTACATCCTTGGGACCACCTTTATAGAAAAACCTATTTGCATTCATGGTTTCTGATAATTGACTCTATATTTGCAAGGTGAACTTTGAAGCCTGTGAATTGTTGTAAACTGCATTTAATGAAAGGAGTTTTAAACAATCTTTGGTGCAAATTGTGTAGCTTCCTAATACTAACTCACCTTCTGTTAACATAGACTGATGACTGATCAATTGATGATTGACATAATGTGTATGGAATTTTGGTTTCAGTTGAAAAGATTTTCTTGGCAGTTGGTGCTGAAATTAAAATCAGATAAAGAGGAGGATTTTGGAAGTTGTATGCAGTGTCTGTTTTGTCTCCGTACTCATTTAGAATTGTAAGAATTTAGATTTGGAAAGCCCATAGAACAAGAAGTTTGAAATTTAGATTTGACTGACAAGGGGAAAGGTCAAAAGTTCAAATACGGTAGGACTTCATTTATATAATATTCTAGAAAAGATAAACCATAGGGAAAGACAGCAGATAATTAGTTGTCATTAGTTTTCATATTTAGTTAATCATTCAGTTTAATAGTTTAATCATTAGTTTTAATATTTCTTATTAAAAATACATTTTAATGATAGCATCTTAATTATACTTTTGGATGATACCAGAAGTTAATAACCTATTAAATTCTGCAGTAGGAAGAAATGACATGTTGGTTATTGGTGTCTTTAAAGTGTAAGTATTGGCGGTAATGAAACTTTTAAATGAGCTTTTTTGGATTCTGAACTAGTGAATTTTACTAGGTCCTGTTGGACATGGCATGTTACAAGTTTCAAAAGGCTCTTTAAATTATTGTAGCAGGCTGAAGCTATTAAATTATAATGTAAGCTCTTTATAGATGAAACAGATAAAAATACAAAAAGCCATCCATCAATTTATCTTTGTTAAAAAATCAAATAAATCTTACCATACACATGAATGACTTTTGGGTAGACAGACCTGAACTTGACAAGATGGACTCACTGGTATGGGGAACTTCTTTTGGAATGTTAAAATGGGAGAGGATAAATAAATTTTACCTGAGGGTGACCCAAGTCGATATGGCAGGTTTAGTTGCTTTTACACTCTTTCTGAGTTATGATCTTGATTAAAAACCTGGTCATAGACATTCCAAGAAATTTGGACCATTTTATGTATCAATATATTAAGATGTCTTATTTCTCTGATACTTTCTGATTTCAGGGTGTCTGGGAAAAACAGTTTCTCAACATAGGTACTTTGGAATATAATTTTTGATTGTTGACTTATTGAATCATAGAATTGTTGAGTTGGAAATAATTTCAGTGGTTTAGAGCCTAATGTCTTCAATTTCTATGAAATGGAAAGTGAGGTTTCTTGAGTTAAGTCATCCACAGTCAGACTGCTACTTTAGTGGCAGAGTTGGAACTAAATGCTCAGATGCTTGTCTCCAGATTTCTAGTACACTGCTTTCTGTGCTACATAATATTAAGTAGACAAACCAATGAGTTACCTTCTCATATCATATACGTAGCCAGAAGGGTCGATAATTTCCCATGTGCTTTTCTTTCCTTTCTTTTTTAAATAACTACTAACCACAATTAATTTATTCCCCTGCCATGTTTAATGACTATCCTTGTGTGTGTCTCCTAGAGCACACATGTGAACTCCCTAGAGTGGACACCTACCTGTGACTGGATTGTTGGGCCGGAGGCTGATGTGCATCTGCATCTTGACAAGCTGCAGCCAAATCATCCTCTGAAGTTTTAACAATTTCCATTCCCTCCAACAGTGTTTGAGTCATCCTTGCCCTGGGAATTGTCAGATTGGCATTGTCAGATTTTTAAATTTTTGCCAATCTGATGGGTGAGAAATGAAGTATTTGTTTTTCTCTTTGTACAACTGTTTTGACAAACGCATAGAGCTGTGCAACTCCCAAAATTGAGATACAGAACAGTTCCAGCACCCAGAACTCCCTTGAGCTGCTCTTTTGTAGTCAACTCTTCCCCCAACCTTAACCCCTGGTGGCTAATGATCTGTTGTCTTTCTCTATGGTTTGTCTTTCCTGGAATATCATATAAATGGAATCCTACAGTATTTGGCCTTTTGAGTCTGGTTTCTTTCATTTAGCATGATACATTTATTTGAGTGTTCATCCACGTTGTTGACTGTATCAGCAGTTCCTTCTGTTTTATTGCTGAATGTAGTATCCATTGTATGAATTTACCACAGTTTATCCACCCACCAGTTGAAGGACATTTGAGTTATTTTCAGTTTTGTCTTTTTTGACTATGAATAAAGCTGCTATAAATCTTTATGATTTGAGAAGGCAAACAAGTTTTTGTATGAACATGTCTTCTTCTCCTGGGTAAGCACATAGAAGTGGAATTGCTGGGTCATATGGTATGTGCATGTTTAACTTTATTTTAAAAACTCTTTATGGTAGCACAATCCTGGCCCACAAAGATGTCCTAATCCCTGGAACCTGGGAATACATTAGTTTACTTGGCAAAGGTGAATTAAATTTGCAGACGGAATTAAGGTTGCTGATCAACTGACTTTAAAATAGGGAGATTATCGTGGATTATCCAGGTTGGCCCAGTGCATCACAAAGGCCCTTAAAAAGGAAAGAGAAGCAGTAGAGTAGAGAAAAAGATAGAACAAGGGAAGCACGGCCAAAGAGATGCCGAGTTCTTGGTTTTGAGGGTAGAGGAGGGGGGCCATAAGCAAAGGAATGTGGTGGTCTCTAGAAGCTTGGATAGTCTAGGAAATGGATTAAGCTTTAAAGTCCCCCAAAAAGAACCTAGCTCTGCCAACACCTTGATTATAGCCCAAAGAGACCCATGTCAGACTGCTAACCTACAGAACTGTAAAATAATAAATCTGAGTTGATTTAAGCCACAAAGTTTGTGCTAATTTGTTACAGCAGCATAACAAACTCCACTTTAAAACTGTTGTCCAAAGAGGCTGAACAACTTTGTGTTCCCACCAGCAATGTAGGAGTGTTCCAGTTACTTTCCATCCTCATTTACACTTGGTATGGACAAACTCTTTAATTCTAGTCATTCCAATAGGTTCATAGCAGGATCTCAATGTGGTTTTTATGTGCATTTTTCTCATGATTAATAACCTTGAGCATCTTTTCATGTGCTTATTTGCCATCTGTGTATCTCCTTTGGTGAAGTGTCCAAATCTGTGCCCATTTTAAACTTGGATTTTCTTATTGCTGAGTTTTGAGAGTTCTTTATAGTCCTGTCAGATATGTGATTTGTAAAGGTCGTCTCCCACTCTGTGGCCTTGCCTTCTCCAGCCTCTCACGAGTGTCTTTGTAACATCTGTGTAACATAACTCGAGAGATTTCACATGACTTTATCTTTCTTCAATGGGAAACAGAGTGATGTTGGAGCACGTGAGTCCAATCAGACCTTGATCAGAGTTGGGTCTGGGTCTCAGTTTTAGTAAACCCAGGCCTTCCACTTTCCCCCTGTTCCTGTTTGTTGTGCTCCCCTCCCCTGCACAGGGGTCTGGTCCTAAGTCTGGTAGATCTCTGCTTCCTCAGGTTTGGGAGCCCACAGAAAACTTAGCTGCGCACGTCAGACATCTCAGCGTAGCTCTCCAGCCTCCTACCTTACATTGTTCACAATATGGCAAATTCCCAGAAGGTCACACTAGCAGTATGTTTGACTTAGGCCACTTCCACCACTTCTGGAGGTTTCGCTTTGCTTTGTGGAACCTTTTGGCCTATTTCCTCAGATTCCTGTGTGGCACCAAAACTTAACACAGGTGTTGTGAGGAAGAGCAGTTCTACGTCTGAGAGCCTTCAGGTTTCCTCTGCCACACCAAACTAGAAGTTTGGCTAGTGTCTCTTTTCCCTAGCCAAGGCTCTGACTGAGCAAGCCAGATCCACGCCAAACACCCAGAATCAGAAAATACCTGCAGGGGAAAGAAAGATAAAAATCCCTGCTCACATAAAAGAGTTTTCTTCTTTCTGGAATTTTAGTTGGTTGGTTCTGAGGTTCTCTGATGCTCTAAAAATATATTTATAATTTATCTGGTTTTGTCCAGTTTTGCAGCAAGAGTGTTTTCCTGTCCTAGTCTACTCTAAAACAAAAGTTCCCTTGTCATTAGTTTTTAACTCCATCAGTTATGCCCTGTCAATATTAGTATTGTGTGGTAAAGTCATGCTTTCAATGATTTAGTCAGATGTTTACCCTTTTTTATCCTCACCATCCATTTTTACATCTTAGCATTTCTTCTTCTACCAATTTCTTCTTAAAGTACATTCTTTTTCACTTTTTAAATTTTTTCCTTGAGGAAGATTAGCCCTGGGCTAACATCTTTTCCTATCTTCTTCTATTTTGCATGTGCATCACCATCATGGCATGGCTGATGAGTGGTGTAGGTCCACACCTGAGATACAAACCCGTGAACCCAGGCAACCAAAGTGGTGCGTGGTGAACTTAAACCACTACACCAGGTGGCTGGCCCCCTTAAAGTACATTCGTTCGATGTTCCTTAATGAGCATTTGTTGGTGGTAATACTCTTAGTAAATGTTTGCATAAAAATATCTTTAATTCACCCCAGTTCTTGAGATATGGTTTGATTGGGTATACACTGAAAGTGATCGTCTCTCTGTACCCTGAAGAATTAATCCAACTCTCTCTTGCCTTCCATTGTTAAGAAACGTATCATGGGTCTAAATGTAAGTCTCCATAAGTGTTCTGTCCCTCTGCGGGGCTTTGAATATCTTCTTTTGTATTTGGTGTTCTTTGGTTTCCCTGGATGGATCTGACTCTAGATTTATTTTTTAAATTCTGCTTGAGATGTATTCTGCTGCCTGAAGCTAGAGTAGAAGGATTTTATCAATTCTGGAAATTTCTGTTATTATGTCTGAATATTCCTTTAAATCATATATATATTTACTATTAGTTAATTCAAATATATATACACATACTTATAGACATTCAATATATATTCATTAAATATATATTTATATTATTTAACTCAATGTATTATATTACTCAATATAATGATTTATGTTATTCAAAAAAATACATATATTATTCATATATATAGTTTCCTTTACTTGACCAAACTCAAGCCAGGCTCCTTTGAGCCCTCTTCTTCACTAGGCCTTGATCTTGGCCTATAATAACCACAGTCTCTCAGCACAAAAGGTTTCACCCCCCACACAAACATTAAAGACTTAAACACTGACATAGTTTCTAACAGCTCAAATACACATCCCTACGATGACCCCTTCCCCCTTAACGTGCCTGCCTGAGAAAGCTCAAGGCAGCCAAAAGAATTGACTATTTGTTCTGGCCAACACTCGATCATTGGCCCCTGACATCCCTTTCTTAGAGCATTTACCCAAAAGTGCTTACAACTGTGACTCTTTCCTCTGTCCTTTAGAGCTGTAGGCGTGTCTGCTATAACTCAGGAGTGCATTTCTCAAGGTCTTGAGAACCACTCCTTGAGATGAGGACAGGGTGTCTGTCTCCCAGACGCTGTGAGAGGAGAGAAGTGAAACTTTGATTATTTCCAACTAGCAGACACAACTGGCCAGATCACACTGCACTGACCAACACTCTGTAGCCTTTCCCTCCCTGACTCTACTGAGCCCCTGTTCACCCCTCTGCCTGCTCCCTCATTCTCCCTTTTAAATGCCCAGTCACCTCTGTACAAATCAAATTGAGTTCAGCCCTGTTTCCTCTTCCCTACTGCAGTGGTATATTACTGATTAAAATCTGTTCTGATCACTTTAACTAGATTCTGGCTTTGTGTATACTCTACATTTAACACACATCCTGATAATCTCATGCATATGCATATATATGCATATACCAACACAACCATGGGCCCTCCAGGACTAGTTCAGCTGACCCCATCTTATCAACAGAGTAGTTCCGCATTTTTTTTCAGGAACTGACACCCCTCGTTCAGTTCAGGCCAGTGGAGACCACCAACCCATCAACCGGGCCTGCGCAAATGTTTGATAAGTGACCTTTTGACATCGAGCTAAAAGCTCCATCTACAGATCATGGTAACACTGCCAATTTGTGAACACACATCTGATGAAGAGCCATGAAGCTTGACTTTGCTTGTGCAGATCATCAATTACTTCACTTCTCCTTACTTCCAATCAACTACCTCCATACATCAGACCACCCTGCCTTTCATCCCATAAATTGTAACCCAATCCCTGGATCAGGGAGACAGGTCTAAGACAAAAAACGTGCCCCCTGTCTCCTTGCACATCAATCTCACAAAATAAAGCTACAATTCTTTCCCCAAAGCTAATGCCAGAATAATTGCCTTTTTTAATGTAGATTGAGCAAGAGAACCTCAATATTGTGTGGTAATATCAATACATATATATATACGTAATGGATGTTTTATCTTCTTTTTCTTTGCTGGGGAGGATTCACCCTGAGCTAATATCTGTTGCCAATCTTCTTCTTTTTCAAAGGAAGATACACCCTGAGTTAACCTCTGTGCCGACTTTCCTCTATTTTGTATGTGGGTTGCCACCACAGCCTGGCCAACTGATGAGTGGTGTAGGTCCATGCCCAGGAACTGAACCTGGGCCGCTGAAGTGGAGTTCTCTTAATTTAACCACTAGGCCATGGGTCTGACCCATCTCTAATAGTTTTGATGATGTTACTAGAGATGTAATTGAAGTTTCACTATGATCTCTGGATTCCCTTGCTGCTCCTTTAGTCCCTCACTTCAGTGTATGTGTTTCTTGCTCCATCTTTCATGCTAGAGGAATTCCTCAAATATCTAGTGGTCCCTGGCTACCCATTCGTATTTCTGTGATGAGGAGGAAACAGCTGAGTATGATCTCTGTGGGCCTGATGGGGCCTGTGTCTGTCTGGACTCAGTGTTTCTTCAGGGGTGTAGAGTTTTGACATAAACAAGCAAACAATGTTGATACCCACGTTGATCTCTAACAACATACTTATTCCACAAATTCCCACAATGACAGACATCCTCTGAACACTTGGAAATGCTGACAACACACACACACACATATACACACGATTTGCAAATGACCAGCAGCATTCAGACTGTAAACTGCACCTGATAATGCACACTGATAATCAGAACATATACACAAACTGACACACATACAGACCACTCACTGTCTCAGAGCCCACAGTGACTTGAACTCTAAACACACACAGACATCAACAAAACACACCTTCACATAGATGCTATAATAGCCATGCACCCTGTGACCATACAGAATTGCTGAACACACACACATCCACACAACAAGGAACGTGGCCGTGCACGTGTGGGCTTGATCAGGGGTTTTTTCACACCTCAGCATCAACATGGACACCCCGGGGCGAGAGGGAGAGGCAGAGGGAACAGGGAGAACATGTGGGGAGCAGACAGGAGGCACTTGCATAAAGCAAATATGATACCTGCAAAGCTGGTTGCTAAATGACATATGACTCAAGGGTATGAGTACACAAGAGGATCTGAAATGGTACAAAGGAGGTGACTGATACAAACCCATCACAAGATATTTAAATGTAAGGAACAGTGATATTTTAAAAGGCACTGAAGGGAGTTCATCAAAGCTTAGATATAATTCCAGACAATGAGTGACATGGAATTCTGGCCAAAGAACAGTCATTATTTATGTTAAAATTCCCATTTCAATGTTTCTTATAAAATTATACTCCTTGAAAAACGACAACTATTCATTGGTTTAAAACATTTAAAACATTTCAGGATAAAATTACTGCAGGTTCCACATTTATTGAGCAACTTTCCTTGGGCAGCTATAAAAGCTAGATAAAGCACACAGAACAGCTGCTTGAAGGGTCAGAGAACATCCTGTGCAGACAGGACTTGGGGGTCTATAATCTCTGAGATGAGGGAAGCACAAGATTGTGAGCACCAGCTCCATGCATCTTCTCCCTTAAGCCGTTTGTTATTTCAACAGTGAGAGAAGAGAGTCTGAGAAGAAAGAGGAGGAAAAATGAAATGAAATTTGATGCCAGCAAAGTCCAGTAACTTCTGCTTCCAGTCAGATGTGGTAAAGGCAGAGCAACAATTAAACATTGATTTAATAAATACAGTGTGTTTGAAAACACCAAAGAGATGTGGAAGAAACAGGACTAGATGAAAGAAAATTTCAAAAAGGGAAGAGCCTTTTTAGGTGAGATTGCCAGACATCTGCTCACCCGGGGGAATTTCCGTAAACTGGACTGTGGTAATCAGACTTGTGTTAGCAGAAGACAATAGTAAGTATAATCTGTCATAATTGACCTATGTTAGCTTTTTAATATCACAAGCTTTGTTTCTCTGTTAAATTTTATTGCCACCACTGGAAGACTCTGTGAAGGGAAGGACATTGTATCATTTTCCACATGATCTCCAGAACATTCTTCAGTTGGGGCTGTATGACTACTATAAATATTTGTTAATTGTTGGTTTCATGAATGCTATGGACTGAATGTCTATGTAACCCAATTTCATACGTTAAAATCCTAATCCATGACGCGATGGTATTTGAAAGTGGGGCCTTTTGGAGTTAATTAGGTTAGGCGAGGCCATGAGTATGAAGCCCCCATGATGGGATTAGTGCCCTTATAAGGAGATGGGGGGCCAGAACTCTCTCTGCCAGATGAGGGTAGAGCAAGAAGCTGTCTTTCTGCAAAACAGGAAGACAGGTCTCACCAAAAAGAAATCAGCTGGAACCTTGATCTTGAACATATCACTCTTCAAAATTGTAAGGAATGCATTTCTGTTGTTAAAAGTGCCCAGTCTAAGGACAGCCCAGTGGCACAGTGGCTAAGTGTGTGTGCTCCACTTTGGTGGCCTGAGGGTTTGCAGGGTCGGAGCCTGGGTGCACACTGACGCACCGCTTGTCAAGCCATGCTGTGGCAGCGTCCCATATAAAAAGTAGAGGAAGATGGGCACAGATGTTAACCCAGAGCCAATCTTCCTCAGCAAAAATGAGGAGGATTGGCATCAGATCTTAGCTCAGGGTTGATCTTCCTCACACACACACACACACACACAAAAAAAAAAAACCCAAAAGTGCGCAGTTTAGGTGCCTGCCCCACCACCTAGTGGTTAAGTTCAGTGAGCTCCTCTCCAGTAGCCTGGGTTCGGTCCCTGGATACAGACCTACACCACTCATCAGCAGCCATGCTGTGGGGGTGACCAACATACAAAATAGAGGAAGAATGGCACAGATGTTAGCTCATGGTGACTCTTCCTCAGCAAAAATATAAATAAAGAACCCAGTCTATGGTTTTTTTGTTACAGCATCACATACTGACTAGGACACTGAGTGTCTGAATAAGTTCATCTAGATCGATGATCCTTCTTCCACATGACACATTATTGCCAATGATTCCTAATTTGGTGTGAGTCAAATTTCCCTTGAGGATCATAAATACGTTAGGACACTTCTCCGTAATTATGCACCTATTGATACACATGAAAATGTTGCATCAAGTGCTTTATCGATGCCTTAGTCTCACACCTCATCCCATTAGCCTTCCACGAACCTCAGTATTACAGCCAGTGCTTTGGGAAATAGAGGAAAGTCCCTGGAGGGAAGAGGGGCCGGTATCCATCGTGCAGCTCCTGTCCTCTGCCCAGCCAGCTCCTGCGCAGGGTCAATTTATAAGATGGGCTTTCCTCCAGGCAGCTCTGTCTTTCTCCCAGCCTGTTCTCATTTAGGATGTTCTCTCCAAGAGCAATGAGTGGAAAGAGGAAGCGAAGAGCTACAGAAGGCATCTGCCAGGGGAAATTCTTTGTGGTTACATGATCTAGAATATGGACACCCGGCTGCTCTAAGGTGTCCTGAAAATGGAACCGTTCCCATGTCTACAATATCCCTCTATGTCCTCTTTCCCCACCATCTCGCTGTTCTTGGTGGCAAAATTCCCTTGGCAACCACAATATAAAAATGCAAATAGGGAATGGTCCATTTCCAGTCTCAGAATTCTGTGAAATTTTACTGCCTATCCCCAGTTACCCAGGACTAACACCCTTTTTACTCTTTTAAGATTAGATCACATTTTAATCTCCTTGAATCAGAGTTTTCTCTCATCCTTGTTATGTATATACATTTTCTAACACAGAATATTGAAAACATTATTTTTGGCCCTACAATTTCCAGATTAATTCATAGCTATTTTCTGATGGATGCATGCCTTTTTAATTATGTTTATAACTCCATTAACTATAGAAATTGACTACATGATGAGTAGTAATGTACTAAAACAGGAAAATCCCCCATTTTTATTCATCATAAAGTTTCATGTTTTCATCAAGACAAATACACGAATACTTAATTATTCAGCAAAAACTCTGTGTACATGTAAGCAATTATAAATCTATTGGAGGTGGTTTACCTTGTCGATTATTCCTTGTTTCTGAATTGTCCCTTCAGCATTTCCATGAACATTTTAGAATCCTGCATCTATTTCCTACCATTTTAAATGCTAGGTCATTGATAAATGTCCACATGACTTATCCAGTTGTGTGCTAGTGGGTCCTTTGTAGGGTGTCTTTCCGGGTACGTTTTCCAATGTGAACTCCAGCTGATGGCCTTGTGACAGTGACGTAAATACCGGTGTCTCCACATATCATGGCGCCAGTGGTGTGTGGTGCTTTACAGAGGCATATATAACCTAATACTTTTCATTCAATCAGTGTAAACAATGTTATGGAAAGTAGAATGGGGACAATTAATAAAAGAAGATTGATTATGAACATGCTGTTAGGGAGAAAAATTGAACCTCTGGCTATAAAGTTTTATGTTTATGCAATTAATCAGCCACCTTAACAAACCCCGTTCATAGGCAGGGCTATATACATATATATATTAGATTAAGATTGTATCATCCATTAGTTTGTATGTGCTTTTGTAAAGTATGCCTTGTTTCTCTTGCCCTGTCATACTGGGAGAAATACAGAATAGATAGAAAATGACTGGGTTACTCTGGTCCTAACTCAGATCACGTAGGGCTTGAATCGTTGAACAAATGAGCCGTTAACGGCAGCTACACCATTGGGATTTCCTGATCCAACATCGGTTATACACCCTATTGTGGATATGGACTCTAGAATAGGATTGTGCTGTTATCCTGAGGGTAACTTGTTCTGTTGATCAATATTTTGGATCAATAAGTGACAAAATATTTTGACTAGCTGGTCTAGACTTTAATCACTCAGAGGTTATTTTCTTCTCTGAGGTCACCACAACCAAAATTGTTAGTCTATTTAAGTTTTGTAATCCCTTGATTTGGCTTATCTTTGTTTTTTTTTTTAATTAATTGAAGCTTCATAGAGTCATCTTGTCTTATTTTGTCATTCCCGCCTCTTCAGACAAAGGTCAATTTCACTGTTTAAATGTAAGACAGAGTAAAACCCTCGAGTGGCCGCTCATACAAGTACTCATTTAGACAACAAATGATGATGTTGCCTTTGCAAAATCTGGTCACCACGGCTTTTACACCGTGTCACTGAGCAAACAGTGCCTGTAACACCAGAAATGCCAGAGGAGATGCTTTTTGTAAACAGGTGTGGGCTGTGTTTGCCGAGTTTCCTTTACTTTGTAAAGCTTTCCTTGAATGCCTACCTGTGTTGGGTTAAGAATTAATATAATAAATAATTATTGGGTTGAATTTATTTTATTGTTAACTTTTGGTGATTATGTGTTCTGATATAAGATTATGCAAGGAGAAACAACTCTTATTCCTCATAGTAACAGTACTACTTCTACGAATTAATAGATTAATGCAGTATTAGATTAGGAGTTAGTTTCTGTGATTGAAATCAAGATAAGTATATTGTCGAACCTTAATGTTTGGACCCTGGAATGGCTTAGCTTTGTAGCACCTGGCAATCCTACTTGCTCATGGAAAGACTGACTGTAGTAGGCTCTAGCACACCTGGGGGGGAGCATGACACACCTTGCCCCTTAATCTGATTATAAGGACAACTCTCCTATTTGTCCTGTTCTGACTGCCGCAACAGCCCTCCTCTCCAGGAGGTTGAGCCATTTAACTGCTTTTGAAAAATAACATTGGTGGAAAAAGAGGGGTGTGAGTTGCCAACTTTGCTAAGAGCCTTGGTGGGTTTTCAGGAGTCTTAGGAAGTTAGTGATTTTGGAGGGAAGAGCATCTGGAAAAAATACACCACCTACTCCAAGAAAAGCACAAAACCGCTTATTTGTCTGCTGATGCCTCAAATTCTACAACCACGACAAGATCACCAGGAGGGCTGGTTAATATGCATGGCTTTTGAAGTTCTCTCATAGACACTGTCCCGTTTAACCCTCCCAGCAATAAGAGATGACATTGGTGGGGTTGGATCCGTGATTAACGAACTCAGCATGATGAGCAAATTACTGGGCCCTTCTGACCCTCAGTTTGCTCACCTGTAGAAGGTCAGAGTGAGGATGGAAGAGAACGCATTTCACGTGCTGACTTCAGGCCCATCACATGGAAGGTGCTTGAGTAAAGGGCCGTGATGACTGTTGCTATTATCACTGGTTGCAAAGGTGTTATTATAAAACTATTATTATCAGTTGTTTTCTGGTTATCAGACTGGGGCATGGAGATGGGGTCTCTTCCTTAGGAGCCTCAGTCCCTCCCTCCAAGCAGTGCTCTTCTTAGCAGCCCAGGCCCTAGCCTTGTTCTAGGATTTCAAGGATATGCTAGTTCCCTGGATATGGACTCGTTTTTGGAGGTTAGCAAAGGTAAGCAGAACCATTTCTTTTGAAGAGGGTGGGGATTTTTTTGAGGAGGGCTGTATTTGCTAAAAACAAGGTGGCGATTCCAGACTAGCAACGTTTGTTTCACTCTTAGAAAAGTGCCAGCTGCAGCTGCTCAGGACTACTGCCAGCCCCAGCTGGGGATTGTACTGAAAGCCACACTGTCCACGCAGCTGAGGAGGAGTTCCAAGGGCCACAGGCTCCCGGGGGGACTGAAAGTGACGACCTGGGTTACAGTGAGCCCAAGAGATGAGGTCCAGGAGAAAAAGCAGGACAAAGGCCAGAGGTAGGAGAGAGTCAGCCCCAAGGGAGGAGTGTTTCTGAGCACAGCCAAGGAGGATAGGTTATCTGATGGCTTCCTGCCGGGCTGGGAGCCTTCCTCAGTCCCCAAAGGGAAGGAGAGAGAAGGATGAAAGGGCTGTTGTCAGAGTGACAGGAAAACCCTCTTTTGTGCTACTAGGGCTGGGTTCAGGCCAGGTGCAGGTGATCAGGTGGGACAACAGAGGAGTAGGCTTCGGGAAAGGGGATCAGGGTCTTGGGACAAAGGGCTTGGCACACATGTGCCTTCCTCACTCCTGCCCGCACGGGAACAGGGCATCCCGCAGTGACGAGGAGCCTTGCTGGAGCCCCAAGTTTTCTCCTTGGGGACGTGTGCAGGATTTGGCTCCTTGGGGCACGAGAAGACTGGGGTCTGCACCCCACAATGGTTTTTGTTAGTCTGCAATCATGCTCTGATTACATTTGCTCCATGAAGGAACCTCCACTCTGGGGTCTGTGCCCTGCCTTGGTCCAACCTTGTCCTCCCTCTACCCAGCTGGGATCCGTGGCCCTACTGGCTGCCTTTTGCTGGATTCGGGAAGCCATTTAGGGCACTGAGTGGTTGGCAGGGTTGGGTACTGGACCTCACATACTGCACACCGACACTCCTTTGCAGTTTGTGGAAGCCCATCGCTGACTACGAGGCTGCTCATCATCTCTTGGCCTTCATAAGGTGGAGACCCCAGGGCTCAGCTCTTGGTGCACATCTCGTTCCTGCCTAAATTCACTCCCCTGGTGATCTCACCAGTCTTCTGACTTTAAATACCATCTCTGAGCTGATGGTTCCTGAATGGCTCCCTCCCTGAAACCCCAGACTCAAACGTCCTTCTCCCTTCTTGTCCTCTCCACCACTGTTGCCCATCTCAAGTTCAACATGCCACCAGTAAAGCTCCAGTGAAGCAAGAAAGACTCCCCCTCCACACCTGCCCTTCCTGCACCTTTCTCCATCCCGGTTAGCAGCAACTTCAACCTTCTGCTTGCTCAGCCAAATACGCTGGACTCACCCTTGACTCCCGTCTTCTCTCTCCTCACATCTAATGCATCAGAAACTCCTGTTGGATCCATCTTCAAAACACACCCAGAATCTGAACCTCCTCCTCGCCTCCACTGCCACCACCTGGTACAGGCCACCGTCAACTGCTGCCTGGGTTGTTGTAGGCGCCTCCTTCCCGGCCCCTCTGCTTCTGCCCCAGCAGAGGATGGTTGCCCCATACTTTGGTGACTGAAAGAGGGGCAGGGGAGGGGCCTTGACCAGAGGGCTGGGGCCTCTGACACTGGACTAGTCATGGGCTTCTCCACCCATGACACTTCCTGCTGTTGACTGCAGCCTTGAGCACATGAAGGCCCATCACCCAGGACCCCCTCTGGGGCTCCTAAACCACAGATTGTGACACACTGACACTGGAGAACAGAGGAAGTTGGCAGAGTGCCTGTGAGTCCCTGGGCGGTTCTCCATCTTGGCAGGTGGGCTCACGTGTGTGCCCAGGGCCCTTCCTCGAACCCCATCTGTGCCACGGACAGCACAGCACCCACACAATCCCACCAAGTGCCCACTGGCCTTCAGCTGTAAACCCCTCAGATTTCTCCGGGGGTCCTGCTTGCAGGTGGGAAGGCTGGGGGTCCCCCAACATTCACCACTTGGGATCCTAACCTGAACATGAGCTTTTACCATCTGGGGGTCAGCAAACTCCCACTGGGGAGCATCCTCAGCCCTGGCTTGTCCACTGGAGGGGGCACCCGGAAGACAGGCTCACCCAGACAACTCCTCCATTTTAGCCCTGACGTCGTCCAGGCTGTTGGCTCGATGTGCTTTTCAAAAGTGGGCCAGGAGCTCGTGCAGTGTCAGAATGTGCCTGGGAATCTGCAGCAGGGAGAGGTAGGGGTAGAGGGACAAAGGCAAGGATGGGGAAGGCGAGAGACAGTGATGAAGCAAGTCAGAGAGAGAGCAGCAACGTAGAGAGGGAGAGAGAGACAAAGCAGACTGAGAATGGTTCTCTCAGCTCCCAGCACTCCCACAAGCAGGGCTGAGGATGGACACCCACAGCACTTTTGATCTCAGACGCTAACGTGGAGCCTCTTCCAGGGTCTTGTCTGGGGCAAGAGCCCAGATATTGAGGCTCTAAGCCGACAGGAGGAAGGGCCTGGAGGTGGGCTTAGGACCCGGAGCTCCCCCTCACCTTCCCACACTGCCTGCTCTGCGGAGCTGGACAGCCTGTGGTCCGCTGGGTAAGGGGCTGGCTCTAACCCCATTCTCCATGCAGCCCAGAGCTGGGGCCTGTTAGGGCCTGGGCCCTCTCGGCCATGGGCCCCTTTTGCCCCCAGGTGTGGCTTGCTCCCAGCTGGGGCCCTCACTGCCATGGCCCCCGATTAGGCTCCCCAGGCATGTGACTTCAAGGACATGGTTCAGACTTTTAGATCAGACCTGCTTTCTAGCTATTAATCTCCATTTCCGTCTCTCTGAAATAAAGCCATCTGTCTCCTTGGACTGTCAGAAGGATGATGTGAGATCATGCCCATAGAGTGCCCAGCACAACAGGTATTCAGTATGCATGCTCTCTCCCCCTTCATGACCACAGGCTCCACCTGAGCATCTTGAGTGTCAGGCCTTCTTCTTACGTCTGGCCAGAGGGTCGGCATTCACTTCTCCCTGAGAGGTGGGGGCAGCCTGTCTCTGGCTTATTTTCTGTCCTCACAGGACAATGAACAATGAAGTAAACGAGACAGAGAGCATCCAGGAAAACATAACCATGGAGTCCATGACCCTCAAAGGCTGTGAACCCTCCTGGACACCAGCCAGACTTTTGTGAGATGGGGCATGGCACCTTGCCACCCCCAATCTCAAGGTAGGCCCCAGAAGTGGTGGCATTCAGAGACACTTCTTGTTTGTTTGGCTCTCATGTACCAAAACCTGCCAGCGTGATTGCGTAGTATTCCAGGGCTGCTGGAGGAATGTGACAGCTGGATGTGGATGTCAGTATCTGCACACATGGATTCAGATATTACTGGTATTCACAGTTCCTTTCTCTCCAGATGTACACATGAGTCTTCCCAGATGCCCTTGATGTGTCTGTGGATGTCATAGTAAACACTTACCTGTCCTTTTGGGGAGAAAGGAGTGGAGATGAGGACAGATACTTAGTGGCCCCGTGAATCACAAGCATGTTCAGAATCTGTGGGGAAGTCATGTGGGTCAGTCGCTCTGTCCCTTGCTCATCATCCTTGGCCCCTTGTGGGAGGCCGGGATCACAGAGGTTCTCACGGGTAGGAAGTTTGATTCACCCTCAGCCTCCACTCGCCTTGGGAGCTGTGTTTGAGAGGCACAGCCCTGTGAGGGGGCAGCTAGAGGCTGTGACTGAGGGAACTGACTTCCAACTCGGAGACGTTAGAGCAGCCAGGGGTCTGAGGGTCACCTCTTCAGATTCCACTTGCTGTGGGAACCTCAGCTTCTGCTTACATGCCCCCGAGGTGGCCTCCACCTCAGACGGGCCTCCTGAGTTCCTGCTATCAAGCCCTGAGACGCTATGAGAAGATGAAAATTTCGCCAACACCTCGTGCGGCCTGTGCAGCTGCCTTTGGCCCCTACTGCCCTTAGCAAGGGTCTTGTTGACTTGAGGTTCTCTCCTGAGCCCCTTTGTGTGGCCCCTTGTGCCATTTCTCTAGGCTGACCCTGTGACCTGCTGGGCCCAGAGACAGCCTCCCTGTGTCCTGGCTCCTCCTGAGCTGCATTGGGCTCAAGCTGGACGTGGGCAAAAAATGACCTCTTCTTGGGTGGCCAGTGTCACCACGGTCCAGGAGTCTGCTCCATTGCCCTGAGCCTAAGCATTTTCTCCCCTTGAGTGGTTAGGCTGGATGTGGAGACCAGACATGGGGGCCCAGCAAGGTTCCCGGCAGTGATGGACGTGGGCAGAAGGCAGAGTGGTGGCCCAGAGCATGCCTGGGAAGATAGAGAATCATGGAGTTCTTCCTGAGGAGGCATCACTGGAGTCGAGTTTTGAAGGGTAAGTAGGAGTGCACAGGGTGGATGGGGTGAAGGAAGGGCCTTCTAGGACAAGGAGCAGCACTCAGGAGACACAAGTAACTTGCCCTGGAACTAGATTGAGTGCAGAGAGGGGAGACGATGATAAGGTAGGAGAAGTGTTGGAGCAGCCTGCTGGCGGGCCTTGAAGGCCTGAGTCCCGAGGACAGTGAGGAGTTGCTGAAGTAAGTGGGGAGAGGAGGCCTGCAGCACGTCTTAGGGGAGCAGGGACTACAAATGGGTTCATCACAGTCCCCTGCTCTTCCCGGGAGTGGCTTCGGAGTGCACCTTGTTGAGGACTGGGGGCTCTCTTGGCTCTGCAGCCAAGCATGTCGTGACTGATGAGTGATGTCTACTGTGGCTGTGTGTGTCAGCAGGTGCCCTGTGTCTCTTGCTCATCCCTCTGGGCCAGAGCCAGCTCCACACTTGTCCAGACTCCTGCCTCCTCCAGACCCAGCCTTAAAGAGGTACAGCCTTTTAGATACAGGCTACAGCCTTCCTTAGAGAGGGAGTACAAACAGTACCCTAGTTGGCCTAAATTCAGCCACCAATTAAGAAAGCGTTCAGGTTCGACAATATACTTATCTTAATTTCAATCACTGAAATAAACTCCTAATCTAATACTGCATTAATCTATTAATTCATAGAAGTAGTACTATTACTATGAGGAATAAGAGTTGTTTCTCCTTGCATAATCGTATATCAGAACACATAATCACCAAAAGTAAACAATAAAATAAATTCAACCCAATAATTATTTATTACATTAATTGTTAACCCAACACAGGTAGGCATTCAAGGAAAGCTTTAAAAGAGTAAAAGAAACTCGGCAAACAAAGCCCACACCTGTTTACCTAAAGAGTCTCCTCTGGCATTTCTGGTGTTACAGGCACTGCTTGCCCAGTGACACGGTGTAAAAGCCGTGGTGACCATACTTTGCAAAGGCAACATCATCATTTGTTGTCTAAATGAGTATTGTATGAGCGGCCACTAGAGGGTTGTACTCTGTCTTGCATTTAAACAGTGAAATTGACCTTTGTCTGAAGAGGCGGGAATGACAAAATAAGACGAGAAGACCCTATAGAGATTCAATTAATTAAAAAATAACAAAGGTAAGCCAAATCAAGGGATAACAAAATTTAAGTGGACTAACAATTTTGGTTGAGGTGACCTCAGAGAAGAAAATAACCTCTGAGCGATTAAAATCTAGACCAGCTAGTCAAAATATTTTATCACTTATTGATCCAAAATATTGATCAACAGAACATGTTACCCTTGGGATAACAGCACAATCCTATTCTAGAGTCTATATCTACTATAGGGTGTATGTCTGTGATGTTGGATCAGGAGATCCCAGTGGTGTAGCTGCCATTTATTTCTCATTTGTTGAACGATTCAAGCCGTTCATGATTGAGTTCAGACCAGAGTAATCCAGTCAGTTTCTATCTATTCCATATTTCTCCCAGTACAAAAGGGCAAGAGAAACAAGGCATACTTTACAAAAGCACATTCAAACTAACAGATGATATAATCTTAATCTAATATATGTATGTATATAGACCTGCCTATAAACGGGGTTTGTTAAGGTGGCTCATTAATTGCATAAAAAGTAAACCATTATACCCAGAGGTTCAATTTTTCTCCCTAACAGCATGTTCATAATCAATCATCTTTTATTAATTGTCATCAATCTACTTTCCATAGCATTCCTTACACTAATTGAATGAAAAGTATTAGGTTATATATGACTCTGTAAAGGACCTGTCTTGACATGAGTTCAGCCATGTCTGGCCGCTCCATCGACCTATAGCCACCAGCACACAAAGAAATACAAAGCTGCTTTCTGTGTGGTGGGAACTGGCCTTTCTCCCACGGAGAGAATTGCAAGTTGTAACATTTCAAGGCTCTTGGAGCATCATAGCGCAGCATGGACTGGCCATCTGTGCCGGGCTAAGACGATAACGAAAGAGAACAATGTACGTACACAACTACTGGGCTGGGACGTTAGCCAAGGGGCTCTGTGCACGTACGCCACAGATAACCATTTTGTGCATGGGAATACTAGATGCTTGCTCTGTAAACTCTGTAACTGCTTATATAAACTGCTGGAAACTGAGACCTGGTGAGAGTTCCACCTGTGGAAGCGACACCTTGCCCAGGACATGTGATCCTTGCCCAGCCACGTCGATTGACAGGGCTTTCCTGGCAGTGGGGCGTGGATGTTGTGGGTAATTGATTTGATGTGAAGTAATTGATTTGATATGATGTAATTGATTTGATGTGTTCTCTTTTCAGTCAACCTGATATTTCTCTTTCCGGTTGATTTGTGTCATTTCTCTTCAGCCAATGTGGATGTTTTCCCTTTCCAGTCGGGCTGATGTTTTTTCCCTCTTAATATTTGACCTATTCAGATCTGTTTGCAGACTATTGCCTTTACTATCCTCTATATAATAAAATGTACCTTCAGTCCATTTGTTTGGAGTGGAAAGTGTCTTTTATATCTCCGATCGAATCGCCGAACCTCTCATAACAGACCACACATCATTGGCCCCATGATCTGTGGAGACACCAGTATTTATATCAGTGTCACAAGGCCATCAGCTGGAGTTCACATTGCAAAATGTACCCGGGAAGACACCCTACGGAGGACCCATTAGCACACAACTGAAAAAGTAATGTGGACTTTTGTCGATGACCATGTGAAAATGTACCTAGGAAGACACCCCACAAAGGATCCACTAACACACAACTGAATGAGTAATGTGGACTTTTGTCAATTACCTAGTATTTAAAATGGTAGGATAGGGCCGGCCTCATAGCTGAGCGGTTAAGTGTGTGCTCTCCGTTGCTGGTGGCCTGGGTTTGGATCCCAAGCACGCACCGACACACCACTTCTCTGGCCATGCTGAGGCAGCTTCCCACATACAGCAACTAGAAGGATATGCAGCTATGACATACAACGATCTACTGGGGCTTTGGGGGAAAAATAAATTAATAAAAATTATAACAAAATTAAAATGGTAAGATAAAGATGCAGAATTCTAAAGTGTTCATGGAAATGCTGAATGCACAATTCAGAAACAACGAATAATCAACAAGGTAAACCAACTCAAATAGATTTATAATTGCTTACATGTACATAGTAAAAGTTTTTGCTGAACAATTAAGTATTCATGTATTTGTTTTGATGAAAACATGAAACTTTATGTTGAATAAAAATGGGCCATTTTCTTGTATTAGTACATTACTACTCAGCATTTAGTCAATTTCTATAGTTAATGGAGTTATAAACATAATTACAAAGGCATGCATCCATCAGAAAATAACTATGAGTGAATCTGGAAACTGTAGGGCCACAAATAATGTTTTCAATATTATGTATTAGAAAATGTATATACATAACAAGGATGAGAGAAAACTCTGATTAAAGGAGATTAAAATGTAATCTAATCTTATAAGAATAAAAAGAGTGTCAGTCCCGGGAGACTGGGGCTAGGCAGTAAAATTTCACAGACTTCTGAGACTGGAAATGGGCCATTCCCTACTTTCATTCTTTTATTGTCATTGCCAAGGTAATTTGGCCACCAAGAACAGAGAGGTGGAAAGGAAAGAGGACATGGAAGGATATTGGAGACATGGGAAAGGTTACATTTTCAGAACAACTTAGAGCAGCCAGGTGTCCATATTCTAGGTCATGTAACCACAAAGAATTTCCCCTGGAAGATGCCTTCTGTAGCTCTTCTCTCCAAATTTCCACTCATTCCTCCTGGTGAGATCATCCTAAATGAGAACATGTTGGTAGAAAGACACAGCTGCCTGGAGAAAAGCCTATCTTGTAAATTGACACTGCTCTAGAGCTGGCTGGGCAGAGGACAGGAGTTACACGATGGATACCGACGCTTTTCAGTCCAGGGACTTTCCTTTATTGCCCTTTGGGGAATACACTGACTGCAACACTGAGGTTCACTGAAGGCCAATGGGATCAGGTGTGAGACTAAGGTGTCAATAAAGCACTTGACACAACATGTTTTCATGTGTATCAATATGTGCATAACTAGGGAGAAGGGCCTTAACATATTTATGATCCTTAAGGGAAATTTGACTCACACCAATTTAGGAATCATTGGCAGTAACGTGTCATGTAGAAGAAGGATCGTCAATCTAAATGAACTTATTGACACACTCAGTATCCTAGTCAGTATGGGATGCTGTAACAAAAATATCATAGATGGGGTACTTTATTTATTTATATTTTTGTTGAGGAAGATTCACCATGAGCTAACATCTGTGCCAGTCTTCCTCTATTTTGTATATGGGTCACCCCCACAGCATGGCTGCTGATGAGTGGTATAGGTCTTTGTCCAGGAACTGAACTCATGCTACCGAAGAGGAGCTCATTGAACTTAAACACTAAGCAATGGGGCAGGCCCCTAGATTTGGCATTTTTGGGTTTTGTGTGTGTGTGTGTGTGTGTGTGTGTGTGTGTGTGTGTGTGTGAGGAAGATCAGCCCTGAGCTAACATCTGATGCCAATCCTCCTCTTTTTTGCTGAGGCAGATTGGCCCTGGTTTAACATCTGTGCCCAACTTCCTCTACTTTTTATATGGAACGCTGCCACAGCATGGTTTGAGAAGCGGTGCATCAGTGCATGCCCGGGATCTGAACCTGTGAACCCTGGGGCCAATGAAGTGGAGCACCCACATTTAGCCACTGCACCACCTGGCCATCCCTAGACTGGGCACTCTTAACAACAAAAGTCCATTCCTCACAGTTCTGAAGACCGGCTTGTTCAAGATCTAGGTTCAAGCTGATTTGCTTTTGGTGAGAGCTCTCTTCCTGTTTTGCAGAAGGACAGCTTCTTGCTCTACCCTCATCTGGCACAGAGAGCTCTGGCACTCCATCTCCTTGTAAGGGCACTAATTCCATCATGGTGGCTTCACACTCATGGCCTCATCTAAGCTAATTAACTCCCAAAGGCCCCAATTCCAAATACCCTCAGGTCAGCGATTAGGATTTTACCGTATGAAATTGGATTACATAGACATTCAGTCCATAGCAATCATGAAACCAACAATTAACAAATATTTATAGAAGTCATACAGCCCAAACTGAAGAATGTTCTGGAGATCATGTGGCAAATGATACAATGTCTTTCCCTTCACAGAGTCTTCTAGTGGAGGGAGTAAAAATTAACAGCCAAACAAAACTTGTGATATGTAAAAGCTAACATAGATCAATTATGACAGACTGTACTTACAATTGTCTTCTGGTAAGACAGGTCTGATTATCAGAGTCCAGATTAAGCAAATTCCCCCGGGTGAGGGCATGTGTGGCAATCTCAACTAAAAAGGCTCTTTCCTTTTTGAAATTTTCTTTCATCTAGTCCTGTTTGCTTCCACATCCCTTTGGTGTTTTCAAACACACAGTACTTATTAAATCAATGTTTAATTGTTGCTCTGCCTTTACCACACATGACTAGAAGCAGAAGTTACTGGACTTGGCTAGAACCAAATTTCAGTTCATTTTTCCTCCTCATTCTGCTCAGACTCTCTTCTCTCACTGTTGAAATAGCAAATGCCTTAGGGGAGAAGCCACGTGGAGATGGTGCTCACAATCTTGTGCTTCCCTAGTCTCAGAGATTGTAAGCCCTCAAGTCCTGTCTGCACAGGATGTTCTATAACGCTTCAAACAGCTGTTCTGTGTGCTTTGTCCAGCTATTCTAGCTGCCCAAGAAAAGCTACTCAATAAAAGTGGAACCTGAAGTAACTTTATCCTGAAATATTTTAAACCAATGACTATTTGTCATTTTTCAAGGAGTATTTCTATAATTTTATAAGAAACATTTAAATAGGAATTTTAACAGCAATAATGGCTGTTCTTTGGCCAGAATTCCATGTCATTCATTGTTTGGAATTATATCTAAGCTTTGATGCACTCTCTTCAGTGCTTTTTAAAATATCACTGTTCCTTACTTTTAAATATCTTGTGATGGGTTTGTATCACTCACCTCCTTTGTACCATTTCAGATCCTCTTGTGTACTCATACCCTTGAGTCATATGTCATTTAGCAATCAGCTTTGCAGGTATCATATTTGCTTTATGCAAGTGTCTCCTGACTGTTCCCTACATGTTCTCCCTGTGCCCTCTGCCTCTCCCTCTTGCCCCGGGGTGTCCATGTTGATGCTGAGGTGTGAAAACCCCCCTGATCAAGCCCAGATGTGCACAGCCACATTCCTTGTTGTGTGGATGTCTGTGTGTTCAGCAATTCTGTATGGTCACAGGGTGCATGGCTATTATGGCTTCTATGTGAAGGTGTGTTTTGTTGACGTGTGTCTTGAGAGAGTTCAAGTCACTGTGGGCTCTGAGACAGTGAGCGTTCTGTATGTGTGGGTGTTTGTGTGTATGTTCTGAGTATCAGTGTGCATTATCACGTGTAGTTTACAGTCTGAATGCTGCTGGTCATTTGCAAATAGTGTGTATGTGTGTGTGGCTGTGTGTTGTCAGCATTTCCACGTGTTCAGAGGATGTCTGTCATTGTGGGAATGTGTAGAATAAGTGTCTTGTTAGAGATCAGTGTGGGCACCAACATTGTTTGCCTGTTACTAGTTCAACCCTCAACACCCTTGAAGAAACATTGAGTCCAGACATTCATAGGCCCCATCAGGCCCACAGAGATCTTACTCAGCTGTTTTCTTCCCATCACAGAAATATGAACAGGTAGCCAAGGACCACTTGATATTTGAGGAATTCGTCTAACATGAAAGATGTAGCAAGAAACACATACACTGAAGTGAGGGACTAAAGGAACAGCAAGGAAATCCAGAGATCATAGTGAAACTTCAATTATATATCTAGTAACATCTTCAAAACAATTAGACATGGGCTGGTCCCATGGCCTATTGGTTAAGTTAAGAAATCTCCACTTCAGTGGTCCAGGTGCAGTTCCTGGGCGTGGACCTACACCACTCACCAGTGGCCACGCTGTGGTGACAACCCACATACAAAATAGAGGAAGGTTGACACAGGTGTTAGCTCAGGGTGAATCTTCCTCAGCAAAAAGGAGATTGGCCACAGATGTTAGCTCAGGGTGACTCTTCTTAAGCAAAGAGAATAAATAAAATAAAACAACCAGTAAATGTATATACATGTATTGATGTTACTGCACAATATTGTGGTTCTCTTGCCCAAGGCACATTAAAAAAGCCAATTATTCAGGCATCAGCTTTTGGGAAATGAAGTGTAACTTTATTTTGTGAGATTGATCTGCAAGGAGACAAGGGGTATGTGTCTGTCTCAGATCTGTCTCCCTGATCCAGGTCTTGGGGCACAATTTATGGGATGAAGGGCAGGGTGTTCTGACGTGTGGAAGTACATGATTGCAAGCAAGGAGAAGTGAGGTAATTGATGATCTGCGCAAGCAAAGTCAAGCTTCATGGCTCTTCATCAGATGTGTGTTCACAAATTGGCAGTGTTACCATGATAGGAGAATGGAGTTTCTAGCTCCTTGATGTCATAAAGGTCACATATAAAGCATTTGTGAACTCCCAGTTGATGAGTTGGTGGTCCCAACTGGTCTGAACTGGAAGAGGGGTCTCATTTCCTGAAAGAAAACTCTTAATTACTCTGTTCATAAGATGAGGTCAGTTGAACTGGTCCTGGAGGGCCCATGGTTACGTTCCTATATGCGTATCTATGCATATGCATGAGATTATCTGTATGCGTGTTAAATGTGGAGTATACACAAAGCAGACTCTAGTTAAAGTGGTCAGAACAGATTTTAATCAGTAATATACCACTGCAATAGGAAAGAAGGAACAGGATGAACTGAACTCAATTTGATTTGTACAGATGTGACTGAGCATTTGAAAGGGAGAATGAGGGAGCAGGCAGAGGGGTGAGCAGGGGCTCAGTAGAGTCAGGGAGGGAAAAGTTACAGAATGTTGGTCAGTGCAGTGTGATCTGGCCAGTTGTGTCTGCTAGTTGGAAATAATCAAAGTTTCACTTCTCTCCTCTCACAGCATCTGGGAGACAGACACCCTGTCCTCATCTCAAGGAATGGCTCTCAAGACGTTGAGAAATGCACTCCTGTGTTATAGCAGACACACCTACAACTCTAAAGGACAGAGGAAAGAGTCACAGTTGTAAGCACTTTTGGGTAAATGCTCTAAGAAAGGGATGTCAGGGGCCAATGATCGAGTGTTGGCCAGAAGAAATAGTCAATTCTTTTGGCTGCCTTGAGCTTTCTCAGGCAGGCACGTTAAGGGGGCAGGAGTCATCCTAAGGATGTTGATTTGAGCTGTTAGAAACTGTGTAAGTGTTTAAGTCTTATAATATGTGTGGGGATGTGAAACCATTTGTGCTGAGACGCTGTAGTTATTATAGGCCAAATTATTATAGGCTCAAAGGAGCCTGGCTTGAGTTTGGTCAAGTACAGGAAACTATATATATAAATAATACTCACATATTTTTTCAATAATAAAAATCACTATATTGAATAATATCATATATTTAATTAAATAATATGAATATATATTTAATGAATATATATTGAATGTGTATATATATAAATATTTGAATTAAATAATATAAACATATATATATGATTTAAAGAAATATTCAGACATAATAACAGAAATTTCCAGAATTGATAAAAGACTTCTACTCTAGATTCAGGCAGCTGAATACATCTCAAGCAAAATTTAAAAAAAAAAATCTAGAGCCAGATCCATTCAGGGAAATGAAAGGACACTAAATACAAAAGAAGACATTCAAAGCCCCTCAGAGGAACAGAACACTTACAGAGACTTACATTTAGACCTATGATACATTACTTAACAATGGAAGGCAAGAGAGAGTTGGATTAAATCTTCAAGGTACAGAGAGAAAATAACTTTCAATGTATACCCAATCAAAGCATATCTCAATAACTAGAGTGACTTAAAGATATTTTTATGCAAACATTTACTAAGGGTATTACCACAAACAAATGCTCATTAAGGAATTTCTAAATAATGTACTTTAAGGGGGTCAGCCACCTGGTGTAGTGGTTTAAGTTCAGCACACTCCACTTCCAAGGCCTGGGTTCGTGGGTTTGGATCCCAGGCGTGGATCTACACCACTCATCAACCATCCTATGGTGATGACCCACGTACAAAATAGAGGAAGATTGGCATAGATGTTAGCACAGGGCTAATCTTCCTCAAGGAAAAGACTTAAAAAGTAAAAAAGAATGTATTTTATGAAGAAAGAAACTGGGCTGGCCCCGTGGCTAAAAAGTTAAGTGCGCGTGCTCTGCTACTGGTGGCCCGGGTTGAGATCCTGGGTGTGCATCGACGCACCCCTTCTCTGGCCGTGCTGAGGCCGTGTCCCACATACAACAACTAGAAGGCTGTGCAACTATGACATACAAATATCTACTGGGGCTTTGGGGGTAAAAAGAAAAAAAAAAGGAGGAGGATTGGCAATAGATGTTAGCTCAGAGTCAGTCTTCCTCAGCAAAAAGAGGAGGATTAGCATGGATGTTAGCTCACGGCTGACTTCCTCACCAAAAAAAAAAAAAGAAGAAGAAGAAACAAACTGATAGAAGAAGAAATGCTAAGAGATAAAAATGGATCGTGAGGATAAAAAAGGGTAAACATTTGAATAAATAAATGAAAGCATGATTTTTCCAAACAATCATAATATTGACCATGTATAACTGATGGAGTTAAAAACTAATGACAAGGGATCTTCTCTTTTAGAGTAGAGAGGACAGGAAAGCACTCGCTGCAAAACTGGACAAAGCCAGATAAATTATAAATATATTTTTAGAGCATCAGAGAACTTCAGAATCAACCAACTAAAATTCCAGAAAGAAGAAAAAGTTTTTTATGTGAGCCCTGCAGGCGTTTTCTGATTCTGGGTGGTTGCCGAGGATCTGGCTTGCTGAGCCAGATCCTTGGTGAGGGAAAAGAGAAACTAGCCAAACTTGTAGTGATTCTGCAGGACTGGTGTGGCAGATGAAACCTGAGAGCTTTCAGACACACAACTGCTCTTTCTCGCAGCACTTGTGCTAAGTTTTGGTGCCACACAGGAATCTGGGGAACTAGGCCAAAAGCTTCCACAAAACAAAATGGAACCTCCAGAAGTGGTGGAAGTGGCCTAAGTCCAACATACCGCTAGTCTGACCTTCAGGGAATTTCCCATATTGTGAAGCGATATCAGGTAGGAGGCTGGAGAGCTGTGCTGAGATGTCTGAAGGGTGTAGCTGAATTGTCTATGGGCTCCCAAACTTGAGGAGACAGAAATCTACCAGACTTAGAACCAGACGCCTGTGTAGGGGAGGGGAGCACAGCAAACAGGAACAGGGAATGTGGAAGGGCTGGGTTTACTAAAAGTGAGACCGGCCCCAAGTCTGTTCAAGGTCTGATTGGACTCAGGTGCTCCAACCTCACTCTTTCTCAATGAGGGAAAATAAAGTCATGTGGAACCTCTTGAGTTATGTTACACAGACCTTCCAAAGACATGGTGAGAGGATGGAGAAGGCAAGCCACAGACTGGGAGAAGACCTTTGCAAATCACATATCTGACAGGACTATAAGGAACGCTCAAAACTCGGCAATAAGAAAATCCTAGTTTAAAATGGGCACAGGTTTGGACACTTCACCAAAGAAGATACACAGATGACAAATAAGCACATGAAAAGATCCTCAACATCATTAATCGTGAGAAAGATGTACATAAAAACCACAATGAGATCCTGCTATGTACCTATTAGAATGACTAGAATTAAAGAAGTTGAGCATACCAAGTGTTAATGAGGATGGAAAGTAACTGGAACACTCCTACATTGCTGGTGGGAACACAAAGTGGTTCAGCCTCTTTGGAAAACAGTATTATTTGTTTATTTACTTTTTTGTGAGGAAATCAGCCTTGAGCTAACATCCATGCTAATCCTCCTCTTTTTGCTGAGGAAGACCAGCTCTGAGCTAACATCTATTGCCAATACTCCTCATTTTTTTTTCTCTCCAAAGCCCCAGTACATAGTTGTATATCATAGTTGCACATTCTTCTAGTTGCTGTATGTGGGACTCGGCCTCAGCATGGCTGGAGAAGCTGTGCGTCAGTGTGCACCCGTGATCCGAACCCGGGTCGCCAATAGTGGAGCAGACGCATTTAACCATTAAGGCACGGGGCCGGCCCCTGAGAAAACAGTTTTAAAGTGGAGTTTGTTATGCTGCTGCAACAAATTAGCACAAATTTCATGGCTTAAAACAACTCAGATTTATAGTTTTACAGTTCTGTAGGTTAGCAGTCTGACATGGGTCTCCTTGGGCTAAAATCAAGGTGTTGGCAGAACTAGGTTCTTTTGGGGGGACTTTAAAGCTTAATCCATTTCCTAGACCTTTAAAGCTTCTAGAGACCACCACATTCCTTAGCCTATGGCGCCCCTCCGCCACCCTCAAGACCAAGAACTCTGCATCTCTCTGGCCCTGCTTCCCTTGTTGCATCTTTTTTCTATTCTACTGCTTCTCTTTCCCTTTTAAGGGCCTTTGTGATGCACTGAGCCCACCTGAATAATCCAGGGTAATCTCCCTATTTTAAAGGTAGTTGATCAGCAACCTTAATTCCATCTGCAATTTTAATTCACCTTTGCCAATTAAACTAACGTATTCCCAGGTTTAGGAATTGGGACATCTTTGTGGGCCATGACTTTGCTACCACAAACAGTTTTTAAAATAAAGTTAAACATACACATACCATGTGACCCAGCAATTTCACTTCTAGGTGCTTACCCAAGAGAAGACCAATGTTCACACAAAAACATGTTTGCAAAGATTTATAGTAGTTTTATTCATAGTCAAAAAACACAAAACCGAAAATAACTCAAATGTCCTTCAACTGGTGGGTGGATAAACTGTAGTACATTCATAAAATGGATACCACATTCAGCAATAAAAGAGAAGGAACTGCTGATACAGTCAACAACATGGGTGAACACTCAAATATACGTATTGCGCTAAATGAAAGAAACAAGGCTCAAAACGCTGAATACTGTAGGATTCCATTTATATGATATTCTTGAAAAGACGAACCATAGGGGAAGACAACAGATCATTAGCCATCAGGGGTTAAGGGTGCGGGAAGAGTTGACTACAAAAGAGAAGCTCAAGGGAGTTCTGGGTGCTGGAACTGTTCTGTATCTTGATTTTGGTACTTGCACAACTCTATGCATTTGTCAAAACTTACGTACAAAGAGGAAAACAAATACATCATTTCTCACCCATCAGATTGGCAAAAAATTAAAAATCTGACAATGCTGATCTGGCAATTCCCAGGGCAAGGATGACTCAGACACTGTTGACGGGAATGGAAATTGTTAAAACTTCAGAGGGTGATTTGGCTGCAGCTCGTCAAGTTGCAGATGTACATCAGCCTCTGGCCCAGCAATCCACTCACAGGCAGCTGTCCATTCTAAGGAGTCAACGTGTGCTCGAGGAGACACACACACAAGTATAGTCATTAAACATGGTAGGGGAATGAATTAATTGTGGTTAGTAGTTATTTAAAAAAGAAAGAAAAAAATGCATATGGGAAAGAATCAACCCTGCTGGCTACATATATGATCTGGGAAGGTAACTCCCTTCATAACTCCCAGATATGTACTTAATGGTACATATCACAGACAGCACTGTACTAGGAATCTGGAGACAAGCATCTGAGAATTTAGTTCTAACTCTGCCACTAAGTAGCAGTCAGACTATGAATGACTTAACTTGAGAAACTTCACTTTCCATTTCCTGGAAAATGAAGAGATTAGGCTCTACTACCACTAAAATTATTTCCAACTCCACAATTCTATGATTCAGTAAGTCAACAATCAAAAATTATATTCCAATTTACCTATGTTGAGAAACTGGTTTTCCCAGACACCCTGAAATCAGAAACTATCAGGGAAATAAGACATCTTAAAATATTGATACATAAAATGGCCCAAATTTATTGGTACATCTATGACTAGCTGTTTAATCAAGATCGTAACTCAGAAAGAGTATATAAACAGTGAAACCCACCATATTGACTTGGGTCACCCTCAGGTAACACATATGTCCTCTCCCATTTTAACATTCCAAAACAAATTCACAATACTAATGAGTCAATCTTGTCAAGTTCAGGTCTATCGAGCCAAAAGTCATTCATGTATATGGTAAGATTTACTTCATTTTTTTAACAAAGTTAAAATGATGAATGGCTTTTTGTATTTTTGCCTGTTTCATCTATAAAGATCTTACATTACAATTTAATAGCTTCAGACTGCTACAATAATTTAAAGAGCCTTTTGAAGCTTGTAATATGCCATGTCCAACAGGATCTAGTAAAAAAATCAGTAGTTCACAATCCGAAAAAGCTCATTTATATTCATTACCAACAATACTTACACTTCAAAGACACTAATAACCAACATATCATTTGTTCCTACTGCAGAATTTAATAGGTTGTTAAATTCTCGTATCACCCAAAAGCATAATTAGGATGCTATCATTAAAATGTATTTTTTTAATCAGAAATATTAAAACTAATGATTAACTAAATATTAAAACTAATGGCAACTAACGACCTCTTTTCTTTCCCTATGGTTTATCTTTTCTAGAATATCATATAAATGAAATCCTACCGTATTTGGCCTTTTGACTTTTCATCCTATCAGTCAAATCAAAATTTGAAAATTCCTGTTCTATGAGCTTTCCAAATCTAAATTCTTACAATTGTAAATGAATATGGAGACAAAACACACACTACATACTACTTCTAAAAACCTCCTCCTTTTCCGATTTTAATTCTATCACCAACTGCCAAGAAAAGTCTTTCCATTGATACCAAAATTCCCTACACATTATGTCAGTCATCAATTGATCAGTCATCAGTCTATGTTAACAGAAGGTGAGTTAGTATTAGGAAGCTACATAATTTGCACCAAAGATTGTTTAAAGCTCCTTTCATTAAATGCAGTTTACAATAATTCACAGGCTTCAAAGTTCGCCTTGTAAATATACAGTCAATTATCAGAAACTATTAATAGGATTAGGCTTTTCTATAAAAGTGGTCCCAAGGAAGTAGGAATATTTATTTGTTTAAAGAACGCAATGAGGAGCCCAATAGCCTGAACAGAGTCAGACAGAGGAGTGCTGACCTCAGGCCATCTTATGAAGGGCCGTGTTCACCGGGAGATATCCCGACCTGGCCTAGACAGGGTCCCGGGTGGCAGGAACTCAAGAGCTCGTGCAGAGGGCAGGCGACTCCCTGCCGCCCCCTGCACCTCCACTGGGTGGGCAGGAGACCCCGCTGTGGTGAGGCCCCACCAAGGCAGAGGGACCGGCCTGCCAGGCGGTGCTCCTCTGCTCCTCCAAGGGACAAAGTTGGGCTCCTCCACCTGGAGCAGCCCGCCAGCAGCCCCGGCCCCCGCCCCCGACACTGCACTCCCGCCATCTGCAGCGGACATCTCCACACCGAGCCCGCTGCCCACCGCCTACCTCGGCGCCGCTCCTGCCCAGCGTTCCCCCACACTACAGAAAGGAGAGCTCCCCAGCGCTGAAAATCTTGGAGGAAGGATCCAGAAATGGCCAACCCCCCCACACAAACCTCCGAGGCAGCCACGTCCACACCAAGGACCTCGCCTCCAGTGCACTTGCTCCGGGGCTCTCCAACTCGCCGGCCCCTCTGCTGCTTTGAGCGCCCGTCCTGCGCATGCTCGGGCGTCTCCGAGGATAAAATGGGAAGCGCGGGGGTGGGCGCCGGGAGGATTTGGGGACTGAGGTGTCCCTGAGAGGGAGAGTGGGAGCGGGCTGTCCCTCTGCAGCTCTTGACTCTGCTCTTCCTGGGTGACTCTCAGCTCCTGGAGAAGATCTACCTTCCCTTGAGGCGGCTCCTCATGTCCTGAGAAGTGCGTCACATTAACTAACATTTGTTTCAAAAAGAACGATGATATCCTTAACACCTGATGTGTCGTGTCCCCAGAAGAATTCTCTGCTTCCCCAGAAAACTAGACAGCGAGCAGCTGGGGCCGTGTTCTGACCCAGGAAGGAAGGATGCTGAGGGCACAGCTGTCTCCCCTCTGCCGGTTCCTTCCCCTGATTTGTGGCCCTGATGGGGCTATAGCGTTGGGGACTCGTGCAGGTGACAACGCTCAAGTGTTTGCCAATGGTATTATGTTTCTTATGATTTAGTAGTTAAAACGGGAAGCTAGCTGTCAGTTTTTCTGATGATTTCACACGCAGAAATGTCTTTGGACAAAGAAGTTTGTTTGCTTAATTTCTGATTTTTATAATCAATAACAATAACTAAAATACTTATTTTCTTAATCTCATTGGCATGCTAAAACAAACAAGTCACTTGGTTTTCACCAAATTGGCCACATTTTCGTTAAAACTTTGGGAGTATCACTGTTTGAGGTAAAGAAAGCATTTGGGAAGAACAATTACCCTTAGATAATATCTTCCCAGATAAATGTACAAACACATAGTTATGAGTCATTTTGAGGGGCCTGGGAAATCCAGTTTGAGTTCTACAATGGATCATCTGAAGGTTAAATTAGTAATTATCTGAGGAGTTTACAAGTAAATGTTCATGTCACCTTCATCAAATAGGTCTGGTGATTTAAATGAAGGTTGAGCTTAATGATAAAAGTTTTCAAGAGACTGAGAAATATTAAGTAAATGTACTAAAAACAAAAAGGTGCAAATCAAAGTAAAGCCTGCCATTATCCTCTTTAAAACAGAGTCACAGTAGCACTATTGTCAAGGTATGAGAAGGAATAGAAATGCTTTATAAAGTCAATTCTTCACTTCCAAAGGACCCAACATGACATTCTAGAAGTCTCCATAGTCTTTCACTCATAGAGATTAAAATTGCTCAATTTATATTTTAAAGACTAATGAATCTGAGGGCAAAATATTCAAGGTCAATGTTTAATTGTTTTTCATTGTTGCAAAGTACATGGGTATAAAGTGTGGCTGAAATCCTTGGTCTTGGAGAATAAAAATATATAGAACTTATTTATCACTCTCACAGCATGTCCTGACTTAATCCTACAAATGTCCCAAGAGTAAAACCTCAGTGAATTCCGTTCTGTTCTTCGATATGACACGTTTCATCCATAATGAATATTCTCAAATTAGGCTCTAGCTAGTAATTATGTTCCTGATGCAAATATGCAATAAAGAAGAATCCATGTGTGATTAAATTTGACTCAAGAGGACTACTTAGTACGGAAATTTGTTTTTTGCTTTGTTTTTCTTTATCGATTTCTTTCTTTCTCCTCAGTGGAGTCGACAGAAAGATGACACAGAAAGCTGAGAGACTGGAGGGCAGAGTCTTGAAGAATGTGAGATTTCCCAATCTTCCAGATATTTTTTATCCTTAAAATTCTACGATTTTTCTATTTATATAGGGGTTCATTTTTTTTCATTATTTCTAATAGTGATCATAATAGTGAGACTAACAAAACTTAGCACTTGTGGAACATTTTTCATCATAAAAATTTACGTTATTCTGACAATTATTAATATATTAAAAAGCCACTAAGAGCTAATCTGATGCTCAGAGGATTTCTAGGGTAGTGAGACTGTTCTGTGCATAATGGTGGCTACATGTCACTGTATGTGTGTCAAAACCCATGGAACTGTACAACACAAAGTGTGACCCTTAAACTAGAGACTGTAGTTCATAACAACGTTTCAATATTGTTCATTCATTATAACAAACGTATCACACTAATGCAAGGTGTTAATAATAGGGGAGATGGGGCTTGGGAGAGAGGAGAGAGGCAGTGCGGTGGGTGTATGGAGCTCTATGTACTATCTGTTCAATTCTCTGTAAATCTAAAACTGTACTTTTAAGAATAAAGTTTTTTAAAGTTTTTTTGAAAGGCACCGAAAGGTAAGCTAACACTGTAGGGCATCTATTTTGTGCAGAAGGGCAAGGAAGAAGTTGAAATGATTTAAAAAGTTCACCTTGTGAAGGTTTGAATTGTGGTGTGTTTCTAAAGCCTTAGACAAGAGCAGGACATAGAATTTGAGACATGGATGAAATAAAGGAGAAGGAAGACATCAGAGTGATCAGACCTGATCAATTAAATTTAGGACAAATTACTAAATTGGATGGATTTGTTTTTATTTTCTTTGCTTTTTAGAAACCTTACACCATTCTATGAAAGCCACACGTGCACAGTATCAACAGGTGTGTTTCCTACCGAGCAGCACCTGCTTCTCTCCCTCAGCATTTTCTATTCCTTTCCTCCTCCTCTCCCTACCTCTGACTGATGGTCGCTGTTTCTATCTCCTTCCTTACTCTACTCCTCTCCTGTATATTTGTTTGTTTTTTTCTTTTTTTATCTTTATGTTTTCTTTCTCCTCTAACACATCAGACTAACCATAACCTTCCTGGTCATTGTTTAGTTCCACTGAAAGATCTCAGTAGTTTCCATCAAGAAATGACAGATCAGTGTTCCGGGAAACATTTTTCTATTTCAGCTACTTCACCCTCAATCTGAAGCAGGAAAATTTCTTGAATGTTGAATCAATTTTTTATATTTTTTTCTTTTTCCAATCCAAATTTCAGAGCTCCTGGTCATATTGGAAAAATTCCTGGAGATGGCTGCCTGGAGTTGAGTCATAGGAGTTCTTCCTATGGCCATAAAGGGGAATCCTTATTTTGGCCATGGGGCCTCAGGAGAAGCCCTCGTGAAAGAGGAATCTTTGCTAACCTTACGTTTTACCTAGGACTGGCTTCCCTTAAGACAGTGGTTCCTGAACTCCAGTGTGCATTAGAACCGTGTGGAGGTCCCCTACAACACAGAGTGCTGAGCCCATCCCAGAGTTTGTGATCCAGTAGGATGGGGATACCCGAGAATTTACGTCTCTGACCGTTTCCCAGGTGATGCTGCTGACCAGCCACACATTGAGAACCACTGGCTTAGAAACCCTAGGTTTCAAAGGATGCTTTGCTTGAGCAGACAGCCAAAAGTATCAAAATCGTAATCAAGATTCACCAACAACTTGAATGTGTTGACATTTGGATCTAGAGGCTCCTGAATTTTCAGGGGCTAAAGCAAACATTACTCTGAGTTCAGGGTTTGTGACTCTCCTAAGTGTCACACAATTCCTTTGCTTGCTTCCCTTGAGCCCTACCTGGCTAAGCAAGAACATTAAAAACAAAGCCAGCTTTGACTATTTAATCCTCAGTCAATTAAGACATTTTTGAGTAAGGTTTTTTTTGACAGAATAGCCAACTTTATCTACACTATTGGAAACGAATTATTACTGATAACAATGGCTATTTACTAAAGTCCCAATATGTCTCAAGCCCTTTATATACTTTTATTTCTCTGCTTCTCAGAACCCTACGGGATTCTAGGTGTGTTTACTCTTTCTCCACAACTCCTCTAAGGAACCCCCCAGAGCACACTCATAATTGACTTCACCATGCCTTCTCTCATTTAATTTAACAGTAGATTAAAATTACAGAAGAAACTTGAAGGGATCTTGAGCCCCAACAGGAGAAGGTCTAAAGTCTATCCAGGACAAATGGCTTAATGTTTGTTTCTGAGAAGTTTCCAGGGACAAAGACTCCACAACCTCCAGAAACCAGTTCTGTTGATTATTAATATCTCTAATCAATGATATACATTAATTGTTTTTTATTTATTGATTGATTGTCTGCTATATTACTTTGCCATATAATAAAATTTTTCTGTGTGTTATTTAAATAATTTTCACTTTATATCCACTTTTTAAATTTAGCCTTCTCTGGACTTCCTCATACATTGAAGATGGTAATTGTCACCTATTAACATTTTCCTCTTCAGTTTAGATAACCTCAATTTCTTTACTGTGTTAAAAATATTTAATAAATGTAGTGTTTTTTTCCTCCAGTTCTTCTCTAGGTTCAACTTATTGGGTAGTATAGCGGAAAGATGACCGCAGAGGTCCTGTGTGGTAAAGAATCTTCTTTGTATTGTGTTCAATGTGAATAAAATCTCTATTAGTTTTGTGTTGAGTCTAATCTGGAATCTGAACCTTTCCTTCCTTCCTCCCTCTATTGTCTGGAATATTTAATAGTCCCAGACCTAGAGTTTTGCTTGTGGAAAGTGTTTGTTGTTTTTGTTGGTTAGTTGGCTTGACGTTTTAACAATTCAATTTATTTAGTAGATATGCGAGTTTTCCTATTTTATGTTATTTTTTGTGTCAGTTTCAGTATATTTTTTTTTTATAAAGTGAATTTTGACCTTTGTTGTCTAATTCGCAGTCCTAAGTATTTCACAAAATGGTGTATCTCGTTAAGATCTAAGCACTCTGTACAGAATACTTCTTATTTGATTTCTGATACTGGTGATTTGTGTTTCATTTCTTTTTTTTTCCTTAATCAGTTTTGCTAGTGGTTTATTAACTTTATTAATATTTTTAAAAATAATTTTTAGCCTGATTTGTTTCTTTAGTATTTTTCTATTTCCTTAATTCTTTATTATTGTTTCCATTCTGTACTTTTTCCAGTGTGATTCTCTTTTAATTATTAAGACAGAAGCTGAGATTATGGATTTCCTGTCTTTCTTCCATACACATACATTCATTTAAGGCTACACACCATTGCCTTCTAAGCACAGATGTAGCTTGTATCTCTTGTCTTCTCTAGTGTATTTCTAAACTCTGTGCTGCAAGCCATGTCTGTCCCATAGGATCTCCAGCCCATGAGCCTGCAACAATGCCAGCCTTCGTGTGTCTCCATCCCTCTACCTGAAGCTATATTCTGTCCAGTGTCACCATCTCATATGATTGCAGCCTACGTCTGACCTTTTGTGTTGTCAAGGTTTTCTCTCCCCTCTGTCCATACCACCTTTCAAAAGTCTCCATTCCTTGTTCTTGTAGCCCATGGCAACCCATATGAGTCTCCATTCCATCTCTCTAAAACCCATGTCAGACACCTAATTTCATTCTCTCACGTACTTGCAGCAGGTATCTTTCCTCGAGTGTCTCTATCTCCTGTGCCCTCATTTGATACCAGACCTCACATGTCTCTCTCACTCTATGTGTCTGCATCCCTTTACATCCCTGAGTGTTCCTGTCAGCTGCGCTTCAGCCCATGCCAGCTCGTGTTTGTCTACGTTCTCTATGCCTCCAGCCCATCTAGACAACCAGTGTTTTCATCTATTGTTCCTCTAGGCCCCGTCTGAACTCGTGTGTTTCCTTACCCTGTACCTGTAGCCCATGTGTTCCTCAAGTATTTTCACCCAGTGTCCCACACTTGGGTGTCATTCACCTGTTAAAGGATATCATGGTTCCTTCTAGGTTTTGGTCATTGTGAATAAAGTTGCTTTTTAGATATTCTTAGGGGTCTGTGTGTGGATGTATATTTTCATGGTAGTTGGAGAAATACACTGGTGCACAATTGGTGCATCATATAGTGACACTATACTTAGCTTCACAAGAATTAGCAAGATGTCTTCTTAAGAGGTTATACTATGTGTATTCCCATCAGCAATGAATGAGATTTCCTATTGTCCCACATCCTCACCAGTAATTGGTATTGTCAATTTTTGGTTTTTAGCTATTCTACTAGAAGAGTAGAGTATCTCATTGGTGTTTTAATTTGCTTTTTCTTAATGCACAATGGATTTTATTTTCCAATAATTCCTTGTTGTTGAGCAATTTATATTTGCTTATTTCCCATGTATATATATATATTTTTTGGTAACTTGTCTATTCATATTTTGGTCTATTTATTTTAATTTGGGGGGTTTGTTTTCTTGTTGCAGCGTTTGACTTGTTCTTTGCATAATTTGCATGCAAGTCTTTCTGCAGATATGTTTTACAAATGTCTTAGTAAGGATTTTGTATTTCCACTCTGTGAATGTTGTCTTTCCCAGATTGGAGAGTTTAAATTTAACCAAGTCCACATGATCAATTCTTTTCTTCATGGATTGTGCTTTTTGTGTTGTATATGAAAACAAATCATCAAACTATAAATCATGAAAATTTTCTCTGATTTCCCAGCATGAATTTTATAGTTTTGTATTTTATATTTAAGTTGATGAGTGATTTTGAGTACATTTATTTCTAAGGTGCAAAATTTGTGTCTTTGTTCATTTATTTCCATAGGGTCGTCCTTTTGTATCATCACCATGGTTGATGATGACTAGTTTTCTAGCCACTGTACCCAGTCTCTTCATCTGTAAAATGGTGAGAAGAACAACATCTACTACATCAGGATATTTTGAGGGATGTAGGAGTTCAGGTATGTTCAAGCACAGTAGTAACATTCAGATTGCCGTGCCTTGTTCAGTAGAAGTGTTTGCTGCTGTTATTATAATTATCATTATTTCATCACCTTATCTTCCTCATGAGTTCCCTGTAAAACCAACAATGATCCACAGTGTCAACAGTTTTATTCTAGGTCCTTGCTTAAAAACCTGCAATGAGAGCCTTGTGCTTATAACCTACTGTTTTATCCCAGCCTCTGGAGGGATGCATTGACCTCTTTCTTCTTTGCACTAGGCACTGAATGGGGGCCCACACCCAACCCTGCATGTCCTCCTTTTAGTATCCGATACTTTTGAAACACTGCTTAGTGTTTACTTGGTGGACTATAATCCCTGACATGAGAAACTCATGGGAGATAAGAGGTAGGAAATATTGTTCCATGTAGGTCTCTGAGTTTATCATAATGCAGAGTACAGTTGATCAAGGGTCAAGGTAGAGTTCCTTAATGCAAAGATCTTCAGAGATGAGGGTGTCTAATGTGACACCACCTGAAAATAAAGGAAGAACATAAAAGCATATGTAGTTTCACAAGGAAAAACACACAACTAAAAGAATTGATCTCATTAAATACATTATTCTATTTGTTTATGTATCAAATTACTGATAGGAGATAGCCACGTGTAGAGATAGTAGAATTAATCGATTTCATAGAGAATTATTTTTAACAGTTGTTCATATCTTGTCTTTTACATTATCGATTAGGGTCATGATTTCAACTTTTCCTGTCCTAATGTCTTTATCTTTCTCCATTTTTCCAAGAGATATATTTATATTATCCTCTAAAATTCTAGGGCAATTTAAAAAAAGTTATGAAACATTTTAAGTTGTTGATATTGTGTATTGGAAGAATACTAGATTATTGGAATCTAGTATTCTAGATGTGTATTGGAATGTGTATTGGAAGAATACACTAGATTACAAGTGAATTAGTGATAATTAGAGTTTTAGTTTGGTGAAAGATGGGAGTTGGAAATGATACCACGATGTTTGTAACCCAGTTTTTTCTTCATTTTTTGATGTAGGTTTCAACATGACAGAGCAAGTAATTTTTAATATAATAACTTGTCTCATTTTAAAATATGTGTTCTTGGAGAGGGTGATGAGGTAGGTAGAAAATAGTTTAATGTAGTGACTTGATTTTCTCCAGCTGATCTGTTATAAACCCAACAGCCATATAGCATCCTTTTGTCCATATGACCTGATGGCACTTTCTTGATTTTTCTTACTGTGACTCTAGCAATCTGAGGTCACACTATCTTCTCCCTCCTAGTCATGTTTTCAGTAGTAAGAGTGACATTGTCAATAATATAGTGACAACTTTGCACACAGTCTACTATTTACTAAAATATATATATCAATTGTAAACTTTGATAATATAATTGTTAAGTTTCAACTATTTGCAGTACACTTAACAACTGATTGTTACACATTATTGTGTAGTGACATCATGGTTAAAATCATTATTTGCAACATGTGACCCCTTTCAATTTTATTTTAAATGAAAGAGTTCAAAGACTCTTTTCTTCTTGAAGAAGAACGACTTGCATTTCCATCTTAGAAAATTGAGAACTTGTTTTTTGTCATTTTTTTTGTCTTCAGCTCTTCTATGTATTGGATACTAATTCACATGTCCAGTTTCTTCAGATTCATGGAGCTATCTCCTCTGCCTTTTTCATGGCCCTCACCTTAATTTTTCCATAATCCTTTCCGTGAAAGAAGTTTCTCTCCACCTTCATAGATCCAGGAAGGAACCGACCCTCCTTTATATGAACTTGGAGACAGATGCCAAGGTGAAGCCTTGGTGCCCCTCCCCACCAGTGAATTGCAGAAGGGCTGCAGATACCTGTGAATCTTTTGCTCCCCTCCTGGCTCCCTACACAGTTGGCCTTGTCTCCAGGGAGGAGCCCAGCTTGGTACAATCAAATTTTTGAAGTCTATAGAAGCCTGCTGAAAGATAAGACTGGTTAGAAAGGACATCAGCAAGCAATGTGCTCCAAAAGTTGGTGGCAGAAACATTAAGAAAAAGAAAACCTTTCCGTTTATCTTGTTTTCTCTTTATCTTCTCTCCCTTCATTTTCCTTTACTTAGATGGTACAAAGCCTGTCCACCCCCCATGGTGCTTGTTTTTTTCCTCAAAGCCCCTGTACATTGCTATATATCTTAGTTGTATGTCAACCCATGGTTGTTCTTTTCCTGGAGTCCCATGGCATTTTATTCATATCTCTTTCATTCAAATTATTTCTGTAGTGTAATTTATCTGTTTATACATATCTGTCTTACTTGCAGACTGCCAACATTTCAAGACCTTTGGGCACATATTATATACTTAAGTATTTGAGTAAATAAATGAAGCTCTTTTGTTGAATAAGATCTAAATAAATAAAATACCTATTCAGCACATGAATGCAAGCATTTGAGAGACAGTTTTGTGGCTGCTAAAGCAGACTGTGGATCAGTTTAGGGACTCAGTGCCAAAGTTACTCAATAGATTTAGATAAGATGAAAGACATAATTAACTTTAGTTTTAAAATTCATGGAGAACAGGAGCAGGATATCTAGGTGTGAATCAGGACTTGATCATTCTTGTTGCATCTTTGGAAAATCCAGTCCTTTATGTTTCTATGAAAATGTCACTGGTCAAGAGAATGAACAGAGGACTGATTTTTAGAAAGGCAATTTGGTCACAGGAAGTCCTGGAGGAAAATATATGGAAGGAGAGCTGGTAGAAACATGGCAGAAACGTTTTGTGTATAAACCCTAAAGATTGGGTTTACATGCTGTCTGAAAGTACTGTAACCCAACTTTTCTCCAATATAGATTTGAGCAGCTTTTAAATATCTAGCTATACAAAAGGATTACACAGGAAAATAGATCAAACTGAAAGGAGTTTAGGGTGGAACAATGTAATGAAGCTGAAGTAAGCCAGCTCACTGAAAAGTGTTTCGGAAGGACCTGCAGTTTTCTTTCTTTTTTTTTTCCTTCTTTTTATTTATTTTTTCCCCCAAAGCCCCAGTAGATAATTGTATGTCATAGATGCACATCCTTCTAGTTGCTGTACATGGGACGCGACCTCAGCATGGCCGGAGAAGTGGTGCGTCGGTGCGCGCCCGGGATCCGAACCCTGGCCGTAAGTAGCGGAGCGCATGCACTTAAACACAAAGCCACGGGGCTGGCTCGGAAGGACCTGCAGTTTTTAAAGGTAGTTGGAAATATATCCCTCAGGTTTAAAGTAGAAAGCGTAAAGGGAGCAATTCTCTATCATCTCATGTCCATGAGATTAAAAGCAACACTCTCTCAGAGAAGCAAAACTTTTCTGGTCTCTAATGTCCCAAAAAGTGTTTTGAATGGTGCCTAATGAAAGAGATTCTGTGTGACATAATGCAAATACAGTATCATCAACTCATTTCCAAATTTAGTTCAAACATTTTAGGACACGTTCAATTTAGGTAATGTTGAATTCTATAAGGGACCAAGGAAGAGGCCGACAGCATTCTCTCTCAGCTTTTCACTTGACCAAGTGAGAAAATGTTCTTGAACAGATTGACCACGTCTCCTCAAGGCAATGCTCCATTTTCAATTTTTCTTTTTGTAAACTCAGCCTGCGTTTCCCATTACATATGCAAGCTAAAGCCTGTTTGTAGACATCCTTCGTTGGCAATGAGGAGCAGATCCATACTATTAAGTAATCAAATAAGCAGAACATCTGGTTGGCCCCTTTTAGGAAAATGACAGGTTAAAGCCCATCTTCATTGGTGGAAGGACATGGTATACCAGAATTAAAATATCTACCACTTATTATGCAGCTAATCATAAGTCATGCTATTTAAATGAAACTGAATGAATTCTTATTCTATTAAGTTGACTAGATTTTAGTCAAACTGATGTGTAATTTTATATAGGTGCATTTTTACTTAAAATGTAAAACTCTTTAGAGACCACTTCATTCAGTTTTAGAGGCATATTTTGTATATTTTGGTGATTTTATTTATTTTCCTTCATAGCAGAGAGGCACATATTACTCTTTTTCTTGCTGCCCTCTCTCTCCAAGATAAAACTCATCCAAGTTTATTTTGTTTTATAAGGCCTAGGCTTACATTGTGATGATAAAGAGCTCATTTCTGAAACATATTTGGAACTGTAGGGAGCCCAGAATTTTAGATTGTGCTCAGAATTTTGTGAGGTAACTTCAAAAAAGATGGAACATTTAAAGTTTTGCCAAGAAAGTTTTGTTTTACTTTTCTTCACAGTAATTAAAAAAAAAGTTTAGTGTCTTAATTCTTCAGATGGGTGAGTGTAGGAGTTGGCATGATTATATGTACCCTTGAGAGATCTCTCTCTGAGTTACTCTTTCAAAACAACCATCCTGGGAAGGCACCATGGCTTAGCGGTTAGGTGATCACACTCTGCTGTTAGTGGCCCTGGTCCAAATCCCGGGCGCGAACCAACACACTGGCTTCTCCGGCCATGCTGAGGCCGCATCCTACATACAGCAACTAGAAGAATGTTCAGCTATGACATACAACTACCTATTTGACCTTTGGGGAAAACAAATAAATAAATAAAATTTAAAAAAAAGTAATTAAAAAAAACACCATCCTACTTCATGAATATTTAATGGAGACACTGTCAGTCCCAGAGCTGCTGAGAGAAGCAGTTTCCAAAGCTCCAGCAGGTCCTGGGAGAGGAGAGCGATGGTAATCAGTGTCATCAGAGTTTGGATGAGCAGTAGTCATTCTCTGGATGTTAGAACTGAGTGGAGTTTTCAAGCGCAGCCCAGTGACTCTAGACCTGAGCCCTGCTCAGAAGCCAGTTGACCTGTCATTCGCTCTGAGCATGGTGTCTTCCCTCTGCTCGTGCCCCTTTTTTTCATTTATCATGCTTCTCTTGACTCTTTCTCTTTTCTACACCTACTTTCTTCTTTTTCTCTCTTTCTTACTTTTACTCTATTATATTCCTTCTCCTTAGCATTTTTTTCTTCCTTGTCTTATGGTTTTCATTAATTTTCTTTTTATTTTGTAGTACAGTTACTCTGTACATCACTTTCATCTTAAAATCTTAACCCTCTACAATTCTTATACTTCAGTTAGCTATTTTGAAGAGAGTATTTTGATAAAATTCTCTTAGATGTTATAACATGCTGATTCAAGGAGATAAAAACTATCACAAAAGGGATGGGGATGGAGAATGAATTCAGTTCAGGTAGCCATGGAATTAGACAGAGGGAAACTGAGAGCTTAGGCGTGGGTGTTCAAAATATTTCCTGATACGTCTTTGTAGTTCATTGTTGTGGTAAGCTGCACACAGTCTTATTTACTGCTGGAGCCCAGAAATTTGCTCCTCTGGGCAGATCAGCAGGTATCGGCCTATAGAAAAGAAGCTAGGAAACACTGTATGCATTTCTAATGTAAAGAACTGTTAGTGTTCCACCAGGAGACCCTTTGGGCTCTTCCCTGCACTATCTGAATATAAAAAGAGGAAGAGAAGCTTTTCTCCATCTGCACAAAACCAGGACTTTATCTTGAGTTTGAGAGAGTTTGCATGTGACTGAAACCAAAAGTTTTTCTGAGTTTGGATTTGTTTTAATAGGATCTATTGGCTGGCTTTGATGTTAAAGGTCTTTATTCAAAATTGGCTACCTCTAGTGCTAAGTTCAGAGTGGAGATTTGTCAGTATAAGAGAAAAGAGTCCCTTTTGAATTAACTCAGTGAAATATAGTATTTGGAAAAATGGTTATATTTGAAGGCCACTTGTTAATATTCTGTCGCCACAATGACATCTGTAGGTAAGTGACTACTTCATGCTATTCCCGATAATTTCTGTTTGAAAGACACACCCTGAGCTTCATAATTAAATGGCAAGCAATAGAATATATTGGAGCATATGAGGAAGTCATTTGGGGTATATCTAATTCGGACTGAGTTTGTTTTTCCAAAAGGGCCTGTCGCCTGCATTGTGTATCTGCTTTGCCGCGTCTCAAAGAGAAGAGCAAATGCCCTTAACATAAGGATGCAACTTCCCCTTCATTGACATTGCCTTAAGGATAAACATTTCTCCCTAGGCTTGGATTTTACTGCTGCACTCATACTGTGACCACCCAGCTCCAGACAACAGACCTGCCACCAGCCATGCCCAACGAGACAGCAGACCTGCTCCACACTGTTTCCATTTATAGCTATTCTGCCAGGGCAACCTAGCAGGGCGATCTTGTGGCTATTGTAAAAGGGACATTACAATCGTATGTAATACTTGATCTTTGACGGTATATAACCACTCTGTACACCCCACTTCTTCGGTGCCCTTCCTTCTTTATGGAAGGAAGGCCCAGGGCCATGGTCTCAAAAGTTAGCTCATAATAAATTCACCCCAATTTTGATTTATACATTGGTTATGGATTATTTATGTAGACATTTGTTGGTGTAGTCGTGGCAAGATTTCAGAGAAACCCACCAGAAACCACCTGGAATCTACACTGAACTGGCATTTGGTACCAATAGGAGCCCATTGTGCTCCCCAGATCACTGCATTCTTCAGGTGACCCAAGTGAGTTCTCCTGAAACCTGGACTTCTTTATTTTAAGTCGAGGGTCCAGAGTTTATTTGAGCTGTTTTCAAGGCTTAAGACTAGGTGTCTTAAGGGGGTACTGATACATTCCCTAGGTCAGAGGAACCTAGGGAGTAATTCCTAAGAAAGAGAAATGTAGAGAGAATTTGCTAAACCAGAGGAGCCTAGGGGGAACTTTTGGAGTGAATGGGGCAGGGTGACTTTTTAATATGGCTTAAAATCGGGAAGAATTATGTTTACAAAGTGTGAACAAAATTGCTTTATAGAGAAATGAGAGACTGAATCTGTTCAGCTCCAAAGAAAAGGGACATTGCTCCTCCCGACCTTTCGGCAATTCTCAAACAACTGAGAATCTCATCGGGGGTGTCAGAGACAAACCCCACGACTTGTAACCCTCCTTCCTATAGCGAGGTCCACTATCATTCATGTTAATTTATCACAGGTTAGTCCGGGGACGTGCACGAGAGGGTTAGTCACCCGCACTCCAAAACCCCACGGCAGTACCTAGACTGCGGGTGGGAGAAACCAAGGCCTGTAAGAGAGTGATTACGACCTTTCTTTAGGGAGTAACACTCACAAGCAGCACACTCCTGACCCACTACACCGTCCCTAGAAATTGTTCAGACTTTGTAGCAAAATAAAGGAAAAGGAAAGTGGGAAATTGAGTTTGCTTGACCATTCCTGGCTGGGCTGCCTGGCCTCTGAACCCAGGAGACTTGCGCAAGTGCTAAGACAGCAGGGGGCCTAAGACTGAAAGAAAAAAGAAATTGGAAGGAAGCTTTCTGCAGATGGAAACTGCTAAATTTTCTAAAACAGCGGCTATAAAATCTTGGTTGCATCTGTCTGTTCTTTATGTGTGTGTCTCTACATGTATGTTATATGTGCCCGGTATTTTACCTCCAGAGGTTATGGTCAAAATCAAGAGGTCTATTCAATTAACTTGAAATAAGCACTCACAAAAGTTAGTTCTAAGTCGAAATGTTTTTCCAGTTAACGTGATATGAAATAATCTTTGGTAAATAAACGCTTATTTAAGCTTGTTAGTTTTCAGCATTGAATATAATGCAGATATGAAGCTTTTATTCGTCAAATAAACTGATGTTATTTCTACTACAAAACTGGTCTCAAAAATAATAAATGATGGCTAATATTATCTAATGTCTCATAAAGTCTTGTAGGCAATCTAAATAATTATTGAGGGGCCGGCCCCATGGCTTGGCAGTTAAGTGCGTGCGCTCAGATGCTGGTGGCCAATGTTCGGATCCAGGGCGTGCACTGAGGCACCACTTCTCCGGCCATCCTGAGGCCGAGTCCCACATATAGCAACTAAAAGGGTCTACAGCTATGACATACAACTATCTACTGGGGCTTTGGGGGGAAAAATAAATAAATAAAATCTTTAAAACATAATAAATAAATAATTATTGAGAACAGGTAACTAAATAGATGAGTATTAAGTGAACTTTAAACAATAATCATATGTTATAATGTATATAGCTTCTAAACTATTTTTGGTGACAAAAATTTAGGATTTTGCTAAATTTTATGATAAAAATTCATTGAGTATCTAGATCATTTCCAAATAAGATAAGATATTAGACATTGTTAAATATAGGTTTATCTACTTTTGGCTAATTACAGAAAAACTACAAAGTGTTTTGGGTCCATTGGTAAACATGTCTTGTGTTTTATTTAAAAGATTGTACTATAAACAAACATGTTTCCAAAATTATAAAATGTGTCCATATAAATTTGTCAAGCCACAAAATGCTAATGTAAAAGAAATGTTATAATTGCTTACTTAATTTTTTACTTAAAAATTAAGGTTTCTAAGAGTTAAAATTTTCTAATATGTGATTAAGCTACTAAAAACTTAAGAAAAATATGTTTGTATTCAAGGAGAGTAAGATGTGTGTTTTCATTAAGAAGATATAAAAAATGGAAATATTTTTGTTTGGTTAGGAAAGATAAATTTGCCCTGAAAAGTAGCAGAAGGAAATAAAAGGAGCGCATGGCACAAATTCTGACTGTAAACAAAAAGTTATAGAAGGTTTGCTGAAGAGAAACCCTGAGGAGTTTTATACATGGTCGAGTTGGCTAAGATTAAACTAAATCCAACTAAGTAAATGATTTTTAATATCAAAAGTAAGCTGGTACAAAATTCAAATTTGGTCTTCTTCCTTTTAAAAGGATAATTTTATTCTACTCTTTTTTTTCCCCAAAGCCCAAGTAGATAGTTGTACATCATAGTTGCACATCCTTCTAGTTGCTGTATGTGGGACGTGGCCTCAGCATGGCCAGAGAAACAGTGTGGTGAGTCGGTGCGCACCTGGGATCCGAACCCAAGGCCGCCAGCAGCAGAAGACACGCATCCAACCGCTAAGCAACAGGGCTGGCCCTATTCTACTCTTAATCTTCTCTTGATAGAGGTTATTACTTAAAAAGATTTTTCTTTACATTTGAGTTAAGTTTATCTAAAGAACAGAGATCTGTTTTGTTAAGGTAATTTCCTATGTTCAAAAGACTGAGGTTTCTCTATTATGCTTTTTTTGACTGTTTAAATGTTGTTTGTTAATTAAGCCTGGTTTCACTGCGACAAGAACAGGAACTCCTTGATCTTGTCTGACCAAGTGTTTAAAACCTCTCTGTATTTTTGACAATCTCCCCAAAATTCATATCCTAAATAAAGTCTTTCTTATAACTTTTTTCTTTGAGAATTTTCAAAGATCCCTGGCAATTCTCAAGTAAATTTGATATCTTCCTATAAAGAGGGAGATACTAAACAAATTAGGCTTGTTAAGTGTGCTAAATTGCATGGGAAGCATTACCAAGTAAATGATAAATCTTCTTAGGTTACACTGCGTAGGTAAATATTACCCACTATTTTAACCCTACTATCTTGCTTCTAACATTACAAGAGGAAGGACCACAACTGCATTCTATTTAATTTGGTTTACGGATGGGTCTTACTTAAATGATAAGCAAGATATTACCAAGCTGGATATGCTGTCCAGCCTTAAGAATCCCTGTGTGGGGTAAGAAGGAGAATCCTCCTCTGCCCTTTCCCTTAAGGTTCTTATGGCTGGCCAAATAATTAACAAGACAGGTTAGCAGGAGAAAATAATACCAAGCATAATAATATGTATACATGGGAGAAACCTGGGACACTGCATTTCTCAACACAATAGCAGAAATTCTCATCTTAAATACCGTCTTTACGTAAAGACAGAGGAGGATGTTGGTGGTGGAGGGTGTCAGTTACAGGAGATCACCACTAAAGCACTGTAAACAGGAGTAAGGCTATTATGCAGATTTAAGGCCTCACCTTCCACATTGATAAGCTTCTAGAAATGACGTCATCCCACCTCTTCCCAATACAGAGAGAGAGATACCTTTACATATGGAGATTTCCCTTATAAATGTAAATGTTTGTCTGTCAACTCCTCACAAGGCCATCCAGAGAATGTGGCCAGAGAGACAGAACTTCTGATAAGATGGGCTTGTTGGTGCCTTTCTTATTGTAACATCTATTTTACATTATATTACAGCCATCAGATAGAAGAGCTGTTGCAAGAAGGAGATACTATGTCAAATTCTTTAGGCAGTTAATGGGGGAGGTCAAATGTCCATCAGAGAAAACAATCGAGGTAAAGAGATATATTTCAGGGTGGCCAAATCCTGATTTCGCACACCTGCTAATTCCTATAACTCTGCTAACCCAATAAAAGACTTCTTTCCACAGGCTTGAAAGAAATCGCCACGGAAGAAGAGAAACAGATATAGCAGTCAAAACGGGGAAATTTTATCACCCCTTCACAGATGTGGCTTGCACCCAGTAAACAAACCCATAGTACTGTGGGAAGACAGGGAAAATCCCCCTCTGCCGTTTCCCTTAATGTTCTTATGGCTGGCCAAATAACCAACAAGACAGGTTAGCAGGAGAAAATAATACCAAGTTTAATAACATGTATACATGGGAGAAACTCAGAAATGAGCAACTCGTCCCTCTGTCTAAGCTGCTTGCTTAAGTATTGTAGCTAAAGAGGAGGAAGGTGTTGGAGGTGGGTAGTGGTCTGGGACTTCAGAATGCAAGAAGACAATTCTTTTCAGTGTCATCTATAGATAATGTGGTCAGGGAGAGATAGAGATTTTTGATAAAAGGGGCTTGGTGCCCCTCCCATTGTAAGATCTATTTTACATTATCATTACAGCAATCATGATAGAAGAGCTGTTGCAAGAAGGAGATACTATGTCAAATTCTTTAGGCAGTTAGTGGGGGAGGTCAAATGTCCTTCAGAGAAAACAATCAAGGTAAAGAGATGTATTTCAGGGTGGCCAAATCTTGATCTCCCACAGTCCCGCCTTTGAAACTAGAAGTTTCACAGTCCTTTTGAAACTTAAAGAAGTTTCATAGTCCAGAAGCTGAGTTAGTAGATTGTTTCATCTCACTGAACATATTTCTTAGTCCTGTTAATAGATCAGTTCAATTCAGTTCATTTTAGAAGCTGGTGATGCAGGTGGGCTCTCAAGGTTACACCTATATTGTGGAAGCAAGCAATCAAGTATTTAATAGAAGCATTTTTATGTAAAGAAAAGAAAAACAAGGTTAATGGTTGGAGCAAGTTGTAAAGCAGTTTCTGAGTTTACAGGACAGCCAGTTAAGAAGATTTTTAGATGTCCGCATCAAAGCATCTTTTGTAGTTTAAAATGTCTCTGATGATGTCATCAGGTCATCTCTCAAGTTTATATCAAGTCCATTGGCTTCAGTTTGCAAGGCTTCAGGAAAAAGGGCAGGTTTAATTCTCAGTGATTCCAAATGAAAGTGATGGAAAAAATGAAAAACATTAGTTTGGAGATCTGTAGCCAGATATTTTAGGAGACTAGAAGAAATCAGGATCCAGTCCAGTCAACAGATATAAAACACAAACCTCAAAAGACAATCCACAAAACTTGAATCTAATATCCGCAAATATACACTATAGTTTTTACTGAAATATAATTTTTCTCTCTAAAATAACCCTCATTTTTATCAAAGATAGACAAATTTAGACTAACTAGTTTGTAAAATAAGTCTAGTTCCAATAGAGTTGGCCCAATTATTTACATAAGTACATCAATAATAGCACTTGATCATATAAGCTCTTTTAAATCTGCTTTGCTGGAACTTTTTATAAGGAATCTCAGATTGAACTTTAAAGGCCTCTTGAGACCACGAAAGCCAAGCCAAGGATTTGTCATCAGACTTTGTCTGCCATACCTACAGATTTGGGTGCATTCCTCTCTTCTGAGATTCCCCCAAAATATTTCGAGGTTCTTTGTACCTTCTAATTAAGTGACATTCTTTACTTATTCAGTAAATGCTGCTTGGAACATTGAACATAAGGCACTAGGCCAATATTTCCACATGGCTTTATTCCATAAAGTCCAATGTTCATTCCTCAAATCTTTATGGCTATATCGCAAATATGATGTTCCAGTAACAACCTTGGTAATATAACCAGTGTTTCCAATTGTGTCCTGTGTAAGGAGAACAGATTCTTATTGAAATTATGCAAATAACTATATTGCCATGAAAACAACAATACTTACTAAGAGTTTTTAAATTCTGGAGGGATCAGGTAGAGAGAAAAAGAGAAATATTTTAATATTGCTTATAAAAGTATCATTTACCAAATTTCTATAAGTTATATCTAGCTCAGGTGAAAAGAGAAAAAGTTTTCCTTAAATCTGAAAAAAGAAAACATTAAAAATTCAGCAATTCTTCAAATGAAAAATCATAAAAGTTATAATAATCCTTATCAGTTCATTCAGTCCTGTATAATCCATTTTTGATCCCAATCTTTTTGTTAGTGGCTTCATGAAGTCATCAGTTTCTCCATGAGATTTCTGTAATTTCTTACCCAGTTCAGTTTTATGATCAGCAAGTTTATCAGAAGCCTGTACTCCAGTGTAACTGTCACAGTCCTTTCCATGAATTTTTCTGAAGTTGAAACATTTTGCAAAAGCATTAGAGCAAAGAAAGAAGTCTATAAACAAGACCTCAAAATGGCAATTGACAAAGAAATTTGGTTAATTTTGTGACATACAACACTTTAAAATAATAATAACCAGAATTATTACTGATAACCAAGACAGATCAGAATTTCAGTAATGTTATACAATTTTAAAACTCCTATATCAATAACATTTACCCACAAAATACCACTTAAGCAGGTTTATCATCACTTGTCTGACAATGCTTCCCATGTAGTTTAACATACTGAATAAGCCTAATAAGTTTAGTATCTTCCTCCTTCTAGGAAGAGAGCAAATATCTCCACATTATGATGAGAACAAGACAACATCTGTTGTAGACAGCTGCCCCAAGACTTCGGACCAGGCCTGTATTCTCAACCTTAGATCCACTCATTTAAACTTTTGTTATGCTTAAACTGTATACCTATTTTATAATTTGATGGCGCTGAGGGCAATCTACCCCAGGAGGTATCACTCTGGTATGCGGATTATTTCAAGCTGAAGAAAATAAGGACTCAGAGAACTCAGGAAGAGTATTTGAGTTTCCCCTCCCAAACTGCCTAAAGAATTTAAAACAAAAGATCTGTTTCAAGAAAGAGTTGTTATCATGATGGCTGTAAAGATAATTAGGATAGAGGTTACAATAGGAAAGGCAATAAGCCTCTTTTATCAAAAACTCTGTCTCTCCCTGACCACATTATCTATAGATGACCCTGAAAAGAATTGTCTTCCTGCCCTCTGAAGTCCCAGGCCACTACCCACCCCTAACACGCTCCTCGCCTTTAGCTGCAATACTTAAGCAAGCAGCTTAGACAGTGGGACGAGTTGCTCATTTCTGAGTTTCTCCCATGTATACATGTTATTAAACTTGGTATTATTTTCTCCTGCTAACCTGTCTTGTTAATTATTTGACCAGCCATAAGAACCTTAAGGAAAATGGCAGAGGGAGATTTTCCCTCTTCCCCTGACAAATTGTTACAGTTAAGATTTTCAGAATACTATCATACTTAAGGAAAGTGATTGATTTGGAACAGACTGGTCTTAAAGTCCAGGCATTTATCAGGAGGCTCCTAATATAACTTAATGGTTATATAGAACAAATCTCTGGCCCTTGACTACTGGCCTGATCGCTAAAACACTGCACCCGATCTTCCCTTAAATGCAGGGAAGGATTCACAGTGACAACTGCTGCCAACATTCCTCTGCTTAAGGCCAGATGGGCTCATTCAGTGTTCCCCTGGTATCTCCACCAAGCAGCTAGCTATATTTGTTCCTTTTTTAGGGCTAAATGATGTCACATCATATACAGAAGCCCTTAATGACAGTCAAGCAGGAATTGCCTTATTAAATACTAAGTAGTCTTTAATAAAAAGACTGTTCTTCAAAATAGAATGGGCTTAGATATTTTAACTACATCCCAAGGTGGTACCTGTACAATCATTCAAACTGAATGCTGTGATTTCATACCTGACGAGTCTTCCAGTGTGTCATCTCTGCTAAAGCACATGAAAAAGCAGGTGAATGCCATAAGCGATCCTGCGTTCAGTCTTGAATTCTTTGGTTTGCTCCCTTCTGGTACTGGTTCCCTTTTTCGATCTGGATTGTAATTCCTTTTTCTATTATTTCTTGGAATTCTTGTATTAGTCATAATATTTAAACTAATTGCTGTTTTCTTTACTCAATGCTGTAAGACTGTCATGTAAGCTGGAGTAATGAAAGCTGAGGTGGTCGATTGATCTTATAACCTTGGACAAACTTGCTTTTTTGAGAAGGACTGGGCCTAAGAACTCATTTTAAACTAATCTTTTCAAAGATGTTAAATTATTATCATTGTTACTGTACTTGTTCTATAATTGTGAAGAGCATAAATACAAGGAGTCATAAAAAGCACATATGCAATGTTTGTGCAACAACCTAAAATTAATCCAAAACCCAAGAAATGCTTCCTCTATTAGTATATATATATATACCTCTTTGTTTGTCCACTATATCTAATTAATTCCCCCCAAGGTGGACAACTGGGCAAATAAATGAGACAAAAGCCTGGCACCGAGGGACATGAGGGACCCAGGACAGGCAGCAACCACTCTGGGGCCGAAAGACAATATTTTGATCATGAATGCTTTTTATCAAAAGATTATAGATCAAAAAGGAGAAAACGATAAAAAAATGGCAAGCAATAGGATATATTGGAGCATATGAGGAAGCCGTTTGGGGTAAAACTAATTCGACCTGGATTTGTTTTTCCAGAAGGGCCTGTCACCTGCATCGTGTATCTGCTTTGCCATGTCCCAAAGAGAAGAATAAATTCCCTTAAGATAAGGATGCAACTTCCACCTCCTTGGCATTTCCTTAAGGATAAGCATTTCCCCCTAGGCTGGGATTTGACTACTGCACCGATCCTGTGACCACCCAGCTCCAGACAACAGATCTGACACCAGCCACACCCTCCCCACTGTGTCCATCAATAGCTATTCTGGCAGGGCAATCTGGCAGGGCGATCTTGTGGCTATTGTGAAAGGGACATTGCAATCTGATGTGAAACATGCTATTTGATGGTATATAACTGATCTGTACACTCCACTTCTTTGGTGCCCTTCCTTCTTTAGGGAAAGAAGGCCCTGGGTCATGGTCCTCAAAAGTTGGCTCATAATAAACTCACCCCAATTTTGATTTATAGATTGATTATAGATTATTTACGTTGACATGTTTTACAAGTAATATCTTGAAAGGAAAAAACCATAAAGCAGCAGCCCTGCATTACACATGAAAGTTGTGCTCCCCCTGGAGGGAAAATGAGGATACAACATTGGTCGAGTACTTGATTTTATAATCCACTGGTGCCTTTCAAAAATATAGTATTATTGTAAGAGTAAAGATATCCTTAAGAATACTGTCACAAAACAGCTTCTTTTCGTCAGAGATGAGACCGACATCAGCCTGGGGCACTTGAAGAGGCATGGTGGACTCAGCTGAGGGTTATTTAATTACTGTGAGTTAATTAGCCAATAGCTAATAAGATGCAGAATGATTAAAAAGAGGTAAAGGGACATAAAGTTGGAAATAATTAAGAAAAAATAGTGCCTTCATAATATCCTCTCATTATTTTTATAGCATTTGTTTTGAGGCATGACTAGGATAGTATGTTAACCCAGTCGTTGTTCAGTAGCATTTTGTTTAATCTCCATGTATTAGTGGCTTTTCTGATTTTCTTCCTATAGTTGATTTCTAGTTTCATACCGTTGTGGTCAGAAAAGATGCTTGGTATTATTTCAATCTTCTTAAATTTATGGAGACTTGTTTTGTGGCCTAATATGTGATCAATCCTGGAGAATGTTCCATGTGCCTTTGAAAAGAACGTGTATTCTTCTGTTTTTGGATGGAATGCTCTGTATATATATACTAGGTCCATCTGTTCTAGTGTATCATTAAGGCCAATGTTTCCTTATTGATCTTCTGTTTGGATGATCTATCCGTTGGTGTAAGTGGAGTGTTAAAGTCTCCTACAATTATTGTGTTACTGTCTATTTCTCCTTTTATGTCTGTTAATAGTTGCTTTATATATTAAGGTGCACCTACATTGGGTGCATAGATATTTACAAGTGTTATATACTCTTGTTGGATGGTTCCCTTGATCATTATGTAATGCCCTTGTCTCTTTTTACAGTTTTTGTTTTAAAGTGTATTTTGTCTGATATGAGTACTGCTACTCCAGCTTTCTTTTCATTGCCATTTGCATGGAGTATCTTTTTCCATCCCTTCACTTTCAGTTTGTGAGTGTCTTTAGGTCTGAAGTGTGTCTCTTGTATGCAGCATATATATGGGTCTTGTTTTTTTATCCAGTCAGCCACCCTATGCTTTTAAATTGGAGCATTTAGTTCATTGACATTTAAAGTAGCTATTGATAAGTATGTACTTACTGCCATTTTTTAACTTTTTTTCTCAGTGTTTTAGTAGTCCTTCTCTGTGCCTTTCTTCTTCTATACAGAATTGATGGTCTCTTTAGTTTGACCTCTGTCTGAAAGCTCTAATCTTTAACTCTCTTACTGCCTCCTTTTTTGTTTTTGATATCATAACTAACCACTTTTTTCTGCATTTGTATCCATTACCCTCTTATCATGGAAATACATAATTTTTCCTATTTGTTTTCTTCTCTTTTCCCCTTAAATCTGTCCCTTTAACTTTTCATGTAGCACTGGTTTCTTGGTGATAAACTCCTTTAATTTTTACTTGTCTGGGAAATTTTTGATCTCTCCTTCCATTTTGAATGATAACCCTGCTGGGTAGGGGATTCTTGGCTGTAAGTTTTTTCCTTTTTAGCACTTTAAATATCATGCCGTTCTCTTCTAGCCTGTAAGGTTTCTGCTGAGAATTCAGCTGATAGCCTTATGGGGTTTCCTTTGTATGTAACTCGTCTTTCTCTTGCAGCTTTTAGAATTCCCTCTTTATCTTTAATTCTGGACATTTTGATTATGATGTGTCTTGATGTGAACCTCTTTGGGTTTACCTTTTTTGGAGCTCTCTGTGCTTCCTGTACTTGGATGTCTGTTTTGTCCCTTAAGTTAGGGAAGTTTTCATCTATTATTTCTTGAAATAGATTCTCTGCCCCATTTTCTCACTCTTCTCCTTCTGAGACACATATCACACAGATGTTAGTGTGCTTTATGTTATCCCAGAGGTTCCTTAGACTGTCCTCACTCTTCTTAACTCTTTTCTCTTTTACCTGTTCAGCTTGGGTAATGTCTTCTAGTCTTTCGTCCATCTCACAGATCCGTTCTTCTGTATCCTCTACTCTGTTTTTGAGTCCCTCTAGTGAATTTTTCATTTCCAGTATTGTATTCTTCATTTCTGATTGGTTCTTTTTATATCTTCCATTTCTTAGTTGACATTCTCACTGAGTTCATCTATTCTTCTCCCCAGATCAGTGAGCATCCTTAACACTCTTTGTTTGAACTCTCTGTCGCGTAGGTTGCTCATTTCTGTTTCACTTATTTCCTTTTCTGGAGTTTAGTCCTCTTCCTTTAGTTGGAATGTGTTCCTCTGCCGCCTCATTTTGCCTCTTTCCCTGTGCTTGTTTCTACCTATTAGGTAGGTCAGCTACATCTCCTGCTCTTGGATAGATGACCTTATGTAAGTGATGCCTTAGGAGGCCTCTGGTGTGCTTCCCTCAGTTCTCAATGTTCCAGGGGTGACCACTATGTGGGCTACACATGTCCTTCTGTTGTGGCCTTTTTGCTCTCCCTGTAGGCGCCCAGGGAGGCTGAATTTTGCTCCTGGCCAGCTGTTGTAATGCTCAGCTGCTTGTAGTTGTTGTGGGCCCTTCAGTCTCTTTATCAGGTGTGTGAAGCCCCAGCACAGTTGGCTGCAAGTTCTAACACCACATTTGTGTTGCAGTATTTCTTTTAAGTGAGTAGGCCCCCAGTGTGGCAGGTTGTTAGGCTCAGGGCCTTACAATTGCTATAAGCCTCCAGCCTTTAGGTCTCTTGTCAGCTCTCTGAGGATTACAGCTGGGTGGGGCTGGCCTCAGGCATGGGAACACCCAAATGTTTCAGGCTTTGGAAGATGGGGCAAACCCCCTCTGTGGGTCTTTGAGAAGCACAAGTCTTCTGCAGCTGACAAGCCCTGCTTCCCACAGGTCCACACTCACTGTCAACACAGTCCTGCCCCGTGTGCATGCCCAAGCCTCCCGAACCGTACCCAGTCTCTCCACGGTGGGAGCCCCACACAATCCACCACCGCCCCACTCTCTTCACCTTCTCCTTGTGCACCCCCTTCCCCAATGAATTTGTCTCAGTTACCAGGCTGCAGAGAATACAGTCACCAATCTATGCAGGCCCACAAGTTGCCTGAGGGCTTGTTGTTGGGTGGGGCCAGTCTCTAAGGTGGGCTGCCTGCCCTGGCTGAGCTGGATTAAATTGGTTCTCTAGCGGGTGGGACAGACCCTGGGCTAGCAGACCTCAGGGAGAACTCCAATGGTTTCTATGTCAGCACGCCCACACCTGGCCACAACAATATTCACCACAATGTCCCAGTCCCTGAAGAGGTCTCACCTCTCACTGAGATGCACACAAGGCCTATGAGGTGAGTCTCTTTTCACCAAAGCACTGTGCACCTTTCTTTCTGGTGATTTTAGATTGATTTCTGAAACGGGTAAGTTTGTGTGGGGACCCTTTAAGAGCCGGTTTCCAATCTGTTTGAGAACAGGCTTTTCTGAGTGTACCCCCCAATATTTTAGTAACAGGCAAAGTCAGTTATTGTGCCACTCATCTCGATTGTGCTGGGTCCACAAAATGCCCACAGCGGGACTGCTCCCAGGCTCAGGGCCCCGCTCCTCCAGGGAGGGCTGACTCCTGGGTGTCAGTCACTTTGGGTGACTCCTGGGCAGCCGTGAGGTGCTGCGGCTTGTGAAGGTGGCATTTTTCCTCTCCAGAAGGGAGTTTCTTCCTCTTCTACCTCAGTTAGGATTGTCCATTGTTGCAGGAGTTCCTCTTATCCAGTTTTCAGTTCTATCTCAGTGGTAATTTTTCCACAAGTAGTTGTAAATTGGCCGTGTCTGCGGGAGGAGGTGATTTCAGAGTCTGCCTGTGCTGCCATCTTGAGTTCCTCCTCCTGATGGTGCTTGAGGGATTCCTCACGTGAGTCTTGGCATAGAAAAGTTTAAAGAGTAAAGCAGCATTGGTCAGATCAAAAGTGTTGGGTGAACATAATTCTGAAGGAATAATGATAGAGACGTAAAAACTAGAAGCCACTTGAATTGTATTGGAAGGTATTAGAGACATCAAAGGACTGGGAAAAACCCCTTGTTTAATGTAAGTCCTTTCTAAACTCTAAGGCAAAAAGTAATATGAATTTACATGGTAATTATAAACCACAAAACAACAATTCACAAGACAAGTAAACAACTAAAATAGAAACCAGAATAAGAAAAATAGAAGTTAAAGGAGAGATGGAGAGAGATGGTTGGGGTCAGAAAACATGGTTTAGTCATCCTTGAAGTCTCCCTCAGACTCTGATCATTCTTACTGCTCAGTAAACACTTTGAGCCCATCAACATGGGGAGGGGCAAAGTGAGAGGTGGTTGGAGGGGATACAATGCAAGGATATCCTTGTGGAGGCACTGACATTGAAAATTAATGACATTTTGCAAAGATGTTTACCATAATATATCAGGGATTATTCTGGAAAGTTAAAGATTTTTCTGGAATGTACATTTTCATTTTATAGAAACTCCAACTAGCCCAGCGAACGATTTAGACATTTCAGCTTTAGAAATAAAGAGAGGGGCCACCCCTGTGGCACAGAGGTTAAGTGCGCACGCTCCACTGTGGCGGCCCCGGGTTGACAGGTTTGGATCCTGTTGCACACCGACATACCAGTTGTCAAACCATGTTATGGTAGCATCTCATATAAAGTAGAGGAAGATGGGCACAGATGTTAATCCAAGGCCAATCTTCCTCAGCAAAAAGAAGAAGATTGGCATCAGAAGTTAACTCAGGTCTGATCTTCCTCACAAAAAAAGAAAGAAAAGGAAATAATGAGAAACTTTCTGTCAGTTTTAAGAATGAAAACCAGTTAGCATCTGGAAAACATTTGCAATTTTAGATGAGAATGTGGAGAAAGAATTAGATGTCACACGTTGTTTTTGCTTTTCTCTAGGGCAGTAAGGCTTGCAAGGGGAATGAAGTTCCATCTTTGCTCTATTGAGTTTGAGAAGGTGTAAAATACACTTGTGCTGGGCAACACTGTTGACCTGTGGAGAAAGACAAATGGTTCAAGCAGCTGATCTAAAGGAATAACAGAGCTCATAAAAGTTCTTGTCTTATAAAGGGTTCTTCTTCTTTATTGAACTTTAGTGGACATCCATTGACCTATGTGTGCAAAATATTTGTGGTAGGTATTGAAGGAAATACAAAGAATTATAAGGTTCCAAGCTCCTCCACATACGTGACATGGTTTGCAAGATATAACTGGATTCTGCCAAGGTATTTAGTATATGTTGTATTAGAGAACCTAAAAAAAATGGGAATGTTATCGAGAAATTGTAATTAAGGACAGCTTCTTAGGAGAGGTGGACTACATCGAGTCCTCAAAGGGACCACTTTTCGGCAGGTGGAAGGAAAAAAGAGTGAGGATTTCAGATGGCGGAAGAGAAGAAATGTACAGAAGTAGAAAGGAACATGGTATTTGTGCATGGGGGTGGGGAGGCCATGACAGGCACAGTCTTCCCGTGACTGAGAGGCAGCTCAGTTTCCTCCTCCAGGAGCCCAGCACTGCTTCCCACCTCCCGGCCTCTTTCACCTGCAGAACCCCCGCCTGAGCCAAGGCCTATCTTATCTGGATCACTGCCTAGTCTCCCAACAGGTCACTTTACTTCTAGTCTTAATTTCTTCTAATCTTTCCTCTACAATGCCTCCAGAGTTATCTTCTAGAATCAAAGTTTGTTTAAATGTGACATCTGCTTAGACTCTTTCAATAACTGCTCAGAGCATCCGAGAGAACATTCAGACTCCTGAGCTGGACACGCAGGCTTTCTCTTGCTGTCCTCATCTTTAGCCTCATCACCCACTGTTTCCTACATGTTTGCTTTGTTCCAGCCTTAAAAATACCCCTGTTTTCTGAAAGCTTTAGCTTTCATCTTTTATGACATATCCTTTATATCTGTCTTTTTATATGTGTTTCTTCTGCACTCCTACCCCCCACTTTAATCAACTTAATTCCTATTTCCTAATCTAAACTCATGTCAAATGTTCCTTTCACTTGGACACTTTTCCTGAGAGGTCTCCATCTAGAGACCCCTTTTGATGTCCCCATTCTGGGACCCTCTACTTGTCTACTTTACCATAACTGTTGTTTTATTCATGTCTCATAAACAGTGAGCTCCTTAAAGCTGAGACTATCCTTCTTCTTGATAAATAAATGGCCAGCAGTAGGATACATTGGAGCATATGAGGAAACCATTGGTGTAAAACTAATTGGGCCTGATCTAGCTTTTTTTTTTTCCAAAAGGGGCCTGTAGCCTCTTTTCATCTATTGTACATCCACTTTAAGCAATTAACATGTCTAAAGACAAGAACAATGCCCTTAAGATGTAAATGCAACTTCCCCCACATTGGCATTTCCTTAATGAATAGCATTTCTCTCTTGGCTAGGATTTGATTGCTGTGCTCATCCTGTGACCACCCAACTCAAGACAACAGCCACGCCCATGGAGACAGCAGACCTGATACCCACTCTGTCCATCAATTGATGTGTTGACAGGTCAATGTCACGGCTATTGTAAAAGGGATATTGCAATCACATGTGATACATGCTCTTTGATAGTATATAACCACTGTGTACACCACACTTCTTCGGAGTGCTCCATTTCTTCATGAAAGGACTGTCCTGGATTATATGTTCTTCAAAGTTTGGCTCATAATAAACTCACCCCAGTTTTGATTTATAGATTGGTTATGGGTTGTTTGCATCAACATTTCTTGGCATAGTTGCAGCAGGATTTCAGAGAAACCCACCAGAGACAACCTGGAATCTACACTGAAATGACTCTTGGTACCGCAGGGGCTCTTTGAGCCCCACCTGGATCACTGCATTCTTCAGGTGATCCTGGTGAGTTCTCCTAAATCCCCGAACTCTTTATTTTAAGTTGATGGTCCAGGGGCTGGCCCTGTGGCTTAGCGGTTAAGTGTGTGCGCTCCACTACTGCCGGCCCTGGTTGGGATGCCGGGCGCGCACTGACGCACTGCTTCTCCAGCCATGCTGAGGCTGCATCCCACATACAGCAATTATAAGGACGTGCAACTATGACATACAACTATCTACTGGGGCTTTGGGGAAAAAAGGAGAAGGATTGGCAATAGATGTTAGCTCAGAGCCAGTCTTCCTCAGCAAAAAGAGGAGGATTAGCATGGATGTTAGCTCAGGGCTGATCTTCCTCACACAAAAAAAAATAATATTAAGAAAAAGTAAGTTGATGGTCCAGGAGTTTATTTGAGCTGTTTTAAGGTCTTGAGACTAGAGGCTTTGAAGGATACTGGTACATTTCCTAGGTAGAGAAAAACCTAGGGGGAATTTCCTAGGCCAAGGGACCTTAGGGGAAGCTTGGAGTAAATTGAGTTGGTTGTCCTTTTAATTTGGCTTTAAAATTGGAAAGAATTATGTTTATAATGTCTGAACAAAACTGCTTGATAAAGAAATGAGAGTCTGGACTTGTTCACCTATGAAGAAAAGCGACATGGCTCCTCCTGGCTGAAAAGGCGTTTTACAGGTGACGGAAAATTGTCAGTAGGAATGTCAGAGGTGAACCTCACGATGTATAGCGGTCCTATAGGGCGTTCCATTATCATTCAAGTTAATTGATTATAGCTTCGTCCGGGGACTGGCACATGAGGGTTTGTCACCCGCACTCCGAACACCCACGATGATCCTAGACTGCCAGCGGGAGAAATGGAGACACGTAAGAGAGTGATTATGACATTCCTTTAGGGAATAACACTCAAAGCAGCACACTTGTGACCCACTACACAGTTCCTAGAAGTTGTTCAGACTTTCTAAAAAACAAACAAAAAAACAGAACTAAAAATGGGAAACCATGCTCCAAAAGCCTGCTGGCTTCCAGATGGACAACCCCCCACGGGGAGTCCCACTGGTTTCAAGTATACTGCATACGGAAACAATACTTGCAAGTATTTAACTAAATGGAAAAGGTTAACTAAGGATGACTTAGGTCGTAAATGGCAAAAATTGGGAACGTTTGACTTCTGAAAACTACTGTATTTGCAGACACAGATTGAAAAAGCCTGCAATAAAACCAAAACAAAAGAAGGTGACACTTATTACGATTGGCATTTAGAGGCTTCAAAGAGTAATAATGATAAAATGACTTGTTTACAGGAGACTAACCATAAACTGACTGAGACCATTTCTGAATTAAAGAGAGAGAAGTCAGAAGCTGTCCACCCCCTCACCTCCTCTACCTCCTCCACTGCCGCCGCTTTCAGCACCTCAGAGTTCATTACCTTCTCCCTCAGCACTTGTGTATCCTTTCCTTTCTGAGCTTCCGTACACTGACCTATCCACTTTACATCCTCCTCCCTCAACTCCTCCTCCTCCTTCACCTCCTCCTCCTCCTTCTCCTCCTCCTCCCCCACCTTCTCCTAGTCCTTCCCCTCCTCCTCCCTCACCTCCTCCTCCTCCTCCCTCATCTCCTCCTCCTTCACCTCCTCCTCCTCCTTAAACTTCCCCTCCTCCTCCACCCCTAGAGAAAATAAGGAGTAACACTCAGGGAGAAGATACTGAAAGTCCTAATGTTATATTGGCTCCCTTTAAGGAGAAATTTGTTACTGGGTGAGGTGAGCCTGTTCTTGTGTATACTCCTTGGACTAGAAGTGAATTTAAGAATTTGACGAAGAACTTCCCAGACCCTTTGCAAGATTCTTTAGGGTTTGCTCAAGAATTTGATTTTATTGTTAGAACATATGCACTGGATATTCAGATTTATATCAGCTTGTGCATTTGCTGGTGTCTGACAACAAAGCAAATGAATGGATAAAAGAGGCAGATTGGAGAAACCCCCTGGAGGATTTCCATAAGCATGAGCCTCATGACCTTAAAGAGTGTAGGGATATCGCTCAAAAGTTACACAAAGCCATGCCAGTAGTTTTTCCCAGGAAGATAGATTGGGCTAAAGTCCATCAATGTAAGCATAGACCCGAGAAATCTATCTTTGATTATTTTGAAAGGCTTGAGAAAACCTTCAAACAGCACTCTGGGCTGGCTCCTGAATGTTTTGAGGATCATTAAAATGATTCAATTTTCAGTTCAATTTCCTTAGAAGGATTAGATGAGGAATTAGCAAAGTTAGTTAAGAGACATGAACTGGATTGAACTTTAATACACACTAGTGCTCTTGTCACTATTACAGATAAATTATCTAAAAACTTCCAGAAAAAAAAAAGGCCACTAAGGTTATGAGTATACAGCTACAACAGCTTCGTGGCCCAACAAACGTCATCCTTTTAAAATCTAACCAGAAACGAAATCACCGTTTCTGTTACTATTGCAAAAAGCCTGGTCGTTTCAAGCAAGACTGCCATAAACTCAAATGGGATTTAGGGGGTGACAACAATAAACAGGAATAGGGCTGCTCTGAAGATTACAAGAAGGTATTTCCCCTCGTCCTCACAAATGCCTTAGGGGAAATTGAGATAACTATTGGAGGGGAAACTTTAAAGGTCCTTGTAGATACCATGGCTACCTTATCTGTCCTCAACCTTACCCTTATTCATTGCCCTCTCTCTCGGAGTAAACAGACAGTTCAAATGTTAGGAGTTTCGAATTTTCCAATGCAGGTTTTTAAATCAGAAGCAATAATTTTTCAGTTAAGAACCATCACAGAAAAAAATGTGTTACTCCTGGTTAAATGTGCTCCAATTCATTTGATTGGACGAGATCGTCTAGAAGCATACAACGTCCTTTTCACAAAAGGGTGAAATGTTTCTAGATTCAGAAAATCGGGAGGCTGACCAGACTGTAATTGCTGAAAGGTTGATGATTGTGAAATCAATGACTCAAATAGAAGAGAAAACTGATGACTTGTTATTGCAAGTGCCTAGAGAATTATGGTCATCATCCTCTTCAAATATTGGGAAAATTAAATCAGCCGCTCCTATTAAGGTGACTTTGACAACCCTAAGCCTCTATCTAATATTCGGCAATATCCACTTAGACCAGAGGCATTAAATGGGATAAGCCCTATCATTCAGGAATTTCTTGAAAATAGACTTATAATTCCTTGTACTAGTCCCTGTAATACACCTATCTTGCCTGTAAAAAAGCCGAATGGGAAAGGCTGGAAATTTGTTCAAGATCCGAGACCTATAAAGAACATTGTGATTCCCCGACATCCTGTGGTTCCCAACTCACACACTTTGCTCTCGGCCATTCCAAATAACAGCTGCTATTTCTCAGTCACTGATTTGGGCAGTGTCTTCTTCAGCATTCCCGTTGAAAAGAATAGTCAATATCTTTTTGCCTTCACGTGGGAAGATCGCCTAAATACCTGGACAGTGATGCCACAGGGCTATACTGAGACGCCCACTTAATTTTCCCAGATACTCAAGGCTGACAGTGAACATAGAATTCCCTAATGACTCCACTTTAATTCAATATGTGGATGATTTCTCTTGCGTTCAAACACTAAGTTGGATTCTCAGAAGGACACAATTTATCTGTTGCAACAGCTAGCATCTAAGGGGCATAAATTGTCCAAGGACAAATTACATTTTTGCCTGCCTGTTGTAAAATATCTAGGACACTTGATATCTAAGGATGGACTGTTGATTGATTCTGAAATGATTAAAGGACTCCTGGATTTTTCTCTCCCTAAGACAAAGAAACAGTTAAGAGGATTCCTAAGACTAACTGGATATTGCAGGAACTGGGTACCTAACTTTTCACTTATTGCCCAGCCCTTATATACATTACTAAAGTCTGACCAGCCTGATTTAATTGTATGGACACCAGAAGGAGAGAAGGCAGCAACTACCTTAAAGTCTCTTTTGGCCCAAACACCAGACTTAGGACATCTTAATTACAGCTTGCCATTTTTCCTCTTCATACATGAAGATAAAGGAAATCCCTTAGGTATCTTAACTCAAAAACATGAAGGTCGACATCAACCTATAGGTTATTATAATCAGTAGTTAGACTCAGTGGCAAAAGGGTTTCCACCTTGTATGAGAGCCATTTCAGTAGCAGCGTTCTTATGCAAGACCACTGAAGAAATACTGATGGGGTCTCCTTTGATTATCTATGTTCCTCACTCAGTCAAATCTCTCCTAAATACTCATCACACTCAGCATTACTCTGTCAGCCGACTAGCCTCCTATGAAGTTCTGTTGCTCTCTGCTCCTAATATTACCTTAGCCCTGTGTAATAATCTTACCCCTGCAACTTAACTTATAGCATCACAAGAAGATGCCCACGACTACATTTATTAACCAATTACCTACTTACTCCTAAGAATGATTTGCAAGAAGCTCCCATTGATAATGCTGATCTAATTTGGTTTACAGATGGATCTTACTCAAAGGATGAACAAGGATGTTATCGAGCTGGATATGCAGTAACGTCCTCAGTAGACGTAATCGAGAGTTCTTATTTACCAGAGATAAAGTTAGCACAGCAAGCTGAGTTAATTGCTTTAACTTGAGCTTGTCAATTGGCCAGAGACCAGGTAGCAAATATCGACACTGACAGTCGTTATCCTTTCAGAGCAGCACATGACTTTGGAATGCTGTGGAAACAACGAGGGTTTTTAACCTCTTCAGATCAGCCTATAAAGAAGGGGAAACAGGTTGTAGAATTATTAAATTCCATACAGCTACCGAGACAACTAGCGATTATTAAAATGCTAGGGCATTCAAAATCTGATACTTTGGAAGCTAAAGGAAACCAGCTTGCCGATGCAGCTGCTAAACAAGCAGCCTTGAAGGCTTGCCCTACCCAGCCTCGAGAATGCGTGCTGCTTCCTATTAACTCTGCTAACCCAGTAAAAGACTTCCTTCTACAGGCCCAAGAAGTGGCCATGGAAGAAGAAAAACACATATGGCAGTCAAAAGGGGGAATTTTTGACACCCCCTCACAGATGTGGTTTGGGCCCAATAGGAAACCCGTGGTACTTCTTGGAGCACAATTGCCCCTGTTCCAGCATATACACCAACTAATCCACTGGGCACCTGAAAAGGTGATTTTATGGGGAAAACTATACTTTTGGAAACTTTTTCCCACATTGGCCCATAAAACTTATACTCGTTGTGTTATATGCTCAAAGTATAATCCAGGGAAACCACTTCATGGGTCACAAGGCCACTTTCCCCTTCCTAAGGGACCCTTTGAGGAATGGCAATTGAACTTTGTCTAAATGCCACCATCTCAAGGATATAAATATATATTGGTAATTATCTGTATGTTCTCACATTTGGTTGAGGCCCTTCCTTGCAGAAGAACAACGGCTCTAACAGTAGGTAAATTACTATTAAAGAGAATAATTCCTGCTTAGGGAATTCCTACCGAGTTACATAATGACCGGGGAACTCATTTCACTGGACAAATAATTAAATCTATTTGTAATATTTGGCCAATAATGCAGCATTTCCACTGCGCTTACCACCCCCAATCCTCAGGATCGGTGGAAAGAACTAATAGCTCTATCAAAATTCAGTTGGCAAAGCTTTCAGAAACATTTAATCTCTCACGGCCAAAAGCTCTTCCATAGTGCTCCTCAGTCTTAGATCTACATTCTTTGGTAATCATCAACTGTCTCCTTTCGAAATAATAACTGGACGACCTATGCAATTAGATGAAGAAATGTAGGAACCAACTTTACTTAAAGGAGATATTTTACATTATTGTCAAGGTCTCATTGAGGTTTTTATGAGAAATTGGTAGCTAATTCTTTTCGCAGTAAGCTCCCAGGAGACGAAGACCTTAAGGATCATGGATTACAACCTGGAGATTTTGTTTATTGGAAAAGACACCTGATAAGGGACTCTTTGCAGCCCCGTTGGAAAGGACCATATCAGGTGCTTTTAACCAATCCATGTGCTGCAAAATTAAGAGGTGTAAACTCATGAATTCAAACTTTTCATTTAAAAAAGGCTTCTCCACCTGAATGGACTTCAACTCCAGTCTCTGACACCCAACTTCGACAGACCAAGACGAATATCTCCAAATCAGGATGAGAAGAAGACGACATCTGTTGTAGACAGCTGTCCTGAGACTCTGGACCAGGCCTGTATTTCTAACCTTATATCTCTTCATTTAAACCCTTGTAGTGTTTAAGCTTTATGTAATTGCTAAAATAATCAATTTCTAGATTGCCTTACCATTTTCCTACACCAATGCTTTACACTTCAACTTTATAAGACAGATTAGAACTTAATTACAAAACCATTTGTTGATGACAAAAAAATAAATGCCATTTAAGGTTTTCCTAATACAATGTTTGTTTTTCCAATCTACATCTGAATGGACCTCTGATGGCAATGTTTTTCTGCAATGGGCACATTCCTTTGTTACACATAAAAATCAGTCTACTTGTTGGCTATGTGGCCAACTTCCACTTTCTAAGACCCTTGGTGGCTCTTTCCCTTTCGAGGCACAGATTGGAAAGCTCTAAAGCAATTTATTGTGATACAGAGATCTAGTTCTAATTTTCACAGTTCTTCTGATATTACTAATTATGATCCTGAAACATGGTTAATAGCCCATACTATTAGTAATACAGGACACTGTTATTCTTTTCTATTACTCAAACCATCTAATTATCCCAACAAATTGCAGCTAAACAAAAGAAAACAGACATTACAGTAAAAACCACGGAAGGTTTCACATAAATTTGAGATGGATATGTTTGGCTTGCTCCTAGCCATGGATCTTTAAACATACCAGCACATTTATGTTGGGAACAGAGAAATCATTCCAAACAAAATCTACCAAATTACACTCTAAAGATGGGCTGGATACCCACCGAGTCATGTCAGAATATTATTATACGTAAAAAAGTGATTGGTTTGGAACAGACTGGTCTCAAAGACCAAGCGTCTATTGGATGGCTCCTAATAGAGCTCACTGGTTATGTGGAACAAACCTCTGGCCTTGGCTGCCACCAGGATGGCTAGGGCGCTGCACTCTGGGCTTCTCTTGGATACAGGGAAAGCTTCGTCCAGAGCTAACATCTGTGGCCAATCTGCCTCTCCTTAAGGCCAGATGGGCTCATTCAATGTTACACTTGTATGACCACCTAGTAGCTATATTTGCTCCTTCCTTGGGGCTGGAAGATGTCATATCACATATACAGTCTCTGACAAAATTTACTCAACAAGCCCTTAACGATAGTCAGGAAAAAATAGCTTTCTTAAATACTGAAATGTCTTTAATGAGAAAATCTGTCCTTCAAAATAGAATGGTCTTAGATATTCTTACAGCAACCCAAGGTAGTACATGTGGAATCATTCAAACTGAATGCTGTGTGTTTATACTTGACGAGTCTTCCAATGTGTCACCTCTACTAAAGCACATGGAAAATCAGGTGAATGCCTTAAGTGATCCTACACCCAGCCTTGATTTGTTTGGTTGGCTCCCTTCTGGTATTGGTTCCCTTTTTCGATCTGGATTGCAATTCCTATTTCTATTACTTCTTGGAATTCTTGTACAAATCATTATATTAACACTGTTGTTTTCTTTACCTAGTGTTGTAAGACTGGCATGCAAACTAGAGTAATGGTGGCTCGGTGACTTGAGATGGTCAATCAATCTTATAAACCTGGACAAATTTCCTTTTCTGTTAAGAACTATGCCTAAAAACTCATTTTAAACTAATCTTTTAAAAAATGTTTAATTATTATCATTGTTACTGTACTTGTCCTATAATTGTGCACAATGTAGCATAAGAGGCTATATATATTTAAAAAAAAAAGCGCATATACAATGTTTGTGCAACAACCTAAAATTAATCCAAAACCCATGAAATGCTTCCTCTGTTTATATATATATACCTCTTTGCTTGTCCACAATATCTGACTAATTCCACCCAATGTGAAGAACTGGGCAAATAGATGAGATAAAAGCCTGGCACCGAGGGACGTGATAGACCCAGGGCATGCAGCAACCACCCTGACTCTGAGGGACAATATTTTGATCATCAATGCTTTCTATCAAAAGATTATACATCAAAAGGGGGAAAATGATAAATAAATGGTAAGCAATAGGATATATTGGAGCACATGAGGAAGCCATTTGGTGTAAAACTAGTTGGGCTTGACCTAGATTTTTTTTTCCAAAAGGGGCTGTAGCCTCTGTTCATCCATTATATATCTATTGTAAGCAATTAACATGTCCCAAAGACAAGAACAATACCCTTAATTTGTAAATGCAACTTCCCCCACATTGGCATTTCCTTAAGGATAAGCATTTCTCCCTAGGCTAGGATTTGATTGCTCTGCCCATCCTGTGACCACCCAACTCAAGACAACAGCCATACCCATGGAAACAGCAGAGCTGATACTCACCATGTCCAACAATTGACCTGCCGACAGGTCAATGTCATGGCTATTGTAAAAAGGACATTGCAATCACATGTGGTACACGCTCTTTGATGGTATATAACCACTCTGTACACCCCACTTCTTTTTTTTTAATAATTTTATTTATTTATTTTTTCCCCCAAAACCACAATAGATAGTTGCATGTCGTAGCTGCACATCCTTCCAGTTGCTGCATGTGGGACGTGGCCTCAGCATGGCCAGAGAAGCGGTGCATCAGTGCATGCCCAGGATCCAAACATGAGCCACCAGCAGCAGGCATGCACACTTAACCGCTAAGTCATGGGGCTGACCTTGTACACCTCACTTCGTTGGAGTGATCCATTTCTTCATGAAAGGACTCTCCCGGGCTATATGGTCCTCAAATGTTGATTCATAATAAACTCACCCCAATTTTGATTTATAGATTGGTTATGGATTATTTGGGTTGACATTTTATTTGTCTCTCCAGTATCTAAACACAGTACTTGACACCTTTGGTGCACTCAGAAAATGTTTGATGAGTGAATAAGTATGTGGGAGACCACACTGACTGGAGCAGAAGGGGCTTTTCGGGGAGTGGTAGAAAATTCGTTGACATTCCAACTATAGAAGTTGAAGCTCTGGGCTTTGGACCAGTTTGTCTGGGAATCAATCCCAGTGATTCCACTTTTAACTGGGGAATCTGTGTAAATTATTTACTCTCTGAGCCTTAGTTTCCACATCTATAAAATGGGGCTACTGAGAACTCCTGTCTCATATGGTTTTAGTGAGATTTAAATGCATTAATTAATGTAAAGTGCCTAAAAGAGCTCCTGGCACATAATAGGCACTAAAATGTTAGCTGTTATGTTATCACTATTGCTCTTATTTCTGAGCAATACTCTGGTTTTGAAAAGATGCTTTCATAATATAGTTGATCCTCATTATTTGTGGAGTCCGTGGTTGCACACTTTCCCACTAGCTAAAATGTACTGGCAGCCCCCAAATCAACACTCTCAGGACTTTGATGTCCATTTGCAGATATGCACAAAATGGTGAGAAATTTGATTCACTCAACGTGCATGTTCACAAGTGAGGGGGAACCAGGTGACGCTCTGCCCTCTTGTTTCAGTCCATACTGTAAATAAGTGTCATTCTTGCAGTCTATTTAGTGCCCTATTTCTTATCTTTTTGTGTCTTGTGTTGGTGACTTTGCTGTTTAATATGTCCCCCATGTGTAGTGCTACAATGCTGCCTGGTGTTCCTCAGGGCAAGAGGCTGTGATGTGCCTTTACAGAGAAAGTATGTGTGTTCGACAAGTTTCTTTCAGACACGAGTTACAGTGCTGTTGGTGTGAGTTCAATGTTAATATATCAACAATATATATTAAATAAGGTGACTTTAAAGAGAAACACAGAGAACAAGGTTATGTATTGATCAGTTGAAGAAAATGTGACTAAGGCTTGCAGGAACCTAACACTGCATTTCCCGTAGGAGCAGTGGGTCATATTCACTGATTCAGTGTTCACAGTGACTTTATAGAATGTCATACTGTGCATAATTAGAACTGTCTGTATCTTATGTAATCCTCACATACTCCTTTATAGTAGGTAGGGTAGGGAACAGGGTGTCCATATTTTGCTATTAAAGTAAGGCTATTACAGACCTTATGAACCAAGTAGATAATTTAAAATGTCTTATGCTCAGCATAAGAGCCATGATTTTTTTTTTTTGTGAGGAAGATCAGCCCTAAACTAACATCTATGGCCAATCCTCCTCTTTTTGCTGAGGAATACTGGCCCTGGGATAACATCTGTGCCTATCTTCCTCCATTTTATATGGGATGCTGCCAGAGCATGGCCTGACAAGTGGTGCATCGGTGCGTGCCTGGGATCCAAACCTGGGCTACCAGCAGCAGAGCATGAACACTTAACTGGTATGCCACGGGGCCGGCCACTAGCCATGAGTTTTTGAGCAAGGAAGATGTATGATGAACTGATTTTTAAGGAACAATTACCTGGCAAGAGAATGTGGTATTGAGAGGAAGAGGGATAACTGAGCCGGAAATGAGGGCCAGCTGTGAAACTCTCCAAGTATTCTCATTGCTAGGTGAGGAGATTCAGAGCTAAGGTGCTGATGTGATAAAGGAAAAGTAGCAGCCAAAGGATGAAATAATGGGTTTTGTAATCATATATAGGGTATACATCAGGCTGTGGTTCTCAAAGTGGGCTCCCTGAACCAGCAGCATCAGCAGCACCTGGGAACTGGGTTAGAAATACAAATTCTCTGGTGCTGCTGCAGAGCTGCTGAACTGGAAACTCTGAGGTGGGGCCTGGCAATCTGGGTTTTAACAAGGCCCCCAGGTGCTTCTGGTGCTTCTGGTGCCCAGCAAGTTTAAGAGCCAATGAATTAGAAAAATGATTCCAACACGTCACCATGTCCAGGTAAGCTGCAAGGCAGGGAGGTGGTATTTGTTTGGAGGATAAGACGCATTTTAAATTTTAGGAAAAAGTAGTTCAGCATCTGTTTCATCGTAAGGTTTCCAGAGATGCCATTTTAGATATCTACCTGTGAAGCTCTTTTGTCCACAATATGTTCTCCTTTAGAGAGCCCTTGGTAAGTTATTTACCACTTACCACATGTTCTGAGAATCCCTTCTTTCTTGAAATCCCCTTTCAGACTCGAATACATACTTTAATTTTGTGCACAATCTCATCTCTTTAAAATCTGGATTTCTCTTCCTATAGGATCATGTATGGCACATGCAACCTTACTGTCAATTTGGAATGCCATTGGTTTGTTCCAAAACCTTAGAATGTTTTAGAATTTAGAAGCTGATGAATAGAGAATGTATAAGCTTTTGTGTAGGACTCATATTTTTCATATGTCTAGAGATATTCCCAACTTGCCAGTAATGTGGCCTTAGATTTAGCAGAACTTGAAAATCTGAATATAGTAGATAATGACTTATATATCTCATATTAACATTTACAAAATAAATGATCAGAATGTTAACTTACCAATAAGCACTTTCCATATTCTAGGCTCTGAAAGTATCTTGCTTACATAATAAACATGATAAAGTTTCAAAGATGAGCCAATTAACTTTTGAGCAAAAGCTTGACTTGAGTGTATCTTGGCTTCCTTTTTGACAGTCGTAACCTTAATGTTACATTAACTTTTTCTTTTTCTGGGAATCAGATGATCTTGTATTTGGTGAACATTTTAATATTCAATGGCCACATGTATTTTGTGATATGCACGTCTTCAAACAATCTATAAGAACTAACCATTACCACCCACATATAAGATTATACAGGAACCGAAGAATTTTGGCTGACTTGTATTTAATTGTTCAGCCAAAGCAAATGGAAGACTCTACCACTTACAATGATTTAAGGGTGTGAAGCAGTATTTTTAAATACAAATAATCTCAAAATTGATAATATATAAAATATATTACTTACTGTGACAACTAACCAAAACAGTTAAATTTGCTATCTTTCCTCCATTTTTTAAGGATGCACCCATTATATAGATTCTGTACAAAATTGCAAAGATCACTTTTTTCATTTTCAAAATTTACTTATTTTAATTTTTAATAGTGATAACCTTAGTGTTGGGTAAATTGCTGCACAATTACTGGAAATGCTGAGAGTCTTTTGGAAAAGTGTAAAAGTCTAAAGATAATGAAAAGTACATTTCTCCAATGTCAAGTCCTTTGAGTTTCTGTTTACTTGTACTCTGAATAGATGGAAGATTAAGTACCAGCACAGGACACAAGGGAAGAGGCTGCCAACTTGAGGGCTTCCCACGGACCACAGAGTGCCTGGCAGAATCTTGGAGATTAAATCTGGGCTTTGTCCATTGGTGGGCCCTGAGAGGAGGATTTTGCTTAAATGACCAGAGAATAGACAACCTTTTTCTTGATAATAAGTAATATTTATCACGTCAATTTCTTTATAAATCTCTGAATAAAATTAAAAAATGTAACCCGTATAGAAATCAACTCTTACTGACAAGCCCCACAGCCTTCTCTAGAGAGCTCAACAGAAAATGTCTCCACTGACTATGAATTGCTCTTCTCTGAAAGCCAGCCAGCCCTTCACTGATAGCCCTGGATAAGGAAGGTCAGACACAATTCTTTAAAGATGTTTAGCTGAATTCAGAACCAAAAATCCTACCTCCAGTTGGCTCCTTTGTGAGACTGGATGGCCAGCCTTATTTCACAGGCTGGGCAGTTGAGGTTTCACATGAGCTTAATTGCTCTCTTCCCCAAGTCTGGAAAAGGAGGCTTAGGGATGAGATTTTGCAGGTAAAGATAGGGTCATAGAGGGGAATAAATATTTCAGCAAATTGGTATTTTGTTCTCTATAGTGGAAATAATTTAAGAAGCGGATAGTCTCTTTCTCCAACTTCTCTTCCCTTTTCTCTATTTGTAATATCACTGTAAAAATTCTCTCTATAAAAATTTCAGTATTTTTTCTTTGCAGTCTATTATCATCTTTATGAATTCTTTGACTTCATCACCTTCTTTTCACCACAACGCTAGCCACTGAGATATTATTATAGATTCAGTTTTGCAATTCATCCTCTTATCTCTATTTCCTCTGCCATTTCTTAGTTTTAGTTCATTTTTTTTAATTTTTTTGTTTATTGCAGTAACATTGGTTTATAACATTGTATACATTTCAGGTGTACATCATTATACTTTTATTTATGCATAGATTGCATCATGTTCACCACCCAAATACTAATTACAACCCATCACCACACACATATGCCGAATTATCCCTTTCACCCTCCTCCCTCCCCGAGTCCCAACTGTTATTTTTAGTTCTTATTGTATCTTATGCTTTAAAACATTTGAAGCTTACAGAGTATATCAGTTCCTTATTTTCACAACTTTTTATCTAAGTGCCCTCAACTATCACTTTTTTAAAAAAGAAGTGAAATACATAACAGAACAATACACTGTAATAAATTGACCACTTATAAAATTAAGTTCAACCTGAAATCGCTCCCCACTTAACAGAGACAATCTTTTACAATTCACCATGATTTAGCTCAGGCAGGATCAGCTTATCAATGATTTTTGGATGCTTTAAACCACATGAGATAAGTACAGTGTAAAGTAAAATGGTTAATCTTGCAGAATTTGTAGAATTTCCTGATGGTTAAGGAAGTTGATGGTTGAGAGCCTGAATCATATGAAAAGTAGTTGATTAATTAGCACCTGACAGAGTTTGTTAATTTGGTAAAGACATATATCTTGAAAAGATAACTTTGCATATCAGAGTATTGTCAGATGCCACTGGGAAAATTCATAATGTTCTCAAATACTACAAAAAAATGACCATTTTTTCATAAAAGATGTCATACATGATGGCATCATATACCTCTGTCAGAAAATTTGCAATGAAGAAAATTAACACTTGAGTCATTTTAATTCTAACAATTTGTTTATGCTTACTATTAGGTTAAAAAATTTTAGAAATAAAGTGATAAGTGATATACTTGTTTAATTTTTAATTTTTTTTAGGAAAAAACATTTTCACATTTTAAAAAAATATGTATTTGTATTTATTTTATGCTGAATTTATTCCTGGGCCCAAAGACTTTTTTTGAATTAACAAACACCAATTCTTTTCAAACGCTTTCCAAAAGTTGAAGAGGAGAGAATAGTTCTAAAGTCATCCTATAGGGTTAGCACTACCCTGATATTAAAGCCAAATCGATTAAAAGAAAAGAAAACTACAGGTCAATATCTTTGATGAAGAGTGATACAAAAATCCTCAATAAAATAATAACAAACCAAATTAAGCAGCATATTAAAAGGACTATGCATCATTTGTCTAAAATAATTTTATTTATTTACTTAATTTTCCCCCCAATGCCCCAGTAGATAGTTGTATGTCATAACTGCACATTCTTCTAGTTGCTGTATGTGGGACGTGGTCTCAGCATGGCCGGAGAAGCAGTGCTTCGGTGCGCACCCGGGATCCAAACCCGGGCCGCTAGCACTGGAGCACATGCACTTAACCGCTAAGACACAGAGCCGGCTCATTTTAAGGGGGATTTATTCCTGGAAGTCAACATGTTTCAATATATGAAAATGAATCAATGTAATAAACCACATTAACAGGACAGGGGAAAAAAACACATGATCATCTCAATGGATGCAGAAAAAGTGATTGACAAAAATAAACATGCTTTCATGTTAAAAACACCAAAAAACCCTCATAGTAAAAGGAAACTACTTCAACATAATAAAAGCCATATATAGAAATCCACAGAGAACAATGTATTCACGTGTGAAAGAGTGAAAATATTTCCTCTAAGATCCGGAACAAGGGAAGAATGTCCGCTTTCACGACTTCTATTCAACATGGTATTAGAAGATCTAACAAAAGCAATTAGGCAATAAAAGGAAAGAAATAACATCCAAATTGGAAAGGAAGAAATAACATTTTATTTTTTCACACATAATATCTTATATGTTGAAACCCTTAAAAATTCCACAAAGAAATTCTTAAAACTAATAAATTCTGCAGAGTAGTGGGACACAAAATAAATATGCAAAAATTAGTTGTTCTTCTATACATTAATAATAAGTAATCTGAAAAAGAAATATAAAACTTTACATTTTTATTTACAGTAGCATTAAAAAGATTAAAACACTTAAGAACCAACTTACTCAAGGAGCTAAAAATTCCAATGATGTTTTTTGCAAAAATAGAAAAATATATCCTAAAATTCATATGAACTCTCAAAGGACCCTGAATAGCCAAAACAATCTAGAAAAAGAAGAACAAAGTTGGAGAACTCACACTTTCTGATTTCAAAACATACTACAAAGTAAACAAAACAGTGCGGTACTGGCATAAATACACACAATAATACTAATGAAATAGCATAGAAAGCCCTGAAATAAACCTTTGCATATATGGTCAAATGAATATGACAAGGGTGCAAAGAGCATTCGTTGGATAAAGGATAAGTTTTTCCAAATATGGTGCTGGGAAAACTGGATACCCACATGCAAAAGAATGAGGTTGGACTCTTACCCTACACCACATACAAAAATTAACTCAAAATGAATCAAATATCTAAATGTTAGAGTTGAAGCTATAAAATCCTTCGAAGAAAACACAGGGTAAAAGCTGCATGTCATTGGGTCCAAATGACATTACCAACAATGATTTCTTTCATCTGACCAAAGCCATAAGCAACAACAACAACAAAATAACAAATTGGACTTCATCAAAATGCAAACGTTTTCTGGATCAAAAGATACTATCAACAGAGTAAAAAGGCCACTCACAGAACAGTTGAAAATATTTGCAAATCACATCTGATAAGGGATTAATAGCTAGAATATATAAAGAACTCCTACAACCCAACAATTAAAAAAAACACAATTTAAAAATGCAAAAAGGACTTGAATAGACGTTTGTCCAAAGAAGATATAAAATGGCCAGTACACACATGAAAAGATGCTCAACATCACTAAGTATCAAGAAAATGCAAAATAAAACCACAGTGAGATACCTCTTCACACCCATTAGGATAGTTACTATCACAAAATCAGAAAATAACAAGGATTGGCAAGGGTGTTGAGAAATTGGAATTCTTGTGCTCTGATGGTGAGAACATAAAACTGTGGAAAACAGTATGACAGTTCCTTCAAAAATTAAAAATAGAATTACCATATGATCTAGCAATTCCAATTATGGGTTCTGAAATAATAGAAAATATATTTATTGGTCTCTGCCTCCAATTCCTGGCACAGAGCTACTAAAACCCTTGTACTTTCCTAAACGATAAGGACACTAGGAGCATCTCTTGTTCTAATATTTGTCTTTGACCCCATCCCTGACACAGAGCTCCTAAAACCCTTGTAATTTCCTAAGTGATAAGAACACTAGGAGAATCATTTGTTCTATTGAGGCAACTCTGGGTGGGCTCCTGGATGGCTCCTGGATGGGGGCTGGTAACCAGAAAGATCAAGCCCTGATTAAAAAGTTGAAATTCTTAGCCCTACCTCTTATCCATCACAGAGGGGAGAGGGGTTAGAAACTGAGTTAATAATTGATCATGCCTATGTGAGGGAGCCTTCACAAAAATCCCAATAGAAGAAAGTTCACAGAGCTTCCAGGTTGGCCATGACAGGGAGTGCTTGGAGAGTGGTGAAGCTGGAGATGGCATGAATGTTCTGTGCCCCTTCTCACATATCTTTCCCTATGCACCACTTCCATGAGGCTATTCTTGAGTTATATCCTTTTATAATAAACTGGTGATCTAGTAAATGTTTCTCTGAGTTTTGTGGGCCACTCTAGCAGATTAATCAAGCCCAAGGAGGAGGTTGTGGGAACCTCTGGTTTATAGCCAGTCAGTCAGAAGTACAGGTAACAGCCTGGGCTTGTAACTGGCACCTGAAGTTGAGGTGAGTTTGGGGTGGGTGTGCAGTCTTATATGACTGAGCCCTCAACTTGTGGAATCAGATGTAGCTCTGGGTTGACAGCATCAAATTGAGTTGAATTATCTGATGACCAGCTGCCATTGCAAGAATTGCTTGTTGGAGTTGTGAAGAATCCCCCCACATTTGAAAAAATGAATCTCAGAACACCATTTATGGGTATACACCTAAAAGAATTGAAGAGAGAGGTAGAAAGACATATGTACACCCGTGTTGTTAACAACATTATTCAAAATAAACAAAAGCTGTAAGCAAGCCAGGTGTCCATCAATACATGAATTGACCAAAAAAAAAAAAGTGGTGTATACAGACAGTGGACTACCATTCACCCTTAAAAAGGAAGGAATTCTGAGACATGCTATGACATGCATGAACCTTGAGGACTTTATGATAAGTGAAATAAAGCCAGCCACAAAAGGAAAAATATTGTAATTCCACTCATGTAAGGTACTTAGAGTAGTCAAATTTATAGGAACAGAAAGGAGACTGGTGCAAGAGGGAAGGACAACAGGGAGTTGTTGCATAATGGGCACAGAGTTTCAGTGCAAGGTGAAAATATTTCTGTGGATGGTTGGAGGTTATGGTTACACAATAATGTAAATGTACTGAATGTCACTGAACTGTACACTTAAAAATGGTTAAAATGGTCAATTTTATGTTATGAATATTTTATGACCATTAAAAATATTACTTTCAACAAATGAACAAACACTAGCTACATGCAACAGCATCGATGAATATCACAATCATAATGTTGCATAAAAGAAATTATATTCAAAAAGCTATATATTTTATAATTCCATTTGTATAAAATCCAAAAAAGAAACAAAACTGAGATCTGGCTTCCAGTAATGGTTGAGTAGCTTGTTGAACTAACACTCTCACAGATAACAATGATAAAATCTGCATAAAATATTATATATATTTATATAGACTCATGTATCTATATGTAATACAGATACAATAAATGTGTATATGTGTATGTATAAATCTCTTCCAAAAGCAAGCAGAACTGAGAGGGAATCTTCCCTTGAATGATGAGAATTGCACCAGGAGATATTTGCAAGCTTGCGTCTTTTTCCTCAAAGCATTCCCAAATCTGTACGTGGCCCAGACAGGGGAAAAACTACAGTCTTACTTGTAATGTTAGAGGATGTATTTTGGGGCTGGAAGAGTAGCTGGAAAGTTAGGGGAGAAATCCTGGAATGGAGAGAACCACAAAGAGGAAAAAATCTCAAAATATGTGTGTAAGTCTCCCGCACACAGACACCAAATTCGCAGATCTTTGAACAACACACATGCAGGGTAGGTCCCAGAGGGCCTAGTGTAAAAGCAGCAGTTGGAAGATGAAAGAACTGAATGAGGATTTCAGCTATGCCCACTGTAAAGTAGAGAAGATTGGAATTTCAGTCGAGTCAAGTTAACTCCCTGCTAGAAAAATGACAACGCTCTTCAAAGGAATACAATAGAATCCAGAGTCTCTATAACTATGACTCATGTTTTCCAGTACACAATTTAAAAAATCATGAGATTTGAAGAAATAGGAAAATGTAATCCACATATGACCAAAAGCAGGCACTAGAAACTATCCCAAACGTGTTGCAATTAGCAGACAAGGATAAGAAATCAGCGATTATAAAGATGATCATGGTGGTAAAGAAAAATCTTCTCATAATGAATGAACAGATGTTGAAACTCAGCAGAGAAATGGAAATTACAAAAAAAGAACCAAATAGGAAGATGAAATAACAAAATACTTTTGAGTTTACCAGTAGATTAGAAATAGTAGAAGAAACATGAAGATAGAGCAATAGAAATTTTCCAACCTGAAGAAAGAATGTAAAAATTTTGAAGAAAAATGAAGAGAGCCTTACCTGTGAGATGATTGATTCCCAAGCAGAGAGGGGAGACAGAGAAAAATTAAATGAGGCAGAAAGGCAAATCAACAAGTAATAGCATAAAACTTCCAAAATTTGGTGGAAAATCTAAAATTTTAGATCGAAGAAAGTCAACAACCTCACAAAATAAAACCATACATAGGCACATGATAGTCAAGCTGCTAAAATTCAAAGATAAAAAGAAGAACTTGAAAGCAGTCAAGGAAATACTGGGGAAGACATTACATACAGGGAGAAATAATGTGAATGATGAATGATATATTATCAAAAACAAAAGAGACAAGTCACCAACAAAATGACATCTTTCAAGTGCAGAAAGAAAACCCAAAAGTCAACACAGGATTCTATATTTACCAGAACTCACTTTCAAAAAGGAAGCAGAAGCCACAATAAGATACCGGGCACGTATTAGTTAGCTAAAATAAAAAATAAAATTGCAAATACCAATATAATTGCAAATACCAAGTGCTGGTGAGGACTAGAAACAACTAAAACCGGGAATGCAACATGATAATTGCCTTCGGAAAACAATTTAGCAGGTTCTTATAAAGTTAAACCTACACTTATTATGTGACTCAGATATCCCACTCCTAGGGATTTACTGAAGCAAATTGAAAACTAATGTTTAAACAAAAATCTTTGTGTGAATATTGATAGCCATGTAGTCAAAAGCTGGAAATAAACTAAATGTCCTTCATCAGGTGAATGGAGAAAGAAACTGTGGTGCACTGGGACATTAGAATACTACTTGCCAATAAAAAGAATAAACTCTTGATTCACACAACAAGATGGATGAATCTTGGATGCATTTGTCTAAGTGAAAGAGGCAAGATTCAAAAGGCTATGTACTATGATTCCATTTACATGACTTTCTAGAAAATTCAGCATTAAAGAGATAGAAAATGATCAGTGGTTGCCAAGAGATGGAGTGAGGGAAGGGGTTGACTACAAAGAGACAGTATGAAAGAATTTTGGGGATGGAAATAAACAGCTCAGTATGGTACTGTGGAGGTGGATACACGACCATAAATTTGTCAAAACCTGTAAAACTGTACATCACAAAGAGTGAATTTTACTCTGCAAATTTTACAAATCAATCAGGATGCCGAGGAACTCAGATGGAATGCAGTGACAAATGAATCTCACTGTATTACAAGTATGTGACATAACCACACTGAAGGGCTGGGGATGGAAGGTCTTAACCTAAGTAACTTTGGAAGACAGTGTTTTGATGGGATACTGTAGAATTAAAGTACTGGACACAAACACTGTACTCTAGGTGGTCAATTTGTTTTTCATAAGGGTATGGATTAGTAATTCTGAAACTAATTGACACATTAGTAAATATTGGAAATATCTGGAGTTAAGTTTCTCACTGTTGGTGAAAGAAGTGACGAATAAACAAAAGGAAAAGGCTAGAATAAATTCTGTGGTGCTGGATTGGATTTGGAAGTATCAGTATGAATCCATGTCTCTTTTAATATATCTATCCAAACAGAAAGATAGACTGATAGATAGATTGAAAGATCTATAGATAGGTGTGTATACCTGATTTTATATTCATACATACATTTCCAAGCTCTGCTGAGAGAGTCTAGAAGCAATGACACTCTAGTATCAATGAGCATACCTAGCTCCCTGATCTTGGTTTATAAATATCATTCTCCAATAAAAAGAACCAGGTTTTCTTGGAGAAATGGCTGATTCTAAGGCTGGAGATGGAAAATACAAGGTGAGCCTGGAGCATCTTGTAGTGCCAGAAAGTAAGAAAGTGCTTTAAAAAAACACAGAAAATGATGAGATGTGTCAAAAGGAATCAATCTGAAAGACATCCCAGTGGCTCAAGTTAGAAAACTATGAGCAACAAAATAAATAACAATAGCATTGGATTATTACCCAGAGAATAAAATAAATATCCTTGAGTCTATACTGATATAAAAAAGATTATATAAGAAAAGAAGAAAGAAAGAAAAAAAGGGCAAAAAAAGAATGAGAGAAAGAGAGAAAGAAAGGAAGAAGGGGGGGGGGAATCTTGCTCACAGAATTCCAAATAATAAATGCGGCTGGATAGCATGAAATAGAAAATTGCCACTAGAACACCACAGCAATAATCACTGTGGGCAAGACTGACTGATGAATGCAAAAACTGTGGGTGAAACTTAAAGAAGAAACAGTACCTTTGCAGAGCCTCAAAGCATCTCCCTCCAAATACTTAAGTTTTTTCTCTTAAATTCTTTAAAAGACTTATGACTATTTAATGCAAAAATTATAACACTGTATTGTGGGATTTATAACATGTGTAGATGTAAAGTTTATGACAACAATAGCACAAAGGACAGACAGAAGTAAATGCAACTGTTCTGTAGCAAGACTTCCATATTTTACATTGAATAAACTGGTGCACTATTAAGTCCAGGTAGACTGTGATATGTTAAAGATGCATATTGTAATCTGGACCAACCACTAAAAACTGCAAAGGTGTGTCACTTAAATGCTAATAAAGGAATTAAACAGCATACAAAAAGCGTTTATACAAGAATTTTCGCAGGAGATGACCTGCACGTCCCCAGGAGGAAGATGAGCCCACTGCAGGGCATCCACAAAACAGAATGCCCTCAGCTCTGCTGAGGAGCAAACGCTGACACACACATGCTGTGTGAGTCTCACCAACCTCGTGCCGAAGGAGGCAAGGTGGACAGAAAATAATACACTTGGGATGATTTCAGCCAAGATGAACCTATGGTGAAAAAACCAGAACAGTGGTTGCTTCAGAATAAGGAAAAAATTGCCTGGGAAGGAACAGGAAGGAGTTTTCTGGGGGTGATGGAAATATCCTATTCTTAAAGGGGTGAATGTTATATGGGCATGTTTATTTGCCAAAACTGTACGGTTCTTATTTCTGCCTTTCAGTCTGCATACATCTTACCCCACCGCCACACACAAAAGACTAAAAGAATAATAAAGTGAGGTGGGAATGGGATGGAGCATGGATGAAACAAAAATGGCAGATGATTAGTAGTTGTTGAAGCTGGGTGACAGGCCTACTATGCTATTTTGTTTATTTTGTATATTGTTTAAATTGTTCTGTAATAAAACACTTGTGTAAGAAGACAAACTCGATATAGAGTGTTCATTGGTAAGATACTGGTTATCTTTGGGGAGGAAGGAGGGAGAAAGGGATTGTTCGGGCCTGAGTGAAGCTGGTGCTAGTTCTTAGGCACACAAGTGTGTTCACTTTGTAATAATTCTTTGAGGTTTACATAGATGACTTCTGCATATATTTCTGTACACGTTATACATCAATAAACATTTTAAATCCTGCATATATGCACAAAGATACTAACTCATTATCTCAGACTAACAGCAGTGTTTTGTTTTAAAGTGGAACACGTTCACTCATGACACCATTAGATGGATTTTCATACTCCCAAGTATGTATTAATGCCTTCACGCTTGTGCGGCCCCGTGGGTCTTTCCATTTTTGCCTCAATTGGCAAGTGGCATGGCTTTGAGTTTTTATGATGCAATCTTTTTCCAGCAAGGCCCACTCCCACGATGATACTCACCAAGGGCTCGACACCTAGCACAGTGCCGTGTTCACAGCATGGACTCAAGACCTGTGGGACAGGGTTGAATGAGGAAGAAAATGAGGAGCAATGATGTTCATAACTTATGTCTAGGTGCCATAACGTGACTTAGGAAATTGGTAGGGTTTTTCAATAGATTTGCTATGACTTCTAATTTTTTCTATTTAAAACAATGGGAAATAGTTTCTCAGAGTTCTTTCTCAGAGAAAGTCTGACATATCAGGCACAGGTTACTGACAATTATTATTGGCATATGACTTTCCCACCTCATCTTAGTGTTAAGTTTTTAATTCCTTACCTTGGAAATGACCTAACTTTGCTTCTTCCAAATCTTGTAGCAATATTGAAGCTCCAGAAAGTCGGGCCATGGATATTTTGCTGTTGTGTATCCTCCCTGCAAAGAAGTGGAGCTGTGCATCCACCAGTCTGAGAAGCGCATGCTGCTGTAGTATTTGGAGTGAATCAGAGAAGCTAAATGGAAAAATGACTTCAGAGAGTTATCACTATAACCCCCACAGCAACAAATTATTTTGCTTCATTATTTTGTGATTCTGAGGGTATATTTAAAAAGGGATATTAAAACTGGTTCCCAGGAACCAGCCCTATAGTAGACCAGAAATTGCATATTACATTCCTCGACAAACTTGCCTAACATTGTGGGAAGGACGAACGGGAAGTTTCAGTGCTGTTGTTTGTGTCAATGAGGCCAAGAGGTCCAGACTGGGATAAGGAAGTCCAGTGAACAAGCCTGTGTGCAACCTCAGAAAAGGGGCATGCGTGTGGGCCCCTGAAGTGGCTTAGGGGTCACTTACCAGTGCACGTGCTTTTCCTGTCTGTATAATGCAGGAATGGGGCCGCCCACTGTGATGTTTTCTCCTTTTAATGACATGGCTCAGGGCAGTCCTTCTAAGACGCCTGACCAAGGTATGGGGACTTCAGGTGGGTGGGGTCCAAAGGGAGGGTCTCTGCAGCGACCCTGACCACGGGGTCCAGAGGGAGGATAAATGGCAGCCTAGAAGGATGGAGGGGATGGTAGGACAGGTGGCCTTGAAAAGGCAAATTCCAGGATCCCAGGCACCCGGTATTTCCATTTGAGGTATGGAATCAGAGGGGCGGGATCCAGGGGCAGAGGGACAAGGCGGGAGTTGGGGCCCTTAGCTGTGCACGTTGGGAGTTTTTGTCTCCTAACCGCTCCCAGCCGGCAGCCTGCATAGCTGCAGGACTACAACTCAAAGGATGCTCTGGGCACAGGATGATGCCTAGCCCGTGGCAGGGAGCAGTGCAGTGTAAGCTTGGCCAAGGGCCAAACCACCATTGACTCAGGACTCTGGTCCTACACCTGCTCTGTGTGGACTGAGTCCCAGAGTTATGTGATGGGACTAGAGGGACCATGGCGTTACGAAGCTGTGGCGGCTGCATGGGCAGCTGCGGGCCTGCAGCATGCAACTACTTTTGTCCAAAATTGAAGCCGCACTCGCACCTCTTCCCCACCGCCTCCCTCCGTTGCTTGAGTCCTCCTCCTACCTGCATGCCTGTGGGTCTTTCCACAGCCTCCTACCTAGTCCAGGGCCAGGAGCTTCTCTAAACTGCTTATGGGAACTGGTTTGACATCCCAGAAACTTTCCACTTTTCCTGCTGCCTTCGGCCAAAGTACCATCATTTCATCAGCTTTTGGGAGACATTCGCCCTTTTGGTCCCTCTTGCAAGCACAACTTAAGAGCTTTGCAGGGTGGTAACATTGGCTGTTCCTTGCCTTTTTTGCAGATGTGGAAGTTGAGGCATCTGTGAGGTTAATCATTGGTTTGCCCGGGATCTGCTAAGAGGAGAGGATAAAAACCCAACTCCCAGGCAAGTATCTAGTAGGCCGTTTTCACTAACCCATTCTAGTGCAGAGGCCTCCGAAACAGCAAGCTTAAGATGAGAATAGCTTAAGCATTTTGCCCTTTAGGTTGATCACCTAATCTCACCTCAGGCCTGAGTGGTCGACCAGTCTCTTAGGGACATGGGTGGCAACTCAGATTCCTCAGGAAGAGAACGGTGGTCCAGCTTTGGGAGAGAGATGTTCAAGGCAGAGAGCACTTGGGCAGCCTTTGAAACCCATCAGCTTTAACGTCTCTGCTTTGGATTCCGGCAAGGTTCCCAGATAAACACGCCTAGGGATAGTCACATGTATAGTATTCTTTAAAAATTGATTAGAGTAGTGAAAAGAACAAAGCATAAAATATCCTGCTTATTTGCAAAAGTTAAAATGCAAGCAAGACCTGCCTGCTAATTTTTTTCTGGTCATTCTCTTGCCTGTACCAAACACTTGAATTCAGAAACGAAAAACTTGAATTGCCAAATTCTCTTTTCCTGAGATTAGTAAATTAAGTTAAGAGTCTTATTAACGCCTGTGGAGGAATGGTTAGCAGCTTTCATGATTTATGTCATCCCTAAAAATCTGGGCTTCGATCTACATGAAGAAAAGTCCTTGTTTATATTACACATCCTGATAGGTTATCTATCTGATTCCTCAATGTGGGCTATTATCAAAACAAGTGAAAAACCTGGTCATGGAAACTGGACCCTATCACTTTGTCAAGAATTTGCTTCTTTATGAATTAATGACACATGAATTCTTTAACATTTTTGTAGAGAAAGGATGAGAAACTGTAGTGTCTCTGAATGTGACAAGACAGGGAGTTCTCGTTAGACCACATCCTCGGGTTCTTCTCTCGTGTTCAATAGGCCCAGGTGATAGTCCATGTAGTCAGGTGCAGTGCTGCCACCCCAGCCCCCAGTGTTCCATACTACTCTGCCCTGTGACCTCTTCAGGGGGTTCTGATGACACTCGACCACAAAGGTTGGAAAAAGACATTGTAACATGACGATATTCATCATCTTGAAACTGGGATTAATGGAGAGGAATGTCTCGGGGTCTGTGTGCTCTGATGCACTGCTGTTGGGGTGTGGCCGCAGTGACCACTGTGCTCCCAGCTGTCCCCACAATGGCTGCCTCAGACGTTTGATCTCCTGGCACAACCACAGCAGCTGTTGACAGAGCTGGGCACTCGTGCTTCAGTGTCTTCCGTCAGATTTTGTGGTTCTGACACTCTTCTGCTCGGCCCCTTCCCATTACTATCTGTTGCATTGGTTGTTTTGTAGTTGTCTCCTAGGAGCCACTGTATGTAAGTGTATTTCAGTGTCTTTAGTGACCCACGGTCTCTAAACGAGTCACTACACAACACCCACTTATCGTGGTGTAGCCCGTGTTCATCATCTCCAGTGGAGCTGTGAAGAGCCCTGCTTACTTGGAACTCCCCTCATTCTCATGCTGCTGGGGCTGTTACGAAGCTGGGCATCTTGTCTTTGGTCTCATTAACATTATTCTTTTCATCGATTATTTTGAAGTCGGATATGACTTTGTTAATAATGTGGACAATGGCTGTCACAGGCACTTTTATGTATCTTCCCCAACAGCTCTGTGAAGTAGGCCTGTGATCCCCATTTTACAAGGGGGGGACACTGAGGCTCAGAGAAGTTGAGTAGCTTCGTTCACTTCTCACAGTTTCTTGGTACAGTCTGAGCCTCCACCTGGATCTCCGCCTCTCAGGTGTGTGCACTTAGCTGGTGTTCCACTTTGCTCCTCTCTGCCAGGCTTCCCAAAGGCACACGCCCCATCCTGAGTCCATTGTCTGCTTGATGCAAGTCACCCTGCACAAACAGGCCCTGGGCGGGGAGTGGACTAGCAGGGCGTGGTCCTCAGGCTTACCCTGGGCAGGTTCTAGGTTTATTGTGAGAGCTGGAACAGTGGAAGATATTGACCGTCACTCACCAGGAAGGTTTGTTATGGAAAAATACTCCACTGACTTTGTGCAGGTGTCATGTCTTCTTTGTCTTCATTGTTCCTCTGGGCTTTCTCCTACAGTCCGTGCTGTGCAGTAACATACAGCACAGAGACTGGTGAACCTAATAGTGTTGCCCTGCACCAAACGGTCCCATCACTCATTTTTCTAATTATGAAAGAAATACATACTATAAACAAAGTCAAATTACACAGATCTATGTAGAGTAAAGTGAAACCTTCTACGTCCATCCCCTTCCCTGCAAACTCACTCCCCTACTCAGAAGGAACTATTGTTAAGAGGTGGCAGCTTATTCTTCTCGATATTTCCTATGAATTTATAAATATATAAAGTTATTTTAAAATAAATTACATAACTATATAGTTTTGCAATTTGCTGTTTCTCTTACTATAAATCATAAACTGCTCTCCTTATCAGTGCACGTCACTCTAACTTAACTTTTCATATGTTTTAGAGGTATTGCAAAGAACAGGAATACCACGATCTGTTTATTTCTTCTTTGATAGAGTTGGGATTACATCCAGTTTCACTATTATACATAATGCTGCAGTAAGATCCTTGTATGGAATTTATTACACTGCTATTCAACTGCTCAATTTGTTTTGTTTCCATTTAGTCAGAGACTAGGATATTTTCAACATTTTTATGGGAATTAATTTATAGGGAAATTAATTTTATCACTGAATAAAGACATTTATGGGGAAACTGGCATTCAAGGTCATTCATCTCAGTATTCTGGAGAAAAATCATGAAACTTAGAAGGTATTATGCTTGCTCTGTCACAGTCTAACAAGTCATGTTAACAACTTATTTATTTATTTATTATTTTGTTAGGAAGATCAGCACTGAGTTAACATCCCTGATAATCCTCCTCTTTTTGCTAAGGAAGACTGGCTTTGAGCTAACATCTATTGCCAATCCTCGTCCTTTAATTTCCCCAAAGCCTCAGTAGATAGTTGTATGTCATAGTTGCACATCCTTCTAGTTGTTTTATGTGGGACATGGCCTCAGCATGGCTGGAGTGGCGGTGCGTCAGTGCGCGCCAAGGATCTGAACCCAGGCCGCCAGTAACGGAACGTGCACACTTAACCGCTAAGCCATGGGGCCAGCCCCCGTGTTAACAATTTAAAGATGAATGTTTGACTAGCCTCTACTCTCTCTGTTCAGAAGAAGGATGACTTTTTCTTGTCTTGAAAACTTTTGAATCCAGAGACCCTCAGTTGGGCTTCAGAGAGGATAAGATATTGCTGTTGTATCTATTTCTCTTCAGCTGTAGGCTGCTTCTTCTAAAGATCATAGAATTGAACATGGTCTAATCGATGTATATGATTTGGGTCAAAAAATCAAACTAATGAACCCAAGATAGGAATCTATAACTTTGGTTCTTAATAAAGAATTTCCTTTTATATCCTCAAGTATCTGTGATTACTAGTAAAAAATCACCTGTGGGTGATGAGATGTGGCTCTGCTCGCAAGGTCTGGCTTGAACATCCATAGTTAAGGCTGCCACATCCGTAGGTAGATTAGACTTGACCTCTCGATGACCTCTGCCCTTGGTCTTTGACATGGGAAATATAAGAATTTAAAAAAGCTGCTGTTATTAGCACTCAATGCTAGAAATGCCCATTAAAGAGCGAGTTTGATTTGGTAAACCAAAAACAGTACAAACAGAACAAAGTCTTTAATATCTATAAAATTTAAAAATCTTCTAAATTTTAAAAATATAACTCTATTTTTGCCACACTGCAAAGTGTGTATATATGAAGGAAATATCCCTCTGTCCATTTCTTAACTTGTTTCCATTGATTTGATGGATTTATCCTCTAATCCGTATTCCAAGTGTGAAAGAACATCTTGGTCCTTCAAAGAAAATAAACCATTGAAATTTGATTCTCTTTAAGCTCAGCATCCTAGAGGTTTGAGGAATAAATTATCATGTAATGATACAATGATTTTGAAATCTAATTGTTAATTAGAGGGGTGTAAGGGATGATTGAATAGTGGTTCACCCCCATGGTCAGGGGTATTGTACACATGGACGTGTAAACACGATTCAGGAAGCTGCTTCAGCCCTCTGACATCCCTGAGAACCACAGTGCAGGAGGATCTAGGCACACAGCCGTCTGCCTCGATCTCCTGGGTAAGATGTAGATCCAGGGGTCTTGAGAGTGGCTTCAGAGCAGCTAACTTTTATCTATTTCTCCCCTTCCTTCTCTCCAGCTTATCTCAAACAGTCTTGATTATCATATTTTAAAGACCAATTATAGCTATTTATATGAGCTGCTTGTTCATTATTGCAGAGTAATAATCAAGTATACCATTAAATATCATTTAATTGATCTAATTAAATATGTTGTACCTTTTAATTGATTAGAACACTAAGTTTAGTTCAGAGTTTGATATTCACCAAATGTGTTGATCTTCTTACAATTGCCGAGTGCCTCACTCCTCTTAGAAGTGTATCTTTGGGAAGTCAAGATGGCAGCGTAAGCAGACTCTGAACTCAGCTCCTCCCATGGACACAGCCAATTTACAACTTCTCGTGGAAAAATTACCTCTGAGAGAGAACTGAAAACCAGGTAAAAGGAAATCCTGCAACAAAGGACAACCTTAATTGAGGTGGAAGAGGCAGAAACTCCCTTCGGGAGAGAAAAAATGACGCCTTCACAGGACGCCAGCATCACGTCCCCCCGGGAGCAGCCCACAGTTACGCAGCCCTCCTGGAGGAGTGGGGCCGTGAGCTGGGGAACACCCCCGCTGTGGGCATTTTGTGGACGTAGCAAAACCTAGACTGAGTGGCAGAATAACTGACTTTGTCTGCTACTAAAACATTGGGGAGTACCCCCAGAAAAGCTGGTTCACAAAGAAATTAAAAGCGGCTCTTAAAGGGCCCACACACAAACTCACCTGTTTCAGAAAGCAACCGAAAATCAGCAGAAAGAAAAGTGCTCAGTGCTTTGGTGAAAAGAGACTCACCTGACAGGCCCTGAGTGCATCTCAGTGACATGTGAGACCTCTCCGGTGACTGGGACATTTGCAGCGTCCATTGCTGTAGCCCAGTGTGGGCGTGCTGAAACAGATGCCATTGGAGTTCTCCCTGGGGCCTGCTAGCCCAGGTCTGCCCCATCCACTAGAGCACCGATTTAATACAGCTCAGCCAGGGCAGGCAGCCCACCCTAGAGACTGGCCCCACCCAACAACAAGCCCTCAGACAACTTGTGGGCCTGCATAGATTGGTGACTGTATTCTTTGCAGCCTGGTAACTGAGACAACTTCAGTGGGGCAGGGCGTGCACAAGGAGAGGGTGGAGAGTGTGGGGCAGTGGTGGAGAGTGTGGGGCTCCTGCTCTGGAGTGACTGCGTCCACTTAGGGAGGTTGGGGCATGCATAAGGGCCAGGACTGTGTTGACTGTGTGTGTGGATCTGTGGGCAACAGGGCTTGTCAGCTGTAGATCTTTGTGTTTCTCAAAGATCCACATAGGGCATTTGCCCCACCTTCCAAAGCCTGAAATAATTTAGGGCTCCCATGCCTTAGGTCAGCCCCACCCAGCTACAATCCTCAGAGAGCTGACAAGAGACCTACAGGCTGGGGGATTATAGCAATTGTAAGGCCCTGAGCCTAACAACCTGCCATGCTGGGAGCCTACTCACTTAAAAGAAGTACTGCAAGACAAATGTGGTAGCCAACTGTGCTGGGGCTTCCCACACTTGATAAAGAGACTGAAGGGCCCACAACAACTACAAACAGCTGAGCATTCCAACAGCTGACCAGGAGCATAACTCAGCCTGCCTGGGCGCATACAGGGAGAGCAAACATGTCACAACAGAAGGACACATATAGCCCACATAGGGGTCTCCACTGGCACATTGAGAACAGAGGGAAGCACACTGCAGGACTCCTAAGTCTTGCAGGCATCACTTGTATAAGGTCACCTATCTAAGAGCAGGAGACGTAGCTGACCTGCCTAATATGTAGACACAAACACAGGGAAAGAGGCAAAATGAGGAGGCAAAGGAATAAATTCCAAGTAAGGGAACAGGACAAAACACCAGAAAAGGAATTAAGTGAAACAGAAATGAACCTACCCGAAGGAGAGTTCAAACTAAGAGAGTTAACGATGCTTGCTGATCTGGGGAGAAGAATAGATGAACTCAGTGAGAATGTCAACAAAGAAATTGAAGATATAAAAAAGAACCAATCAGAAATGAAGAATACGATACTGGAAATGAAAAATTCACTAGAGGGACTCAAAAGCAGCGTAGAGGATACAGGAGAATGGATCTGCGAGCTGCATGAAAGACCAGAAGAAATTACCCAAGCTGAACAGGTAAAAGAGAAAAAAATTAAGAAGAGTGAGGACAGTCTAAGGGACTTCTGGAACAACATCAAGTGCACTAACATCCATGTTATAGGTGTTCCGGGAGGAGAAGAGTGAGACAAAGGGACAGAGAATTTATTTAAAGAAATAATAGATGAAGACTTCCCTAACCTAAGGAAGGAAACAGACATCCAGGTACAGGAAGCACAGAGAGCTCCAAACAAGATAAACCCAAAGAGGCCCACACCAAGACACATCATAATCAAAATGTCCAGAATTAAAGATAAAGAGAGAAACCTAAAAGCGACAAGAGAAAGAGAAGTTACATACAAAGGAAGCCTCATAATGTTATCAGCTGACTTCTCAGCAGAAACATTACAGGCTAGAAGGGAGTGGCATGATATATTTAAAGTGATAAAGGAAAAAACTTACAGTCAAGAATACTCTACCCAGCAAGGTTATCATTCAAAATGGAAGGAGAGACCAAAATTTCCCAGACAAGCAAAAATTAAAGGAGTTTTTCACCAAGAAACCAGTGCTACAAGACATGTTAAAGGGACTGATTTAAGGGGAAAAGAGAAGACCACAAATAGGAAAAATTATCTATTTCCATAATAAGAGGATAATGGACACAAATGCAGAAAAAAAGGTTAGATATGTATCAAAAACATAAAATGAGGGAGGAGGGGAGTTAAAGAGTAGAGCTTTCAGACAGAGGTCAAACTAAAGAGACCATCAATTCTGTATAAAAGGAGAAAGGAACAGAGAAGGACTACTAAAACACTGAGAAAAAAAAGTTAAAAAATGGCAGTAAGTACATACTTATCAATAGCTACTTTAAACATCAATGAATTAAATGCTCCAATTAAAAAGCATAGGGTGGCTGACTGGATAAAAAAACAAGACCCATATATATGCTGCATACAAGAGACACACTTCAGACCTAAAGACACTCACAAACTGAAAGTGAAGGGATGGAAAAAGATACTCCATGCAAATGGCAATGAAAAGAAAGCTGGGGTAGCAGTGCTCATATCAGACAAAATAGACTTTAAAACAAAAACTGTAAAAAGAGACAAAGAAGGGCATTACATAATGATCAAGGGAACAATCCAACAAGAGGAAATAACACTTGTAAATATCTACGCACCCAATGTAGGTGCACCTAAATATGTAAAGCAATTATTAACAGACATAAAAACAGAAATAGACAGTAACACAATAATAGTAGGGGACTTTAACACTCCACTTACACCAACGGATAGATCATCCAAACAGAAGATCAATAAGGAAACATTGGCCTTAAACGACACACTAGAACTGATGGACCTAGTAGATATATACAGAGCGTTCCATCCAAAAACTAAAGAATACACGTTCTTTTCAAATGCACATGGAACAGTCTCCAAGATTGATCACATATTAGGCCACAAAACAAGTCTCCGTAAATTTAAGGAGATTGAAATAATACCAAGCATCTTTTCTGACCACAAAAGTATGAAACTGGAAATGAACTATAGGAAGAAAATCAGAAAAGCCACAAATACGTGGAGATTAAACAAAATGCTACTGAACAGCGACTGGGTCAACGAAGAAATCAAAGAAGAAATCAAAAAATACCTGGAGACAAATGAAAATGAAAATACGACATGCCAGAATTTATGGGACACAGGGAAAGCTGTTCTGAGAGAGAACTTTATAGCAATACAGGCCTATCTCAACAAACAAGAAAAATCTCAAATAAACAATCTAACAATGCACCTAAAGGAAATGGACAAAGAACAACAAACAAAGCCCAAATCAGTAGAGGAAGGGAAATAATAAAAGTCAGAGCAGAAATAAATGAAATAGAGACCAAAATAATAAGATAAAAAATTAATAAAACCAAAGGTGGTTCTTGGAAAAGATAAAAAAAATTGACAAGCCTTTAGCTAGACTCACCAAGAAACAAAGAGAGAAGTCACAAATAAGTAAAATCAGAAATGAAAGAGGAGACGTTACAACAGACACTTCAGAAATCCAAAAGATTATAAGAGAACACTATGAAAAGCCATATGCCAGCCAATTCGACAATCTGGAAGAAATTGATAAATTCTTAGAACCATACAACCTTTCAAAACTGGATCAAGAAGAAGTAGAGAATTTGAATGTACATATCACCAGTAAGGACATCGAAACAGTAATCAAAAACCTCCCCAAAAATAAAAGTCCATGACCAGACGGTTTCTCTGGTGAATTCTACCAAACATTCAAGGAAGACTTAATACCTATCCTTCTCAAACTCTTCCAAAAAATGGAGGAGGACAGGAAGCTTCTTAACTCATTCTACGAAGCTGACATTACCCTGATACCAAGACCAGACAAGGACAACAACAAAAAAAGAAAATTACAGGCCAATATCACTGAGGAACATTGATGCAAAAATCCTTAACAAAATACTAACAAATTGCATACAACAATACATTAAAAAGATTATACACCATGATCAAGTGGGATTTATTCCGGGTATGTAGGGATGGTTCAACATTCGCAAATCAATCAACGTAATACACTACATTAATAAAATGAAATAAAAAATCACATGATCATCTCAACAGATTCAGAGAAAGCATTTGACAAGATAAAGCATCCATTTATGATAAAAACTCTGAATAAAATGGGTATAGAAGGAGAGTACTTCAACATAATAAACGCCATATATGAGAAACCCACAGCTAATATCATCCTCAATGGTGAAAAACTGAAAGCTATCCCTCTAGGAACAAGAACCAGACAAGGATGCTCACTCTCACCACTCCTATTTAACATAGTACTGGAAGTCCTAGCCAGAGCAATCAGGCAAGAAAAAGAAATAAAATGTATCCAAATTGGAAAGGATGAAGTGAAACTGTCACTATTTGCAGATGACGTGATTTTATATATAGAAGACACTAAAGAATCCACCAGAAAACTTTTAGAATTAATAAACAAATATTGTAAAGTTGAAGGATACAAAATCAACATACAAAAATCAGTTGCATTTCTATACACTAACAAGGAAGTAGCAGAAAGAGAAACTAAGAATATCATCCAATTTACAATTGTAGCAAAAGGAATAAAATACCTAGGAATAAACTTAACCAAAGAGGTGAAAGATCTGTACACTGAAAACTATAAAACATTCCTGAAAGAAACTGAAGAAAACACAAAGAAATGGAAAGATATTCCATGATCTTGGATTGGAAGAATTAACACACTTAAGATGTCCATACTTCCTAAAGCAATCTATAGATTCAATGCAATCCCTTCAATGTTCCAACAACATTTTTCACAGAAATGGATCAAAGAATCCTAAAATTTATATGGAACAACAAAAGACCCTGAATAGCTAAAGGAATCCTGAGAAAAAAGAACAAAGCTGGAGGTATCACACTCTCTGATTTCAAAATATACTACAAAGATATAGTAACCAAAACAGCCTGGCACTGACACAAAACAGATACACAGATCAATGGAATAGTATCGAAAGCCCAAAAATAAACCCACACATTTATGGACAGCTAATCCTTGACAAAGGAGCCAAGAACATACAATGGAGAAAAGAAAATCTCTTCAACAAATGGTGTTGGGAAAACTGGACAGCCACATAAAAAAATAAAAGTAGACAATTACCTTACACCATACACAAAAATTAACTTCAAATGCGTTAAAGACTTGAATGTAAGACCTGAAACTATGAAACTTCTAGAAGAAAAGCTAGGCAGTACACTCTTCAACATTGTTCTTAGCAACATATTTTCAAACACTATGTCTGACCGGGCAAGAGAAACAGTAGAAAAATTAAACAAATGGGACTACATCAAACTAAAAAGCTTCTGCACAGCAAAGGAAACCATCAACAAGACGAAAAGACAACCTAACAATTGGGAGAAGATATTTGCAAACCATACATCTGATAAGGGGTTAATCTCCAAAATATATAAAGAAGACATGCATCTCCACAACAAAAAAACTACCAACAATTAAGAAATGGGGAAAAGACCTGAACAGATATTTCTCCAAAGAAGATATACAGATGGCCAACAGACACATGAAAAGATGTTCAAAATCATTAACTATCAAGGAAATGCAAATCAAAACTAGCATGAGATATCACCTCCTGCCCGTCAGAATGGCTATAATAACAAGACAGGAAACAACATGTATTGGAGAGGATGTGGAGAGAAGGGAACTCTCACACACTGCTGGTGGGAGTGCAAACTGGTGCAGCCACTATGGAAAACAGTATGGAGATTCCTCAAAAAAATTAAGGATAGAACTAACATATGATCCAGCTATTTCACTGCTTGGTATTTATCCAACGACATTGAAAACACCAATGCATAAAGATACATGCACCCCTGTGTTCATTGCAGCGTTATTCACAATAGCCAAGACTTGGAAGCAACCTAAGTGCCCATCAAGGGACGAATGGATAAAGAAGATGTGGTACATATACACAATGGAATACTACTCAGCCATAAGAAACGATGAAATCCAGCCATCAGTGACAACATGGATGGACATTGAGGGAATTATGCAAAGTGAAAAAAGTCAGAGGGAGAAGGTCAAATACCATATGATTTCTCTCATTAAGTAGTAGATAAAACAACAATAAACAAACACATGGAGATGGAGATTGGATTGGTGGTTACCAGAGGGGATGGGGGGAGGGAGGAGGGCGAAAGAGATAATTTGGCACATGTGTGTGGTGATGGGTTGTAATTGGTATTTGAGTGGTAAACATGATGTAATCTATGCAGAAATAGAAGTATAAACGATGTACACTTGAAATTTATACAATGTTATAAACCAATGTTACTGTAATAAACAAAAATTAAAAAAAATAAAGAAGTGTATCTTTGGCCCATCACAAGATTTTAAAGAATCAAATCATCATAGATTAAGATAATGTACTGTCCTTTTGATGACCGGGAGGCACATGGGTCCGTTTTGAAAATATGCCCGTCTGTCTTTGTTCCCCACGGAAAGCTTCTGCTCACTAGGTCTCCAGTGGCTTGCACAAGCCCTAGGTCTATAATAGCTTGGTGCCTCTCCTTCTACTTGGGGTAGAAATAAAAGAGGTCAGAGAGACTTACTGTAGTTTTGGAGACTTGTAACTTCTTCTATGAAGACCATCCATGCATAATATTCGGGATAGCTCTCCGTGCCTAAGACTACTAGTTACATTAAGGGTTTGTCAGGAACTGTGAAAGGTCTGATATTTTACCTTACCTGCAAACCAATATGTTAGCCTACCATGGTCTTACAGATGCTGGCAAAAAACATGAGACCCATGCGTAAGAGACAAAGGACTTAATGACACAGCAATAGCAGTGACCAGAGTATCAGCATTTGCACCGGTTTAATAAATCCCACTTCCTACAGGGTGATACACAGTGAGCCAGGTGAGATACAGAGGGTTGCAAGAGTTCAGAGCTTAAGAAACTCAAATCTTTGATAACAAGCAGGAAGTCTGCTGACGTTTGCCTCGGAGGTGTGTTATTTTTATTATTCTGGGCAGTAAGCAAGCCTGCCCTTTGCTCCAGAGGAGGCCCTTATTTCTATTTTCCAAGACTGACAGCGCTACACACATCCTTGAAAAGATAACCTGGTTTTACTGGGTTTCAAAGATAAGCTTGAATGAGACTCAATCATCATTCAGCTCTTCTGTTTCCTTTATTGAGATTGTGCAAATATGCTCTTTTCTCTGTAAAGTTCACTAACTTTATTCATACATAAGTGATGCTTTTGATTTTATTTATTAAGTTGAAATTTTCTTATTAGAGAATATGAGGAAACTATTATGGGTTGGATCTGAAAGTATGCTTTTCCAGGAAAAATGTGAAAGATCAGTGCTCACAGAAATTTTCCACAAGGAGCTGATAGCAACTTAAATGATTTTAATTTGAATACTGTTTTGTACAAATTTCTTCCATCTTACTTCATCCTTTCTGTTTCCTGTGACTCTCATATGGGAATGGGGCAGTTTCAGGGATTCACTGAACTCATTTACAACATTAAAATGGTTTTGTCTGTTGTGTTTTTTTAATTGAGGTAAAGTTGACATACAACATTATATCAGTTTCAGGGGTACAATGTAATGATTCAATATTTGTATATATGTTGAAATGATCACCACAATACGTCCAGTTAACATCCGTCCCCGTACATAGTTACAAATTTTTTTCTCTTGTGACGAGGACATGGCGTGTTTCAAGGTGCAGAAGATTCTAAGATGATGTCATACTTTTCCATATACAGCTTGATGAATTTGGACATAAGTATACACCCTTGAGACTGTCACCACCATCAAGGCCACAAACATATCCATCACATCCCAAAGTTTTCTCTCATCTCCTTTTGTACTATTATTCTGTGGTAACAACACAACATAATATCTACTCTATTAGCAAATGTGATGTATGCAATACAGTCTTGTCAGCTGTAGGCACTATGTCGTATCCTAGATCTCCAGAACTTATTTATCCTGATAACTGAAACTTTGTATCCTTTGACCATCACCTCCCCATTTCTCCATGTCCCCAGCCCCTGGCAACCAACATTCTAACCTCTGCTTATATGAGTTTGACTATTTTAGATTCCACATATAAGCGAGTATTTGTCTTCCTCTGTCTGCCTTATTTCACTTAGTATAATGTCTTCTAGGTCCATCCATGTTGTCAAAAATGACAGGAATTCCTTCTTTTTTCAAGGTTGACTAACATTCCATTTCTTTATCTATTCATCCATCAGTGATGTTTAGGTTACTTCCATATCTTGGTTATTGTGAATTAGCTGCAATGAACATTAGAGTGCAGGTACTCTCTTTGAGACCCAGATTTCAATTCCTGTGTGTAGATACCAGAAGTGGTATTGCTGGATCATATGCTATTTTTCATTTTTGGAGGAACCTCCATACTGTTTTCCATAATGGCTGTACTAGTTTACATTCCCACAAGGGTGTCTTTTCTCCACATCCTCACCAACATTTGCCATCTTTAGTTTTTTTTGGTAATCGCCATCTTAACAGGTGTGAAGTGGTAGCTCATAGTGGTTTTGATTTACATTCCCTGATGATCAGTGATGCCGAACACCTTTTCGTACACCTGTTGGCCACTTGTATGTCTTCATTGGAAAAAGTCTTTTCTGGTCCCTTGCCCATTTTTAAAATTGATTTGTCTTTTTCCTATTGAGTAAACACAAAAAAAGAGAACAAAATTTCCGGGAATTATGGGTGCTTCCCAGTTGATGCAGATGGTTTTGTATTTACAGTGGTACCAAAAGGTCATGTTTCGTGCTTTTTCTTCAGCTTGTTATAAGACCAGCAGTAGCAGCGGCATGGCAGACAATCGGGATCATCTGGGTTTGGAGGTTTACAACATAAATGAGTGGTAAGGATTTTTTTATTATTCCAAAGAAATTATTGAGATCATAATCCATGGAATCTAGGGTTGATAGGTGTAGGAGGAAATTAAGGTGAGGATTGGTGATCTGGCATTACTTCTGATCTTGAGGGACAGGTATCTACTGTATGAGTATCTGAATAAAAATATTAGAGATCAAGAATTTGTGTGGGTGAATGTTTTCTGAATTATTTACTTTTGAACATCACTATTTGGATTATGTGAACATGTGGGATATGTGAGAAAGTCACTAACAGGGGGTGGTTGATAATGTCACTATTGATTTAACTTCTAAAGGAGTATAAACACCAAATGGTCAATGGATTAAGCAAATGAGTAGTCAGAAAACACAGAAATGGTAGGATTTGGGATATAGTAAACGACTAGGGACCGACTGTCCTGAGAGGGAATGCCAGGACTTGTGCGGTTGAGAGTGACAAGGACAAGAAGAGACTAGAAACACACTCAAAGAAGGAGTTAACAGGATGGAGGAGGAGAAATGATCTGGAGAAGCCTTGAGCTTTGACCTTGAGCTTTCTGTTCTTGATGCAAATCTGCCTGATGATGTCCCAGGACACAGGTCAGATCAATCCCCAGAGGATAGAGGGAGGGTGGAAGTACAAAACAGCCAGGATAATTGTCCTAAAAAGTCAGGCTTCCTTTATCATTTGACCCAATTTCATGATTTATTTTTGTAGAGTAAGAGGAAAAGAAGGATGACAGTCACGTCTTCACAGAGGACGCAGTGTGACTGTGGGAACCAGTCCAAACCAAAGCCTGGTTTAAGCATCTTCATCCTTTTCAGGATGTCCAGTGACATATTCAAGAGGCCGGTTACTAGAATCCCATCCCATCCTGGCAATGACGGATCTCTGGGAGGACACCTTGGACCAGCCCCACCAGGTCTGCTGGCACGAGAGACCACAAGGACTCCAGGTCTGCAGCAGTGCAGGACAACTGGTAAGTCCTTTCAATCTTGCCACAGCGTTGCAAAAACTTGCACCTAGTCACACAGGTGAATCCCTGCCAGGTGTGCTCCCATGTGGTCTGCACTCCAGGTCCCATGCCCACTCCTGCTGGTCTTCAGATTTGGCAGGGATGTTTCCAGGAGCTGACCTGGGCATTCCACAGCTCCACTGCCAACAATTTCTGGTGCCTGAGGAAGGTATCCGGAAGGAGGACAGGGCAGTGAAGAGCACAGGAGAGACACTGGTGATAGCATTGATGGCAGACAGACTTGCTAGCGAGGCAGAGAAAGTGAGAGGTCAAGAAGGACGTAATGACAGCAGATGAAACAGAGCAGTCATCTCAGTTAGGTGTTTTAGCAGCGTCCCTAATGTTTTCTTGCTTTGAGCTCTGGAAATTTTAAAACATATGAATACTTTTCTTTTATTAAACTCCACTGTATGACATAGAAAATATAGACATCAGTTTCCTTCTGAGGTGAGAGGTTGGGTTTCAGGTGAAGAGAACAAGGAGATCTTCATTTTCATGCCATTCGCTCATTTTCCTTTACTATGTTCATTATTTATTTGTACTTTAAAATCAGCAGCGAGTTATCAACGTCACGGGAAGATTTAGTTTTTCCCCTGACAGTCACAGTAAAACCTATTTAAAGTGGATTATTCTTTTGTATAATATTCCAAAATATTATTTCAAAAGCACTTTTATGTCTATGTTCTCAAATTATATAATTACTTCTAGGTCTCCATTTTTATGTTCTTTGTTGCATGCTAATACACAGTTGCACCTAAGGAAACACCAGATTTACCTCAGTTTTTGGGATCCATATGTGTCGCTAATTTGACCCATGAAGATAGACATGGCAGTTGAGGGATCGTGCTATTGTCTTTTTATTTTTTTAATTTTTTGTTTACTGCAGTAACTTTAGTTTATAACATAGTATAAATTTCAATTGTACATCATTACACTTCTATTTCTGCATAGATTAAATCATGTTCACCACCCAAATACTAATTACAACCCATCACCACACACATGTGCCAAATTATTCTTTTCGCCCTCCTCCCTCCCCCATTCCCCTCTGGTAACCACCAATCCAATCTCTGTCTCTATGTGTTTGTTTATTGTTGTTATTATCTACTACTTAATGAAGGAAATCATACTCATACGGTATTTGACCTTCTGCTGCTGACTTATTTCGGATCGTGCTATTATTAAAAGAGATCTTTTCATCATCAGTATTCTAACAACAACCCACTGCTTGTTGGGATTTAATTGACTATTTGAGGCATCAAGCTTTCACTGTTGGCACTTCTATTTCTCTTTGGAGGGAAAGTACAGCCTTCCCAGTCTTTCCATTACCAAATCACTTTCCTGGGTGGCTATGCTGTGTCAGGAAGGGCTTGGGATGCCGGGAACCAAGATTCATCCTCAGTTTCTGGCTGTCCTGACAAGGCTTCCCTGGCAGAGTCCAGCCTGTGTGTCTAGGTGACACTTGCAGCCATCAGAAAGGAAAGGATGAGTCACAAGTGCCAAGTGATTCATCTGGCCCTTGTCTTACAGAGTGTTCCCAAGGGATGAGGTTTAAAATGCCACTTGCTAATCCTTTGAAATCTCCTAGTCATGGGGTGGGTTCTCGGTGTGAGCTCAGAGCAGTGACTGTTCACCGCCAGATGTGAAGTATTTCAGTATTTTGATTGGAAAGGCTGTGCTCATGCACGTCCATGGATCATCAGTTCCGTGGCATTCCCTGCTGGAACCACCCACACCCCTCTCATGTCTCATCTTTCAAAGCTCCAAACAGGATTCACACCCCAGCAGGTGGTGGTAATGTAACCACAGCACAGGACTGGGGAAAAAAACAACCACCCAGGGGCGACACACTTTCAGGGCTCGGGCCCACTTGCCCCATTTGGATGAGTTGGTAACACCAACACTTAGTGTGTAAACTGGAAGATTGTCCAAGACCATGGACCTCAGAACAACACAGGCTCAGAAGTCACCTTGGACAGCAAGGGACAGTGTGGGGTCATTCACTGGCCAGGATTATAGTCCCTTATACTGGAAAAGTAGAGCTCACCAGGGATCCACCAGGCAAAGCCAGGGAGTAGCCTGGGGGCCATCTAGGGAATTTCTGCCCTAAAGGGAATTGCATAAGGAAGGCAGGGGTGCTGAAAATCCTAGTTCACAGGGAGCAGTCATGTTTATGGAACGAGGCCCAGCAGTAACCTTAAAAGCTGCGTCACAAATCTTTCCTCATGGATACAAAACAAGCAGGAAAAGGAATTCAGAGTCCTGGACAAGGATCATAGTAGGATTCAAATCCAATACAAAGGTGAACACGGAGCCCCTAGAGGGGCCTCAGGAGGGAAAGTCCTGCCTGCCTTTAGTCCATTTGCAAATGACCTTCCTTGTGCCTTGTCCTCTCCACGTACACGTTTTGATCTTTTTACATTGTTTTCCCCACTTAGAGCTGATGCAATTCCAGAGATTGAACTAGAAAACTACAAGTTCCTAAAATTTTCTCAAAAGAAACCTCAACAAGAGAAGCAGAAAACGTTCCATGTTCCTCCAGAATGTAGAAAGGCAGACCCTGCCCATGGGACAACATGGTTCTGGGTAGTGCTATTTAAAGACACCCACATTTCAGTGTTTGTTGCTTTGTCTGTGAAAGTACCTTCAACCTTTAAATCCCAAGAGAAAGGGCGGGAGGCCGCGTCTTTTCCTGGAGGAGCTGAATGATACTGAAATGAACTGGTCTTTGGAGTTAGGGGGACTTGGGAGTGTCCCCACTAGCCAGGGAAGGGGCTGGCTATTCTCCCTTCTCCCACATACAATAAGCTGACGACCCAGAAGAGTTCTTGATTCAAGGAGAAATGTGAGATTCTGTGTCTCACTTACATGCCTACAGAAAGCGACAGAACCACATCACAACTCCCAGGCTGTGAAGGGAACAGGATTTTAATATAATATTCAAATATGGCGTTTATTATTTACAACAAATAACTATTGTCCCTTCCCAATGGGTGAATAGGTGCTGGGGTAGAGATATCAGGGAGCTGGGGTGGGGTCATCCCCATTCTCTTGGGCTTCAAGGGACCCCAGAGATCAGCTTACAATGCTCCCCTTACCATCAGGTGTGAGGAGCTGGCCCAGTGCATCCCAAGCCTCCCAGCTGTGTCCCCGCTGCTGAAGATGGGGCTGTGATTGGCCACTGGTATGGGGCTCGGTGTTGGCGTCTGGGGACTGAGTAGAAGAGTCGGATTATCTTGGGGGCCTTCCCTCAGAATCATGGCCCCCCACCCTGTCTCCACTGCACTGGGTGTTCCAGACTCTGTGCTCAGTGCTGTCAGCCACCAGTACCCCATTTGTCTCTGCCACGTGAGCTATCATTTAGTGTCACCTATTTCACAGAGGAGGAAACGGAGTCTCAGGAAGCTGAAGAGAGTCACCCCAGTCACAGGAATGCTCAGTAGTGGAGCTGGGATCCCAGTGCCAGCTCTCCAACTTCCCAAGGCCACGCTTAGCCCAAAGCTTTACTGAACCCCTAGGAGTCAATCACCTCGGCCCAGACACTCATTCACCCCTGACCTTGATGATGGCGGATTTTCTTGGCCTTGAGTATTCTGCTGGCCACCTAGGTCTGGGGCTCCAGCTGGCAGGACAGGCTGTAGCTACAGGACAGATAGTCACCTGTGAGCCTACCAGGAGCCACACCTCAGGTGTCCCCCTGCTGCCTGCCCAGCAGATGGAGTCTGAGTGTCCCAGAGGTCACCATGTAATAAGGCCTTGGGCTCACCGGAGGCCCACAGAGACAGGCTCTGTGGACTGGCCAACAGGGAGAGTCCACCCCTGCCCTCACTCAACTCCTGCCCAGCCTCACCTGTCCTTCTCATTGAGCAGCTCCGTGTCCTGGAACTAGGCCCCAAATTGCTCCCCAGTCTCTAGGTTGTAATTCTTTGCAGCCAACTGGAGCAGCAGGATCTCCCTCATGACTGGGTATTCCTGGGACCAGAGGGAAGGAGAAGATGCAGACAGTGCCTGGGTAGGGGATATTGCATGGGCCTTGTGGGGTGTGAGGAGTGGGGCAGGGGATCAGTCCTGGGAACCCTCCTTCCCTCCAGTTCCCTCCAGGATCTACCTGTTCTCAGAATGGGAATAATCAGCACCTCCTCCAGGAATATTTCCTTGGTGCCATCCTCCCCTCAACCCACCCGCCAATTGGATGGGTCTCCCACTTCTCTGTTATCAAACACTTCCACTCAATGTAAGATACAGGTGATGGAGCCGGGGACGCTTCTGCCCAGAGGGTCTCTGAATTCTTCCTCCTTCCCCTCCCCTTCAGGGGATGCTGCAACTGTTCACTTCAGTCCTCTTCTCAGGTTGATCTCATTCCCCTGGAAGGCAGACAGCCAGAGTCCATCAGACAGAGCCCCCTAGCCTGACTAGCCCCCATACCCACCCCTTGTCATGTTGCTCTACTGCCAGGTCCCCAGAGGGGGCCGGGCATGCAGAGAAAACAGGACTTTGCCCTAGGCCAGGCTCTGGACTCCAGAGAAGGAGGACATGGGGGTGAGGTTGAGGGACGTGGCAGACAACCCACTCTGATGACAGACTTGGAGAGTGAGGCCTCAGGCAGAAGGGACTGCTCAGCCACTTATGTGCTGCCTGACTTAGAGGGGCTTGACTTCTCTCTCCCTCCATGGGCAGCATGAGAGGGAGAGGCTGAGTCCAGCTCAGATAAAACCTCACGCAGTTGTGCCATCAGGCATCTCTGAGCTTTCCCAGCCTCTCGAACTGGAATGGGTCTATCAGGTGGACCCTCTGTTCACTCATCCTTAAGATGGGCCTGATGCCCCAGCTCCCAGGGGCGGCTGGGAGTCTCTCATGAGAGTTGTGAAATGTGCTGAGAGCTCAGAGCTCAGTTCCAGGGTCCCGCATCCAAAGGCTCAGGATCCTGGTCCTCCCTGCCTCGTCCTAAGGTACGCCCACCTCGAGATTATCACCCATCAGCAGGTGCAGCACCAGCAGGCCACCGAGGAAAGTGCGAAGATTGAGGATGACAGCCTGTGTCATCGGGGTGTGGGTGGGATGAGTCCTTTATCTCAAGTCAGCCCCCGGCAGACCTTCTCCTAAAAAGTCCTCACCCTCAGCCTCCTGGCCCACCCCAAGGTTCCCACGGGGAGCAGCCTAGGACCCTTAGCAGCCTCCCCTCAATTCCTCCTCCCTTCACACCCAAGAACACCACACTCCTCCTCCTCACTTCCCAGGGCCGGCTTCTGGCAAATCACAAGGTGTGCAGTCCCTGGCCCTCCCCAAAACAAACCCACCCTGCACCAGCTCTTCAAGGCCCTCTTCCTGGTCTCTTCTACTTGGGGATTCAGGCACTGTGGCAGCAAGAGGAAGGGCCCTCCTCTCTTGATGTGAGGCCTCCAGCTGGGAAGGCAGAGCCCCTCCCCCTCAGGCACACTCACCTGCTGCTGCTGCTTCTGCTGTACTCTCTGAGGGATGATCTGCTGGGGATCAAACGTGGAGGCCCCCTCCAGTCAGGGTCGAGGACAGCGTCAGCGGGCCATACTCCCTTCACCCCATTTCTCTTCAGCACCACGGGCCTCCAACCCTGGACAATTGACTCCAGGCAACTGGTACCAACGCCACTGCATCCTCCAAGGTTTTGTGATTCTAGAACAAGCCTAACTCCAACTCTCTCTCTGGGTGTGAGCTTGGGTTTGTGGCCGGGCCTCCCAAAGCCTGTTTCCTCATCTGGAAGGTGTGAGAACGCCAGCTACTTCACAGGTTCTCCTGAGGACTCAGTGTCACATGACTGTCATCATTGTGCTCGTCCTCACCCCTCCAGGTGGAGCAGGCAGAAAACTCTCAAGTTCCTTCCCTCCCCCTTATCTCATCACCACCCTGTGAAGCCTGCACCACACAGTCACCATCCCTCCCTTTCCTGATGAGGAGAGAGAGGCCCAAACAGGTGCAGTGTGTTGCTCAGGGGCCCATAGAAGAGAGGCTGCTTACCCCTCTCAGCCAGAGGGTCTGTTCCAACACCCTCCCCTAGCCCCCAGCCCCACCACAGACAAGAGTCCTGTCCCATGAGCTCTCAAAGCTTGGCCCTGGGCCGAGCCATGGATGGAGAGGACGGGGTGTCTTTGGAGTCTTGTTGAGTGGTTCCTGCCTGCCTCAGTCCCATGGAATGTCTGGACCCAGGCTGGGACAGAGGCTGTGCCAGAGCCTTCTCCTCCCTAAGGAACCCCCCACGACATTCCCCTGCACTGAACTCTTTCTTTATCCACTCAGGAAGTGAACACCCAAGGTGCCACCTCTGATCCACAGGGAAGCGGGTGACAGGACTCTTTGCTTCCTCGTTTACATGAAGCTCCTAACGTCCTTTCAGCAGCATCCACTAAGACTCCATCAGTAGCCTAGATGCTTCTCATAAACCACCGGAGGCATATGTCATTGCCAACCAGACCCTCAGGTGAGACTCCTGTGGTTGACTCGAGTGACTGCTCTATGGGTTCGGGGGTGAGTCCCAAAATGCACACATATTTGTCTCTGGTCTAGCCATTCAGACCCAAAGATGAGCAACCTGTGTGTCCACCTGGGCCATGGGAATCCTCTGCCATGCCCGTCCCTGGGGCAGGCAGGGTGTCCTTCCCTTGGAGACATGGTGAAGACAAAAGGAGCAGCAGGGGCCTCACTTCCTGAGGAGAGGTTTAGGCTGAGGGCTAAATGCACCCCAACCACCCAACATCCTGGAAGAAGCTACATCCAGCAGGATGGACGTGCATGGAATCCAGAGACCTGCTGATGGCACCAGATCAGCATCTCCTCCTGGAACAGCCCAGCCAACACCACTGTGTCCCATGACCAGGGCCTCCTGCCCCAAAATGGCACCCCACCGGCCAATGGGCCTAACAAATCCCTCTGCTTGTTAACCTGGACAAGATAGATGGGAATGTTTCAGAGAAAGTTCAAGTGAGAAACTTTCAAACCCACAGCCTGCCCAGGACCCCTGACCCTCTCCCCCCTCCTCTCTTTCCAGACCCACAGCCTCCACTCTACCTTGGTCATCAGTTTTCTGCTCAAGGACTCGTCTTGGTTATAGAGCTCCTTCAGTTTTTCAGAGCTCTCCTTGAGAGGAGGGGAAAGAAGGAAGGATAAATTTAGGGTAAATGGGAGGGCTCTGAGTGCAAATCCCTTTTCTTTGACAACCCAAGAGATTCAAGCTGCCTGGAGGAGTGTTCTCACTGGGCTCCTCTGAGTGCTAAGGTCTGATGGGACTTGGAGGCGGCTCTCCTGTTGGTCAGTGGGGTCTCCACTCCCCAGCTCTACAGAGCAGCTCTGTTTTGACCACTTTGAGTTTCAACTGGGCATAGACTTCTGTTGCTATAAACACTTGGAAATCTCCAATGTGGCTCAACTCAGTACCTGACATTTAGGGAAACTGAGTCCTGAAGCAGAGCTGGTGCACTAAGGACACCAGAAGACTTAGAGACAACACACCAAGATCCAGGTCATGTCCCCCGCATTTGCTGCCTCCCAGGAGATCCCAGCTGACTGAGGTGCCAATGGCAGACATACAGGAGATCCCACATCCATCTTTGTCCTCCTATGGAGAGGGGCCTACTCACCAGGAAACCTCCCCCGTGTGTTCTTCAAGTGGCTTGTTGAGGTTTTCTGCAGAACAGAGATGACAGTGCAGGTGGAGGAGAAGTTCTTCAGGATCTCACACTCCTGGTGAAGGGAAGAGTGAGGTGTGTGGTGGGGTGCTGGAGCCCCGCTTGATCTAGCTTCAGTCCCCTTCTATTTAAATCTCCCCTCCTAGATGATACAGATGCTCAGGGAGCCCCAGAAGGACACATTTAGGACCCAAAGAGTAACATTCACAGGGAGGAGGATTTTAGCTCAACCCAGGGAAGGAGCCAGGTAGGAAGTGAGCATCCTCACACTGGGACCTGGAGTCAAGGTCAGCGGCCCCTGGCAGGAAGGGCCTAGGGACTTGCAGGGGCTTAGACCACACACTTCAATGCTGGGAGCTGATAAAGGTGGAGAGGCAGTTCCCAAATCTCCAGAGATGTGCTCCATAGGGCCTCCCACAGCACACCTGGGCCACCTGGATCCAGTGCTCCACCACCCTCGCCCTGTCCTGGGCCATCATCCTCAGATCCCCAAGGCAGGCTGTGATGACGAGGCTGGCCACCCTTCTGAAGTGCTCGACAGTGGCCTGGATGGTGGGTACCAAGTGATCATTGCCGGGCTTGTTCCTCTTGCCCCAGGTGGAGCCCAGGCACTTACAGGGCACAACCTTCCAGAAGAGCTCCTGGAGAACAGGGGGAGTGTCACTTAGCTCTGCCACACCCCAGTTCTGTGTCCATAGCCCCCAAAGTCCCACACAAGAATCACAGTTTAGAACTGGAGCTCAGGAAGCTCAGGATGTGGCCTGAGCCTTATGAGAGTCCCTGGGTTTTCTTCTCTCTCCACCGAGGGTACCCAGCACAGGATGATCCAGGACCCGATACTGGCAGGGAAGGGAGAGGGCCATTTGCACCCAGCCCATCCTGGCTAACTCCAAGCTCCAGACGGTGGCTCAACTCGGCTCATGCCAAGGGGGCATCTTCCACCACCCTGATCAGCCCTTTGGTCTCACTGTCCATTCTGATGCACATTCCCCCATGACAGCTACAACCACGGGCCTTTTCTGTCTCCCATGTAGGAAATATACATCAGGTGTCTAACAATTCCTGCGGCTGTTGAGCCTCCTGAGCAGAATGTTGGGCCAGCGTGGACCTGGTTGCACACAGTGAGTTCCCCTCCGCCACTGATGGGCCAGACCCTGTCCAGCTTTCCATCTCTTCTACCTCCTGGAGCGAGCACAGCCATTCTGTGCAGAAGGTCCTCATAATGTCCACCGTTATTATCTGGAGGTGCACAGTAGAGGCTTGGGTGTTCAGAAAGTTGCCCAGGCCATATGGTTGGCAAGGCGTGGAGCCGGGATTTGGGCCCAGATCATAGGAGTCCAGATCAGGTCTGGGGCAACGATGGCAGAAGGAAGGCCTGCTCCACCCCACCCTGAGAGCCCAGCTGCTCACCGCATCCATCACGGTCAACTTCTCCACGACCAGCTTAGGAGGGAAGGCCGTGAGGTTGGGCTTGTTCTCACAGCTCCTTAACAGCCACAGGTGGAGACGGACTTCTCACTAAAAATGATGGTCCAGGTGACTCCAGCTCAGCAGCTCCCACTCCTGCTGGAGCCGATGTTGGCCCTTACTCCAGCTCCAACACTGCTGATGGAGGGGACATTGGCTGCAACGCTAGAAGGGGTGGTGTCAATGGAGCTGTAGCCAGCTCTACCTCCACCACTGCCCACTGCTCTACTTCTGCCACTGGCTGGAGCTGTGCAGCTGGCGCTACAATGGGATAAAGAGAAAGATTCACCCACATAGCTTACTTTCCATGTGTCCTTCTAAACACAGGAAATATCCTACTTCCCTTCCATGGAGCCAGCCTGCAGTCTCCTTTACCCTCTTGCTTTGCCTCAGTGGCCTCTGGACGCTCACACTGGGCAAGAGTAAGAGGGTCACGGCAGCTCAGCTCCAAACCAGGCAAGGAGACTTGAGTGTACATCCACTTTAGCTTGAAAAAGGGACAGCCCCAGTCTGATCCTGCCCTAGTTCTGGTCCAACCTCGTCATCTCAAGGTCCTGAGTGTGGAGACCCTCTGCTCCTGCTCTCATCTCGGAGCAACACTGGTTGGTCTTTTGTGGCCTGGTGCACCTGTCTCTTCTCTAGTGAGTTGGTGGAGTTGAAACCATTGGGCAGCTCCTCGATGACTCCCTGACTGGAGTTCTGTAAAGACTGCTCGGAAGATGGGCCAGAAGGAATCAGGGGCTGCCTGCACACTGCCACTGGGGTCGACCACCAAGAGAAAGTCTGCTCCTCAGTTCAGGCACAGAGGTACATCCCTGCAAAGAACTGTGGTCAGGTAGGGAAGGAGATGAAACCTCTATGGCTCAGTAGCATAAGAGTACAGGAGCTCACCTTCTCATGCTGCCAGCCATGACCTGGGCTATGAACATGACAGACCAACCAAGCTTCTGACACCTAACAACCAGCTTCTGCCTAGGAATGACCTGTCCCTCATGCCCTGCCTTCTCCCCTCATCAGAAACACACACAGACACACACACACACACACGACGAGGGGCGAGGGGTGTGCGGGTGATCAGGTGGGATCACAGTTGTGTTTTGGCCTGTACTAGCCTTTCCTGGGCTGCCCCGTGTTACTTTTCACTGCTTTCTGCCAGACGCCCAGAGGTGTCTGGGATGAGGGCTGAGCCAACTTCAGCAAAAACCAAAAGGATTCCCTTTCTGGGCATTTTTGAACCCAAATCCTCCAAAAGTTGGGATACAACAACAAAATATTTTTGCCTGTTGACTGTCTCCAGTCAAGTGAGCTGGATGGGGGGCTGTGGGTGCCTGGTTACCAGAGTTCTAAGATCTGTTGAGGGCTATGTCCAAGGAAGTGAGGTCATTTTTCAAGATTCTTTTACCTGGGCCCCTTCCCTCAATCAGACTTGTCCAGAACTGCCCCCTGCGCCCGGGCTGCTCACCCTCCTCCCGCATGTCATCTCCTGAACCATACACAAGGAGCCTACACAGCCCTAGCCACAGCTCCTTGGAAACCTAAGTCGGGTCCTAGCTTTGAGGAGACAGAGATGAATGCAGACCATTTATCTTACCAGTTCCGCATGCTGGGAAAATCCTTGTGCCTCTCAGATCCTCCCCAGTCTCCAAACCTGCACCATGAGGATCAGGCTAGAATCTACATCCTAGGGATGTCACCCGGTGTATATGACATAATATCTATTACCCCTGTGGGCTGGTGTCACATGTACTTAAAGCACAAACTTAGAGATGGAAGAACAACAAGAAGGGGCGACAGGTAGCACAGAACACCACTCAAAACAGGCCTGGGTTCTAGCAATGTGATATTGGAACAGTCGCTTCCAACTTGGCCTCATTTTCAGGTCAGCATCATGAGGGGGTTGAAACTAATGGAAATTTAGATACTGCCATCCTGCGGCATAAAACCATTCAATTGTTTGCTGTTTAATGGAGAATGAGACCCAAGTGCCTTGTCTTGGCCTATGAGGTGGGCAACCTCCACAGTGGTACTCAGTAAGCCCTACCCGTGGTATAGCCACCCCAGTGGAACCACTAAGTAGTTAGTAACTGGCTTCTTAACATAATAACAGCCAAAGTGATGGGATGTCTTGTCTAAATTTTAACTAAAAATGTCTCTCACTTCCTCTTAATACCTCTTTCATGTTCCATCTCTCTCTCTCTCTCTCACTCTGTCGAATCCCTGTAACTGAGGAATCAAATACCAGTGTGTGGGGCTGCCCAATGTGGAGCCCTATAGAGGAGAGAAGCACGAGAGTGCCCAGGCCAACAGACATAAAGAAACTCAGGCTCTCAATCCAAACTGAACCCTGAAGGCTGAGAGAGTACTTGGGGGCCAGTCCTCCCCCAGTTGAGCCTCGGTTGCAGGTCTCACAAGGTGGTGATGGGGTAAGATGGAGGAAAGGAATGTGGGAGCTTTCTGCCTGCTCCACCTGGAGGGGTGAGGGCGAGCACAATGATGACAGTCATGTGACACTGAGTCCTCAGGGGAACCTGTGAGGTAGCTGCAGTTCTGACACCTTACAGATGAGGCAACAGGCTTGGGGAGGCCAGACCGAAAGCCGAAGCTCACACCCAGAGTAAGAGTCGGAGTTAGGCTTGTTCTAGAATCTCAACACCTTGGAGGATGGAGTGGCATTGGTACCAGTTGACTCGAGTCAGATGTCCAGGGTCGGAGGCCAGTGGTGCAGAGAGAAATGGGGTGAAGGGAGGATGACCTGCTGACACTGTCCTTGACCCTGGCAGGAGGGGCCCTCCACGTTTGCCCCCCCGCAGACCATCCCTCAGAGAGTGCAGGAGAAGCAGCAGCAGCAGCAGGTGAGTGTGCCTGAGGGGTAGGGGCTATGCCCTCCCAGCTGGAGTCCTCAAATCAAGACAGGACGGCCCTTCCTCTTGCTACCACAGTGCCTGAATCCCCCAGTAGAAGTGACCAGGAGGAGAGCCTGTGAGATCTGGTGTAGGATGGATTTGTTGTGGGGAGGGCCAGGGACCGCATACCCTGTGATTTGCCAGAAGCCGGCTTTGGGAGGTGAGGAGGAGGAGTGTGGTGTTCTTGTGGTGTGAAGGAAAGAGGAATTGAGGGGAGGCTGCTAAGGGTCCTAAGCTGCTCCCTGTGGGAACCCTGGGGTGCGCCAGGAGGCTGAGGGTGAGGACTTTTCAGGGGAGGGTCTGCAGGGGGCCGACTTTAGAGCAAGGGCTCATCCCACCCACACCCCGATGTCACAGAATGTCATCCTCTATCCTGGCACTTTCCTCGGTGACCTGCTGATGGTCTACTTGGTGATGGGTGATTATCTCGAGGTCGGTGAACCTGAGGACCAGGCAGGGAAGACCAGAATCCTGAGCCTTGGGATGTGGGAGCCCCCGATCTGAGCACTGAGCTCCCAGCACTTGGGACATCTCTCATGAGAGCTTCACAGCCACCCCTGGGAGCTGGGGCAACAGGCCCATCTTAGGGATGAGTGAACAGAGGCTCCACCTGAGACACCCATTCCGGTTCCCCAGGCTGGGGAAGCTCAGAGCTGTCTGATGGCACAGCTGTGTGAGGTTTTATCTCAGCTGGACTCAGCCTTTCCCTCTCATGCTGCCCATGGAGGGAGAGAGAAGTCGGGCCCCTCCAAGTCAGGCAGCATATAAGTGGTTGAGCAGTCCCTTCTGCCTGAGGCCTCAGCCTCCAAGTCTGTCATCAGAGAGGGTTGTGCTGCCAGGTCCCTCAGCCTCACCCCCATGTCCTCCTTCTCTGGACACCAGATACCGCCCTAGGTCCAAGTCCTGTTTTCTCTGCATGCGCGACCCCCTCTGTGGACCTGGCAGAAGTGCAACATGAGAAGGGGTGGGCCTAGGGGTCTAGTCAGGCTAGGGGGCTCTGTCTGATGGACTCTGGCTGTCTGCCTTCCAGGGGAATGAGATCAACCTGAGAAGAGGACTGAGATGAGCAGCTGTGGCACTCCCTGCAGGGGAGGGGAAGGAGGAGGAATTCAGAGACCCTCTGGGCAGAACAGTCCCTGGCACCACCCCCTGTATCTTACATTGAGTGGAAGAGTTTGAGAACAGAGAAGTGGGAGACCCATCCAATTGGCCGGTGGGTGGAGGGGAGGATGGCATCTAGGAAAACTTCCTGGAGGAGGCATTGATTATTCCCATTCTGAGAACAGGTAGAGCCTGGATGGAACTGGAAGGAAGGAGAGTTCCCAAGACTGGTCTCCTGCCCCACTCCTGACATTCCACAAGGCCCCTGCAGCATCCCCCACACAGGTCCTGTCTACATCCTCTGCTTCCCTCTGGTCCCGGGAATACCCTGTCATGAGGGAGATCCTGCTGCTCCAGGTGGCCGCAAATAATTACAACCAGAAACCCAGGAGCGATTTGGGGCCTGGTTCCAGGACATGGAGCTTCTCAATGAGAATGATAGGTGAGGCCGGGCAGGAGTTGGGTGAGGGCAAGGGTGGACTCTCCCTTTTGGCCAGTCCAGAGAACCTGTCTCCATGGCCCCCACTCAGCCCCAGGCTTTATTGTGTGGCCACATCTGGGACACTCAGACTCCAGCTGCTGGGCAAGCAGTCGGAGGACACCTGAGGTGTAGCTCCTGGTAGGCTCACAAGTGCCTCTCTGTCCTGGAGCTACAGCCTGTCCTGCAAGCCAGATCCCTAGACCCAGATAGACTGCAGAATACTCAAGGCCTAGGAGAACCCGCCATCATCAAGCTCAGGTGTGAGTGAGTGTCTGGGCCAGGGCAACTGACTCCTAGGTGTTCAGTAAAGCTTCGGGTTAAGCGTGCCCTTGGGGAGTCGGACAGCTGGCACTGGGATCCCAGCTCCACTACTGAGCTGTCCTGTGACTGGGGAGACTCTCTTCAGCTTCCGGAGACTCCGTTTCCTCCTCTGTGAAATAGGTGACACTAAATGATCGCTCACGTGGCAGGGACAAATGGGGTATTGGTGGCTGACAGCACTGAGCACAGGGTCTGGAATACTCAGTGCAGTGGGGACAGTGTGGGGGGCCATGATGCTGAGGGAGGCCCCCCAAGATAACCCAACTCTTCTACTCAACCCCCAGGCCCCAACACCGAGCCCCGTACCAGTGGCTGATCACAGCACCATCCTCAGCAGTGGGGACACAGCTGGGATGCTTGCAATGCACTGGGCCAGCTCCTCCCACCTGACGGGAAGGGGAGAATTGTAAGCTGATCCCTGGGGTCACTTGAACCCCAAGAGAAAGGGGACGACCCCACTCTAGCTCCCTGACATCTTTACCGCAGCACCTATTCACCCATTGGGGAGGGACAGTAGTTATTTGTTGTCAATAATAAATGTCATATTTGAATATTATATTAAAGTCCTGTGCCCTTTACAGCCTGGGAGTTGTGGTGTGGTTTTGTCGCTTTCTGTAGGCATGTAAGTGAGACACAGAGTCTCATATTTCTCCTTGAATCAAAAACTCTTCTGGGTCGTCAGCTTATTGTATGTGGGAGAAGGGAGAAGGGCCAGCCCCTTCCCTGGCTAGTGGGGACACTCCCAAGTCCCCCTAATTCCGAAGACCATTTCATTTCAGTATCATTCAGCTCCTCCAGGAGCAGAGGTGTCCCCCTGGCCATTCTCTTGGGATTTAAAGGTCGAAGGTACTTTCACAGGCAAAGCAACAACCACTGAAATGTGAGTGTTTTTAAAACAGCACTACCCAGAACAAATTCGTGCCACAGGCAGGGGCTGCCTTTCTACATTCTGGAGGAACAGGGAACGTTTTCTGCTTCTCTTGTTGAGGTTTCTTTTGAGAAAATTTTAGGAACTTGTAGTTTTCTAGTTCAATCTCTGAAATTGCATTAGCTCTAAGTGGGGAAAACAATGTAAAAAGATCAAAACGTGCACGTGGAGAGGACAAGGCCCAAGGAAGCTCACTTGCAAATGGACTAAAAGCAGGAAGGACCTCCCTCCTGAGGCCCCTCTAGGGGCTGCGTTTTCACCCCTGACCTAGCTTTGAATCTTCCTGGGATCCTTGTCCAGGACTCTGAAATCCTTTTCCTGCTTGTTTTGTATCCATGCGGAAAGATTTGTGATGCAGCTTTTAAGGCTACTGCTGAGCCTTGTTCCATAAACATGACTGCTCCCTGTGAAGTAGGATTTTCAGCACCCCTGCCTTCCTTAAGCAATTCCCTTTAGGGCAGAAATTCCCTAGAAGGCCCCCAGCCTCCTCCGTGGCTTGGCCTGATGGACCCTGGGTGAACTCTACTTTTCCAGGATAAGGGACCATAATCCTGGCCAGTGAGTGACCCCACACTGTCCCTTGCTGGCCAAGGTGACTTCTGAGCCCGTGTCATTCAGAAGTCCATGGACTTGGACAATCCTCCAGTTTACACACTAAGTGTTAGTGTTACCAACTCGTCCAAATGGGGCAATTGGGCCCAAAACCTTGACGTGGGTCTCCCCTGGGTGGTTGTGTTTTTTTTCCCCAGTCCTTTACTGTGGTTACATTACCACCACTTGCTAGGGTGTGAACCCTGTTTGGAGCTTTGAAAGATGAGGCATGACAGTGGTGTGGGGGGCTCCAGCAGGGAATGCCACGGAAGTGATGATCCATGGACATGCATGAGTACAGCCTTACCAATAAAAATACTGAAATGCTTGCTATTTGGTGGTGAACAGACACTGCTCTGAGCTCACACTGAAAACCCACCCCATGACTAGGAGCTTTCAAAGGGTTACCAAGTGGCATTTTGCACTTCATCCCTTGGGAACACCCTGTAAGACAAGGGCCAGATGAATCGCTTGACACTTGTGAGTTATCCCCTCCTTTCTGATGGGTGCAAGTGTTACCCAGACACACAGGCTGGACTCTGCCAGGGAAGCCTTGTCAGGACAGCCAGAAGCTGAGGATGAATCCTGGTTCTCGGCATCCCAATCAATTCCTGACATGGCACAGCCCCCCAGGAAAATGAGTTGGTAATGGAAAGACTGGGAAGGCCGTACTTTCCCTCCAAAGAGAAAGAGAAGTGCCAACAGTGAAAGCTTGATCCCACAAATAGACAATTAATTCCCAACAAGCAGTGGGTTCTAGTCAGATTCCTGATGCTGAAAAGATCTCTTTTGATAATAGCACGATCCCCCAACTGCCATGTCCATCTTCATGAATCACATTTCCAACACATGGATCTAAATAACTGAGGAAAATCTGGTATTTCCTTAGATGCAACTATGAATTAGCATGCAGAAAGGAACATAAAAAGGGAGACCTAGAAGTAAATATCTAATTTGAGAACATAGACACAAAAGTGCTTTTGAAATAATATTTTGGAATCTATTGGAGTATTACACAAAAAGAATAATCTACTTTATATTTGCAAACCATACATCTGATAAGGGCTTAATCTCCAAAATATATAAAGAACTCATGCATCTCAACAACAAAAAACTACCAACCCAATTAATAAATGGGCAAAAGACCTAAACAGACATTTCTCCAAAGAAGATATACAGATGGCCAACAGACACATGAAAAGATGTTCAAAATCAATAACTATCAGGGAAATGCAAATCAAAACTACAATGAGAGAACACCTCGCCTGTCAGAATTGCTATAATTAACAAGACAAGAAACATGTGTTGTAAAGGATGTGGCGAGAAGGGAACTCTCATACACTGCTGGTGGGAGTGCAAACTGGTGCAGCCACTATGGAAAACAGTATGGAGATCCCTCAAAAAATCAAGGATAGAACTACCACATGATTCAGCTATTCCACTTCTGGGTATTTATCCAAAGAACTTGAAAACACCAATGCGTAAAGATACATGCACCCCTGTGTTCATTGCAGCGTTATTCACAATAGCCAAGACTTGGAAGCAACATAAGTGCCCATCAAGGGATGAATGGATAAAGAAGATGTGGTATATATACACAATGGAATACTACTCAACCATAAGAAATGATGAAATCCAGCCATTTGTGACAACATGGATGGACATTGAGGGTATTATGTAAAGTGAAATAAGTCAGAGGGAGAAAGTCAAATAACGTATGATTTCCTTCATTAAGTAATAGATAGTAACAACAATAAGCAAATATATAGAGAAGGAGATCGGATTGGTGGTTGCTGAGAGGGGGGAGGAGGGCGAGGGTGATGGTTCAGCACATGTCTGTGGTGATGGGTTGTAATTGGTATTTGGGTGGTGAACATTGTGTAATCTATGCAGAAATAGAAGTATAATGATGTACACCTGAAATTTATACAATGTTACTGCAATAAACAAAAAATTTAAAAAAAGAAGAATCCACTTTTAGTAGGTTTTACTGTGACTGTGAGGGGAAAAACTGAATCATCCCGTGACATTGATAACTCACTGCTGACTTTAAAGTACAAATAAATAATGTACATAGTAAAGGAAAATGAGAGAACAACATAAAAAGGAAGATCTGGGCCGTCCCCGTGGCTTAGCGGTTAAGTGCGCGCGCTCCGCTGCTGGCGGCCCGGGTTTGGATCCCGGGCGCGCACCGACGCACCGCTTCTCCAGCCATGCTGAGGTCGCGTCGCATATACAGCAACTAGAAGGATGTGTAGCTATGATATACAACTATCTACTGGGGCTTTGGAGGGAAAAAATAAATAAATAAAACCTTTAAAAAAAAAAACTTTATAAAAAAAAAAAAGGAAGATCTTTCTCTCCTCACCTGAAAATCAAAATCTCACCTCAAAAAGAAACTGTTGTCTATATTTTCTATGTCTCGAAGCAGAGTTTAATAAAAGAAAAGTATGGGTATATTTTAAAGTTTCAAGAGCTCAAAGCAAGGAAACATTAGGGACGCTGCCAAGAGAACTCACTGACGTGCGTGCTCCATTTCATCTGCAGTCAGGACGGCCTTCTTGGCCCCTCACTTTCTCTGCCTCACTAGCAAGTCTGTCCACCATCATTGCTATCACCAATCTCCTTCCTGTGCTCTTCACTGCCCTTTCCTCCTTCCTGATACCTCCACAGTGGAGCTGTGGAATGCACAGATCAGTTCCTGGAATCATCTCTGCCAAATCTGAAGACCAGCAGGAGTGGAAATGGGACCTGGAACGCAGACCACCTGCGAGCACACCTGGCAGGGATTCACCTGTGTGACTAGGTGCATGTTTTTGCAACATTTTCGCAAGATTGAAGGGACTTACAAGTCGTCCTGCACTGCTGCAGGCCTGGAGTCCTTGCGGTCTCTTGAGACAGCAGATCTGGTGGGGCTGGTCCAAGTTGTTTTCTCAGAGGCCATTCATTGCCAGGATGGGATGGGATTCTAGTAACTGGCCTCTTGAATATGTCACTGGACATCCTCAAAAGAATGGAGATGGTTAAACCAGGATTTGGTTTGGACTGTTTCCCACAGTTACAGTGCTTCCTCTATGAAGACATGCCTATCGTCCTTCTTTTCCTCTTACCCTATAAAAACAAATCATGAATTTGGGTCAAATGATAAAGGAAGCCTACCTTTTTAGGACAATTATCCTGGCTGTTTTGTACTTCCACCCTCCCCCTACCCACTGGGGATAGATCTGACCTGTGTCTTGGGATGTCATCAGGCAGATGCACATCAGGAACAGAAAGCTCAAGATCAAAAGTCAAGGATCCTCCAGATCATTTCCACCCCACCATCCTGTTAACACGCCCTCCTTGTTTGAGTGTGTTTCTATTCTCTTCTTGTCCTTGTCACTCTCAACCTCACAAGTCCTGGCATTCTCTTTCAGGAGACTCAGTCCCCAGTTCTTTACTAAATCCCAAATCCTACGATTTCTGTGTTTTCTGACTACTCATTTGCTTAATCGATTGATCACTTGGTGTTCATAGAAGTTAAATCAACAGTGATATTATCAACCACCACTTTTTAGCGACTTAGTCCCATGTCCCAGATGTTCACATAATCCAAATGGTTATTTTCAAAAGTAAATAATTCAGAAGACATATTCACCCACCACAAATTCCTGGTCTCTAATATTTTTATTCAAACACTCATACAGTAGATACCTGTCCATCAAGATCAATAGAAATGCCAGATCACCAATCCTCACCTTAATCTCCTCCTACACCTATCAATCCTGGATTCCATGGACTATGATCACAATAATTTCCTTGGAATAATAAAAAATTCCTTACCACTCATTTATTTTGTAAACCTCCAAACCCAGAAGATCCCGATTATCTGCCATGACGCAGCTACTGCTTGTCTTATGACAAGCTGAAGAAAAAGCACGAAACATGATCTTTTTGTACCACTGTAAATACAAAGCCATATGCATCAACTGGGAAGCACCCATAATGCCTGGAAATTTTGTTCTCCTTTTTTTGTGTTGGCTCAATAACAAAAAGACAAATCAATTTAAAAAATGGGCAAGGGACCAGAGTAAACTTTTTCCAGTGAAGACATACAGGTGGCAAATAGGTGTATGAAAAGGTGTTCGGCATCACTAATCAAGGAATACAAATCAAAACCACAATGATCTATCACTTCACACCTGTTAAGATGGCGATTATCAAAAAATACTAAAGATGGCAAATGTTGGTGAGGATGTGGAGAAAAGGAACCCTTGTGTGAATGTAAACCATTACAGCCATTATGGAAAACAGTATGGAGATTCCTCCAAAAATGAAAACTAGCATATGATCCAGCAATCTCACTTCTGGTATACACCCACAGGAATTGAAGTCAGGATCTCAAAGAGATACCTGCCCTCTAATATTCATTGCAGCTAATTCACAATAGCCAAGATATGGAAGTAACCTAAACGTCACTGATGGAGGAATGGATAAAGAAATGGAATATTCGGGGCCGGCCCCGTGGCTTAGCGGTTAAGTGGGCACGCTCCGCTGCTGGCAGCCCAGGTTCGGATCCCGGGCGCGCCTGGACGGACTGCTGCTCCGCCCAAACTGAGGCCATATCCCACATACAGCAACTAAAAGGATGTGCAGCTATAACATACAACAATCTACTGGGGCTTTGGGGGGAAAAATAAAAAAAATAAAAATCTTTAGAAATGGAATATTCGTCAACCTTGAAAAACGAAGGAATTGCTGCTATTTTTGACAACATGAATGCACCTAGAAGATATTGTGCTAAGTGAACTAAGGCAGACAGAGAAAGGCAAATATTCACTTATTTGTGGAACCTAAAATAGTCAAACTCAAACAAGCAGAGGTTAGAATGGTGGTTGCCAGGGGCTTGGGGGATGGAGAAATGGGGAGCTGATGTTCAAAGATACAAAGTTTCAGTTATCAAGATAAATAAGTTCTGGAGATCTTAGATACGGCATAATGCCTACAGCTAACAAGACTGTATTGCATACATTACATTTGCTATCAGAGTAGATATTAAGAGTTCTTACCAGAGAATAATAGTAATAAAGGAGGTGAGAGAAAACTTTGGGAGGTGATGGATATGTCTGTGGCCTTGATGGTGGTGACAGTCTGAAGGGTGTATACATATGTCCAAATTCATCAAGCTGTATATGGAAAAGTATGACATCATCGTTGATTCTTCTGGACCTTGAAATATGCCATGTCCTCATCACAAGAGAAAATATTTGTAACTCTATATGGGGACGGATGTTAACTGGACTTATTGTGGTGATCATTTCAACATATATATAAATATTGAATCATTATGTTGTACCGCTGAAGCTAATTTAAGGTTGTATGTCAACTTTATCTCAATAAAAAAACCACAACAAACAAAAGCATTTTAATATTGTAAATGAGTTCAGTGAATCTCTGAAACTGCCCCATTCCCATATGGGAATTACAGGAAGCAGAGAGGATGAAGTAAGATGGAAGAAAGTTGTACAAAACAGTATTCAAATTAAAATTATTTAAGTTGATGTCAGCTCCTTGTGGCAAAGTTCTGTGAGTACCGATCTTCTTTCACATTTTTCCTGGAAAAACATACTTTCACATCCAACCCATAATAGTTTCATCATTTTCTCGAATAAGAAAATTTCAACTTAATAAATAAAACCAAAAACATTCCTTATATGTGAATAAAGTTAGTGAACTTTACTGAGAAAAGAGCATATTTGCACAACCTCAATAAAGGAAACAGAAGAACAGAATGATGATGAAGTCTCATTCAAGCTTATCTTTGAAAGCCAGTAAAACCAGGCTGTCTTTTCAAGGATGTGTTTAAGGAACTGTCAGCCTTGGAAGATAGAAATATTGGCCTCCTCTGAGGCCATTATTTCTTACTGCCCAGTATAATAAAAATAACACCCCTCCCCGGGGCAAAGGTCAGTAGACTTCCTGCCTGTTATCAAATATTTGAGTTCCTTAAGCTCTGAGTTTTTGCAACCTTCTGCATCTCACCTGGTCCACTGTGTATCACCCTGTAGGAAGTGGGTTTTAGTGAACCGCTGCAAATGCTGATACTCTGGCCACTGCTATTGCTGTGTCATTAAGTCCTTTGTCTCTGACGCATGGGTCTTGTGACTTTTGCCAGCATCTGTAAGACCATGGTAGGCTAACTTATTGGTTTGCAGGTAAGGTAAAACATCGGACCTTTCACAGTTCCTGACAAGCCCTTAAAATAACTAGTAGTCTTAGGAACAGAGAGCTATCCAGAAAATTATGCATGGATGGTCTTCATAGAAGACTTCATGCAACCAAAACTTTAATAAGTCTCTCTGACCTCTTTTATTTCTACCCCAATTAGAAGGAGAGGCACCAAGCTATTACAGACCTAGGGCTTGTGCAAGCCACTGGAGACCTAGTGACCAGAAACTTCCCATGGGGAGCAAAGACAGAGGGGCATATTTCCAAAATGGACCCATGTTCCTCCCGGTCATCAAAAAGACAGTACATTATCTTAATTTATGATGATTTTATTAATTAAAATCTTTTGATGGGCCAAAGATACACTAATAAGAGGAGTGAGGCACATGGCAGTTCTAAGCAGATTAACACACTTGGTGAATATCAAACTCTGAACCAACTTTAGTGTTCTAATCAATTAAAAGGTACAACAAATTTAACTAGATGGATTAAATGGTATGCCTGATTATCACTCTAAAATAATGTACAAGAAGCTCATGTAAATAACTATAATTGGTCTTACTTTAAAACATGATACTCAAGACTGTTTGAGATAAGCTGGAGAGAAGGAAGGGGAAAAATAGATAAAAGTTACCTGCTCTGAAGCCACTCTCAAGACCTCTGGATCTATATGTAACCCAGGATATCGAGGCAGATGGCTGTGACCCTAGATCCTCCTGCACGGTGGTTCTCAGGGATGTCACGGGGATTCAGGAAGCAGCTTCCTGAATCGTGTTTACACATCCATGTGTACAATACCCCTGACCATGGGGATGAACCACCATTCAATCATCCCTTACACCCCTCTAATTAACAATTAGATTTCAAAATCATTGTATTATTACATGATAATTTGTTCCTCAAACCTGTAGGATGCTGAGCTAAAAGAAAATTAAATTTCAATGGTTTCTTTTCTTTGAAGGACCAAGATGTTCTTTCACACTTGGAATCCAGATTAGAAGATAAATCCATCAAATCAATGGAAACAACTTAAGAAATGGACAGAGGGATATTTCATTAATATATATACAGTTTGCCTGTGGCAAAAATAGAGTTATATTTTAAAAAATTAGAATTTTTTGAAATTTTATAGATATTAAAGACTTTGTTCTGTTTATACTCCCTTGGTTTACCAAATCAAACTCAATCTTTAATGGGCATTTCTAGCATTCAGTGCTGGTCACAACAGCTTTTTGTTTGTTTATTTTTTAATAATTTCATTTATTTATTTTTCCCCCCAAAGCCCCAGTTGATTATTGTATGTCATAGCTGCACATCCTTCTAGTTGCTGTATGTGCGACACGGCCTCAGCATGGCCGGAGAAGCGGTGCGTCGGTGCACGCCTGGGATCCGAACCTGGGCCGCCAGCAGCGGAGCGAACACACTTAACCGCTAAGCCACGGGGCCACCCCAAAAACAGCTTTTTTAAATTCTTATTTTTCCCAGGTCAAAGACCAAGGGCAGAGGTCATAGAGAGGTCAAGTCTAATCTACCTACGGATGTGGCAGCTTTAACTATGCATGTTCAAGCCAGACATTACCAGCAGAACCACGTCTCTTCATCCATAGGTGGTTTTTACTAGTAATAACAGAGACTTGAAGATATCAAAGGAAATTCTTTGTTAAGAACCAAAGTTATAGATTCCTATCTTGGGTCCATTACTTTGAATTTTTGACCCAAATCACGTATATCGGTTGGATCATGTTCAATTGTATGATCTTTAGAAGATGCAACCTACAGCTGAAGAGAAACAGATACAACACCAATATCTTATCCTCTCTGAAGCCCAACTGACAGCCCCTGGAGTCAGAAGTTTTCAAGACAGGAAAAAGTCATCCTTCTTCTGAACAAAGAGAGTAGAGGCTATTAAAACATTCAACATTAAATTGTTAACATGAATTGTTAGAATGTGATGGAGCAAGCATAATACCTTGAAGTTTCATGATTTTTCTCCAGAATACTGAGGTGGATGACCTTGAAATCCAGTTTCCCCATAAATGTATTTATTCAGAGATAAAATTAATGTCCCTATAAAATAATTCCAATAAAATTGTTAAAAATATATTATAGTCTCTGACTAAAAGGAAACAAAGCAAATCGAGCAGTTGAATAGCAGTGTAATAAATTCCATACAAGGATCTTACTGCCGCATTATGTATAATAGTGAAACTGGAAATAACCCCATCTCTATCAACGAAGAAATAATCGGCTCATGGTATTCCTGCTCTTTGGAGTAACTTTAAAACTTCTTAAGAGCTAAGTTAGAGTGACGTACACTGATAAGGAGAGACCTCTATGATATATGGTTTGGGAAACAGCAAATTGCAAAATGATGTAGTTATGTGATTTATTTACGTTAAAAAAACTTTATGTGTATTTATAAATTCATAGAAAATGTCCAGAAGAATAAGCTGCAACCTCTTAATAGTTCCTTCCGAGTAGAGGAGTGAGTTTGCAAGGAAGGGGATGGAAGGGGAAAGTTTCACTTTACTCTACATAGATCTGTGTAATTTGACTTTTTTTTACAGTATGTATTTCTTTCATAATTAGAAAAATGAGTGACGTGACCGTTTGGTGCAGGCTAACACTATTATGTTCACCAGTCTCTGTACTGTATGTTACTGCACAGCACGGACTATAGGAGAAAGCCCAGAGGAGCAATGAAGACATAACACCAGCAAAAAGTCAATGGAATATTTCTACATGACAAAACTTCCAGGTGAGTGATGGTCACTATCTTCCACTGCTCCAGCTCTCACAATAAATCTAAAATCTGCCCAGTGTAGGACGGATGAACACGCCATGCTAGTCCACTCCCCGCCCAGGGCCTGTTTGTGCAGGGTGACTGCCATCAAGCAGACAATGGACCCAGGATGGGGCATGTGCCTTTGAGGAGGCTGGCAGAGAGGCACAAAGTGGAACACCAGCTAAGTGCACACACCTGAGAGGCGGAGTTCCAGGTGGAGACTCAAAAGGCACCAAGAAACTGTGAAGGAAGCTACTCGACCTCTCTGAACCTCAGTGTCCCCTCTGTAAAATGGGGATCACAGGCCTACTTCACAGAGCTGTTGGGGAAGATACATAAAAGTGCCTGTGACAGCGAGTGTCCACATTATTAACAAAGTCGTATCTGATTTAAGAATAATCGATGAAAAGAATAATGTTGATGAGACCAAAGACAAGATGCCCAGCTTCGTAAGCAGCCCCAGCAGCATGAGAATGAGAGGAGCTCCGAGTAAGCAGGGTTCTTCACAGCTCCACTGGAGAGGACGAACATGGGTTACAACAGAATCAGTGGCTGTTGTACAGTGACTCGTGTAGTGAGGGTGGGTCCCTAAAGACACTGTGAAATCCAGTTACACACAGTGGCTCCTAGGAAACAACTACAAAGCAATCAACGCAGCAGTTAGGAATGAGAAGGGGGTGAGCAGAGGAGGGTCAGAGTCACAAAATGTGATGGAAGACACTAAACCACGACGATCGCCCAGCTCCCACAACAACTGCTGTGGTTGCGCCAGGAGATCAAATGTCTGAGACAGCCATTGTGGGGACTGCTGGGAGCACAGTGGTCACTGCAGCCACACCCCAACAGCAGTGCATCGGAGCACAAAGACCCCTAGACTTTCCTCTTCATTAATTCTTGTTTCAAGATGAGGAATATCCTCATGTTACAATGTCTCCTTCCAACACTTGTGGACGAGTGTCATCTGAACCCCCTGAAGAGGTCACAGGCCAGAGTAGGATGGAACGCTGGGGGCTGGGGGAGTGGCGCTGCACCTGACCACCCCGACTATCACCTGGGCCTATTGAACACGAGAGAAGTACCTGAGGATGTGGTCTAGCAAGACTTTCCCTTCAAGCCACATTCAGAGACACTACAGAGTTTCTCATCCACTGTTTACAAAAATGTTATAGAATTCATGTGTCATTAATTCATAAAGAGGAAAATTCTTGACAAAGTTACAGGGTCCAGTTTCCATGACCAGATTTTCCAGTTGTTTTGATAATATCCCACATTCAGGAATTGGAAATGTAACCTATTGGGATGGGTAATATAAACAAGGACTTTTTATCATTTAGATCAACGACCATATTTTTAAGGATGACATAAGAGTCATGAGAGCTGCTAATCATTCCTCCACAGGTTTCAATAAGACTTTTAAGTTAATTTACCAATATCAGGAAAAGAGAATATGGCAATTCAAGTTTTTTGTTTCTGCCTTCAAGCTTACAATGCAGCCAAGAGAATGAGCAGAAAAAATTAAGAGGAAGTTCTTGCTTGCATTTTATCTTTTGCAAATGAGCAGGATACTTTATGTTCTGTTCTTTTCACTACTCTAATCAATTTTTAAAGAATACGGTACATCTGACTATCCCTAGGCGTGTTTATCCAGGAACCTTGCCGGAATCCAAAGCAGAGATGTTAAAGCTGACGGGTTTCAAATTCTGCCCAAGTGTTGTCTACCATGAACATGCCTCTCCCAAAGCTGGACCACCGATCTCTTCCTGAGGGATCAGAGTCACCACCCAGGTCCCTAAGAGACTGGGCACTCAGGCCTGAGCTGAGATTAGGCTATCAATCTAAAGGGCAAAATGCTTAAGCTATTCTCATCTTAAGGATGCTGTTTCGGAGGCCTCTGCACTGGAATGGGTTAGTGAAAATGGCCTACTAGATACTTGCCTGGGAATTGGGTTCTTCTCCTCTGCTCTTACCGGATCCTGGGGAAACCACTGATTAGCCTCATAGATGCCTCAACTTCCACATCTGCAAAAAAGGCAAGCAACAACCAATGTTACCACCCAGCAAAGCTCTTAAGTTGTGCTTCCAAGAGGGGCCACAAGGACGAATGCCTCCCAAAAGCTGATGAAATGATGGCACTTTGGCTGGAGAAGGCAGAGAGCAGCAGGCAAAGTGGAAAGTTTCTGGGATGTCAAACCAGTTCCCATAAGCAGTTTGGAGAAGCACCTGGCCCTGGAATAGGTAGGAGGCTGTGGAAAGACCCACAGGCATGCAGCTGGGAGGAGGAATCAAGCAACAGAGGGAGGCGGTGGGGATGAGGTGAGAGTCTGGCTTCAATTTTGGACAAAAGCAGTTGCACGCTGCAGGCCCATGGCTGCCCATGAAGCCGCCACACCCTCCTAACTCCCTGGTCCCTCTCGTCCCGTCACATCCCTCTGTGACTCAGTCCACGTGGAGCGGGTGCAGGACCAGAGTCCTGAGTCAATGGCGGTTTGGCCCTTGGCAGAGCCTTCACCGCCCTGCTCCTCCCCCCAGGGCTAGGAACCACCTCGTGCCCCGAGCATCCTGGGAGTTGTAGTCCTGCAGTCCTGCAAGCTCCCAGCCAGGAATGGTTAAGAGACAAAAGCTCCCAGCATGCACAGCTAGGGGACCCAACTCCCTACTGTCCCTCCACCCATGACCCACGCCCCTCTGCTTCTACACCTCACCTTCTACCCCACCTCTTCTCTATACCACGCCAACTGTCCATGCCCTGCACATCCCCCAGAGTATGTGCAGTGTGGTTGGGCTGCATCCTTTGAGGCCAGTACTCAGGTAGGATTGGGACTCACCTGCCTGGTTGTTGCTGAGGATGCTTGCAGCCCTGGTGGAAGCTCCCTGGCCAGTATTTGAAATGTAAATTCAATATCTAAAATGGAAATACCAGGTGCATGGGATCCTGGATTTTGCCTTTTAAGGCCCCCTGTCCTACCATCCCCTCCATCCCTCCAGCCTGCCATGATCCTCCCTCAGGACCCTGTGGTCAGAGTCGCTGCAGAGAGCCTCCCCTTGGAACCCACCCACCAGAAGGGCCCATACTCATCAAAAAAACTCAAAGCCATGCCACTTGCCAAATTGAGGCATAAATGGAACAACCCAGGCAGCCCACGCAAGGGTGAGCGCATTAATAGATAATTGGGAGTATTAAAATCCATCTGATGATGTCATGAGTGAACGTGTTCCACTTTCAAACAAAACATTGCTGTTATTCTGAGATATTGAGTTAGTACCTTTGTACAAATATGCAGGATTTAAAATATTTATTGATGTATAACGTGTACAGAAATATATGCAGAAGTCATCCATGTAAACCTCAAAGAATTATTACAAAGTGAACACACTTGTGTGACCAAGAACTAGCACCAGCTTCACTCAGGCCCCAACAATCCCTTTCTCCCTCCTTCCTCCCCAAAGGTAATTGACATCTTACCAGCGAACACTGTTTATCGAGTTTGTCTTCATATACAAGTGTTTTATTACAGAATAATTTAAACAATATACAAAATAAACAAAATAGCACAGAAGGCCCCTCACCCAGCTTCAACAACTACTAATCGTCTGCCATTTTTGTTTCATCCACACTCCATCCCATTCCACTTCACTTTAATATTCTTTTAGTCCTTTTTGTGTGCCGGTGGGGTAAGAGGTACACACACTGAAAGGCACAAATCTCAACCGTACACTTTTGGCAAATAAACATGCCCATATAACCTTCACCCCTTTAAGAATAGGATATTTCCATCATCCCCAGAAAACCCCTTCTTGTTCCTTCCTAGGAAATTTTTCCTTCCCCGAGGCAACCCCTGTTCTGGTTTTTTCACCTTAGGTTCATCTTGGCTGAAATCATCCCACGAGTATTGTTTTCTATTCAGCTTGCCTCCCTTGGTACGAGGTTGATGAGACTCACCCAGCATGTGTGTGTCAGCGTTTGCTTCTCGGCATGGCTGTGGGCGTTCTGCTCTGTGGATGTCCCACAGTGCACTCATCTTCCTCTTGGGGATGTGCAGGTCATCTCCTGTGAACATTCTTGGAGAAACCCTTTTTGTATGCTATTTAATTCCTTTATTAGCATTTAATAGGCACACCTTTGCATTTTTTAGTGGTTGGTCCAGATTACAATATGCATCTTTAACATATCACAACCTACCTAGACTTAATAGTGCACCAGTTTAATTAATGCAAAATATGGAAGACTTGCTACAGAACGCGTATATTTGCCTCTGTCTGTCCTTTGTGCTACTGTTGTCATAAATTTTACATCTTCCCATGTTATAAATCCCACAATACAGTGTTATAATTTTTGCTTTCAATAGTCATAGGTCTTTTAAAGAAATTAACAGAGAAAAGTAAAGTATTTGGAGGCAGATGATTTGAGGCTCTGCAAAGGTACTGTTTCTTCTTTAAGTTTCACCCACAGTTTTTGCATTAATCAGTCAGCCTTACCCACAATAATTATTATTGTGGTGTTCTAGTCGCGATTTTCTCTTTCATGCTATCCAGCCACATTTATTATTTGGAATTCTGTGAGGAAGTTTCCCTCCCTCCTTCTCTCTAACTTCTTCCTTTCATTCTCTCTTTCTCTCATTCTTTTTTACTCCTCTTTCTTTCTTCCTTTCTTATTTAATCTATTTTATGTCAGTATAGACTCATGGATATTTATTTTATTCTCTGTGTAATAATCCAATGCTACCATTATTTATTATGTTACTCACAGTATTCCAGCTTGAGCCATTGGGAAGTCTTTCAGATTGATTCCTTTTGACTCACCTCATCATTTTCTGTGTTTTATTTAAATCACTTTCCTACTTTCTGGAACTACAAGATGATCCAGACTCATCTTTTATTTTCCATGTCCAGCCCTGGAATTAGCCATTTCTCCAAGAAAACCTGTTTCTTTTTATTGGAGAATGATATTTAGAAACAAAGATATGGGAGCTATGTGTGCTCATTGATACTAGAGTGTCACTGCATCTAGACCCTCTCAGAAGAGCCTGGAAATGTATGTATGAATATAAACTCAGGTATACACATCTATCAATTTACCAACCTATCAATCTATCCATCTATCTGGATATATATATTAGAAGAGACATGATTTCATACTGATACTTCCAACTCCTAGCCAGCACCACAGATTTTATTCTAGCATTATCCTTTTATTTACTTTTAACTTCTTTCACCAACAGTGAGAAACTTAACTCCAGTTAGCTACAATATATTTACTAATATGTCAACTAGTTTCAGAATTGCTAACCCATACCCTTATGAAAAACAAATTTACCACCTAGATTACAGTGTATCTAATACTTCTGTTTTACAGTATCCCATCAACACACTCTATTCCAAAGTAACATATCCCCAAGCCTTCTGTGTGGTTATGTCACATGCTTGTAATACATTGAGACTCATTTGTCGCTGCATTCCATCTGTGTTCCCCAGCATCCTGATTGATTTTTAAAATGTGCAGAGTAAAATTCACTCTTTGTGGTGTACACTTCTATGGGTTTTGACAACTTTATGATCGTGTATCCACCTCCACAGTACCATACAGACCTGTTTTTTCCACCCTCCAAAATTCTCTCATACTGTCCGTTTGTAGTCAACCCCTTCGCCCATTCCATTCCTTGGCAACCACTGATCATTTCCATCTCTGTAATTCTGACTTTTCTAGAACGTCATATAAATAAAATCATATACTGTATAGCCTTTTGAATCGGGCTTCCTTCACTTAGAGAAATGCAGCCAAGATTCATCTATGTTGTTGTGTAAATCAAGAGTTTATCCTTTTTATTGCCAAGTAGTATTCTAATGTCCCAATGCACCACAGTTACTTTCCCCATTCACCTGATGAAAGACATTTACTTTATTTCCAGCTTGTGGTAATTGTGAATAAAATGGCTATGAACATTCACACAAAGATTTTTGTTTAAACATTAGTTTTCAATTTTCTTCAGTAAATCCCTAGGAGTGGGATATCTGAATCATATAATAAGTGTCTGTTTAACTTTATAAGAACCTGTTAAACCATTTTCCTAATGCAACTATCATGTTGCATTCCCAGTTCTAGTTGCTCCTTCTCCTCACCAGCAGTTGGTATTTGCAATTTTATTTTTTATTTTAGCCATCTACTAGGTGTGGGGAATACTATTGTGGCTTCTGCCTCCTTTTTGAAAGTGAGATCTGCTAAATATAGAATCCTGTGTTGACTTTTGTGTTTTCTTTCTGCACTTGAAAGTTGTCGTTTTGTTGTTGAGTTGTCTCTTTTGTTTTTGATAATATATCATCCATCATTCACATTATTTCTCCCTGTATGTAGTCTTCCCCTGTATATATGGATTTCCTTGGCTGCTTTCAAGATTTTTGTTTTGTCTTTGGATTTTAGCAGCTTGACTATCATGTGCCCAGGTGTGGTTTAATTTGTATTTTATTTTGTGGGTTTCCTGACTTTATTGGATCTAAAATTTTAGATTTTCAACAAAATTTTGGAAATTTTATGCTATTACTTATTGATTTACCTTTCTGCCTCATTTAATTTTTCTGTCTCTCTCCTCTCTGCTGGGAAATCAATCATCTCACAGGTAAGGCTCTCTTCATTTTTCTTCAAAATTTTTACATTCTTTTGTTCAGACTGGATAAATTATATTGCTCTATCTTCATGTTTCTTCTACTGTCTCTAATGTACATGTAAACTCAAAAGTATTTTTTTATTTCATCTTCCTATTTTTTTTTTGTAATTTCCACTTTGCTGAGTTTCCACATTTGTTCATTCATTATGGGAATATTTTTCTTTACCACCATGATCATCTTTATAATATCTACTTTCTTATCCATGTCTGCTAATTGCAACACCTTCGGGAGAGTTTCTACTGCCGGCTTTTGGTCATACATGGATTACATTTTCTTATCTCTTCAAATCTCATGATTTTTTAAACTGTCTACTGGAAACCATGAATGATATATAACTATCCAGAGACTCTGGATTCTATTGTATTCCTTTGAAGAGAGCTGTTATTTTTCTAACAGGGAGTTAACATGACTAGACTGAAACTTCAATCTTCTCTCCTTTACAGTGGGCATAGCTGAAACCCTTGATCAGTTCTTTCATCTACCAATTGCTGTTTTTACACTAGGCTCTCTGGGGCTTACTCTGCATGTTGTTGTTCAAAGATCTGCCCATTGGGTGTGTGTGGGGGGGAGACTTACATATATATTTTGAGATTTTCCTCTTTGTATCTCCTTCCCTTCCAGAATTTCTCTCCTAACTTTCCAGCTACTCTGTCAGCCCCAAAATATATCCTCTAACATTACAAGTAAGACTGTAGGTTTTCCCCTGTCTGGGCCATGTACAGATTTTGGAATGCTTTGAGGCAAAAGAATCAAGCTTGCAAATACCTCCTGGTGCAATTCCCATCATTTAAGGGAAGACTCCCTCACAGTTCTGCTTGCTTTTGTAAGAGATTTATACATACACACATATACACATTTATTATATGTGTACTACATATAAATACATGATTCTATATAAATATATATAATACTTTATGCAGATTTTATCATTGTTATCTGTGAAACTGTTAGTTCAACAAGCTACTCCACCATTCCTGGAAGCCAGACCTCGGTTTTGTTTCTTTTTTATATTTTATATAAATGGAATTAAAAAATGTATAGCCTTTTGAATATATTTCTTCTATGCAGCTTTATGGTTAGGATATTTATCCATGCTATTGCATGTAGCTACTGTTTGTTCATTTGTTGAACATAATTAATTTTTTAAATGGTCATAAAATATGCATAACATAAAACTGACCATTTTAACCATTCTTATGTGTACAGTTCAGTGACATTCAGTACATTCACATTATTGTGTAGCCATAACCTCCAACCATCCACAGAACTATTTTCACATTTCACTGAAACTCTGTGCCCATTAAGCAACAACTCCCTGTTATCCCTCCCTCTTGCCCTTGGGAACCACCATTCTCCTTTCTATTCCTATGAATTTGAGTACTCTAAGTACCTTGTATGAGTGGAATCATACAGTATTTTTCCTTTTGTGGATGGCTTTATTTCACTTAGCATAAAGTCCTCAAGGTTCATCCATGTCATAGCATGTGTCAGAATTCCTTCCTTTTTAAGGGTGAATGGTTTTCCACTGTCGGTATACGCCACTTTTTTTTGTCAATTCATCCGTTGATGGACGTCTGGCTTTCTTCCAGCTTCTGGTTATTTTGAATAATGTTGTTAAGAACATGGGTGTACATATATGTCTATAACACTGCATTCAATTCTTTTGCGTGTATGCCGACAAATGGTGTTCTGAGATTCATTTTTTCACACATGGGAGGGTTCCCTACACCTCCAAAAAACAATTCTTGTAATGCCAGCTGGGCTTCAGATAATTCAACTTAATTTGATGCTATCAACCCAGAGATACATCAGATTCCCCAGGTTGAGGACTCAGTCCTATAAGACTGCACCCCCACCCAACCTAACCTCAACTTCAGATGCCAGTTAGAAGCCCAGGCTGTTACTTGTACTTCTGACTGACTGGCTATAAACCAGAGGTTCCCACAACGTCCTCATTGGGTTTGATTAATTTGATAGAGTGGCTCACAAAACTCAGAGAAACATTTACTAGATCACCACTTTAATATAAAGGATATAACTCAAGAAAAGCCTGATGGAAGTGGTGTATAGGGAAAAGTTTGTGAGAAGGGGCACAGAGCTTTCATGCCATCTCCAGGTGCACCACTCTCCAGGCACTCCTTGTCATTGCCAACCTGGAAGCTCTCTGAACCTCCTTCTATTGGGATTTTTATGGGAGTTCCCTCACAGAGGCATGATCAATTACTAACTCAGTGTCCAGCCCTTTTACCCCTTCTGGAGGATAAGGGGTAGAGCTAAAAATATCAAGCTTCTAATAAGGGCTTGGTCTTTCTGGTGACCAGCCCCCATCCAGGAGCCATCCAGGAGCCTAACCAGAGTTGCCTCAATAAAACAAAAGATTCTCCTAGTGTTCTTATCACTTAGGAAATTACAAGGGGTCTTACCCTGTGGCTTAGCGGTTAAGTGCGCGTGCTCCGCTGCTGGTGGCCCAGGTTCGGATCCCGGACGCACACCGACGCACCGTTTGTCTGGCCATGCTGAGGCCACATCCCACATACAGCCACTAGAAGGATGTGCAACTATGACATACAACTATCTACTTGGACTTTGGGGGAAAAAATGGAGGAGGCTTGGCAATAAATGTTAGCTCAGAGCTGGTCTTCCTCAGCAAAAAGAGGAGGAATAGCATGGATGTTATCTCAGGGCTGATCTTCCTCAAAAAAAAAGCAATTACAAGGGTTTTAGGGGCTCTGTGTAAGGGATGGTGTCAAAGACAAATATTAGAATAAGAGATGCTCCTATTGTTCTTATCATTTAAGAAATTACAAAGGTTTTAGCAGCTCATTGCCAGGAACTGGAGGCAGAGATTGAGAAATATTTTTTCTATTATTTCAGAACCCATAAGTGTAATTGCTAGATAATATGGTAATTCTATTTTTAATTTTTGAAGGAACTGCCATACTGTTTTCCACAGTTTTTATATTCTCACCCTCATTGCACAAAGGTCGCAATTTCTCAACATCCGTGCCAACACTTGTTATTTTTTGATTTTGTGATAGTAACTATGCTAATGGGTGTGAAGATGTATCTCATTTTGGTTTGATTTTGCATTTTCCTGATATTTAATGATGTGGAGCATTTTTTCATGTGTTTACTGGTCATTTTATATCTTCTTTGGAGAAAAGTCTATTCAAGTCCTTTGTGCATTTTTAAATTGTTGTTTTTTATTGTTGGGTGGTAGGAGTTCTTTATATATTCTAGATATCAATCCCTTATCAGATATGTGATTTGCAAATATTTTCAACCATTCTGTGGATTGCCTTTTTACTCTGTTGATAGTACCTTCTGATACAGAAAACTTTTACATTTTGATGAAGTCCAATTTGTTATTATTTTTTGTTGTTGCTTATGTCTTTGGTTTCATATTAAAGAAAGCATTATTGGCAACGGCATTTGGACCCAATGACATGTAGCTTTTACCTTGTGTTTTCTTCTAAGGATTTTATAGCTTCAACTCTAACATTTAGATCTTTGATCTATTTTGAGTTAATTTTTGTATATGATGTAAGGTAATGGTCCAACCTCATTCTTTTGCATGTGGGTATCCAGCTTTCCAGCACCATTTGTTGAAAAACTTATCCTTCTCCAATGAATGGTCTTTGCACCCTTGTCAAAAATCATTTGACCATATATGTAAAGGTTTATTTCAGGGATCTCTATACTATTTCATTAGTATATTGTGTGTACTTATGCCAGTACTGCACTGTTTTGATTACTTTGTAGTAAGATTTGAAATCAGGAAGTGTGAGTTCTCTAACTTTGTTCTTCATTTTCTAGATTGTTTTGGCTATTCAGGGTCCCTTGAGAGTCCATATGAATTTTAGTATAGATTTTTCTATTAAAAAAATTTCATTGGAATTTTTAGATCCGTGAGTAAGTTGATTCTTAAGTATTTCACTCTTTTTGATGCCATTTTAATTAAAAATGTAAAGTTTTTAAATTTCTTTTTCAGATTATTTATTATTAATGTATAGAACAAATGATTTTTGCATGTTGACTTTATGTCCCACTGCTCTGCAGAATTTATTAGTTCTAACAATTTTTTGAGCAATTTTTAGGGCTTTCAACATATAAGATATTATGTGTAAACACATATAATATTACTTCTTCCTTTCCAATTTGGATGCTATTTCTTTCTTTTTCTTGTCTAATTGATTTGGCTAGAACTTCTAATGCCATGTTGAATAGAAGTTGTGAAAGTGGGCCTTCTTGCCTTGTCCCTGATCTTAGAGAAAAAGCTTTCAGTCTTTCACCCTTGAATATGATGTTCTCTGTGGATTTCTCTATATGGCTTTTATTATGTTGAAATAGCTTCCTTTTACTCTGAGGGCTTTTTATTGTTTTTAACATGAAAGCATGTTTAGTTTTGTCAACACTTTTTCTGCATCCATCGAGATGATCATTTTTTTCCTTCATTCAGTTAATGTGGTTAATTACATTGATTCATTTTCATATGTTGAAACATCCTTGTATTCCGGAAATAAATCCCACGTAAAAATGATATATAATCCTTTTAATATGCTTCTGAATTTTGTTTGTTACTATTTTATTGATGATTTTTGTATCAATATTCATGATAGCTATTGACCTGTAGTTTTTTTTTCTCTTAGTGTCTTTGGCTTTGATATCAGGGTAGTGCTAACTCCATAGGATGACTTTAGAAGTATTCTCTCCTCTTCAACTTTTTGAAAGAGTTTGAAAAGAATTGGTGTTAGTTAATTAAAACAAGTCTTTGGGCCCAGGAATAAATTCAGCATAAAATAAATACAAATAAATATTTTTTTAAATGTGCAAAAGTTTTTTCCTAAAAAACATTAAAAATTATGCAAGTACATCATTTATCACTTTATTTCTAAAAAGTGTTTTTAACCTACTAGTAAGCATGAACACATTGTTAGAACTAAAATGAGTCAAGTGTTAATTTTCTTCATTGCAAATTTTCTGACAAAAGTATATGATGCCATCATGTATGACATCTTTTATGAAAAAATGGTAATTTTTTGTAGTATTTGAGAACATTAAGAACTTTCCCAGTGGCCTCTGACAATACTATGATATGCAAAGTTATCTTTTCAACATGTATGTCTTGTTATCATCTTTAACAAATTAACAACCTCTGTCAGGTGTTAATTATTCAACTACTTTGCATATGATTCAGGCTCTCCACAATCAACTTCTCTAACCATCACGAAATTCTACAAGTTCTGCAAGACTAACAATTTTACCTTACACTGTATTTATCTCATGTGGTTTAAAACATCCAAAAATCATTGATAAACTGACCCTGCCCAAACTAAAGCATGGTGAATTATAAAAGATGGTCTCTGTTAAATGGGGAGGTATTTCACGTTGAACTTAATTTTATAAGTAGTCACTTTATTACAGTGTATTTTTCTGTTATGTATTTCACTTCTTTTTTAAAAAAATGATAGTTGAGGGCACTTGGATAATAAAAATTTGATAAAATAAGGAACTGATATACACTGTAAGCTTCAAATATTTTCAAGCATAAGATACAATAAGAACTAATACCAAGAAATGGCAGAGAAAATAGAGATAAGAGGATGAAATTGCAAAACTGAATCTATAATTATATCTCAATGGCTACCAATGTGGTGCCAAGAAGGTGGTGAAGTCAAAGAATTTGTAAAGATGATAATAAACAGACAGCAAAGAAAAAGACTGAAATTTGTGTGTATGTGTGTGAGGAAGATCAGCCCTGAGCTAACATCCATGCTAATCTTCCTCGTTTTGCTGAGGAAGACTGGTTCTGAGTTAACATCTATTGCCAATCTTCCTCCTTCTTTGCCCCAAATCCCCAAAGATAGTTGTATGTCGTAGTTGCACATCCTTCTAGTTGCAGTGTGTGGGTCGTGGCCTCAGCATTGCCGGAGAAGCGGTGCTTCGGTGTGCGCCCGGAATCCGAACCCGGGCTGCCAGCAACAGATCGTGCTCACTTAACCACTAAGCCACGGGGCCGGCCCAAAACTGAAATTTTTATACAGAGAATCTTTACAGCGATATTACAGATAGAGAACAAGGAAGGGAAGTTGGAGTGAGAGACTGTTTCTTAAATTGCTTCCACTGTAGAGAAAAAAAAAAACAATTTGCTGAAATCTTTATTCCCCTCTAAGACCCTACCTTTACCTGCAAAATCTGAGCACTGAATCAATGTCACAATCCTCCTATTCCATCCCTGGGGAACAGAGCAATTAAGCTCATCTGAAACCTCAACTGCCCATCCTGTGAAATAAAGCCGGCTATCCATTCTCACAGAGGAGCCAATTGGAGGTAGGATTTTTGGTTCTGAATTCAGTTCAACATCTTCAAAGAATTGTATCTGGCCTTCCTTATCCAGGGCTATCAATGAAGGGCTGGCTGGCTTTCAGAGAAGAGCAATTCACAGTCAGCTGAGACATTTTCTGTTCAGCTCTCTAGAGAAGGCTGTGGGGCTTGTCAGTAAGAGTTGATTTCTATACGGGTTATAATTTTATTTTATTCAGAGGTTTATAAAGAAATATACATGGTAAATATTACTTAATATCAAGAAAAGAGGTTATCTATTCTCTGATCATTTAAGCAAAATCCTCCTCTCAGGGACCACTCATGGACAAAGCCCAGACTCAATATCCAAGTGTCTGCCAGGCACTCTGTGGTTCATGTGAAGCCCTCAAGTTGGCAGCCTGTTCCTTTGTGTCCTGTGCTGGTACTTAATTTTCCATCTCTTCAGGGCACAACTAGACAGAGGCCTATCAGATCCTAAAGGGACTTGACATTGGAGAAATAAATTTTCATTATCTTTAGATTTTTACACTTTTCAAAAAGTCTGTCAGTGCCTGCCCTGTGGCCTAGCGGTTAAGTGTGCACAGTCCGCTGCTGGCGGCCTGAGTTCGGATCCCGGGCGCGCACCAACGCACCACTTCTCCAGCCATGTTGAGGCCTATATACAGCAACTAGAAGGATGAGCAGCTATGACATAAAACTGTCTACTGGGGCTTTGGGGGGAAAATATGTTTCTCAACATTTCCAGTAATTGTGCAGCAGTTTACCCAACACTAAGGTTCTCACTATTAAAAATTGAAATAAATAAATTTTGAAAACGAAAAAAGTGATCTTTGCAACTTTGTACAGAATCTATACAATGGGTGCATCTTTAGAAAAGGAGGAAAGATAACAAATTTAACTATTTTGGTTAGTTAACACAGTAAGTAATATATTTTATATATTAGCAATTTTGAGATTATTTCTATTTAAGGATACTGCTTCAAAACCCTAAATCATTGCATGTGGTAGAGTCTGCCATCTTCTTTGGCTGAACAATTATATACAGTAAGTCAGCCTAAATTCTTCCATTCCTGTATAATCTTATATGTGGGAGGTAACAGTTAGTTCTTTTAGATTGTTTGAATACGTGCATATCACAAAATACAAGTGATGATTAAAAATTAAAGTGTTCAACAAATAGAAGATTATCTGATTCCCAGAAAAAGAAAACACTACTGTGACATTAAGGCTAAAATTGTCATAAAGGAAGCCAAGATACACTCAAGTCAAGCTTTTGCTGAAAAGTTAAATGGCTCATCTTTGAAACTTTATCAGGCTTATTAAGTAAGCAAGATACTTTCAGAGCCTAGAATAGAGAAAGTGCTTATTGATACTTTAGCATTGTGATCATTTATTGTGTAAATGTTAATATTACAGATATAATTCATTTTCTACTATATTCAGATTTTCAAGTTCTGCTAAATCTTAAGGCCACATTACTGGCAAGTTGGGATACCTCTAGACATCTGAAAAATATGAATCCTACACAGAAGCATATAAATTCTCTATTCATCAGCTTCTAAATTCTAAAACATTCTAAGCTTTTTGAAAAATCCAATGACATTCCAAATTGACAGTAAGGCTGCATGTGCCATACATGATCCTACAGGAAGAGAATTCTAGATTTTAAATAGAGGAAATTGTGCACAAAAATAAAGTACATTTCCAAGTCTGAAAGGGGATTTCAAGAAATAAAGGACTCTCAGAACATGTAGTAAGCGGTAAATAACTTACCAAGGGCTCTATAAAGGAGAACATATTGTGGAAAAAAAAGCTTCACATGCAGAGAGCTAAAATGGCATCTCTGGAATCCTCACAATGAAACAGACACTGAATTACTTTTTCCTAAAATTTAAAATGTGTCTTATCCTCCAAACAAATACCACCTTCCTGTCTTGCATCTTACCTGGGCATGGTGACATGTTGGAATCATTTTTCTATTTCATTGGCTCTTCAACTTGATGGGCACCAGAAGCTCCTGGAGGTCTTGTTGAAACCCAGATTGCCAGGCCCCACCCTAGAATTTGCAGTTCAGCAGGTCTGTAACAGCACCAGAGGATTTGCATTTCTCTCCAGTTCCCAGGTGATGCTGATGCTGCTGGTTCAGGGACCCCACTTTGAGAACCACAGATTATTTTATACCTATATATGGTTACCAAATCCATTATTTTATCCCTTGACTGCTACTTTTCCTTTATCACTTCAGCAACTTAGCTGCGAATCTCCTCACATAGCAATGGGAATACTTCGAGAGTTTAACAGCTGGTCCTTCTTTCTGGCTCAGTTCTCCCTCTTCCTCTCAAAACTACAGTCTCTTGCCAGGTAATTTTTCCTTAAACATCAGTTCATCATAGATCTTCCTTGCTCAAAAACTCATGACTCTTATGCTGAAGACAAGACATTTTAAATTCTCTACTTGGCTCATAAGGTCTGTAATAGCCCGTAGAATGTGGACACCCTGTTCCCTACCCTGCCTGTTATAAGGGAGTATGTTAGGATTACATAAGATACAGTCAGTTTTCATTATGCACAGTGTGACATTCTATAAAGTCACTGTGAACACTGAATCAGTGACTATGACCCACTGTTCCTACAGGAAACGCAAGGTTAGGTTCCTGCAAGCCTTAGTCACATTTTCTTCAACTGATCAATACATAACCTTTTTCTCTGTGTGTTTCTCTTTAAAGTCACCTTATTTAATATATATTGTTGATATATTAACATTGAACTTAGACTAACAGCACTATACCTCGTGTTTAAAAGAAGCTTGTTGAACACACATACTTTCTCCGTAAAGGCACGTCACAGCCTCTTTCCCTGAGGAATACCAGGCAGCATTGCAGCACTACACATGGGGGACATATTAAACAGGCAAGTCACTAACACAAGGCACAAAAAGATAGCAAATGAGGCACTAACTGGACTGCAAGAAGGACACTTGCCTACAATATGGGCTGAAACAACAGGGCAGAGCATCACCTTCTTCCCCTCAGCTGGGAACGTGCACTTTGAGTGAATCAAATTTTTCACCACTTTGCGCTTATCTGCAAATAGACATGAAAGCCCTATGAGTGTTGATTTGGGGGCTGCCAGTACATATTAGCTAGTAAGCAAGTGTGCAGAAGGAATCCACAAACAATGAGGCTTAACTATTTTATGAAAGCATCTTTTCAAAACCAGTGTATCGTTCAGATATAAGAGCAATAATGATAACACAACAGCTAACATGTTAATGCTTACTATGTGCCAGGAGCTCTTCTAAATACTTTACATAAGTTAATGCATTTAAATTTCACTAAAACCCTATGAGACAGGAGTTTTCAGTAGCCCCATTTTATAGATGAGGAAACTAAGGCTCAGAGACTAAATACTTTGCACAGGTTCCCCAGTTAAAAGTGGAATAACTGGGGTTGGGGCCCAGACAAACTGGTCCAAAGCCCACAGCCTCAACCACTATGGTAGGAACGTGAGTGAATTTTCTAGCACTCCCCAAAAAGCCCCTTCTGCTCCAGCCAGTGTGGTCTCCCACATACTTATTCACTCATCAAACATTTTCTGAATGCCCCCAAGGTGTCAGGTACTGTGTTTAGATACTGCAGGGACAAATAGAATGTCGACACAAATATTGCATAAAATATCTATAAAACCAAATTGGGGTGAGTTTATTATGAGCCAACCTTTGAGGACCATATAACCTGCAAGAATCCTTTCATGAAGAAATGGAGCACTCCAAAGAAGTGGGGTGTACAGAGTGGTTATATACCATCAAAGAGCATGTACCACATTTGATTGCAATGTCCCTTTTACAATAGCCTCGACATTGACCTGTTGGCACGTGGATTGATGGACACTGTGGGTATCAGGTCTGCTGTCTCCATGGGCGTGGCTTTTGTGTTAAGTTGGGTTGTCACAGGATGAGCGCAGCATTCAAATCCTAGCCTAGGGAGAAATGCTTATCCTTAAGGAAATGTCAATGTGGGGATGTTGTATTTACATTTTAAGGGCATCGCTTTTGTCTTTGGGACACGTTGATTGCTTAAAGTGGATATACAATGGATGAACAGAAGCTACAGGCCCCTTTTGGAAAAAAAAACAAGATCAAGCCCAATTAGTTTTACACGAAATGGCTTCCTCATATGCTGCAATATGTCCTATTGCTTGCCATTTATTTATGGTTTTCCCACTTTTGATCTATTGTCGTTCCATAGAAAGCATTGGTGATCAAAATAATGTTCCTTGGCACCAGGGTGCTTGCCGTCTGCCCTGGGATTATTATGTCTCTTGGTGCCAGGCTTTTTTTATCTCATCTATTTGTCCAGTTGTCCACCTTGTGGGGAATTAGTGGGATATTGTGGATAAGCAAAGAGGTATATATATATAAACAGAGGAAGCATTTCATGGGTTTTGGATAATTTTAGGTTGTTGCATAAAGATTGTATATGCGCCTTTTTTTTTTAATATATATAGCCCCTTATGTACATTGTGCACAATTATAGAACAAGTACGGTAACAATGATGATAATTTAACATTTTTTTGAAAGATTAGTTTAAAATGAGATTTTAGGCATAGTCCTTAACAGAAAAGGAAATTTGTCCAAGGATATAAGATTGATCGGCCATCTCAAGTCGCCGAGCGATCATTACTCTATTTTTCATGACAGTCTTACAGCACTGAGTAAAGAAAACAGCAATCAGTTTGAATATTATGATTAGTACAAGAATTTCAAGAAGTAATAGAAATAGGACATGCAATCCAGATAGAAAAAAGGAACCAATACCAGAAAGGAGCTGATGGTGCTCAGGGCAAGCTACCCCAGGAAGCACCACTCTGCTATGCGGATTATTTCAAGCTGGAGACAATAAGGACTCAGAGAACTCAGGAAGAATATTTGAGTTTCCCCGCCCAAACTGCCTAAAGAATTTAAAACAAAAGATCTGTTTCAGGAAGGAGTTACTATCATGATGGCTGTAAAGATAAGGTAGGATAGAGGTTACAATAGGAAAGGCACCAAGCCCCTTTTATCAAAAACTCTATCTCTCCCTGACCACATTATCTATAGATGAGTCTGAGAAGAGTTGTCAGGCAAACATTTGCATTTCTATCTCCATGTGAGTTGTTTTCTTGCCCTCTGAGGTACCAGACCACTACCCACCCCCAACACCTTCCTTGCCTTTAGCTGTAATTCTTAAGCGGGCAGCTCAGACAGAGGGACGAGTTGCTCGTTTCTGAGTTTCTCCCATGTATGTATGTTATTAAACTTGTTATTACTTTCTCAGGCTAACCTGTCTTGTTAATTATTTGGCCAGCCATAAGAACCTTAAGGAAAATGGCAGAGGGAGATTCTCCCTCTCTCTCAACAGAGCCAACCAAACAAATCAAGGCTGGGTGGAGGATCGCTTAGGGCATTCACCTGTTTTTTCATGTGCTTTAGTAGAGATGACACATTGGAAGACTGGTCATGTATAAAAACACAGCATTCTGTTTGAATGATTTCACACGTACCACCTTGGGATGCTGTAAGAATATCTAAGGCCATTCTCTTTTGAAGGACAGCTATTCTCATTAAAGACATTTCAGTATTTAATAAAACTATTGTTGCCTGACTATCGTTGAGGGCTGTTGAGTAAATTTTGTCAGAACCTGTCTATGTGATATGACATCTTCTATCCCCAAGGAAGCAGCAAGTATAGCTGCTAGGTGGCCATACTAGTGAAATACTGAACGAGCCCATCTGGCCTTAAGGAGAGGCAGATTGGCAACAGATATTATCTCTGAGCAAACTTTCCCTGTATCCAAAAGAAGCCCAGAGTGCAGCACCCTAGCCATCCTGGTGGCAGCCATGGCCAGAGGTTTGTTCCACAGAACCACTGAGTTCCATTAGGAGCCATCCAATACAGGCTTGGTCTTCGAGACCAGTCTGTTCCAAACCTATCACTTTTTTTTAAGTAGAATAGTATTCTGACATGACTTCAGGAGGGTATCAAGCACATCTTTCGAGTGTAATTTGGTAGATTTTGTTTGGAATGATTTCTCTGTTCCCAACATAAAGGTGCCGGTATGTTTAAAGATCCAAGGCTAGAAGTAAGCCAAACATATCCATCCCAAATTTGTGTGAAACCTTCCATAGTTTTTATTGTAATTTCTGGTTTCTTTTGTTTATCTGCAATTTGTTGGGATAACCGGATGGTTTGAGTAACAGAAAAAGAATAACCATAACCTGTATTATTAATGGTATGCGCTATTAGCCATGTTTCAGGATCATAATTAGTAATATCAGATGAACTGCAAACATTAGAACTAGATCTTTCTATCACAATAATTTGCTTTAGAGCTTTCCAAACTGTGCCTTCAAAAGGAGAGACCCACGAAGGCAACCCAGAGGTGTTAGAAAGTGGAAGTTGGCCACATATCCAACAATTGGACTGATTTTTGTATATAGCAAAGGAATGTGCCCATTGCAGAAAAACATTGCCATCAGAGGTCCATTCAGATCTAGATTGGAAAAACAAACATAGCTTCAGGAAAACCTTACATAGCATTTTCTTTTTGGAGATTAACAAAAGGTTGTGTAATTAGGTTCTAATCTATCTTATAAAATTGAAGGGTAAAGTATTGGTGTAGGAAAATGATAAGTCAATATAGATATTGATTATTTTAGCAATTACGTAAAGCTTAAATATTACGAGGGTTTACATGAGGAGATATAAAGTTAGGAATACAGGCCTGGTCTGGAGTCTTGGGACAGCTGTCTACAACAGATGTTGTATTCTTCTCATCCTGGTTTGGAAATATTCATCTTGGTCAGTCGAAGTCAGGTGTCAGAGACTACAGTTGAAGTCCATTCAGGTGGAGAAGCCTTTTATAAATGAGAAATGTGAGTTCATGAGTCTACGCCTTTAAATTTTGCAGCACATGGCTTGGTTAAAAGCACCTGATATGGTCCTTTCCAAGGGGGCTGCAAAGAGTCATTTCTCAGATGTCTTTTCCAATAAACAAAATCTCCAGGTTGTACTCCACGAACCTTAAGGTCTTCTTCACCCGGGAGCTTAGTGTGAAATGTATTAGCTACCAATTTCTCATTTCTTTTAGGACCCACAATGAGACCTTGACAATAATGTAAAATATCTCCTCTAAGTAAATTTGGTTCATACATTTCTTCGTCTAATTGCATGGGTCGTCCAGTTATTATTTCCAAAGGAGACAGTCGATGTTTACCAAAGGGTGTAGACCTAAGATTGAGAAGCAGAAGAGCATTTGGCCATGAGAGATTAAATGCTTCTGAAAGCTTTGCCAATTGAATTTTGATGGTGCCATTTGTTCTTTCCATCAATCCTAAGGATTGGGGATGGTAAGCACAGTGGAAATGCTGCATTATTGGTCAAATACTACAAATAGATTTAATTATGTGTCCAGTGAAATGAGTTCCCCGGTCACTATGTAACTCGGAAGGAATTCCTCAAACAGGAATTATTCTAATAGTAATTTTCCTGCTGTTAGAACCGTTGCTCTTCAGCAAGGAAAGCCTCAATCCAATGCGAGAACATACAGATCATTACCAAGATGTATTTATATCATTGAGATGGTGGCATTTGGACAAAGTCCAATTGCCATACCTCAAAAGGTCCCTTAGGAAGGGGAAAGTGGCCTTGTGACCCATGAAGTGGTTTCCCTGGATTATACTTTGGGCATATAACACAAGGATTATAAGATTTATGGGCCACTGTGGGAAAACGTTTCTTAAAGAATTTTTTTTCACCATAAAATCATCTTTTCAAGTGCCCAGTGGGTTAGTTGGTGTATATGCTGGAGCAGTGGAAATTGTGGTCCAACAGATACTTTGGGTTTCCTATTGGGCCCAAACCATATCTATGAGGTGGTGTGAAACAGTCCCACTTTTGACTGCCATATCAGTTTTTCTTCTTCCGTGGCCACTTCTTGGGCGTGTAGAAGGAAGTCTTTTACTGGGTTATCAGAGTTAATAGGAAGCAGCAGGCATTCTCGAGGCTGGGTAGGGCAAGCCTTCAAGGCTGCTTGTTTAGCAGCTGCATGAGCAAGCTGGATTCCTGTAGCTTCCAAAGTATCAGATTTGGATGCCCTAACATTTTAATAGTCGTTATTTGTCTCGGTAGCTGTATGGAATTTAATAATTCTGCAACCTGTTTCCCATTCTTTATAGGCTTACCTGAAGAGATTAAAAGTCTTCGTTGTTTCCACAGCATTCCCAAATGACGTGTTACTCTCAAAGCCTAACGGCTGTCAGTGTAGATACTTGCTACCTGGTCTCTGGCCAATTGACAAGCTCGAGTTAAAGCAATTAACTCAGCTTGCTGTGCTGACTTTAACTCTGGTAAATAAGAACTCTCGATTATGTCTACTGAGGACGTTACTGTATATCCAGCCTGATAATGTCCTTGTTCATCCTTTGAGTGAGATCCATCCGTAAACCAAATTAGATCAGCATTATCAATGAGAGTTTCTTGCAAATCATTCCTAGGAGTAAGTAGATAATTAGTTAATAAAATGGAGTCGTGGGCAACTTCTTGGGATGCTGGAGTAAAGTTGCAGTGTTAAGATTATTACACTGGGCTAAGGTAATATTAGGAACAGAGAGCAACAGAACTTCATAGGAGGCTATTCGGCTGACAGAGTAATCCTGAGTGTGGTGAGATTTTAGGAGAGATTTGACTGAGTGAGAACATAGATAGTCAAAGGAAACCCCATCACTATTTCTTCAGTTGTCTTGCATAAGAGCGCTGCTGATGAAATGGCTCTCATACAAGGTGGAAGCCCTTTTGCCACTGAATCCAACTGCTGACTATAATACACTATAGGTCGATGTCGACCTCCAGGTTTTTGAGTTAAGATACTTAAGGCATTTCCTTTACCTTCATGTAGGAAGAGGAATAATGGCAAGCTGTAATTAGGATGTCCTAAGGCTGGTGCTTGGGCAAAAACAGACTTGAAGGTAGTTACTGCTGTTGGGGGAAGAGGGAGAATCTCCCTCTGCCCTTTTCCTTAAGGTTCTTATGGCTGGCCAAATAATTAACAACACGGTTAGCCTGAGAAAGTAATACCAAGTTTAATAACATACATACATGGGAGAAACTCAGAAATGAGTAACTCGTCCCTCTGTCTAAGCTGCCGGTTTAAGTATTGTAGCTAAAGACGAGGAAGGTGTTGGGGATGGGTAGTGGTTTGGGACCTCAGAGGGCAAGAAGACAACTCACTTGGAGATAGAAATGCAAATGTTTGCCTGACAACTCTTCTCAGACTCATCTATAGATAATGTGGTCAGGGAGAGATAGAGTTTTTGATAAAAGGGGCTTGGTGCCTTTCCTATTGTAACCTCTATCCTACCTTATCTTTACAGCCATCATGATGATAACTCCTTCCTGAAACAGATCTTTTGTTTTAAATTCTTTAGGCAGTTTGGGCGGGGAAACTCAAATATTCTTCCTGAGTTCTCTGAGTCCTTATTGTCTTCAGCTCGAAATAATCTGCATACCAGAGTGGTGCCTCCTAGGGTAGCTTGCCCTGAGCACCATCAGTTCCATCCTCTGAAACTTCCCTAGAAGTTTCACAGTCCTTTTGAAACTTAAAGTAGTTTCAATAGTCCAGAAGCTGAGTTGGTAGATTGTTTCATCTCACTGAACACATTTCTTAGCCTGCTAATAGATCAGTTCAGTTAAGTTCATTTTAGAATGTGGTGATTCAGCTGGGCTCTCAAGGTTACGCCTATATTGTGGAAGCAAGCAATCAAGTATTTAATAGAAACATTTCTATGTAAACAAAAGAAAAACAAGGTTGATGCTTGGAGCAAGTTGTAAAGCAGTTTCTAAGTTTAGAAGACAGCCAATTAAGAAGATTTTTTTTTTAAAGATTTTATTTATTTTTTATTTTTTCCCCCCAAAGCCCCAGTGGATAGTTGTATGTTGTAGCTGCACATCCTGCTAGTTGCTGTATGTGGGACTCGGCCTCAGGATGAACGGAGAAGTGGTGCCTCGATGCGCACCCGGGATCCGAACCCGGGCCACCAGCATCACAACGCGTGCACTTAACCACCAAGCCACAGGGCCGGCCCAAGAAGATTTTTAAATATCAGCATCAATACATCTTTTGCATTAAAATGTCTCTGATGATGTCATCGGGTAATCTCTTAAGTTTATATCAAGTCCATCAGCTTCAGTTTGTAAGGCTTCAGGAAAAAGGGCAGGTTCAGTTTTCAGTGATTCCAAATGAAAATGATAGAAATAAATGAAAAACATTAGTTTGGAGATCTGTAGCCAGATATTTCAGGAGACTAGAAGAAATCAGGATCCAGTCCAGTCCACAGATATAAAACAAAAAACCTCAAAAGACAATTAACAAAGCTGGGATCAAATATCTGCAAATGTATACTATAGTTTTTACTGAAATATAATTTTTCTTTCTAAAATCATACTCACTTTTATCTAAGATCACCAAATTAAAACTAACTCATTTGCAAAATAAGTCTAGTTCCAATAGAGTTGGCCCAATTATTTACATAAGTACAAGAATAGCAATTAATCACATAAGATCTTTTAAATCTGCTTTGCTGGAACTTTTTATAAATAATCTCAGATTGAACTTTACAGGCCTCTCAAGACCAGAAATGTCAAGCCAAAGATTTTGTCATCAGCCTTTGCCTGAAATACCTACAGATTTGGGTGAATTCCTCTCTTCCGAGGTTCTCCCCAAATATTTCCAGGTTCCTTGTACCTGTCAGATAAGTGTCATTCTTTACTTATCCTGGTAAGTGCTGCTTGGAACATATGGTACCAGGCCAATATGTCCACACGGCTTTATTCCATACAGTCCAATCTTCATTCCTCAAAAGCTGTATGGTTATATCGCAAATATGATGTTTCAGTCACAACCTTGGTAATATAACCAGTGTTTCTAATTGTGTCCTGTTCTAAGGAGAACAGACTCTTATTGAACTTATGCAAATAATTATATTGCCATGAAAACAACAACACTCACTTACTAAGAGTTTTTAAATTCTGGAGGGATCAGGTAGAGAGAAAAAGAAATCTTTCAATTTTACTTACAAAAGTATCATTTACCAAATTGCTATAAGTCATAGCTAGTTCAGGAGAAAAGAGAAAAAGTTTTCCTTAAATCTGAAAAAAACAAAACATTAACAATTCAGCAAATCTTCAAATGAAAAATCATAAAAATTATAATCATCCTTATCAGTTCATTTAGTCCTGTGTAATCCATTGTTGATCCCAATATTTTTGTTAGCAGCTTCATGAAGTCATCAGTTTCTCCACCAGATTTCTGTAATTTCTTACCAAGTTCAGTTTTATGATCAGAAAGTTTGTCAGAAACCTGTACTCCAGTGTAAATGTCAGAGTCCTTTCCATGAATTTTTTTGAAGTTGAAACCTATTTTGCAATATCATTAGAGCAAAGAAATAAGTCTGTAAACAAAAAGACCTCAAAATGACAATTGACAGAGAAATTTGGTTACTTTTATGACATACAACACATTAAAATAATAATAACCAGAATTATGACTGACAATCAGGACAGATCAGAATTTCAGTAATGTTATAGAATTTTAAAACACCTATGTCAATATCATTTACCCCCATAATACCACCTAAGCAGGCTCATCATCACTTGTCTGACAATGCTTTCCATGTAATTTAACATACTGAATAAGCCTAATAAGTTTAATATCTTTCTCCTTATGGGAAGAGAGCAAATTGCTTTGAGAAGTTCCAGGGCCCTTTGAAAATTCTAAAGAAAAAAAAGTAAAAAAAAAAAAAGACTTTATTTAAGATATGAATTTTGGGGAGCTTGTCTAAAATATAAAAAGTTAAAGCAAACAGAGCATCAACAGTCCAAAAAGCCTTAATAGAGAGAAATCAGTCTTTTGAACGTAGGAAATTATTTTAACAAAACAAAGACATCTCAAAGGTAAAGAAACTGTTTATAACCTCTCAGATGAAAAGTTAAAGAAATATAATCCTTTAAGAGAAAGAAGACCAAATTTTAATTTTGTACCAGCCCGTTTCTGATATTAAAACACATTTACTTAATTAAATTCATTTTAATCTTAGCCAACTTAACCATGCATAAAACTCCTTTTCCAGAATTCCTTCTACAAACATTCTATAACTTTCTTTTCACATTAAGAATTTGTCCCATGTCTTTCTTTTCCCTCCTACTACTTGAGGACAAATTTATCTTTCTTAATAAATCAAATAAAATATTTTCATTCTTTGTATCTTTTTTATATATCTTATTTTCCCTGTACACAGATATATTTTTCTTAATTTTTAGTAGCTTCAATCACATATATTAATTAGAAATTTTAACCTTTAGAAACCTTAATTTGTAAGTTAAAACTGAGTAAACAATTATAAACTTTCTTTTACATTAGTATCTTGTGGCTTGGAAAATTTATAAACACATCATAACTTCTAGAAATATGTTACTTTATAGTACAATCTTTGAATAAAACATATGTTTACCAATAGACCCAAAACACCTTTTAGTTTTTGTGAAATGAAAAGCCAAAAGTACAAAAACGTATATTTAGCAATCAATTTGTAATATCTTATCTTATTTGGAAATGGTCTAAATATTCAATGAATTTTTATCATAAAATTTATCAAAACTCTAAAGTTTTAAGTCACCAAAAAGAGTTTGGAATCTGTAACCACCATAATACACAATTATTGTTTAAAGTTCACCCAACATTCATCATTTTCACAACTATTTAGTTACTTATTCCCAGTAATTATTTAGATTGCCTACAAGACTTCATAAGACTTCAGATAAAATTAGCCATCATTTAAATTACTATTTTTGTTAACCAGTTCTGTAATAGAAATAACATCGGTTTTTTCCTACAAAATTTCATGTAAATTTCATCACCTCTTATACCTCTAAACATAGTTATCATTAAGAGTTTTATGAATAGGTCTTGGTCTTCTAATTTTGGACAATGGAAGCATTTCCAGTCAGACATTTTAAAACATACTCAGGCAAGGTTGATGTAACTTCTTTATATAAAATTAACTCAAACATTCCAACCTTTATAATTTTATCAACACTTACACTTTTACATGTTCTCAATTCAAATGTAACCTGAGTCAAAGTCTTAAGGCTAGTCAAATTTTTCCTTCCTTTTTCTGGCCCCTTTTTAGGTACCAATTAAACAATTGTGTGAGAGCTCTCAAAACATTTTTTCCCCCAATTTAGAAGTTTTCCCAATTCAAAGGATCTGTGATCTGGCCATTGACGAGTAGGATCTTGATTTGTATATTTATTCCAATAGTGACTCAATACAATAAGCCTTTTTAAGGAAAGACCTGGAAGTAACTTTCCACGCTTAGAGTAAATCTTTACCATGGACGCAAGAGGCGTCCCTGGTGAGGGCGCAGATGATGTGGCCCCCATGACCCACAGAATTCACTCCCAAAGATATTCAGAGAAAGTAAAGACCTTCGTTGCACAGGCAGTAAGGATGGTGTAGTGAAAACGGTGTCTCCGGTCTCCCACAATAGTGTGGGATGCCTCCAGTCACAGACCCACTAATCTGTGACACCGGGCAGGTGTTACTGGAATGGAATTTTTCCAGCAACAAACAAGCAATGATGGTTAAGACGACAAAAGCCCTTATGGACTGGTCCCTTTATGACAAACTCCCCTGATAGCTTGGCACAGCCAGACAAAGAGACAGTTCGAAACCCCAGTTTACTCAACTGGCCACCAAGGTGCACTCCAGTAAATGCACCTTCTGTATGTTGGAGACCAAGGAGAATATTCTCACTAGTTAAAAAGCCAAGTTCTCAGGACACAGAACAAGACAGACACTACTCAGGGAGGAAAAGGGATCAAGATCAAAACCAAGAGTACTCTACCAAACTCACTAGAGTCACTAAAAGCACAAGAAACTAGTTTGCCAAATATTTTCTCCTGCCAATCTAAATTTAGAAAGAGAAAAATATTCACACCACTTCCTTCCACTGGACTCCGCAGACAGAGAATCCTGGAGGCTGATATGATAAGAAGTCTTATCATTAGCTGGCACTCATCAGGCGTTCCCATATCTCATCATCTGCAGTAGCCCAAGGAGAATGCATTTCTTCCAGCCAGAGTAGGGAACTTGCCAGCCAGTGGGGATCCTGCCGACTACGTCAAAACTGTTGGGGGGAAGAAGGAGAATCTCCCTCTGCCCTTTTCCTTAAGGTTCTTATGGCTGGCCAAATAATAAACAAGACAGGTTAGCAGGAGAAAATAATACCAAGTTTAATAACATGTATACAGGGGAGAAACTCAGAAATGAGCAACTCGTCCCTCTCTCTAAGCTGCCTGCTTGAGTATTTTAGCTAAAATTGAGGAAGGTGTTGGGGGTGGGTAGTGGTCTGGGACCTCAGAGGGCAAGAAGACAACTCACATGGAGATAGAAATGCAAATGTTTGCCTGATAATTCTTCTCAGACTCATCTATAGATAATGTGGTCAGGGAGAGATAGAGTTTTTGATAAAAGGAGCTTGGTGCCTTTCCTATTGTAACCTCTATCCTACCTTATCTTTACAGCCATCATGATAATAACTCCTTCCTGAAACAGATCTTTTGTTTTAAATTCTTTAGGCAGTTTGGGCGGAGAAACTCAAATATTCTTCCTGAGTTCTCTGAGTCCTTATTGTCTCCAGCTCGAAATAATCCGCATACCAGAGTAGTGCCTCCTGGGGTAGCTTGCCCTGAGCACCATCACTGCCTTCTCTCCTTCTGGTGTCCATTCAGTTACATCAAGCTGGTCAGAGTTTAGTAACATATGTAAGGGCTGGGCAATAAGTGAAAAGTTAGGTACCCAGTTCCTGCAATATCCAGTTAGTCCTAGGAATCATCTTAACTGTATCTTTGTCTTAGGGATACTAAAAGCCAGCATTCCTTTAATCCTTTCAGAATCAATCAACAGTCCATCTTTAGATATCAAGTGTCTTAGACAGTTTACAACAGGCAGGCAAAAATGTATTGTCCTTGGACACTTTATGCCCCTTAGATTCTAGCTGTTGCAACAGATAAATTGTGTCCTTCTGAGAACCCAACTTAGTGTTTGAACACGTGAGCAAATAATCCACATATTGAATTAAAGTGGAGTCATTAGGGAATTCTGTATTCACTAAGTCAGCTTTGAGTATCTGGGAAAAATAAGTGGGGCTTTCAGTCTTGCCCTGTGGCATCACTGTTCAGGTATCCTGGCGGTGTTCCCACGTAAAGGCAAAAAGATATTGACTATCCTTTCCCACTGGAATGCTGAAGAAGGCACTGCATAAATCAATGACTGAGCAATAGCAGCTGTTATTTGGAATGATTGAGAACAAAGTGTGTGGGTTAGGAACCACAGGATGTCGGGGCATCACGATGTTATTTATAGCTCTCAGATCTTTAACAAATCTCCAGACTTTCCCATTCGGCTTTTTACAGGCAAGATAGGTGTATTACAGGGACTAGTACAAGGAATTATAAGTATTTTTTCAAGAAATTCCTGAATGATAGGCCTTGTCCCATTTAATGCTTCTGGTTTAAGTGGATATTGCCGAATATTAGGTAGAGGCTTAGAGTTGTCAACAGTCACCTTAATAGGAGTGGCTGATTTAATTTTCCCAATATCTGAAGAGGATGATGACCATAATTCTCTAGGCATTTGTAATAACAGGTCATCAGTTTCTTCTTCTTCTATTTGAGTCATTGATTTCACAGTCATCAACCTTTCAGCAATTACATTCTGGTCAGCATCCTGATTTTCTGAATCTAGAATCATTTTACCCTTTTGTGAAAAGGCAATATGGGCGTTGTATGCTTCTAGAAGATCTCGTCCAATCAAATGAATTGGAGCACATTTAACCAGGAGAAACACATTTTTTTCCTGTGATCATTTTTAATTGAAAAATTTTTGGTTCTGATTTAAAAACCTGCATTGGAAAATTCGAAACCCTTACCATTTGAACTGTCTGTTTACTCCGAGGGAGAGGGCAATGAATAAGGGTAGGGTTGAGGACAGACAAGGTAGCCCCGGTATCTACTAGGTCCTTTAAATTTTCCCCTCCAATAGTTATCTCCATTTCCCTAAGGCGTCCCTGAGGAGGAGGGGAAATGCCCTCTAGTAATCCTCAGAGTAGCCTCATTCCTGTTTATTGTTGTTCACGCCCTAAGTCCCATTTGAGTTTACGGCAGTCTCATTTGAAATCACCAGGCTATTTGCAATAGTAACATACAAGCTCATTTCGTTTCTGGTCAGATTTTAAAAGGATGGCATTTGTTGGGCCACGAAGCTGTTGTAGCTGTATACTCATAACATTAGTGACCTTTTTTTTTCTGGAAGGTTTTAGATAATTTATCTGTAATAGTGACAAGAGCACTAGTGTTCATTAAAGTCCAATCCAGTTCATGTCTCTTAACTAACTTTGCTAATTCCTCATCTTATCCTTCTAAGAAAATTGAATTGAAAATTGAATCATTTTAATGATCCTCAAAACTTTCAGGAGCCAGCCCAGAGTGCTGTTTGAAGGTTTCTCAAGCCTTTCCAGATAATCAAAGATAGATTCCTCGGGTCTATGCTTATATTGATGGACTTTAGCCCCATCCATCTTCCTGGAAAATACTACTGGAATGGCTTTGTGTAAGTTTTGAGCGATATCACTACACTCCTGAAGGTCATGAGGCTCATGCCTATGGAAATCCTCAAGGGGATCTCTCCAATCTGCCTCTTTTATCCATTCATTTATTTTGTTCTCAGACACCAGCAAATGCACAAGCTGATATAAATCTGAATATCCTGGTGCATATGTTCTAACAATTAAGTCAAATTCTCAAGCAAACCGTAAAGGATCTTGCAAAGGGTATGGGAAGTCCTTCATCAAATTCTTAAGTTCAGTTCTAGTTCAGGGAGTATACACAAGAGCAGGCTCACCTCTCCCAGTCACAGGTTTCTCCTTAAAATGGGCCAGTATAACTTTAGGTCTTTCAATATCTGCCCCCTGAGAATTACCCCTTGTTTTCTCTAGGGGTGGACAAGGAAGTGAAGTAGGAGGAGCTGAGGGAGGAGGAGGAGAAGAAGATGAGCTCTGAGGTGCTGAAAGCAGTGGCGGTGAAGGAGGTAGAGGAGGTGAGGGGGGTGGACAGCTTCTGACTTCTCATCTCTCTTTAATTCGGAAACAGTCTCTGTCAATTTACTGTTAGTCTCCTGTAAAGAAGTCATTTTATCATTATTACGCTTTGAAGCCTCTAAATGTCAATCTTAATGAGCTTCCCCTTCTTTTGTTTTGGTTTTATTGCCGGTTTTTTCAACCTGTGCACGCAAATAATGTAGTTTTGAGAAGTCAAACGTTCCCCATTTTGGCCATTTATGACCTAAGTCATCCTTGGTCAATCTTTCCCATTTAGTCAAATACTTGCAAACATTGTTTCCGTATGCATTATACATGAAAACTGCTGCAGTCCCAGTAGGGGGTTATGCTTCTGGGAGCCGGCCGGCTTTTGAAGCACAGTTTCCCATTTTCTTTTAGTTCTGTTTGTTCGTTTGTTTTTTATAAATTCTGAACAACTTCTAGGAACTGTGTAGTGGGTCACAAGTGTGCTTCTTTGAGTGTTATTCCCTAAAAGAAGGTCAGAATCACTCCCTTACGTGTCTCAGTTTCTCCCGCCGGCAGTCTTAAGACCACCGTGGGGGTTGGGAGTGCAGGTGACCAAACCTCAGGTACACGTCCCCGGACGAAGCTATAATTAATTAACGTGACTGATAGTGGAACGCCCTATAGGACCACTACACATCATGAGGTTCACCTCTGACACTCCCACTGAGGTTTTTCAGTCACCCGAAAAACGCCTTTTCTGTCAGGAGGACCAATGTCCCTTTTCTTCAGAGCTGAACAAGTTCAGACTCTCATTTACCTATCAAGCAGTTATGTTCCACCTTATAAATATTATTCTTTCCAATTTTAAATCCAAATTAAAAAAACTACCAACCCAGTTTACTCCAAGCTTCCCCCAAGCTCCCCTGGCCTAGGAAATCTCCCCTAGGAGTTTCTCTACCTAGGAAATGTACCAGTACCTTTGAAAGCCTCTAGTCTTAAGACCTTAAAACAGCTCAAATAAACTCTTGGACAGTCAACTTAAAATAAGTAGGTCGGGGTTTCAGGAGGACTCACCAGGGTCACCTGCAGAATTCAGTGATCTGGGTGGGGCTCAAAGGGCCCCTGTGGTATCAAGCGCCGGTTCAGTGTAGATTCCAGGTGGTCTCCAGTGGGTTTCTCTGAAATCCTGCCACAACTATGCCAAGAAAGGTCGACACTATAATCCATAAACAATCTATAAATCAAAACTGAGGTGAGTTTATTATGAGCCAAGCTTTGAGGACCATATAACCTGGGAGAGTCCTTTTACGAAGAAATGGAGTACTCTAAAGAAGTCGGGTGTACAGAGTGGTTATATACCATCAAATAGCTTGTACCACATGTGATTGCATCGTCCCTGTTACAATAGCCGCAACATGGACCTGTCGGCACCTCCTTTGATGGACACAGTGGGTATCAGGTCTGCTGTTTCCATGGGGGTGGCCATTGTCTCGAGTTGGGTGGTCACAGGATGAGCGCAGCAATCAAATCCTAGCCCAGGGAGAAATACTTATCCTTAAGGAAATGCTAATGTGGGGGAAGTTGCATTTACATCTTAAGGGCATTGCTTTTGTTTTTGGGACATGTTAATTGCTTAAAGCGGATATACAATTGATGAACAGAGGCTACAGGCCCCTTTTGGAAAAAAAAAAAAAACTAGGTCAGGCCCAATTAGTTTTACATCAAATGGCTTCCTCATATGCTCCAATGTATCCTACTGCTTGCCATTTATTTATCAAGAAGCAAGATGGTCTCAGCTTTAAGGAGCTCACTGTCTATGAGACATGACTAAAACAACAGTTATGGAAAAGTAACTAAGTACAGGGTCCCAGAGTGGGGACATAAAAAGGGGTCTCTAATGGAGACCTCTCAGGAAAAGTCTCCAAGGGAAAGGAACATTTGACATGAGTTTAGATTAAGAAATAGGAATTAAGTTGATTAAAAAAGGGGGTAGGAGGACAGAAGAAACAGATATAAAAAGACAGATATAAAGGATGATATATCTTTCAAAAATGGGTGATATTTTTAAGGCTGGAACAAAGCAAACATGTAGGACATAGTGGGTGATGAGGGTGAAGGTGAGGACAGCAAGGGAAAGCCTGCGTGTCCAGTTCGGGAGTCTGAATGTTCTCTAGGCTGCTCTGAACAGTCATTGAAGGAGTCTAAGCAGTTATCAGATGTAAGCAAACGTAAATTTTAGAAGATACCTGTGGAGGAAAGATTAGAAAAAATTAAGACTGGAAGTAAAGGGACATTTTGGGAGACTAGGCAGCGATCCAAATAAGATAGGCGTTGGCTCAGGCATGGAGTCTGCAGGTGGAGGAGGCCAGGAGGTGGGAAGTAGTGCTGGGCTCCTGCAGGAGGAAACTGAGCTGCCTCTCACTCACAGGAAGACTGTGTCTGTCATGGCCTCCCCACCCCCATGCACAAATGCCATGTTCTTTCTACGTCTGTACCTTTCCTTTCTTCCCCCATCTGAAATCCTCACTCTTTCTTCCCTCCACCTGGCCAAAAGTGATCCCTTTGAGGATTTGATCTAGTGCATCTCTCCTAAAAAGCTATCTTCAATTAAAATATCTCAATAACATTGCCATTGTTTTTAGGTTCTGTAATGCCACATATACTAAATACCTTGGCAGAATCAAATTACATCTTGCAAACCATTTCATGTATGCGGAGTAGCTTGGAACCTTATAATTCTTTGTATTTCCTTCAATACCTTGCACATATTGGTCAATGGATGTCCAGTAAAGTTCAGTAAAGAAGAAGCAACCTTTATAAGCTAAGAACTTTTATGAGCTCCGTTATTCCTTTAGATCAGCTGCTTAAACCATTTATTTTTCTCCACAGGTCAACAGTGTTGCCCAGCACAATTGAATTTTACACTTTCTCAAACTCAATAGAGCAAAGATGGAATTTCGTTCCGCCTGCAAGCCTTACTGCCTCAGAGAAGCAAAAACAACCTCTGACATCTAATTCTTTCTTTACATTCTCATCTCAAATTGTAACTGTTTTCCAGACGCTAACTTGTTTTTGTTGTTAAAACTTACAGAAAAAATTTCCTACTATTTCTTTATTTCTTTCTTTTTATTTGTGAGTAAGATCAGCCCTGAGCTAACTTCCGAAGGCAATCCTCCTCTTTTGGCTGAGGAAAATTAGCCCTGGTTAACAACTGTGTCCATCTTCCTCTACTTTATATGGGATGCCGCCACAACATGGCTTGACAAGCGGTGTGTTGGTGCCTGCAGGGGATCCGAACCCTTGAACCTGAGGCCACAGCAGTGGAATGTTCGCACTTAACTGCTGAACCACGGGGCTGGCCCATCTTTTTATTTCTAAAGCTGAAATGTCTAAATCTTTCACTGGGTTAGTTGGAGTTTCCATAAAATGAAAACGTACATTCCAGAAAAATCCTTAACTTTCCAGAATAATCCTTATCATATTATGGTAAACACCTTGGCAAAATGTCACTGATTTTCAATGTCAGTGCCTCCGCAAGGGTATCCTTGCATTGCCTCCCCTCCCAACCACCTCTCACTTTGCCCATCCCCAGGCTCATGGGGTCAAAGTGTTTACTGAACACTAAGAATGAGCAGAGTCTGAGGGAGACTTCAAGGATGACTAAGCCATGTTTTCTGACCCTAACCATCTCTCTCCATCTCTCCTTTAGCCTCTGTTTTTCTCACTCTGGTTTCTACTTTAGTTGTTTACTTGTCTTGTGAATTGTTGTTTTGTAATTTTATAGTTAATAAACTATAAAGTTTATAGTTTATAATTACCATGTAAATTCATGTTACTGTTTTCCTTAGAGTTTAGAAAGAACTTACATTAAACAATGTTTTTTTCCCAGCCCTTTGATGTGTCTCATACCTTCCATTGCAATTCAAGCGGCTTCTAGATTTTAGGTCTCCATCATTAGTCCTTCAGAAATATGTTCACATCACACTTTTGATCTGACCAATGCTGCTTTACTCTTTAAACATTTCTATGCCAAGACTCACATGAGGAATCCCTCGAACACCATCAGCTAGGTGACCCCACATTCCTCACATCTGTTTCCTTGATTTGTTCCTAAATAAGCATGTTTCTGAAACTAATAATAAATTGTAACAAGTGGTCGTTGTATAAAAAGCACTATCACAGTTACCTTAAAGAGAAGAAATGGAAAAGAATATTCAATTCCTCAGATAAGTTTGCAATCAAATGAGGCATTGAGGGGACCTGGGGGCACTGATCACAGCAGGATCCTAAAAGAAGAGTTTTAAGTCAATTTCAAATGATGTTAAAATTGGAATGGGATAGTATTTTACCAGTTATCTGAAATCATAAGCACTTTTATGACCTTTGAGAATTTATTTGCTAATAAACTGTGCAACATGTGGGATAAGAGTGTGTTGATATTGTTTAATTTCTTTTTATTTTTCAGCACTTTGCAATAGATGTGGCTATTCACAATTAATAAATATCATAATGTGGAGAGACCCAACTTTCAGCTGCCTGATATTATCAATTTTTACACAGAGTTAAGGTTTTATAATTTTATTTATTTATTTTTACCCCCCAAAGCCTCAGTAGAGAGTTGTATGTCATAGCTGCACATCATTCCAGTTGCTGTACGTGGGACGTGGCCTCAGCATGGCTGGAGAAGCGGTGCATCGGGATGCACCCGGGATCCGAACCCGGGGCGCCAGCAGCAGAGCGCAAGCACTTAACCACTAAGCCACAAGGCCAGCCCCCCAAAGCTAGAGTTTTAAAGATCAAATTTCATTTTAGTTACCTTTCATCTAGTCCATTTATATGAGAAAGTTGTTGAGTTTTAGGAAAATACTTCAAAACACAAATTTTATATGTAATTTCAAAAACAAAAAATGAGTTAAAAACTGAGTGGTAACCATATATTAATCTCTATATATTAATCTTTAACATGGGAGCAAACCTTTTTAGAGAATATAATTGATATTTGCCGATTTGTATATTGTAGAATGTTATAGGATTTACAGTTTTAATAGTATTTCAGATACCAGAGAATAATAAACACAATTGTTTCAGTTTTATGAATTAGTTTTTCAGACATAGCATATTTTCAGAACATATTACTTGAAAATAAAACAATCAGTTAGTGAGGTTTAAGCAATGTGGTTTTATTTTAAACTTGCTCATTGCATGGGAGCATCAATAAAAGCCCTCCAGGAGTGGCTGACACTCTTTCCTTCTGCCTGAGCACCAGCTGTATTTTCTTTAAGCATCAGAATCTCGGGCAACACTATAGCCCTCAACTCTGTTTAGTTGACAAAAGGCTTTATGAGTCCTGTGTTTTTCTAGAGGCATGGTGCTCCCAGAATTATTAAGTACAGGGAGAGAGTAAGAGTCAGAACACATTCAATAAAATCCAGTGTGCTCAGGTGAGAGGACAGGTGCCTCAACTCACTTCTGAAGAAGAACTTAGATGATGCTTTCTGATTCTGCCTCGTGCCTCTGACTAAGCAGTCCTGGACATCCCCATTATGTCCACGGAATAACACAGGCAGACTTGATGGACCAGAAATCCTCTTATGTCTGTCATTTGTACAGAGCAAACTGGCTTAAGGCTCGAATATATGTCTTGACTACTACAGTTGGAATCTTAATATATAGAGCAATGTTGTACATATTTTGTCCTTGTTGATAGTACAGAACAATTTTGTCTGGGTTTTCTTTGGCATTTTCATATATAATGAAGAACTCAGTAATATATGCCCTGGATATAAGGATTTAGAAAAATCTAGCATACTATCCTATTCATGCCTCAAAAAAAAAAAAAACTGCCATAAATTAATGAGAGGATATTTTGAAGGCATTAAGATAATTTTCTTAATTATTTCCAACTTTATTTAACTTTACCTCTTTTTAATCTTTCTCCATCTTATTTGTTATTGGTTAATCATCTCACAGTAATTAAATCACCCTCAGCTGAGTCCCCCATGCCTCTTCAAGTGCCCCAGCCTGATGTAGGTCTCAGCTCCGACAAAAGGAAGCTGGGAAATCCTGTTGTGTAGCACTATTCTTAAGAATATCTTTACTCTTACAATAATAGCTATAGTTTTGAAAGGTATCAGTGGATTACAAAATGAAGTCCTCAAGCAATGTTGTATCCTCATTTTCCCTCCAGGGGGAGCACAACTTTCATGTGCAATGCAGGGCTGCTGCTTTATTGTTTTTTCCTTTCAAGACATTTTATTACTTGTAAAACTTAGTAGGGTTAATAGTGATATATGAGTAACAATATAAATTTACAAACAGCAAAAAGATACTATTTTAGTGTCATAATTTTATATACTGTAACTAATAGTAATACTTTCATAATGTAATATCTTGATCGATCATAAATTTATTCCTGGCTCATTTTTCTGCTAATTTATTTATTAGATTACCAAATTTATACTTTTATGATCTTTATGTTCAATCAATATAATTGAAGGGACATCAGTTGTTCTTTGTAAGTGAAAGGTCACAAAAATTTTTTGATAATTTATAATTTTGAGAAGGATCTTTCTACTATTTAAAAGAGAAGCCATTTAATATTTGGATAAGTTCTCAAAAATCATCAAATTCTTTAATTTTACAGAAAAGGATACTTAGGTTCCAGAGACCCTAAGTACGTTGTCACACACTAACCAGAAACAGACCTGGGCCTAGAACTCAGGTCTGAGTCGCCTGAATTCTACTGGACCACACGCAAGAGAGCACCCCCTCTTCTTACTGGTAATTTCTAATACTAAGTTATTTTCGAAAGCACAGTTGGGAGAAAGTATAAATAAATAAAACAGATGATTTTATATAAAAAAATAGCAATTGCTACCCACAATTTCTATTCCATATGAGTGTTTCCTTTCTTGCAGGTTTATTTTTTTAATAGTAAGTCCATTTTGGTAACAAGAAAAAAGACATAAAATTTGCCTTCTTTAGTAACAGCAAAAAAAGCTTCTGTGGAAATTAAAAAGACACTAACTAATATTTCATCTACTAAAGCAACTTAAGATATTATTTGATTTTAGAAAAGCTCTGAGAGATTTTTTTAAAAATCATATCCACATGACTATTAGTCCAGCCAGGCACATCTCCATATGACATCTTCTAGAGTGGCCAGTTTTCTGCTGGATCCAGCTGTTGTCAGGTCCAATACTCTGGTTGGGTAGAGAATGATACAGCTTCTGAAAAGCATGTACTCAGTTCCACTTCAAGGCTGATTTTCTCTGCAAAGTCTAAGTGGAAGAAAACATCCCCTTCCACCTGACTGAATTCCCCTGCAGGCTTAGAGAAACAAGGTGGCCTAGCCACCTGGGCAGACTGGAAGATAAATCAGTGTCTGTCACAATTTTATGACAAATAAGAGAGAAAAGTATTCGAAATCCTAACAAGATCTTCTTACTGGTGGAACAGCATCTGAACATTTTTTTCAGAGTTTCCAAAATAGCACATTGAGAGACTAGGTTGGAAAGGAAGAAGTTAGTCAATATATTAACAAATAAATTTTCTCATTTCCTCAATCAGAAAACAAAACTAAAGAAAATATATGTTTAACCATAGGTACCAAAAACATCCAGTTTATCTTCCAGTTATCATTCTGTATTATGAGAACATGACTGCTTTTCAATATGTTTAATATGTACAGTGACTGACACTCATGTCATTAATGACTTTTGAAATTAGAATAGCCGTATGCCCTTATTCACATATATCAATCATAATTACTTTTCTCAATTCCTAGTTTCTATTTTGTGCCAGAAAGTACCTGCTAAGACATTCACTTTTATATTATTCACTTAGCGTAAGTCTGTAAAATGATGCATGACAACTCAGCCATCTTGAAGGATGAGGTCTCAAATGCTATATCTCACTATTGGCAAATCACCTTCTGGTTTGAATGAGAGACAATGAGCACTGTCACAAGAGACACTCGGGAAAAAGGGATCGTGCTCCTTTTGTCTGTCCTTTTGGAGTCTGTGAGACTGCAAATTCTTCATACTGGAAAACCTAAGAGATAACCAAGTCCAGAAATCTTTTTAAAGCTAGGGGACACTTTCTTCTACATGGAGCTTGCATCGAAGTTTATAAACATAAGAAAAAACAAAAGAGCCTTCGGGGCCGGCCCGGTGGCACAAGTGGTTAAGTGAGTGCACTCCGCTTCAGCAGCCCAGGGTTCACCGGTTCGCATCCTGGGCACACGCCGATGCACGGCTTGTCAGGTCATGCTGTGGCGACATCCCATATAAAGTGGAGAAAGATGGGCATGGATGTTAGCCCAGTGCCAGTTTTCCTCAGCAAAAAGAGGAGGAGTGGCAGATGTTAGCTCAGGGCAGATCTTCCTCACAAAAACAAACAAAAAAAAACGAAGAGCCTTCAGGAATCCCCAGTGCTTCATTGAGGGGGGTCTGAAAACCACTCATCTTTTCCGTCCTCCACGTTTTACAGATGAGACATAACACAAGCAGTTGGTGGCAACCTGAAGACTAGAGTTCGTCTCCTGACTGTCACATCACTCCCACCCCCGATTGCTGTGCAGACCAGACGCCTGACAAGATACAGCAGTCATTCCTGGGGATAATTTAGACATTGCCAATTTAGCAGCATTTTAGTTGATGTATGTGACAAGGCTATAGAAAAACAAAAGTTATTTGCTACTTAAATTGTATACCGTATAGTTAAATGACATTGAAAATTTTCATTTCACTTACAGCACAGTTTTGATGGGCCCAGGGGTCTTCTTTCATCTGTTCATGCTCCCTGGCGTCTCAAACCTTCTCTGCCTTTCCCCTCTTGCTCAATGTGCTCCAGCCACACGGGCTTCTTGCTGCCCAACAACATCCAAGTCACAGTTCCTCCACAACATCTCTGCAGCCCTGGGATATCTGCATGTCCTCCTGCTCTGTCCTTTCCCTCTGGGCCTTGCTCCAGCCTCCCCGGGCTCTCTAATTAAAGTAGCAACCCACTCGCTCTCTAGCTCTCCCCATTGCCTGTCACTTACCTTCTTCATGACACAGATCATCACACAATAGACTATATAATTCACTTGTCTGCCTACTTATCCATTATCTCACTTAGCCAACAAAAACAAGCTCTGTGAAGATAGAGACTGTGTAGACAATTTTTTCCTTAGGGTATCCCAAACCTGGCATACAGTAGGTGTTTACATATTTGCTGAGTAATTGTAAGGGGGAATGAAAGGAGTCATCAGAAAATGATCACACCATGGAAGTAGGTGCCACCATGAAGAGTGGGCATCCTGGGAAGGGAAAGAGGGAGGAAAGATTTTATATCAGGCAACACAGATACCATTGTGCCTTTACTACTTCCTGCACATCAGCTTGTCGAGGTAAATAATCTATAATCAATCTATAAATAAAAATTTGGGTGAGTTTATGATAAGCCAATTTTGAGGACCATGGCCTGTGGCCTTCCTTCCATAAGGAAGATATATAACCGCTCTGGTTATATACCGTCAAAGAGACTCTATTGCATGTGATTGCAATGTCCTTTTTAAAATAGCCACGAGATTAGCCCTGCCAGAGTGCCCTTCCAGAGCAACTATTGATGGACACAGCGGGGGAGCAGATCTGCTGTCTCGATGGGCGTGGCTGGTGTCAGGTCTGTTGTCTGGAGCTGGGTGGTCAAAGGATGACTGCAGCAATCAAATCCTAGCCTAGGGAGAAATGTTTATCCTTAAGGAAATGCCAATGAGGGGTAAGTTACATTCTTATCTTAAGAGCATTTTCACTTCACTTTGGGACATGGTAAAGCAGATACACAATGCAGGCGACAGGTCGTTTTGGAAAAACAAATTCAGGCCGAATTAGCTTTACTCCAAATGGCTTCTTCATATGTTCCAATATATCCTATTGCTTGCCATTTATATATCAAGCTCAGTATGTCTTTCAAACAGAAATCATTGAGAATAGCATGAAGTAGTCACTTACTAACAGATGTCACTGTGGCAACAGAATATCAACAAGTGTCCTTCAAACATAACCATTCTCCCAAATACTGTATTTCACTGACTTAATCAAAAAGGGATTCTTCTCTCTTATACTGACAAATCTCCATTCTGAACTTAGCACTAGATGTAGCCAATTTTGAATAAAGACTTTTAACATCAAAGCCAGCAAATAGTTCTTGTTAAAGCAAATCCAAACTCGGAAACACATTTCTTTTCAGTCACCTCTAAATCCTCTCAAACTCAAGATAAGGTCCCGGTTTTGTGCAGATGGAGCAAAGCTTCTCTTCCTCTTTTTCTATTCAGATAGTGCAGGGAAGAGCCCAAAGTGTCTCCTGGTGGAACACTAAGAGTTCTTTACGATAGAAATGCATGCAGTGTTCCTAGTTTCTTTTCCATACGCCAAGACCTGCTGACCTGCCCAGAGGAGCAAACTTCTGGGCTCCAACAGTAAATAAGACTGTGTGCAGTTTACCACAACAATGAACTACAAAGATGTATCAGGAAATATTTTGAATACCCACACCTAAGCTTTCAGTTTCCCTCTGTCTAATTCCAGGGCTACCTGAACTGAATTCATTCTCCATCCCCATCCCTTTCGTGATCGTTTTTATTTCCTTGAATCAGCATGCTATAACATCTAAGAGTAATTTATTAAAATGCTCTCTTCAAAATAGCTAGCTGAAATATAGGAGTTATAGAGGGTCAAGATTTTAAGATGAAAATGATGTACAGAGTAACTGTACTACAAAATAAAAAGAAAATGAATGAGAAAAATAAGAGACAGGGGAAAAAATGATAAGGAGAAGGAATATAATAGACAGTAAAAGTCACAAAGTGAGAAAAAAGATGAAAGAAGGTGTAGGAAAGAAAAAGAGTCAGGAGAAGCATGAGAAATGGCAAAAAGGGGCACGAGCAGAGGGAAGACACCAGGCTTAGAGCGAATGACAAGTCAACTGGCTTCTGAGCAGGGCTCAGGTCTAGAGTCACTGGGCTACATTTGAGAACTCCATTCAGGTCTAACATCCTGAGAATGACCACGCCTCATCCAAACTTGGACGGCACTGGTTACCAGCGCTCTCCTCTCCCAGCACCTGCTGGAGCTTTGGGAACTGCCTCTCTCAGCTATGGTACTGACAGAATCTCCACTAATTATTCATCAACTGGGATGGTTGTTTTGAAAGAATAACCCAGAGAGAGCTCTCTCAAGGATACATTTAAACCTGCCAACTTCTTCAATCACACTTCTGAAGAATTAAGAAACTAAATTTTTTTTTTTAAATTACTGTGAAGCAAAGTAGGAGAAAACTTTCCTGGAAAAACATTAAATGTTCCATCTTTTTCGAAGTTACATCACTAAAGTTCTGAGCATAATCTAAAATTCTGGGCTGCCCACAGTTCCAAATGTGTTTCAGAAATGATATCTTTATCATCACCAAGTAAGCCTATGCCTTATGAAACAAAATAAACTTGGATGAGTTTTATCTTGTACAGAGAGGTCAGCAATAAAAAGACTAGGATGTGACTCTCTGTTCTGAAGGAAAATAAATAAAATCACAGCAAAATATACAAAATATGCCTCTAAAACAGAATGAAGTGGCCTCTAAAGAGTTTTACATTTTAAGTAATAATGCACTTATATAAAATTATACATCAGTTTGACTAAAATCTATTCAACTTAATAGAGGAAGAACTCATTAAATTTCATGTAAATAGCATGACATCATTAGCTGCATAACAAATGGTAGATATTTTAATTCTAGCATACTATGTCCTTCCAAAAATGAAGGTGGGCTTAAACCTGTCATTTTCCTAAAAGGGGCCAACCGTATGGTCTGCTTATTTGATTATTTAATAGTATGGATCTTCTCCTCATTGCCAACGAAGGATGTCTACACACAGCCTTTAGCTTGCATAAGTAAGGGGAAATGCAGGCTGAGTTTACAAAAAGAAAAGTTCAAAATAAGGCATTATCATTAGGAGACGTGGTCAATGTGTTCAAGAATATTTTCTCCCTTGGTCAAGTGAGCAGCTGAAGAGAGAATGCTCTCAATCTCTTCCTTGGCCCCTTATAGAATGTGTGCATTACCTCAATTGAACGTGTCCTAAAGTGTTTGAACTAAACTTGGAAATGAGTTGATGATACTGTATTTGCATTACATCACACAGAATCTCTTTCATTAGGCACAATTCAAAGCACATTTTTGAGACATTAGAGGCCAGAAAAGTTTTGCTTCTCTGAGAGACTGTTGTTTTTCATCTCATGGACATGAGATGACCGAAAATTGTTCCCATTTCCCTTTCTACTTTAAACCTGAGCGATACATTTCCGACTACCTTTAGATACTGCAGGTCCTTCTGAAACACATTTCAGTGCACTGGCTTACTTCAGCTTCGTTGCTTTCTTCCATCTTAAACTCCTTTCAGTTTGATCTATTTTCCTTTGTAATCCTTTTGTATACCTAGATATTTAAAAGGTGCTTAAATCTGTATTGGAGAAAAGTTGGGTTACAATTCTTTCAGCCAGCATGTAAACTCAATTTTTGGGTTTCTACACAAAAAGTTTCTGCCATGTTTCTACCAGCTCTCCTTCCATATGTTTTCCTCCAGGATTTCCTGTGACAAAATTGCCTTTCTAAAAGCCAATCCTCCGTTCACTCTCTTGGCCAGTCACATTTCCATAGAAAGATAAAGGACTGGATTTTCCAAAGATGCAACAAGAATGATCAAGTCCTGATTCACACCTAGACAGAGTGTTCCTGTTCTCCATGAGTTTTAAAAGTCAAGTTAATTATCTCTTTGATTTTGTCTCAATCTCTCAAGAAACCTTGACACTGAGCCCCTAAACCGCACCACAGCCTGCTTCAGCAGACACAACAGTCTCTCTCTAATGCTTGCATTCATGTGCTGAGTAGCGACTATATTTATTTGGATCTTATTCAACAAAGGATCTTCATAGATTCACTCACATACTTAAGTATATACTATGTGCACAAAGGTCTTGAAATGTTGTGGGTCTGCAAGGAAGACAGATATGTATAAACAGATAAATTACACTACAGAGATAATTTGAATGAAAGACATATGAATAAACTGCTGTGGGACTCCAGGAAAAGAACCACCACGGGTTGACCTACAACTAAGATATATAGCTATGTACTGGGGCTTTGAGGGAAAAAACGACCACTATGGTGGGTGGACAGGCTTTGTACCATCTAAATAAAGGAAAATGAAGGGAGAGAAGAGAAAGAGAAAACAAGATAAACGGAAAGGTTTTCTTCTTCTTCATGTTTCTGCCACCAACTTTTGGAGCACACTGCTTGCTGATGTCCTTTCTAGCCAGTCTTTTCATTCAGCTGGCTTCTATAGACTACAAAAATTCGATTGTAACAAGCTGGGCTCCTCTGTGCAGACAACGCCAACTATGTAGGGAGCCAGGAGGGGAGCAAAAGAGTCACAGGAGTCTGCAGCCCTTCTGCAGTTCACTGGTGGGGAGGGGCACCGAGGCTTCACCTTGGCCTCTGTCTCCAAGTACACAGAAAGGAGAGTCGGTTCCTTCCTTGATATATGAACATGGAGAGAAACCTGTTTCACAGAAAGAGTTATGGAAAATTTAAAGTGAGAGCCATGAAAAAGGCAGAAGAGGTAGCACCATGAATCTGAAGTAACTGCATATGTGAATTAACAACAAGTATAAAGAAGAGCTGAAGACAAAAGAAAGGCAAAAAACAAGTTCTCAATGTTCTAAGATGGAAGTGCAAGGCTTTCTTCTTCAAAAAGAAAAAAGTCATTGAACCCTTTCCTTTAAAATAAAATTGAAAGGGGCTACATGTTGCAAATAATGGTTTTAACCATGATGTCACTACACAATAATGTGTAGCAATCAGTTGTTAAGTTCACTGCAAATAGTTCATTCCTTAATAATTATGTTATCAAAGTTTGCAATTGATATATATATCACTTTAGAAAATAGAAGACTGTGTGCAAATTGGTCATTATTATTGACAATGTCACTCTTACAAGTGAAAGCTTCATTAGGACAGAGCAGGTAGCGTGACCCTAGATTGCTAGAGTCATAGCAAGAAAACTTAAGAGAGTGCCAACAGGACATTTGGACAAAAGAATGCTATATGGCTGTTCGGTTTATAACAGATCAATTGGAGAAAGACAGTCACTACATTAAATTATTTTCTACTTACCTTCATCACCCATTCCAAAAACACATATTTTAAAATGAGACGAGTTATTACATTAAAAATTACCAGCTCTGGCATTTTGAAAACTACATCCAATAATGAAGTAAAAACTGGGTTACAAACATCCTGGTATCAATTCCAACTACCATCTTTTACCAAACTAAAACTCTCATTATCACTAATTCACTTGCAATCTAGTGCCCCTCCAATATACAAAATCAACAACTTAAAATATGTCCTATCTTTTTTTAAATTTCACTAAAATTTTAGGGGATAAAATAAATATGTCTCTTGGACAAGTTGAGAACGATGGAGACACTAGGAAAGGAAAAGATGAAAATATTACCCTAATCAATGATGTAAAACACAAGGTATGAACAACTGTTAAAAGAATTCTCTATGAAATTGATCAATTTTACTATCTCTACACCTGGCTATTTCCTATCAGTAATTAGATACATAAGCAAATAGAATAGTGTATTTAATTGGATCAATTCTTTTACTTGTGTGCTTTCCCTTTTAAAACTACATATACTTTTATGTATTTGCTTTATTTTCAGGTGGTGTCACATTAGAACACCCTCATCTCTGAAGATCTTTGCATTCAGGAACTCTACCTTGGCCTTTGATCAACTGTACTGTGTGTTATGGTCAACTCAGAGCCCTACATGCACCAATGTTTCCTACATGATCTCTCCCGTGCGTTGTTCATGTCAGGGAGCATAGTCCACCAAGTGAACACTAAGCAATGTTTCAAAAGCATCAGCTATTAAAAGGAGGACATGCAGGGTTGGTTTGGGCCCCCAATCAGTGCCTTAGTGCAAAGAAGAAAGAGATCACTGTATCCCCCCAGATACTGGGATTAAAACAAGAGGTTATGAGCACGAGGTTCCCTCTGCAGGCCTTTAAGCAGGGACCTGGATTAAAACTGCTGACACCATGGACCATGGTTGGTTTTACAGGGAACTCACGAGGAAGATAAGGACATGAAATAATGATAATTATAATAACAGCAACAAACACTTCTACTGAGCCAAGGACTACACTCTGAATGTAAATTCTGTGCTTGAACATACATGAACCTAAAAATATCACGAACTAGTAAATGTTGACCTTTTCACCATTTTATAGATGAAGAGACTGCATACAGTGGCAAGAAAACTCATCCAGGTTACAAAGCTGATAAATGGCAGAGACCAATCTCTGTGCTCTTATGTTATGCTCCTTAACTACAACACCAAGTGAAGTCTCTAATGAATATCTCCACTTGCAACTGCCAACACCATCGTCCTCCATCAATGAAGGTAGACGTGGGCAAGGCAGGGACCCAGGTGTGCGAGGCCGCCTGATCTCACATCTGGCACACCGGTTACCAGGCTGCTTCCTCCTCTGACGGGGCCCAGCACACGCCCCAGGAGACTTGGCGGCCATCCCCAGGGCTATGTCCTCTGGAAATTGTCCCCTTGGAAGGGGCCTGGCCCAGGTGGCAGGTTGGGCTGGTTGGCCAGGCTCCTTTGGAGAAAGCTGACGAGCCCTGCCAGCCTTGCAGTCGCCATGGGCGTGACACCTCTGCCCTCAGGCGGAGTGCCTCACGTGTGCACTCCATCGTGGATTTCTCCCCAGAGCCGTGGCCTGGTCACTAGGAAGGCCAGGCCCTCCCGACTCCAGAAAGGAGGCTGGGACCTGTCGCCGGAAGGGCTTGCCCAGTGTGACCACCGCTCCCTAGGCCTGCGGGATCCTGGGGCCGCACTCACTGCTTTGCCATATGTCTGTCTCAGCCCTTCTGAGTCCACAGAGCCTTTCCTCCACCTGGCTGCAGTCGAAAAGTGCAGGCATGGGGTGAGGCCATGGCTTTGTCTTTCGAGGTATAAATGAGCCCTGGGACAAAGCAGCTGGCCCAGGCAGAGCCTTCAGCTCGAACCCCAGTCTGCCTGGAGTCACCAGGGCCAGACCAACGCTTCCAAGGCAGTGAAGCTGCCTGCGAACTGAGATGAATTGGACGAGGGGAGGGAGACAACAGCTGAAGCCAAGTCAAGAAGGACGGTGTTTTTCAGCTGCAGCTGGTAGTCGCCCTAGGGACGCCCCAGCCGGTCAGAGCCTGGTGGGAGGGTGGGGCCTTCACTGAGGACCCCTGCGGCCTGCCCTAGGCTCTGGTGGCCACGCATGCGCCCTTGGCCTGAGGGGGTTGAACCCAAGCCCGCAGGGCTCCTGGAGCAGCCAGAGAAAGAAGGGCCCATGGGAGAGGTAGGAGAGGTGGGCAGGGAACCTCACCTTCCTCTCCTCAGTTCCCCGAGGCAGAGAGAGAGAGAGACAGAGAGAGAGAGAGAGAGAAATCCCTGACCTCTGAGTCACTGCCTCTACCACTGGCTGGTGCCAACTCACACGCCATCCCATTTCCGCCTGCCGCCTCCATGCCTGCCCTGGGGCCAGCTCCACCACACAGAGGTGGGTTCCTGGTCACCTCCTTGCTGTCCCTTCCAGACCTGATCCCAGTGCAGGGGAAATGGTTCAGACATGACTTTACATGTTCCTCTCCATGAAAATTGTCTTTTTCCCCTCTCACATCCCACATGCCTACCCCCAACATCCTCCTTTGTCATTAGCTCATGAGAGGACACAAGATGAGAATCTCTGCCATTGTGTGGAGAGACACTTGTTCCCGGGTTCCTCCCATGTACACACTTTCTTCATCTCAGTATGATTTTCTCTAATGAACCTATCTTGTTAAGGATTTGGCCAGCCATAAGAACCTGAAGGGAAAGGGCGGAGGGGGATTCTCTCTCTGCCCCAGACAGCCCCGAGCTGGGTCGGTCCCTCAGACATTGCCAGGGGCAGCCCATCCCCTGAAGCCCTCTCCTGGGCCATCCCAGGGCAAGCCCGACACCAGCCCCACCCCACTCGCCACTGCCACAACCATCATCCTCCCTTGGGAGCCCTGCGTAGGACAGGGACCCGGGTGTGGGAGGCCACCAGAGCTCAGGTCTGGCACACCACTTGCCAGGCTGCTTCTTCCTCTGATGGGGTCCAGCACTCGCCCCAGGAGACTTGGCGGCCGTCCCTAAGGCTATGTCCCCCAGAACTTGTCCATTTGGAAGGAGCATCTGCCAGGTGGCATGTTCGGCTGGTTGGCCAGCCTCCTTTGGAGAAAGCAGGTGAGCCGAGCCAGCCATCCTGTTGCCCTCTGCATAGCTCCTCTGCACTCAGGAAGAAGGCATCACACGTGCCCTCCTTCATGCTTTTCTCCGCAGAGCCATTTCCTGGGCTACTGTTAGTGTTACGTTAGTGTTATGTTTGGTTTCCGGTTACTGTCAGTGTTAGGGTTAGGTTTACTTTTCGGGTTACTGTTACTTTTATATTTAGGTATATGTTTAGGGTTACAGTTAGGTTTATGGTTCTGTTAGGGATAGGCTTATGATTCGCGTTAATGGTATGTTTGAGTTTACGTTAGCATTAGGGTTATGGTTGAGTTTAGGATTAGGGTTGATTGCCAGGTTTCGGTTAGATTTCAGGTTAGGGTTAGGGTTCAGTTAGCATAGGGTTATGATCTGGTTAGTGTAAGGGTTAGGGTTTCTGTTACTGTTGGGGTTAGGGTTATGGTTAGCGTTAGGGTCATGGTTCTGGTTAGGGTTTGGGTTTGGTAAAGGTTTGTTTTATGTGTAGTGTTAGTGTTTGGGGTTAGGTTTAGGGCTAGGGTCAGTGGTCAGCTTCAGTTTAGTGTTGGGTTTAGTGTTAGGGTTATCTGTAGTGTTAGTGTTAGTTTTCGGGTTAGTGTCAGGGTTAGGGCTTGGTTTTCATATTGGTTTAGGGTTAGGGTTGTGGTTGGGTTAGGCATCGGGTTAGTGTTAGGGTTCGGGTTCGGGTTCGGGTTCTTGTTAGGGTTTGGATTCAGGTTAGCATTTGGGTTAGTGTTAGGCTTAGGGTTAGGCTGAGGTTTAGGGTTAGTATTCGGATTAGGGTTATGATTAGGTTTCAGGTTCAAAAAAGGCTTAGCTTTAGCATTAGGTTTCTTGTTAGGGCTAGGGTTAGGGTTAGGGTTGGGTTCGGGTTATGGTTAGGGTTAGGTTTACCTTTTGATTTCCGATTAGGGTTTTGGTTAGCATTAGGGTTTGATTGAGGTCTAGGGTTAGGGCTAGGGTTAGGTTTAGCTTTGGGTTTGGATTAGGGTTAGGGCTAGCATTAGGGTTAGAAATATGGTTAGACTTCAGTTTAAGGTTAGGGTTAGCAATAGGGTTCGGGTTCGGGTAATGTTTTGTTTTAATGTTAGGGCTAGTGTTCGAGTTAGGGTTAGGCTTAGGGTTTGACTCGGGCTAAGATTAGGTTTAGGGTTAGGGTTACAGTTCGGGCTAGGATTGCTGATAGGGTTAAGGTTAATGTTCATGTTAAGTTTAGGTTTATGTTTAAGGTCAAGGTTGTTTTCGGGTTAGGGTTACGGCTAGGGCTCGAGTTCATTTTCCGTTTAGGCTCAGGGTTATGTTTTGCTTTATTGGGGCGCTTAGGGTTAGCTTTACTGTTAGGGTTTTTTGAAGGTTTAGGGTGTGGTTAGTGTTTGGATTAGGGTTAGGGTTAGGGTTTGGGTTCTCGATGGGGTTAGTGTTAGGGTCAGATTAGGCTTTGAGTTTGTGTTAGTTTTAGGGTTAGGTTTAATGTTAGGGTTACAGTCAGGGTTAGGTGTGGGGTTCAGGTTAGGTTTAGGGTTATTGTTAGAGTTTGGGTTAGCTTTAGGCTTAGGGTTAGGGCTAGGGTTGTGGTTAGTTTTGGATAAGGGATAGGGTTGGGTTCAGGTTAGGCTTGGGTTCGAGTTAGGGTTAGGTTTAGGATTCTGTTTCGGGTTATGGTTAAGGTTGTTTTTCATGTTAGAGTTAGTGTTATGGTTACGGTTAGGGTTTGGGTTAGAGTTAATGTTAGGGTTAGGGTTATGTTTTGGCTTAGGGTTCAAGTTAGGGTTATGGTTAGAGTTAGGTTTAGGTTTAGGGTTGGGTTCGGTTTTGGGTTAGGGTTAGCGTTAAGTTTAGTGTTAGGGTTAGTGTTTGGTAGTGTTATGGTTAGGGTTTGGTGTCAGTATCAGGTTAGGTTTACCGTTAGGTTTCGGGTTAGCGTTTGAGTTAGGGTTAGGGTTAGGGTTCGGGTTCGGGTTCTGGTTCGGGTTAGTGTTCACCTCAGACTTAGGGTTAGTTTTTGGCATAGGGTTGGGTTCTGGTTCAGTTTAGGGCTAAGTGTCAGTTTAGGGTTAGGGTTCTGATTCGTGTTCATGTTATGGTTAGGATTAGGGTTACTGTGTGGTTTAGGCTAGGTTTATTTTCAGGTTTGCCTTCGGATTAGGGTAAGGTTTAGGTTTCGGGTCGGGATAACATTAGGTTTAGGTTTAGCGTCAGATTAGGCTTTGGGTTAGGGTTAAGTTTGGAGCCCGGCTTAGGGTTTGGGTTAAGTTTTGGCTTATGCTTAGGGCCAGGTTTAAGGTTAGGGTTGGGTTGGATTAGCGTTACTGTTAGGGTCCATGTTAGGGTTAGGGTTATGTTTAGTCTTAGAGTTAGTGTTCAGATTAGGGTTAGGGTTAGGTTTCAGGTTCGGGTTAGGGTTAGGTTTAGCGATAGGGTTCGGGTTAGTGTTAGGACTAGGGTTCGTGTTAGGGTTGGGTTCGAGTTAGGGTTAGGGTTAGGGTTCGGGTGAAGATTAGGGTTAGGGTTAGGGTTGGGATTATGCTTCAGATTAAGGTTAGGGTACAGTTTCGGGCTCAAGATCGGATTAAAGTTAGGGTTAGGGTCGAGTTAAGATTAGGGTTAGTGTTCAGGTTCGGGTTAGGTTTAGGGTTAGGGCTAGGGTTAGAATTAGTGTTGAGATTAGGGTTAGGATTAGGTTTCAGGTTCAGGTTAGGGTTAGGATTAGTGGTAGGGTTCATGTTAGGTTTATGGCTAGGTTTCAAGTTAGGGTTGGTTTCGGGTTAGGATTAGGGTTAGGGTTCCGTTGAGCATTAGGGTTATTGTTAGGGTTACGTTTAGGATCAGAATTATGTTTAGGATTAGGTTTAGGATTTGGGTTAGGTTTAGGTTTCGGGTTAGAGTTCAGTTTAGGGTTAAGTTTAGGGTGCAGCTTAGTTTTAGGGTTAGTGTTCTGGTTAGGATTAGGGTTAGGGTTAAGGTTAGGGTTAGGTATGTGTTATGGTTAACGTTAGGTTTCATGTTAGGGTAAAGTTTAGGGTTAGAATTAGGGTTAGGTCTAGGGTTAGGGTTATGATTGTGTTGGGTTAGGGTTAGCATTAGGGTTAGGGTTCGGGTTCGGCTTAGGGTAATGGTTACTGCTAGGGTTTGGGTTATGATTAGGCTTAGGGTTAGGGCTCGGTTTAGGGTTACGGTTCGGTTGGGTATGGTTAGGGTTAGAGTTCTGGTTAGGGTTATTGTTAGGATTATTGTGAGGTTCAAGGCTAGTGTTAGGGTTAGGGATACTGTTAGGGTTATGGTTAGGATTAGTGTTAGGTTTCAGGTTAGTGTTAGGCTTCGAGTTGGTGTTAGGGCTAAGGTTATGGGTCTGGTTAAGGTACGGGCACTGGTTTTATTTAGGTTTAGGGTTAGTGTTAGGGTTTATGGTTAGGATTAGAGTTAGGGTTCTGATATGTTTAGGGTTTGGTTTAGGATTCCTGATAGGGTTCGTGATTGGGTTAGTGTTAGGGTTTGTGTTCGGGTTAGGGTTAGCTTCGGGTTATGGTTTGTGTTAGGGTTTGAGTTAGTGTTACGTTTTGTGGGGTAGGTTAGTTTTAGGCTTAGGTTAGTGTTTGGGTCAGGGCTAGGTTTAGGGTTCGAATTTAAGTTAGGTTTTGGGTTAGGGTTAAGGTTAGTCTTATGGTCCAGGTTAGGATTAAGGGTAGTGTTAAGGTTAAGGTTTGGGTTAGTGTTAGGGTTAGAATTAGCATTTGTGTTCGGGTTCGTGTTCTGCTTATGTTTAGGGTTAAGGTCAGGGTTAAATTTAAGGTTCAGGTTATTCCTAGTGCTAGTTTTCGGGAAAGGGTCGGGTTAGGGTAACTGTTAGAGTTAGGGTTCAGGTTAGGCTTAATGTCAGGGCTAGGGTTAGGGTTAGGGTTCAGATTAGAGTTAAAGTTCACATTAGAGTTAGGGTTTGGGTTCGGTTAGGGTTAGGGTTATTGTTAGAGTAGCGGTTATTGTTAGGGTTCTGGTTAGGATTCAAATTAGGCTTTATATTAGGGCTCGGGTTAAGGTTCATTTTATGGTTAGTGTTAGGTTTTGGGTTAGGGTTAGAGTTAAGGTGACTATTAGAGTTAGGGCAAGTGTGAGGGTTTGATTTCGGATTAGGGTTACGGTTAAGTGTAGGATTAGAGTTAGTGTTAAGATTGGGTTTATGGCTCCAGTTCGGTTTCCGGAGTCGGGTTACATTTAAGGTAGGGTTAAGCTTTGTGTTACTTTTAGGGTTAGGGTTCGTTTTAAGATTAGGGTTAGTGTTAGGCTTAGCTTTACGATTCGGTTTCGGGTTCAGGTGAGGTTTAGCGGTAGGGTGGGGTTATGCTTTATGTTACGGTTACGATTTGACTCTGGTTAGGGTTAGGCTTAGAGTTAGAGTTCGTGTTAGGGTTAGGGTTAGTGTACGGGTTAGTCGTGTGTTAGGGTTACGGTTTGGTTTAGGTTTAGGGTTAGTTTTAGGGTTAGGGTAAGAGTTCGAGTTAGGGTAAGGTTAAGGTTAGGGTTCGGGTTCTGGTTAGTATTTGGGTTCGGGTTCGGTTTAAGGTTGGAGGTCAGGTTAGGTTTAGGGTTAGGGTTAGGGTTATGGTGTGGGTTAGTGCTGTGGTTCAGGTTCGGGATAGGGTAAGTGTTCAGGTTCAGGTTAGAGTTACGGTTCCTCTTCGGGTCAGAGATACAGTTCTGGTTAGGGTTTGGGTTAGGTTTAGGGTGCAATTAGTGTCAGGGTTTGGGTTTGGTTTAGGGTTAGTGATAGTTTTAGTGTTATGGGTAGGTTTAGGGCCATTGCTAGTGTTAGTGCTAAGGTTCGCATTAGGTCTAGGGCTTGGTGAACGTTTACAATTCATTCTAGAGACAGGGTTAGGGTCAGATCTAGGACTGGTTTAGGGTTAGGTCCAGGTCAAGGAGAATGCTTGGTGGTAGGGTTAGGGTTATTGTTGGTTAGGGCTAAGGTTAGGGTTGGGGTTAGTGTAAGGGTTAGGGCCATTGCTAGGGTTAATGCTAGGGTTAGGGTTATGTCTAAAGCTTGGTCAAGTGTTAAGGTTTGGGCTAGTGTTAGTGTTATCATCAGGTCTAGGACTAGGTGAGGGTTAGGGTCAGGGTTAAGGTTGGGGTTATGGTGAAGATTACCATTGGGGTTAAGGTTAGTGTTGCTTAGGGTTATTGTTAGAGTTAGTGTTAGGGCTAGGGCTGGGTTATGTTTGGGTTAGTTCTCGGATTAGTGTTATGGTTATTCTTAGAGTTAGGGGAGGGGGTTTGAGTTTCGGTTAATGTTAGGTTTAGCGGTAGGGGTAGGATTAGAAATAGGGCTAGGGTTTGTGTTAGGACTGGTTTAGGGCTACAGCAAGAGCTAGTGTTAGAGTTAGGGTTACATTACGTGTAGGGTTAGGGTGAGGGTTAGGGGTGGGGGTAGTGTTAGGTGTAGTGTTATGGCAAGAGTTATCGTTAGGGCTGGGCTTAGGGCTAAGTTTACTTATTATATTTAGGGTTAGGTTTCCTTTTAGGTATATAACTAGATTTATTTTTATGGTTAGGGACAGTGCTGGTTTTGAGATTAGGGCTAGGGGTGTGATTAGGGTTAGGTCTGACATTAGTGTTGAGTGTGCCTTAGGGTTGGGACAGTGGAAAGTGTAGGAGTAGGTGTAGGGTTTTGGTTTGGGTTAAGACTAGGGTTAGCGTTAGGGTTATGCTAGTGTTAGGGTTACTGTTAGGGCTAGGGCTAGGACTAGGTTTAAAGTTAGGGTTAGATTTGGCATAGGCTTACAGTTACAGTGAGTGTTAGGGGTAGGCATATGATTAGGGTTAGTTCTAGGGCTCGTTTTAGGATTTGGGGTGGGTTTAGGGTTACAACTAAAGTTGTGTTAGGGTTCATGATACAAACCCCAAACCTATTCCTAAAACTAATGCTAACATTAATCCGAAAGTGAAGCCTAATTCTCATCTTAGCCCTAACACTAACCCTAACCCTAACCATAGCCCTAGGCATAACCTTATGCTTTACCCTAACCCTAAAGCTAACCCAACACTTACCCAGACACTAAACTTATGCCTACCACTAACCCTATACCTGACCGTTACCACAACACAACTCCAACCCAAATACTAACATTAACCCTAACAACAATCCAACAATTAGCACTAAGCCTAAGCCTATCCTTATCCCTAACACTAACCCTAATCCTAGCCTTAAACTTAACCCTGGCACTAACTTTAGCGCTAACCTTAACCCTACTGTAACTCTACCCCTACCCCTTGCCCTAACCCAACCTACCCCTGAAACTAATCCTAGCCCTAGCCCTAAAACCCAGACCTTACACTAGCCATAACTTTAACTCTATGTCTAAACCTAACCCTTGCCCAATCCTTAACCGTAACACTAACACTATGCTAACTCTAATACACTAACTCTAAACACTAAGACTAACACACACCTTAACACTAACCTTAACAATAACCCTAACACTAATACAACCCTAGCCCTAAACCTAAACCTAACCCTATCTCTATCCCTAATCTTAAATCCAAGTCTAATGCAACCTTAACTCCAACCTTACCCTTCCTTCTCTCCATAAAACTAACTCTAACCGTAAACAAAAACTAACTCTAACCCTATCCTTAACCCTGGGTACAGATTTGTATAGCACAGGGAATCCAGAGTAGAGCTGAGTCAAATCACGTCTAGCACCCATTCCTGGAAATAACATCATATCCCATCTCCCTTCCTTCCAGCTAGTAAGGATCACATAATACTTAAACAACATTTGGCACAAATTGCTGTTTGGAATCCTAAACCAAACCAGTACACAAACCCTAATTCGAACCCCAAGCCTAACCTTAACCTTAACAATAACCCGAACCCAAACCCTAAATATAACCCTAAACCAAACGCAAAATTAATCCCAACCCTACCCCCCTTCTCTCCATAAACTAACTCTAACCCAAACCAAAACCTAACTCTAAGCCTATCCTTAACCCTAACACTAATCCTAGCCCTACCTCTACACCTCTACACCTACCCAAACCCTAACCCTAACCATAATCCAATCCGAAGCCTAAGCCTACCCCTACCCCTAACACTAATCATATGCAGAACCCTAACGCTAGCACAAACACTAATATTAAACATAACACTAAATCTAGACATCCCCCACCCCTAAATTTACCTCTAACTTTAAACCTAAACCTAACTTTAACTGTGCCCTTATCCCTACCACTACCCTTAACCCAAAGACTTAGCCTACCCCTAACCCTAATCCTAACCCTAATCTTACCCGTGGCCTTAAAATAACGCTTACACTAGACCTAATGCTAGCCCTAACCCTAATCCTGGCTCTTGCCATAGACCTAACCTTAACCCTAAACTTAACACTAACCCTAGCCCTACCCGAGCCCAAACCCTAACCCTAACCCTAAGCCAACACTTACTACTACCCTAGACCCTAGTCATAGACCTAAACCTAACCCTAAAACTAACCCTTACTCTAACCCAACCGTAACTCTAACCCTAAGCCTAACCCTAATCCTAGACAGAGTCCTAACAAAAACACTTGCCCTAACCCTAACCCTTTTCCTAAACCTAAGCCAAACCCAAACCCTAAACATAATGGTAACCCTAACACTAAACTTACTCTTAAACATAACCCTCATCCTAATATCAGCCCTAACCCTAACCCAATTGCTAAGCCTAACACTAGCCTTAACCAAATGCTTGCCCTACACATAACACTAACTCTAAAGCTAGCACTAACCATAACCTAAACCCTAGCACTAGACCTAACCTTACAACTTACCATAACACTCCACACAAGCCCTAACCCTAACACAAATCCAAGCCCCAGACCTGACCCTAAACTTAGCCCCAGACATGACCATATCCCTAAGACTAACCCTAGCTCTAGCCCTAACTCTAGCCCTAACCATAACTATAGACCTAGGCCTAGCCCTAATGATAACCCTTGCCCTTTCCATAGCCCTGGCACTAACGCTAACTCTAACACTAACACTATCACTAAACTTAGTACTAACACTAAAGCTAACATTTACCATAGCCCTAAACCCAACCCTAACCCTAGTCCTAACCCTAACCCTAAGCCTAGACATAAGCCTAGACCTAACCCTAACCCTAGCCCTAAAACAAACACTAAGCTTAACTATAACTCTAACGTAGCAATAACCTTAACCATAGATCCAAAACTACGCCTAAGCCAAATCCTTATGCTAACCCACACTAACCAGAGTCCTAAACCTATCCATAAATCTAGGCCTATTATTAGCCCTAACCCTAACCCTTGCCCTAACCTGAACTCTAGCTCTAATGCTAACTCTAACACTAAACCTACACCTAACTCTCACCATAACCCTAAACATAACCCAACACAAGACCTAAGCCTAAACTTAGCCCTAGGCATAACTCTAACCCTAACCTTAACTCAAACTCTAACCCCAACCCTAACCCTTACCCGCTTCCCCACCCCAAGGCCAAACACTAACAGAACACCTACCCCTACTACTACCACACCCAGACCTAACCCAACACTAACCCTACCTCTACCCTTAACACTAATCCAAACCTAACTCTAACTCTAACTCGAACCTTAATTCTCACACTAGCTCTAGGATTAACCTTATCTTTAAACTTAAGCCTAATGCAACCCTAACCAAACGCCTACCCCTACACCTAACCCTAACTCTAACAGCAAGCATAACACAACCTTCATCCTAACCCTACCACTAATCTTAGCCTGAGTTCTAATCCTAACCCTAGCCCTAGTTCTAACACTAACCATAACACTACTCATAACCATAAACCTAGTCCTGTCCCTAACCCTAACCTTAAACATTACACGAACCCTAACCCTAACCCAAAACCTAACGCTCACCATAACCCTAGTCCAACCCCACCCCTATCCTTATGCCTACCTCTAACCTTGAAACTTATGCTAAGTGTAACCATACACTTATATGTAACCCTAAACCTAACCCTAACCCTATCGCTGTGACTAAACCTAAACAAATGCCTAGCCCTAAACCTAACCATAGCCATAAACCTATAACTAACAGTAAACCTAGCCCTGACCCTCGCCATAGCCATAAACCTAACCCTACCCCTAACCATAGCCCTTATCCTAAACCTCAATCTACTTCTAACCATAACCCTAACTCTAACCTTGACCCAAGCCTTGAACTAACCCTAGCCCTTAACCCAGTCCCAACCCTAACCCTAGTCCTTGTCCTCACCTGATCCCTAACACTATCCCTAACCTTAACACTAACCCTAATGTTAGCCATAATCCTCACACGAGCCTCAGCCCTAGACCTAACGCTAACTGTAACCCTAACCCTAAAACTGGGCCTAACACTTAGCCCAACCTAGAACACTAACACTAAACGCAGTCCTATGTCTAGTCTTAAATCTGACAGTAACCCTAACAGTAAAACTGAACCTGACCCTGGTCCAAGCCCTAGACAAAGCCCTAGCCATAAACTTAACCCTAGCCCTAACTCTACCCCTTGCCCTAATGTTAACCCTAATGCAATTCCCACAGCTAACCGTATCACTACCCCATAGCCTTAACTGTAACCCTACCCCTATCCCTAAAACACTCTTTACCCAGATCCTAAGACTTAAGGTAACACGAACCCTAACCCTAACCCAACCCTAAACCCAACCCTAACCGAAACCCTAAACCTAAACTGAAGCCTAACCATAAGCCAATCCTTAGTGATAACACTAACACTAATCTTGAGCATAATCATAACACTAAACCTACCCCTACACCTCATCCTAACCCTATGTCTGACGGTAACCATAACCCTAAATCTTAGCCAACCCCTACCCCTAAGTCTAACCCTAATTCTAACACTAATGCTAACCCTAACCCTACGCCTACCATTAATACTACCCTGAACCCTAACATTAACTTTTTAACGCAACCAAAAACCTAACCCCAACACTAATCCTAGCCTTAACCCTAACCCAAACCCTTCCCCTAAGTCTAGCACTAACCCTAACACTAACCCTAGCCCTAACCCTAAAACCAGCCCTAGACCCAGCAGTAAACCTAACCCTAAATCTAAGACAAACCCAAACCCTAACCCTAATTGTACCCCAGACCTACTCTTAACCATAAACCTACCATTAACCCTAACCATGGCTCTAGACCCTAATGCCAACTCTAACACCAGCTGTAAACCTAAATCTAACCCTAACCCTAAAACTAACACTAACCCAATCCCTACAACTACCACTGACCTTAACCCTAACACTAACACTAAACCTATCCCTACACCTACTCCTCCCCTAACCATAACCCTAACCGAAACCCTGCACCCTCCATAACCTTAGGGCAAACTCGAATGCAACCCTAACCCCAACCCTACCACTAACCATAAAACTAACCCTAAACCAAACCCAACATTAACCCCAACTCCATCCCTAATATTAACAGTATTCCTAGCATTAGCCATAATCATAACCTTAGCCCTACCCATAACCCTAACCCTAGCCCTAGCCCTAACCTTATCCCTAACACTAACCTTAACACTATCCCTACACGTAACGCTCTGCTAAACCTAACCTTAAGCCAACCCTAACCCCAGTCCTAACACTAACACAAACCCTAACCCTAAGCCAAATTCTACCCCTACACCTTCTCCTCCCCTAATCCTAATCCAAACCCTACCCCATCCCTAAACTTAAACCTAACCCTAACACTACCATTAACCATAAAACTAACATTAACCCTGTACCAAACCTAACCTTAACCCTAAACATTACCCTAACACTAATCCAAGTCCTGCACATAACCTTCCATTAACTCTAAACCTAACCCTAATCCAAACCGACCAATAACCCCACCCATACTCCTATCCCTACTTCTAAACCAAACACTAACTCTAATCCAGCTCTACCCCTAACCCTACCCCTAACGCTAACCCTAACCCATTTGTACACCAACCTTAATCCTAGAATTAGCCCTAAACATAAAACCAACAATAGCCTTAGCCTTAACCCTGACCTAGCACTAACCCTAGCCCTAAACCTAACACTAAACCTAGCACTAACCATAGTCCTACCCTAACCATTGCACTAACAGTCCATCGCCACCCTGAGCCCTAACTCTCACCTTAACCCAGACCCAACCCAACCTCAACCCTAACCCTAACCCTAACATTAACTCTAGCCCTAGACCTAACCCTAACCCAAGCACTATCGCTCACAGTAACCATAACCCTAGCCGTAACCCTGACCCTAGCACTAACCCCATCTGTAATCTTAACGTTAACCATTGCCCTAGACCTAACAGAAACCCAGCCCTACACATAAATTTAATCATAGTGCTAGCCTTAACTGTAAACCCAAGCCTAGACCTAGCCCTTAATCTAGACCTAGCCCCAAACCTAGCCCTGGCCCTAACCTTAACCCTAACATTAACACTATCCGTAACCCTAGCCCAAACACTAATGCTAACCCTGAACCTAACCATAACACTAAAAAGCCATCCTCATTCCCCACTATAAACCCAACCCCATACCCTTAAGATTAACACTACCCTTAAGCCTAAGCCTAGCCCTAACGGTGACCCTACACTACACCTAACCCTAAACCAAAACTTTACGCTAGCATAACTCCTAATTGTACCTTAATTCTAACCCTAACCCTACCCTAACGTTAGTGATAAACCTAACACTGGCCCTAATTCTATCAGTAGCCCTAGCCCTACCTTTAAGCCTAACACTAGTCTAAACCCTAGGACAAACCCTAACACTACCCTACGTCAAACTCTGCCATTACACCTGATTCTAACCCTAACAATTACCCTAACCCTAACCCTCAACGCTAGCCCTAACCCAACACAAATTCTAGCCCTAGATCTGACCCTAAACTTAGCCCTAGCCCTAGCCATAACTCTAAACCTAACACTAACCCTAGCTCTAACCCTAACCCTAACCCTAATCATAAATCTAGAACTAGTCCTAGCACTAATGCTAACCCTAACCCTGTCCATAGCACTGGTTCTAAGCGTAACTCTAACACTAGCCCTATCACTAACCCTAACCCTAAAACTACCCCTAAACCTAACCATAAACCATCTCTAAGCCCAACCCTACCCATTCCCCTAAGCCTAACATTAATCCTAACTCTAACTCAGCTCTACGCTAACCCTGACCCTAACACTTATCCCAGTCTGAGCCACAACCCTAACCCTAGTTTGACCCCTAACACTAACCGTAACTCTATCCCTAAAAAAACCGAGCCCCAGCAATTGCCCTAGTCCTACCCCTAAACTAAACTTACCTCTAACAATAACTCTACCACTAAAAGTAAACCTAACCCTAGCTCTAGGACTAACCTTAAACATAAAAATTATCCTAACTCTAACTCTAGCTCTAGGCCTAACCCCAACCTTAGCCTAGAGGTAAACCTAACGCTAACTCGAACAGTCACCAAACGCTAACCGTAACCCAACAGTCACCCTAACCCTAATGTTAACACTGCCCTAATCCTAGAACTAACCCCAATGCCAACACTAGCCCATGTCCAAACCCTAACCCTAACCCTAACCCTAGTCTTAATCCTACTCCTAACCATGACACAAGCCCTAAACCTGACACTAACCCTAAGCCTATACCAAACCCAAACCCTAACCTTAAACATAACCCTAACCTCCCACTAACCCTAGCTGTAGCACTAAAATTGCCCCTACCCATAATTCTAACCATAACACTAATCCTAGACCTACTCTTAACCCTACTCCTAATGCTAGGCTCAACCTTAGCCCGGAGCATAATCCTAGCCCTAACCCTAACTGTAGCCCTAAGGCTAAATCTCATGCTACCACCAGCCCTAACACTCACTGTAATGCTAACCCTAACCAAACCCTCACCCTACCCCTAAGTCTACCACTCCTCTAACCCTAACCCTAACCCACTCTTAGAACTATACTAGCCCTAACCTTAACCTAACCCTTACACTACCCCTAGCCTTACCCCTAACCTTAACTGAAAACCTAAACAAACCCTAACCATAACCATAACACTAACCCTAACCATAACACTAATCCTAACCCTAACCTTTATCCTAAGCATAGCCCTAGCCCTAACACTATCCGTAACTTAGCCGTAACCATAACGATAGTTCTAGCTCTAGCTCTTGTCATAACCCTAGCCCAAAACTAACCTTAACCCTACCATAATCAGAACCCAGTCCTAACCCTAAACCAAAGACCAGCCCTAGCCTTAACCCTAACTGTAGCACTAACTCGAGACCTAACCCTAACTGTAGATATAAACCTAACCCAAACCCAAAGCTTAAACCTAACACTAATCCTAGGCCTAAACCTAGCCCTAACCGTAAACCTTGTCCTAACACTAACCTAACACTAGACCTCCCCGTAAATCTAGCACTAAATCTAAACCTAACACAACCATAAACCTAACCATAACCATAGACCTAACCCTAACCATAGCCCTAACCTTAACCCTACCGTAAACTTAGCTGTAACTCTAACCCTAACCCTAAACGTAAACCTAAACCTAGTTCTAGCACTAACCCTAAACCTAACCCTGACACTAAACCAAGCCATAGACCTAGGGCTAACCCAAACGTTAGACAGAGACCTGAGCCTAACCCAAGACCTACCACTAACCATAACCGTAATGGTAACCATGAACCTAACCCTAACCCTAGAAATAGGCCTAACTTTACCCTAGCCGTAGAGCTGACGCTAACCACAACCCTAACCCTAACCCTAACCCTAACCCTAACCCTAACTCTAACCTTAACCCAACAGTAGCCCTAACCCTAATGCTAACCATGACCTAATCCTAGCCCTAGCCCTAACCCCAAGACAAGCCCTCGTCCTAACCCTAACCCTAACCACGGACATAAATCTAGTCCTAAACCTAAGCTTAACCCTAAACATAGCCTTAACCCTAACCCTTAACCTAACCCTAAGCTTAGCCCTAACCCATACTCTAACCCTAACCGTAACCCTAGACCTAGCCCTAGAACTAACATTAACCCTAGCCGTATCCTTAGCCCTGGTGCTAACCCTAACCCTACCCCTAACCCTATGCCTAACACTAGCCCTAACACTAACGCTAACCCTAACCCTAAGCCTCACTCTAGCCCTAACCATAGTCCTAACCCTAGCCATAGCCCTAACCTTAATGCTAACACTAACAGTAGCCCTATCCCAAACCCTAACCCTGCCCCAACCATAATCCTAACTCAAACCCAACTCTAACCTTACTCCTAACTCTACTGCTACTCCTACCCATCACCTTAAGGCTTATGCTAATTTATTGTTCCCACAAAGCCAGAGTAGATAGATGTATGTCATATCTGCACATCCTTCTAGTTGCTATATGTGGGACGCGGCCTCAGCATGGCCGGACAAGCGGTGCATTGGTGTGCACCCAGGATCCAAACCCAGGCCGCCAGCAGCGGAGCCCATGCACTTAACCCCTAAGACAAAGGGGCGGCCCCACACTTACCCTAAATATAAAGCTAACCTTACACATAACCGTAAAGTTAACCCTGACCCTACCCATAACCCAAACTCTAATGCACACAACATTAACCCTAACACTAAGCCTAATACTAGACATAGCCATAAGCCAAAAGCCAGCCTCAGCCCTAACCCTAACCAACATCCTAGCACTAACCCTAGCCCTAAGACTAACCACAGCCATAAACCTAACTGAACTATAACCCTAAATCTAACCTTAGCTCTAACCCTATACCTAAACCTAAGCCTTTCCCAAAACCTAATCCTAAAGCTAACCATACCCCTGACCCACACCCAAACACTAAACCTACCCCAAGCGTAACCCTAACACTAACCTTAACCCTAGCCCTAAGTCTAGCCCTAAGACTAACCAGAACTCTGTTCCTAACCCAACCCCAAGCCCTAACAGTGACCCTAACCACAACCACAACAACAATCACTACCCATACCCCAATCCTAAGCCTAACCCAAACCTAATCCTAAACATAGCTCTATGCCAAACCCTAACATTAAGCATAATGCTAACCTTAACACTTGCCCTAGACCTAATCCTAATCCAGCCCTAGACCGGACCCTTACACTAGCCCTAAGCCTAACCCTAACCCTAACCACAGACCTATCCCTAGCCTTAAGTCTGACCCCAGTCCTAACCCGAGCCCTGGCCCTAACCGTAACTCTAACACTAATCTTATCCCTAACCATAGCCACAACACTAATGCTAATCCTAACCCTAACCATGACCCTAAACCGATCTCTCCCATTCCCAGCCAATAGCTCAACCCTTAACACTAGACCTAACAGTACCCTTGCCAATAAGTCTAACACGAACCATGACCCTAAACCGAACTATATTCTTAACCATAGCCCTAACCATAATGCTAGACTTAGAACTAATTCTAACCCTAATCCTAGCCCTAATCTTAACCATGGCAGTAACCCTAATGCTCAATCTAGCCCTAGCCTTAACATTAACAGTAAAATGAACTGTAGCTCAAAGCCAACACCTACCACTATGTGTAACCCTAACGTTAAACGGGGTATTAATCCTAACGCTAACCCAAATCCTATCCATAAAAATAACCCTAACCCTAGCCCTAGCGCTATCACTAACATAACCTTAAAGCTAACACTAATCCTTAACCTAATCTGTAACCTAACCCTAACCATAGCACAGACTTAATCCTAATCCTAACCTTAATCTTCACTCTAACCCTAAAACTGGCTCTAACCCCTAAGCCTCACCCTAAACCTCACCAAACCAGAACCCAAACACCAACCCAAACCCTTACCCGAACACAAACCCGAACCTGAACCCTAACCTTGACACCAACACTAGGACTAATCCTAAACCTAAACTTTAAACTTAAACCATAGCCCTAACCCTAACTCTAACACTAGCCCTAATGCTAGCCTTAGACCTAAACCTAGACCTAGCCCTAACCATAACTGTAACCCTAAGGCCACCCTAGCCATAACACTAGGCCTAGCCTTAGCTTTAGACCTAACACTAGCCCTAGACTAACCCTAACTCTAAGTCTAGAACTAACAGTAGTCCTAGCCCTAAACCTAATCCTAATCCTAGCCCTAGATATAACTCCAGCCATAACACTAACCATAAGCGTAACACTAACCCTAACCATAACACTAAACGTAGCCATAAGCCTAGCCCTAGCAGTAATCATAACCCTAACCCTAACGCTCACAATAACCCTAGCCCTAACCCTAATATTAACCTGGTCCTAAATCTAACCCTAAACCTAACCCTAAACCTAACCCTAATCCACACACTAGCCCTATCCGTAACCCTGGCAATAACCCTAAACCTAGCCCTCACCCAAGCCTTAGCCCTAAACCTAAACATAGCCCTAGACCTAACACTACCCGCAAGCCTAACCCTAGCCCTAACCCTAATACTAACCCTGACCCTAATCCTAACCCTAAACCTAACCCTAATCATAGACCTAACCCACACGCTAGCCCTATCCATAACCCTGGCAATAACCCTAAACCTAGCCCTCACCCCAGCCTTAGCCATAAACCTAAACATAGCCCTAGACCAAACCCTACCAGCAAGCCTAACACTAAACCTAGTCCTAGCCATAAACCTAATGCTAAACCTAACCCTAGCCTTAACCCCAGCCCTAGCCCTAACCCTAAACCCTATCCCTATCCCTAACCGTATACCTAACCAAAACTCTAAAGCTAATGCTAACACTAACCCTAACCCACACACAATTGGTTTGATTTCAACATATGTGAAACTTGTCGCACACAATATGTGTGATGTCATACATAAAAATGTGAATTGTGTTACAAAAAAGGTGAATGGTGTCACAGATATCAATGGGTGTGTTTTCACACACAAATGTGAGCCTTATTACACATACACCATTGGTGTGATGTCACACACACATTGAGTGATGTCAGACACACAATGTGTGTGAAGGCACACAGCAAACTGGTGAAGTTACAGACAATGGGGGTGGTGTCTCTCATGAAAATGAGTGTGAATTCACATATAATGAGAGTTACACAATACACACATGTGGGATTTAAGTCAGAGTAAAATGTGAGAGATTTCACAGACACCTGGGTGTTATTTCATAAATAGGAGCGGAGGTCACATCACACTGAATAATATGACTGCCCTCACACACAATGGGAGTGATATCACACAATTTATGAGATGTGACCGGCTATCCTCGTGTTATCATAATCAATGTTTGTGATGTCTAAAAAAGGTTGTGATGTCATACATAACGATTGCAGTGATGTCACACACAAAATGTGAATGATTTCTCAAGCGCGACATTGGAGTGATGTCAAACACACTATCAGAATGATGCCACACTCAATTGGTGTGATGTCATACATAATAATGGGAGTGACACCAACATAACAACAGTTGGGATATCATATGCTAATTAAGTTTGATGTCACACACAATTGATGTGATGTGACAGAAGGTGAGGATGTTGTCACACACATGTGGTGTGATGTCACCCATAACCGTGTGTGTCATGTCACGCATAATGATGGGAGTGATATCACATGCACATAATGGGAGTGATGTCACACTAAAAATGTGATTTGTGTCAAAAGGGACACGACGATGTCACACAAAGCAGTGAGAGTGTTGTGACACAATTCATATGATGTCACACATAATGTGAGTGATGTCACACAGAAACAGGTGAGTATTACAGCAGAGGACTCGTGACTGATGTCAAATATGTGTGTGAGTGATGTCACACTATTGGTGTGATGTCATAAACACAAGAGGCATGTTGTCTCAAATAACAGAGAGATGTCACTCCAAATATCTGAGTGAAGTCACAGAAACACCATGAGAGTGATGTCACAACAGTAGTAGAGTGATGTCCTCAAGAATTAGTGTGACGTCACACAGAATATTGGGAGTAACAACACAGGTAACAATAGCGATTTCATATGCTAAATTGCATTTATTTCACACACAATTGGTGTGATGTCAACATCTGTGAATGTTGTCACGCTCATAATATGTGTGATAACATACATGAAAAGATGTCTTATGTCACAAAAAAGCGAATGATGTCACACATATCACTGGGGATGTTTTCAATCACAAATATGAGCCCTGTCACAAGTACACCATTGGTGTGATGTCAGACACACAATGTGTGTGAAGGCTCACACTAACCTGGTGATGTCACAGACAGTGGGGTTGGTGTGTCTAAGGAAAATGAGTGAATATTCACACATAACAATGAGAGTTACACAAAACACACAAGTGTGATATGTCAGAGTAAAATGTGAGAGATTTCACAGAATCCTGGAAGTGATTTCATACATAACAGTGGGTGTCACATCACAGTTAAGAATATGACTGTCACCACACACAATGGGAGTGATATTACACAGCTTGAGAGATGTGACCGTTTATCCTAGTGTTAGCACACTCATGTTGTGTGATGTCTCAAAATGGGTGTGATGTCCCAAAAGGGGTGTGATGTCCCACATAACGATTGGAGTGATGTCAGACACAAAATGTGAACCACATCACACTCCGTTGGAGTGATGTCAAACACTACCCGAGTGATGCCACACTCAATTGGTGTGATATCATACATAATACTGGGAATGACACCACACATAATAATGGTTGGTAAAGCATACGGGAATTAAGGTTGATGTCACACACAAGTGTTGTGGTGTGACACACAATGAGGATGTTGTCACACTCAAACAATTGATGTGATGTCACCAAGAAGCATGTGGTCACGCCACGCAAAACAGTGGAAGTGATATCACATGCACACAATGAGAGTGATGTCACACTTTAAAATGTGAATTATGTCACTATGGACATGTCACTGATGTCACACATAGCGGGAGTAATGTCACACTATTGATGTGATGTCACACATAATGAGACTGAGGTCACACATAAACATGTGAGTAATATCACAAAGGATATGTGACTGATGTTACACATATGTGGGAGTGATGTCACAGTATTGGTCTGATGTCATACAACACAACAGGCGTGATATCACACATAAAAGAATGATGTCACCCAAAATATATGAGTGAAGTCAGAGAAACACTATGAGAGTGATTTCACAACACTAGTAGAGCGATGTCCTCGAGAATTAATGCAACATCACACAGAATATTGGGAGTGACATGACACTTAACAATAGCCATTTCATATGGTAAATTCGAGTGATGTCACACACAATCAGTGTGATGTCAACACATGTGAATGTTGTCACACACACAATAGGTGTGATGTCATACATAAAAATGTGAATTATGTCACAAAAAATGTGAATGGTGTCAGACATATCGGTGGGTGTGTTTTCACACACAAATATGAACACTATCACACATACACCATTGGTGTGATGTCATACAGACATTGAGTGATGTCAGACAAACAAAGTGAGTGAAAGCACACACCAACCTGGTGATGTCATGGACATTTGGAGGGGTGTTTCTAAGGAAAATGAGTGTGAATTCACACATAACAATGAGAGTTACTCAAAACACAATAGTGACATAAGTCAGAATAAAATGTGAGAGACTTCACAGAAACCTGGGAGTGATTTCATACAAAACTGTGGATGTCATATCAAAGTTAACACTATGACTGCCCTCACACAACGGGAGTGATATCATATAATTTGAGAGACGTGACAGGCTAAATTAGTTTTATCCTGCTCAAAGTGTGTGATGTCCCAAAATGGGTGTGATGTCACAAGTAACGATTGCAGTGAAGTCACACACAAAATGTGAGCGATGTCACACACTGTTGGCGTGATGTCAAACACACTATCAGAGTGATGTCACAATCAATTGGTGTGATATCATACATAATACTAGGAGTCACACCACACATAATGGTTTGATATCATATGACAATTAAGGTTGATGTCACTCACAATTGATGAGATGTGACATGCAATGAGGATGTTGTCACACACAATGGGCTGTGATGTCACCCATAAACAAGTGTGTCACATCACGCATAACATAGGGTGTGATATCACATGAAGACAATGGGAGTGATGTCACAAGTTACATGTCACTGATCTCACAGCTAGCAGTGGGAGTGATGTCACACTATTGATGTGATGTCACTCCTAACAATGGGTGCGATTTCACACATAAATATATGAGTAATCTCACTAAGGACACATGACTGATATCACACATAACCTGTTAATAGCCTACACTCAGGTTTCTATCCAATGTATTGAAAGAGCACTTATACTGAACTCAGCTTGCCAGTAGCTCTAGGGAATATACTCTAATGAGAACTTTTATACTTTTCACTACAACTGGTACAGATTATCTGTAACACCCATTCAATGAAAGTACAGTGTGAAGAAACACTCCTTTTTTAAATCTGTTTATGATCATCTTGAAAAGTCCCTTTTCAAAAGTTGCAGTTCGCGTCTTTCTTTCAGGCTTTCTCTTACATGGAACGAAAGAATGTGCTCATTGATCTCAGTTTGCCAGTAGCTGTTGGGAGCATCTTCCTATGAGAGGGTTTAAACTTTTCACTACACAAGGAAGAGAATATATCTAATATTCATTTATGAAAAGCACAGTGTGGAGAAAAACTCTTGCTTGTACCTGTTTAGCATCTGCACTGAAAAGTACTTTTTCAAACATTGCAGCTCACGACATTTACTCAGGCTCTCTCACACAGTATATGAGAGAATGTTCTTACTGAGCAAAGGTTGCCATTAGCTGTAAGTAAGATCTTCCCATGAGAGTTGATCCTTTTCACTACTGCTGGGAGAAAGTATCTATAACATGCATTGAAATAACATACACGGTGGAATAAAACTCATCTTAGTTGTTGAGGATCATCTTGATAAGTGAATTTTTCAATCATTGATCTTCATGGCCTGCACTCAGGCTTTCCCTCAAATATAATGGAACAACACCCGTTCTGAACTCAACAGCCCTGTAGCTGTAAGTCAGCTTTTCCTTGGAGGGCTTTTATAATTTTATTTATTTATTTATTTTTTCCCCCAAAGCCCCAGTACATAGCTGTATGTCATAGCTGCACATCCCTCTGGTTGCTGTATGTGGGACGCGGCCTCAGCATGGCTTGGAGGGCTTTTAAACTTGTCAATACTGCTGGGAGGGAGGATCCTTAACATTCATAAAATGAAAGTCAAGTGTGCAGAGAATCTCAGACTGGTATGTGTATAGGATCCTCCTGCAAATTGCCTTTTCCATCATTGTAGTTAACGACCGTCACTCAGGCTCTCTCTCCTATGTAATGCAAGAAACTACTTGCTGAACTCAGCTGGCAAGGAGCTTTAAGCAGGATCCTCCTTTGAGAGCTTGTAAACTTGAACTGCAGCTGCAAGAGAATATCTGTAACATCCATTCCACGTAAGTTCTCTGTGGAGGAAAGCACCTCCTTTTAGCTTTTTAGGATCATATCGTAAAGTGCCTTTTCATCTTTGCAGTTGATTGCATGCATTCAGGCTTCCTTCCTGATATAAAAGAAAACACCCCTGCTAAACCTACTTTGCCAGTGGCTGTTAGGAACAACTTACTAGGAGAGTTTCCACTTTTCAACACAGCTCGGAAAGAAGCTGTATCACATCCATTCAATGAAAGTACACCGTGAAGAAAACCTCCCCTGTAAGTGTTTATGATCATGTTCTTAAGTGGTTTTAAATACATTGCAGTTTAATCTGTATTCAGGGTCTCACGAGCATATCATGATGACCATTATTGCTTAACACAGCTTGCCAGTATCTGTTAGTAACAGCTTCATATGAGAAGATTTAATATTTCATTACCACTTGGAGAGTGTATCTATAACATCCATAAAACGAAAGTCCAGTATGTATAAAATTTCTTGCATCTATCTGTATACGACTATGCTGATAATTGCCTTTATCAACATCGCAGTTATCTACCTTCAATCAGGAATTCTTTCCCATGTAAAGCAAGAAAGTTCTTGCTGACCTCTGCTTCCAAGTACTTTACAGGAGGCTCTGCCTCTGAGAGCTTTTAAACTTTCCACTGCAGTGGGGTGAGTATTTCGCTAACATCCATTCCATGAACCTACTCTGTGGTGAGAAACTCTTAAAGTTAGCATTTTAGGATATGTTAAATTGTCTTTTCCTCTTTGTCACTCATTGCCTGCACTGAGCCTCTCTTGCCAACCGAAAGACCAATCACCACTGCTCAATCAAGTTTGAAAGTAGCTGTTAGGAACAACGTCCTGTGACAGCTTTCCAACTATCACTACAGGTAGTGCAGATTATCATTACCATCCATTCAATAAAAGTCGACTGTTCAGTGCAACTCCTGCTTGTAGGTGTTTAGGATCATCTTGAGAAGATTCTTTTAATTACTGCAGTTCAATCTGCATTCGGGGTCTGAGTAGCATATTATGATGAACACTACTGATTAACACAGGTGGCCAATATCATCGGTTACATCTTCATATGAGAGGTTTAGCAGTTTCATTGCAGCTAGGGGGGAGTATCTATAACATCCATAAAATGAAAGTCAAGTGTGGAGAAAATCTCTTCCTTCTATCTATATAGGATCTTCTTGCAAATTGCCTTTTCCCTCTTTGCAGTTAACGACCTTCACTCAGACTCTCTCACCCAAGACATGCAAGAAAATGTTTGCTGAACTCAGCACGCAAGTATCTCTGAGGAGGATTTTCCTCTGAGATCTATTAAACATGTCACTACAGCTGGGAGAGTATATCTCCGACATCCATTACATGAACATACTCTGTGCAGAAAAACTCCTCCTTTTAGGTATTAGGATCATATGGTAAATTGCCTTTTCCTCTTTGCTGTTCATTGCCTGCAATGATGTTTCCTTCACTAATATAGAGACAAAACACCACTGCTCAACCAATTTTGCCAGTAGCTGTAAGGAACGTCTTCTATGAGAACTTTCAAAGTATTACTACAGGCTTTGCTGATTATATTTAACATCCAGTCCATTCAAGTTGAATCTTCAAAGAAACTCCTGCTAGTAGCTCTTTAGGATCATCTTGAGAAGAGACATTTAATACACTACAGTTCAATCCACTTTCAGGCTCTCATGAACATATCATGACAAACATTATAGCTTAACACATGTGGCCTATATCTGTAAGTAACATCTTCATCTGAGATGTTTTAAAAGTTCAGTACAGCTGGGAGAGGGTATCTATAACATCCATAAAATGAAAGTGAAATATGCAGAAAATCTGTGGCTTGTCTCTTTATGGGATCAGCCTGCATATTGCCTTTAGATCACTGCAGTTAACGACCTCTCTCAGGCTCTCTATCCCATGTAATGCAAGAAAGTGTTTCTTAACTCGTCTTGCAGGAATCTTTAAGGACGATCTTCCTCTGAGAGCTTGTAAACTTTTCACTGCAGCTAGGAGAACCTATTCATTACATCCATTCCATTTAAGTACTCTGTGGAGGAAAACACTTGTTTTTAGCTTCTTTGGATCATATTGTCAATTGCATTCTCACCTTTGAATTTCATTGCCTGCCGTCAGGCTTCCTCCCTGATGTAAAGAAAAAACACCACTGCTAAACCTACTCTACCAGTAGCGATTAGGAACACCTTCCCATGAGAGTTAACACTTTTGACCACAGCTTAGAATAAAGCTCTATCACATCCATTTAATGAAAGTACACCGTGAAGATAACTTCTGCTTATAACTGTTTCGGGGCATCTTCATAAGTGACTTCAAATACACTGCAGTTCAATCTGCGTTCAGGGTCTCACTAGCATATCATGACGAACACTATTGCTTAACACAGGTGACGCATATCTGTTAGTAACATCCTCATTGGAGAGGTTTTAAAATTTCAGTACGGCTGGGAGACAGTATATGTAACATCCATGAAATGAAATTACACTTTGGAGACAATATCTTGTTTATATCTGTGTAGGATTATCCTGAAAATTGCCTTTTACATCATTGCTGTTAACGACCTACACATAGGAATTCTCTCCTTGTAATGCCAGAAAGTTCTTGCTCAACTTGCTTGCAAGTATCTTTAAGGAGCACCTTCCTCTGAGAGCTTTTAAGCTTTCGATTGCAGCAGGGAGAGAATATCTATAACATCCTTTCCATGAACATACTGTGTGGTGGAAAAGTCTTCCTTTTAGTTTTTTGGATCACATAGTAAAGTGCCTTTTCCTCTTTGTAGTTCATGTCCTGCACTGAGGCTTCCTTCACACAGGCAAGACAAAATACCACTGCTCAACGAAGTTTACCAGTAACTCTTTGAAACACTCCTAGGAGAGCTTTCAAACTATCACTACATGTGGTGCAGATTATCATTACCCTGCATTCAAGGAAAGTGGACTCTTCAGAGAAACTCTGCTTGTAGCTGTTTGAGATCATCTTGAGAAGATACTTTCACTACACTGCAGTTCAATCTGCATTCAGGTTCTCAGTAATGTATCATGATGAACACTATTGCTTATCACAGTTGGCCAATATCTGTAAGTAACATCTTCATATGAGTGGTTTTCAAATGTCAGTACAGCTGGCAAAGGGTATCTGTAACATCCATCAATTGAAATTCAGGTGTGGAGAAAATCTTTTGCGTGTATCTCTATAAGACTATTCTGAAAATTGCCTTATCGAACATTGCAGTAAATAGCCTTCACCCATGCTCTTTCTCCCAAGTCAGGTAAAAAATATTTGCTGAACTCAGCTTGGAAGTACCTTTAAGGAGGCTCTCCCTCTGAGAGCTTCTCAACTTTTCACTGCAGCAGGGAGCCAATATCTGTAACATCCATTTCAGGAATGTACCCTGTGGAGAAAAATTCTTCCTTTTAGCTTCATAGGATCATATGGTAAAGTGCCTTTTCCTCTTTGTCGTTCATTGCCTACACTGAGCCTCTCTTCCCATTGGAAATACAAAACACTCCTGCTCAATGACCTTTGCCAGTAGCCATCAGAGAATCTTCTTAGGAGAGCTTTTGAACGATCACTACAGGTGGTGCAGATTATTGTTATGATCAACTCAATGAAAGTTGACGCTTGAGAGAAACTCTAGCTTGTGGCGGTTAAGGGTCATCTTAAGAAGAGACTTTTATAGACTGCAGTTCAAACTCTAGTCAGGGTCCCACTAGCATATCATAATGAACAATATTGCTCAAGACAGGTGGCCAATGTCTGAAAGTAACATCTTCATCTTAGAGGTTTTAAAATTTCAGTACTGCTGGGAGAGAGTATCTATAATATCCATAATATGAAAGACAAGTTTGGTGAAAATCTCGTTCGTGTATCTGTGTAGGTTCATCATGCAAATTGCCTTTTCCCTCATTGCATTCAATGGCTTTCACTCAGCTATCTCTCCAAAGCAAAGCAAGAAAGCGTTTGTTGAACTCAGCTTACAGGGTCCTTTAAGAATGGTCCTCCTCTGAGAGCCTTTAAAATTTTCGCTGCAGCTGGGAGAACTTATCTATAATATATATTCCATGTAATTACCATGTGGAGGAAAACACTTGCTTTTAGCTTCTTCAGATCATATTGTCAGTTGCCTTTTCATCTTTGCATTTCATTGCCTGCACTCACGTTTACTGCCTGATTTAAAGAGAAAATACTACTACTAAACCTACTCTGCCAGTAGCTGTTAGGAACACCTTCTTATGAGAGTTTCAACTTTTCAACACACCTCGGAAAGAAGTTCTATCAAATCCATTCATTGAAAGTATACCGTGAAGAAAATCTCTTCTTGTACTTGCTTAGGGTTATCTTCATGAATGACTTTAAACACACTACAGTTCAGCCTGCATTTAGGGTATCATTAGCATATCATGATGAACACTATTTTTTAACACAGGTTACCAATATCTGTTAGTAACGTCTTCATATGAGAGGTTTTAAATTTTCAGTATAGCTGGAGAGAGTATCTAGAACATCCATAAAATGAGAGTTCAGTGGGGAGAAAATCTCTTGGTTGTATCTGTATGGGCGCATCCTGAAAATTGCCTTTTCCACCATTGCAGTTAACGATCTTCCCTTAGGAATTCGTTCCCAGGTAAGGTAAGAAAGATCTTGATGAACTCAGATGGCAAGTAGCTTTCAGGAAATCTGCCTCTGCAAGCTTTTAAACTTTCCACTGCAGCTGGGACAGAATATCTGTACCATGCATTCCATGTAAGTACTCTGTGGAGGAACATACATCATTTTAGCTTTTTAAGATCATCTTGCAAAGTGTCTTTTCATCTCTGCAGTTCACTGCCTGCACTCAGGCCTCCTCCCCAACATAAAGACAAAACACCACTGTAAACCTATTTTGCCAGTTGCTGCTAGGAGCACATTCCTATGAGATGTTAAAATTGTCACCACAACTGGGGAAGAAACTCTATCGCATCCATTCAACGAAAGTACCGTGTGAAGAATATCTTGTCGCTGTTTAAAGTCATATTCATGAGTGACATTAAAAACATTGTAGTTCGGTCTACCTTCAGGGTCTCACTAGCATATCATTATCAACACTATTGCTTAACACAGATTGCAAATATCTGTTAGGAATACCTTCATATGAGAGGTTTTAAAATTTCAGTACAGATGGGAGTATCTATAACATCCATAAAATGAAAGATCATAGTAGAGAATATTTCTTGCTAATATCTGTATAGGACTATCCTGAAAATTTCCTTTCCATCCTTGCAGTTAACAACATTCACTTAGTAATTCTCTCCCTATTTAATGAAAGAAAGACCTTGCTGAATTCAGATTGCAAGTAGCTTTCCACAGGATCTGCCTCTGAGAGTTTTTAAACTTTCCACTGCAGCTGGGACAGAATATCTATAACATCCAGTACATGAACGTACACTCTGCAGAAAAACTCTTCCTTGTAGGTTTTTGGAATATGTGGTTCAGTGACTTTTCCACTTTGCCGTTCATTGCCTGCACTGAGGCTGTCTTCCCAATGGAATAACAAAACACCACTAATCAACCAAATTTGCCAGTAGTTTTCAGGATCATCTTACTAGGAGAGTTATCACTACAGGTGGTGCAGATTCTCCTTACCATCTATTCAATGACAGTTGACTCTTCAGAGAAACTCCTCCTTGTAGCTGTTTAGGATCATCCTGAGAATTTGAATACACTGCAGTTCAAACTACATTCAGGGTCTCACTAGCATATCATGTCGAACACTTTTGCTTAACACAGATACCCAATAAGTGTAAGTAACATCTTCATATGAGGGGTTTTAAAATTTCAGTACACATGGGAGATAGTATCTATAACATCTGTAAAAGGAAAGACTAGTCTGGAGCAAAATTCTTGCTTGCATCTGTAGAGGACTATCCTCAAAATTGCCTCTCCCAACATTGTTGTTAATGACATTTACTTAAGAATTTTCTCCCTCGGGCCTGCCCGGTGGCACAAACAGTTTCGTGTGCACGTTCCACTTTGGTGGGCTGGGGTTTTCAGTTTCCCAACCCTGGGCACGCACCAACACACTGCTTGCCAGGACATGCTGTGGTGGCGTCCCATATAAAGTAGTGGAAGATGAACACAGATGTGAGCTCAGGGCCAATCTTCCTCAGCAAAAAAGAGGAGGATCAGCATCGGATGCTACCTCAGGGTTGATCTTCCTCACACACAAAAAAAATAATAATTCTTTCCTATGTAATGCCAGAAAGTTCTTGCTTAACTCTGCTTGCAAGTAGGTTTAAGGAGCATCTACCCCTGAGAGCTTTTAAATTTTCCACTGCAGCTGGGAGCGAATATCTATAGTATCCATCTAATGAACGTACTCTGTGGAGAAAAACATTTCCATTTAGTTTTTGAAGATCATATTGGAAAGTGCCTTTTCTTCCTTTTGGTTCGCTGCCTGCACTGAGGCTGCCTTCTCAATGGAAAGACAAAATACGACTGCTCAGGCACTTTTGCCAGTAACAAGTAAGGAAATAACCTGTGCCCTGTCTCTCTTCCTTCTATCAAATGAAGTCAACCTTCCTTACCCAGGTTGGGGACATATTGCAATTTCAGGCCTTGAGAAGGAATATCACATTCCTTTGAGAAGGCAATTTCTGATCCCGGGTTCTAAGTAGAGCTCTAGGAACAAGTTAGTAAATGAGTTTCAAAGATTACTGGAACTTAGCTGAACTATGTATAACACCCATTGTTGGAAATAACTTCATGCCCACTATCTCTTCCTTCCATCTAGTAAGGATCAGAAACGTAAAACAGGTATATAACAGAATGCAGTTTCAGGCCTTGAGATTGAATCTCATATTCCTTTGAGAGGGCACTTTCTGACCAGGCTTACAAGGAAATGTCTAGAAACAACTTTGTATGTGAGTGGCAATCATTATTACAGCTGAGCTAATCTATGGCTAACACCCATTTCTAGAAATATCTTCATGCCCAATCTCTCTTCCTTCCAGCTCTGAAGGTTTACATTCCTAAAACAGGTTTTGAATATATTGCTGTTTCGAGCCTTAGGAGGGAATATCACATTCCTTTGAGAAGGCACTTTCTCGTCCCAACTTGTAAGTAGATGTCCAGGAACAAGTTAGTATATGAGTGGCAATCACTACAGCTGAGCTCAACTGTATAAAACCCCCTTCCCTGGAAGTATCTTTGTGCTCACTCACTCTTCCTTTCAGATCGTGAAAATCTCCTTCCTAAACCAGGTTTAGGAGATTATGCCATTTCGGTCATTGAAAGCAAATCTCACATTCCTCTGTGAAGACACTTACTGATAACTTCTTGTAAGTAGATGTCTAGGAAAAAGTTGATATTGGAGCATCAATCAGTACTACAGCTGAGAAAAATGATTTATAATGCCCATTCCTCAAAATAACTTCATGTAAAACCTCTCTTCCTTCTAGCACTAAGCATCTCTAAACTAAACCAGTTTTGGACCATATTGCCCTGTTGGGCATTGAGAAGGAATCTCACATTCCATTGAGAAGGCACTTTCTGATTCCAGAGTGGAAGTGGATGTCTAGGAACAAGTTTGTATATGAGTGGCAGGCGTTACTACAGCTGAGCTAAGCTGTGTATGATACCCATTGCTGAAAATAACTTTGTGCCTCATCTTTCTTCCTTCCAACTCATAAGGATCACAAAGCTAAACCAGGTTTGGAACATATTGCCATGTCACTCCTTGAGATGGAATCTCATATTCCTTTGAGAATATACATTCTGATACTGTCCAGAATGTTGAAGTCTAGGAATAAGTATATATATGAGTGTTAGTCATTACTAGATCTGAGATCAACTGTCTATAACAACCATTCCTGGTAATACTTTTTGCCTCATCTCTCCTCCTTCAATCTCATAAGGATAATAAATATAAACCAAGTTTCATGTATCAAGCCATTTCAGGCCTTGAGAATGATTCTCACACTATTTTGAAAGCAATTTCTGATCCCTGCTTCTAAGTAGATGTCCAGGACAAGATTCTATATAAGTGGCAATCGTTACTACAACTGAACTATTCTTTGAATAACACCCAATCCTGAAAATGACTTCATGCCCAATCTATCTTCCTTCCAGCTCGTAATGAAGACCTTCCTCAACCAAGTTGGGAACATATTGCCATTTCAGACCTTGAGAAGAAATCCCACATTCTTTTGAGACAGCAGTTTCTGATCACAGCCTGTACATAGACGTCTAGGATCAAGTTTGTGTGTGAGTGGCAATCACTAATAGAGCTGTGATTCTCTCTTCCTTCCATCTCGTAAGGATTACAAACCTAAATCAGCTTTAGAACATAATACCATTTCAGACCCTTGAGAACAAATCTCACACTCCTTTGAGAAAGCACTTTCTGATCCCGGCTTGTAAGTAAATGTCTAGTAACAAGTTTCTAAATGAGTGGCAATCATTACCACAGCTGAGCTAAACTGTGTATAAGAACCGTTCCTCAAAATAACTTCCTACCCCATCTCTCTTCCTTCCAGCTCTAAAGGATTACATTCCTAAGCAAGGTTTTGAATGTAATACCATGTCGGGCCTTGAGAAGGAATCTCACATTACCTTGAGATGGAACTTTCTAATCCCAGCTTTTAAGTAGATCCCTAGAAACAAGTTTGTATATGAGTGGGAATCATTATTACAACTGAGCTGAACTATGAATAACACCTATTCCTGAAAATAACTTCGTGCCAGTCTCTCTTCCTTCCAGATCATAAGGCCCACCTTCCTCAACCTCGTTTGGAACATATTGCCATTTCCGACCTTGAGAAGGAACCTCATATTCCTTTAAGAAGGTACTTTCTGATCACTGCTTCTAAGTATATGTCTAGGAACAAGATTCTCTATAAGTGGCAATCGTTAGTACAACTGAGCTATTCTATGAATAACATCAATTCCTGGAAAATACTTCATGCTCAATCTCTCTTACTTCCAGCTGGTGAGTACCACCTTCCTCGACCAAGTTTGGAACATATTGCTGTTTCAGGCCTTCAGAAGGAATATCACATTCCTTTGAGAAGTCACTTTCTGATCCTGGGGTTATGTAGTTGTCTAGGAACAAGTTTGTATATGAGTGGCAATCATTACTACACCTGAGTTAATCTATGTGTAAAACTCCTTCATGAAACTGTCATTGTGCCCAATCTCTCTTCCTTCCATCCAGTAAGGATCACAAACTTAAGCCTGGTTTGGAACACATTGTGATTTTGGGCCCTGAGAAGGAATGTCACATTCCTTTGCGAAGGCCCTTTGTGTGCCTGACCTGTATGTAGATTACTATGAACAAGTTTGCATATGAGTGGCAATCATGACTACAGGAGCTAAAGTATGTATAACAGCCATTCTTGGAAATCACTTTGTGCCTAATCACTCTTCCTTTATCTCATCAGAATCAGCTTGCTCAACCATTTTTGGAACATTATGCTACTTGGGGCCTTGAGAAGGAACCTCATAGGGTCTAGCACCATGGTGTAGTGGTTAAGTGTGCACCCTCTGTTGCTGGTGGCCCAGATTCGGATACCGGGCACAAACCAACACACTACTTGTCAGACCATGCTGTGGTGGCATCCCACATAAAGTGGAGGAAGATCGGGATGGATGTTAGGTCTGGGAAAGCCTTGCTCAGCAATTACAGGAGGATTGGCATGGCCGTTCACTCAGGGCTGATCTTACTCACAAAGAAAAAAGAGAAGAAACCACATATTCCTTTCAGAAGGAACCTTCTTATCTCGGCTTCTAAGTAGAAGTCTAGGAACAAGTTTGTATATGTTTGGCAATCATTGCTACAGCTGAGCTAAACTGTGACTGACAGCCATTCCTGGAAATTTCTTCATGCCCAAACTCTCTTCATTCTGGCTCGTAAGGACCATCTTCATCAACCAGGTTTGGAACATAGTGTCCTCTCAGGCCTTTAGAAGGAGTTTCACATTCTTTTGAGAACAGATTCTCTGATACCAGCTTCTAAGTAGATATCTAGGAACAAGTTTGTATAGGCGTGACTGTCATTACTGGGGCTGACAAAGTTGGTACAACACCCATTCCTGGAAATCACTTTGTGCCTAATCTCTCTTCCTTTCATCTCGTAAGGATCACAAACCTAAACCAGATTTGGACCATAATGCCATTTCGGTCCTTAAGAAGGAGTCTCACATTGTTTTTAGAAGGAATGTTCTGATCCTGCCTTTTACGTAGATGTCTAGGAAGAAGTTTGTATATGATTGGCAATCATTACTACAGTTGAGGTAAACTTCATATAGCAGCCATTCCTGGAAGTAACTTTGTGCCTAATCTCTCTTCCTTCCATCTCATAAAGATCACAAACCTAAACCAGATTTCAAACATACTGTCATTTCGCACCTGGACAACAAACCTCACATTCCCTTGAGAAGGCTCTTTTAAAAAGTGTATAACACATAATCCTTGAAATAATTTTGTGCATAATCTCTCTTCCTCCCATGTTGTAAAGATCACTTTCCTCACCCAGGTTTGGAACATAATGCCATTTCTGGACCTGAGAATTAATCTCACTTTCCCTTGAGAAGGAAATTTCTGCTGCAGGCTTCTAAGTAGAAGTCCATGGACAAGTTTCTATATGAGTGACAATCATTCCTAGAGCTTAACAGAAGTATGAGTAACGCCCATTCCTGGAAATAAATTTGTACCTAACCTCTCTTCTTTCCATCTTGTAATGGTAAAAAACCTGAACCCGGTTTGGAGCATAATGCCATATTGTGCCCTGAGAATGAATCTCATACTCCTTTGCTAAGGCACTTTCTCAACCCCCTTGTAAGTAACAGTCTAGGAACAAGTAGCTATATGAGTGGTAATCATTACTACAACTGATCTAACCTATGTATATCACCTGTCTCTGGACATGACTTCGTGCCCAATCTCCCTTCCCTCCAGCTGCTACATATCTCCTTCCAAAAGCAGGTTTATAAACAGTGCCATGTAGGGCCTCGAGGCAGGATCATTCTCAAATGCCTTGGAGAACACAATTTCTTTTCCGGGTTTGAATGTAGATGGTATGAAACACCTTGGTATATGAGAGGCATTCATTACTACAACTGAGTTGAACTATGTATTACAACCATTCCTGATAGTAACTACATGCCCAATGTGTCTTCCTTCCAGCTCCTAAGGATCGCCTTCCCAAAGCAGATTTTGCACAGGGCCATGTAGGGCCTTGAGAGAGAATCTCACGCACATGCCTTAGAGAAGGAACTTTCTTATCCCGGTTTATAAGTAGATGGTAAGAAACATCTTTCTGAGTGGCATCACTACTACAGCTGAGCTAAACCATGCATAGCACCAGTTCCTGGAACAAAGTTCAGGCCCAATATCCCTTCCTTCTGGTACATGAGGATTGCCTTACGAAGGAGGGTATGGAATGAGGACCATGTAGTGCCTTGAGACACACTGACTCACAAGCCATAGAGAGCACACTTACTGATAGCGGATTCTAAGTAGATGGTTAGGGTCATGTTTGTTTCTGAATGGCAAGAATTGCTACAGCTGAGCTAAACTAAGTATAACACCCATTCCTGGAAATGACTAAGTGCCCAATCTCCCTTCCTTCCACCTCCTAAGGATCGCCTTCTCAAAACAGGTTTGGAAACAGGACTGTGTATTGTCTTGCGACAGCATCTCACTCATAAGCCATTGAGAGCACGTTTTCTCATGCTACATTCTAAGTAGATGGCTAGAAGCATGTTTGTATCTGCGTGGCAGGCATTATTACAGCTGAGCTAAAGTAAGTATAACTCCCATTCCTGGAAATTACTCTGTGCCCAATCTCCCTTCCTTCCAGCTCCAAAGGGTCACCTTCCCAAAGCAGGTATGGAAACAAGGCTGTGTAGGGCCTTGACACATGAGCACTCTCAAATGCCTTAGAGAACGGAATTTCTTATCCTGGGTTGGAAGTAGAAACATATTTGTTTGTGAGTGGCAATCATTACTACAGCTGAGTTAAACTATGTATAAGACCCATTGCTGGAAACAACTTGGTGCCCAATCTCCCTTTCTCCCAGCTCCTAAAGATCGCCACCCAAAACCAGGTTGTGCACAGGGCCATGGAGGGCCTTGAGAGAGGATTTCACACACATGTCTTAGGCAAGACACTTTCTTATCTCGGCTTGTAAGTAGATGGATATAAACATCTTTCTATCTGAGTGGCAATCACTACCAAAGCTGAGTTAAACTATGTATAACACCCATTCCTGGAAAAAACATCTTGCCAGATCTCCCTTCCTTCCAGCGCATAAGGATCACCTTGCCAAAGCAGGTATACACAGGCCCATGAAGGGCCTTGTGACACAATCTCACTCACATGATTTAGAGAAGGCAATTTTTTATCCCGGCTTGTATTTAGATGGTAAGAGACATCCTTGTATCTGAGTGGCAATCACTACTACAACTCAGATAAACTATGTATAGAACCCATTCCTGGAAGTAACTTCATGCCCCATCTCTCTTCCTTCCCACTCCTAAAGATCGCCTTCCCAAAAAGGTTTTCCACAAGCCCACATAGGGCCTTCGGAGAGAAACTCACTCACATACATTAGAGAGGGTACTTTCTTATCCTGGAAAGTAAGTAGCTATTATCAAACATCTTTCTATCTTTGTGGCAATCACTACTAGAGCTGAGTGAAATTATGGATACCAGCCATTCCTGGAAGTAACTTCATGCCCAATCTCCTTTCCTTGCAGATTCTAAAGATTGCCTTCCCAAGGAAAGTTGTGCACAGCACCATGTAGGGCCTTGAGACAGAATCGCAGTCTAATTCCTTAGAGAAGGCATTTTCTTATCCTGGCTTGTGAGAAGATGGTAAGAAACATCTTGGTATCTGAGGGGCAATCACTACTACAGCTGAGTTAAACTATGGCTAACATCCATTCCTGGAAGTACCTTCATGCCCCATCTTCCTTCCTTCCACCTGCTAATGATCACCTTCTGAAAGGAGGTTTGGAAACAGGGCTGTGGAGTTCCTAGAAACAGGAACACTCTCAAATTCCTTAGAGAACACACTATATTCTCTCAGTTTGTAAGTTGACAGAAAGAAACATCTTTGTATCCAAGTGTGAATCATTACTAGCTTTCGGGTTAAGGTTCGTGTTAGAGTTTGTGTTAGGGATTGGGTTAGGTTTAGGGTTAGGATTAGGGTTCGGGTTGGGTTGCCGTTAGGGTTACGGTTAGGCTTAGGGTTCAGGTTAGATTTTGTGTACTGGTTTGGTTTAGGTTTAGGGTTAGCGTTAGGGTCAGGCTGAGCTTTAGGTTCAGCTTTCGGGTTCGGGTTAGTGTCAGGGTTATGGTTGGGTTTCGCTTAGGGTTAGGGTCAGGGTGCGGGTTAGAGTTCAGGCTGGTTTATGGTTAGGGTTACATTTAGGATTTGGGTTAATGTTAGACTTAGGATTCTGGTTAGAGTTAGGGTCGAGTTAGAGTTAGGGTTCAGGTTTGAGTTAGGGTTAGGCTTAGGGTAAGTGTTACTGCTTGCTTAGAATTAGGGTTATGGTTGCCTTCCCATTAGGGTTAAGGTTTGGGTTATTGTTAGGTTTCAGGTTATGGTTCTGGTTAGGGTTTACTTTAGTGTTAGGGTTAGGGTTAGGGTTGCAGTTAGGGTTAGGGTTAGGGTTCTGGTTAGGGTTAGAGTTAGGGTTCTTGTACTGCTTTGATTAGGTTTAGGGTTAGAGTTAGCCTTCAGGTAAGTGGTCGGGTTAGCTTTAGTTTAAGGTTAGTGCTAGGGTTCAGGTTAGGGTTAGGGTTAGGTTTAGTGGTCTGGTTAGTGTTAGAGTTAGAGTTAGGATTATGGTTAGGGTTAGGGTTAGGTTCTGGTCAGTCTTCAGGTTAGGGTTAGGGTTAGGGATCGGTTTATGGTACGAGTTAGGGTTAGGCTTCCAGTTAGGGTTAGGTTTAGGTTTAGTGGTATGTTTGGTTTTGTGGTCGGCTTAAGGATAGAGTTCGGGTTATGGTTAGGGGTCTGGTTCTGGTTCGGATTAAATTTAGCGTTAGTGTTTGGGTTAGGGTTAGGGTTCGCGTTCGGGTTACTGTTAGCATTAGGATTGGGTTTCAGGTTAGGGTTAGGGTTAGGATTAGTGTTAGGTGTCTGGACAGGGTTAGGGTTAGGGTTACTGTTATGGTTACGCTTAGGCTCTGTTTCGGTTACAGTTAGGTTTAAGGTTAGGGTTCAGGTTAGGGGTCTGGTTAGTGTTAGGGTCAGGGTTCCAACACCTGTTTTCTTTAGGCTTAAATTTAGTGTTAGGGTTTAGGGTTAGGGCTAGTGTTCGTGTTAAGTTTAGGGTTAGGGTTTGCATTAGCGTTAGGGTTAGGTTTAGGATTAGTGTTTGCATTAGGGTTGGTGATAGGCTTTGTTTTGGGGATCTGGGAAGTTTTAGGGTTAGGGTTGGGTTTTGGATTAGTGATAGGGTTACTGCTATGGTTTGGGTTATGCTTAGGAAAAGGTTTAGGTCTAGGTTTAGGGTTGGGTTAGGTTAGGGTTAGGGTTATAGTTCGGGTTATGGTTAGTGTTAGTTTTCAGGCTAGGGTTATGGTGAGGGTTAGGTTTAGGTTTAGGGTGAGGGTTACTGTTAGGGTTAGGTTTAGTGCAAGGGTTAGGGTTCGGATTTGGCTTAGGGTTATGTTTAGGTGTAGGATTAGAGTTAGTGGTCTGATTGGGGTTCTGGTTCCAGTTCGGTTTCGGGAATCAGGTTAGGGTTAGAGTTAGGGTAGGCTTAGGCTTCGGGTTAGGGTTAGGGTTAGGGTTCACATTAGGATTATGGTTAGTGTTAGGGTTAGAGTTCGGGTTTGTGTTTGAGTTACATTTAACTCAATGGGGTTATGCTTTGGGTTACGGTTATCATTTGGTTAAAGTTAGGGTTTGGGTTAGGTTTATGCTTAGGGTTAGGGTTTGGTTAGGTTCAGGTTTAGTGTTTGGGTTAGGGTTAGGGTTGGGGTTAGGGTTAGTGTTTGGGTTAGGGTTTAGTTGGGTTAGAGCTAGTGTTTGCTTTAGGAATAGGATTAGTTTTAGGGTTAGGCTAAGAGTACAGGTTAGATTTATGTTAGGGTTAGGGTCCGGGTTCTGGTTAGTAATTGGGTACAAATGCGGTTTAGCGTTAGGTTTTAGGTTAGAATTTGGGTTAGATTTAGGGTACCGGTTAGGGTTAGGGTTATGGTGCGAGTTAGTGTTAAGGTTAGAGTTCAGTTTAGGGTTCGATTTAAGGTTAGCTTTAGTGTTAGGGTTTGAGGAGGGTTAGGTCCTCTTTGAACGGGGGCCCAGCACACGCCCCAGGAGGCTTAGCAGCCGTCCCCATGGCTATGTCCTCTGGAACTCGTCCCCTTGGAAGGGGCCTGGCCCAGGTGCCAGGTTCGGCTGGTTGGCCAGACTCCTTTGGAGAAAGCAGGCAAGCCGAGCTAGGCTTGCCGTGGCCCTGGGCCTGAAAAATGTGACCTCAGGCTGAGGGCCTCACGCATGCCCTCCATGGTGGAGTTCTCCCCAGAGCCGTGGCCCGGGCACTAGGAAGGCCAGCCCTTCCCGACTACAGGGAGGAGGCTGGGACATGTCATCGGAAGGGCTCGCCCAGTTTCGCCCTGGCTCCCTAGTCCTGCAGTGCCATCTGAATGTCTCGGCCCTTCTGACTCCACAGAGCCTTTCCTACATCTGGCCTGGCTGCGGACGCAAAGTGCAGGCGTGGGGTGAGGCCATGGCTTTGTCTTTCCAGGAAGAAATGAGCCCCTGGACTAAGCAGCTGGCCCAGCAAGAACCTTGAGCTTGAAGCCCAGTACGCCTCTGTCCATCAGGGCCAGAGCAATGCTTCCAAGGAAGGGAAGCGGCCTTCAAGCTGAGTGGGAGTGGGGGAGGGGAGGGAGACAACAGCTGAAGCCAAGTCCAGAAGGGCAGCGATGGAACAGCTGCAGCTGGGTGGCGCCAGCCCTTCAGAGCCTGGCAGGAGGATGGGGCCTTCACTGAGGACCCCCGAGGCCAGCCCTAGGCCTCGGCGTTCGCGCATCTGCCCTAGGCCTGTGCGGGGGTGTGGGGGGTTGAACCCAAGCCCGCAGGGCTCCTGGAGAGGAGAGAGAAAGAAGGGCACATGGGAGATGTAGGCCAGGTGTGCAGGGTGTGCAACCTTACTCTCCTCAGGTCCCCGAGGTAGAGAGAGAGTGAGAGAGAAAGAAGAGAGAGAGAGAGAGAGAGAAATCCTGACCTCTGAGTCGCTGCCTCCACCGCTGGCTGGTGCCAACTCACATGCCATCCCACTTCCAACAACCACCCGCACAGACGTCCCGGAGCCGGCCCCACCACAGAGAGGCCGGTTCCTGGTTACCTCCGTGCCATCACTTCCGGACCTGACCCCAGTGCAGGGGAAACGGTTCAGGCAAGCCTGTCCATGTCCCTCTGCATGACAATGGCCTTCTTCCCCTCTCCCATGACCCCAAGCCCACCTAAGACATCCACCTTTGTCATTAGCTCAGGGGAGGATGCAAGAGGAGAATCTCTGCCCCGTGTGGAGAGACTCAGTATCCCAGGTTTCTCCCGTGGACCCATGTTCTTCAGCTGGGTCTGATTTTCTCCAGCCAACCTGTCTTGTTAAGGATTTGGCCAGCCAACAGAACCGGAAGGGAAAGGGCAGAAAGTGAGTCTCTCTCTGCCCCTGAAAGCCCTGAGCCGTGTCTGTCCATCAGATCTGGCCAGGGGCAGCCCATCCCCCGGCGCCCTCTCCGGGGTCATCCAAGGGCAGGCTCAGCACCAGCCTCACCCCACTCGCCACTGCCACGACCACCATCCTGCCTCGGGACGCCTGGGCAGGACAGGGACCAGGGTGTGGGAGGCCGCCAGATCTCAGGTCTGGCACACCGCTTGAAAGGCTGCTTCCTCCTCAGACAGGGGTCCAGCACACGCCCCAGGAGACTTGGCAGCCGTCCCCAGGGCTATGTCCTGCGGAACTCGTATCCTTGGAAGGGGTCTGGCCCAGGTGCCAGGTTCAGCTGGTTGGCCAACCTCCTTTGGAGAAAGCAGGCAAGCCGAGCCATGCTTACCCTGGCCCTTGGCCTGACACATGCCACCTCAGGTTGTGGGCCTCACTCATGCCCTCCATGTCGGATTTCTCCCCGGAGCCGTGGCCTGGGCACTAGGAAGGCCAGGCCTTCCCGACTACAGGGAGGAGGCTGGGACCTGTCGCCGGAAGGGCTCGCCCAGTTTTGCCCTGTCTCCCTAGTCCTGAAGTGCCATCTGCCTCCATCGGCCCTTCTGACTCCACAGAGCCTTTCCTACCCCTGGCCTGGCTGCAGACACAAAGTGAAGGCATGGGGTGAGGCCATGGCTTTGTCTTTCCAGGAAGAAATGGACCCCTGGACTAAGCAGCTGGCCCAGGAAGAACCTTGAGCTTGAAGCCTAGTACGCCTCTGTCCATCAGGGCCAGAGCAATGCTTCCAAGGAAGGGAAGCGGCCTTCAAGCTGAGTGGGAGTGGGGGAGGGGAGGGAGACAACAGCTGAAGCCAAGTCCAGAATGGCGGCGATGGAAGAGCTGCAGCTGGATGTCGCCAGCCTGTCAGAGCCTGGCGGGAGGATGGGGCCTTCACTGAGGACCCCCGAGGACAGCCCTAGGCGCTGGCATTCGCGCATGTGCCCTAGGCCTGTGCGGTGGTGTGGGGGGTTGAACCCAAGCCCACAGGGCTCCTGGAGAGGACAGAGAAAGAAGGGCACATGGGAGATGTAGGCCAGGTGTGCAGGGTGCGCAACCTTACTCTCCTCAGGTCCCCGAGGTAGAGAGAGAGTGAGAGAGAAAGAAGAGAGAGAGAGAGAGAGAGCGAACCCTGACCTCTGAGTCGCTGCCTTGACCGCTGGCTAGTGCCAACTCACATGCCATCCCACTTCCAACAACCACACTCACGGATGCCCCGGGGCTGGCCCCACCACAGAGAGGCAGGTTCCTGGTCACCTCCGTGCGGTCCCTTCCGGACCTGACCCCAGTGCAGGGGAAACGGTTCAGGCAAGCCTTTCCATGTCCCTCTGCATGACAATGACCTTCTTCCCCTCTCCCATCCCCCAGGCCCACCCAAGACATCCACCTTTGTCATTAGCTCATGGGAGGATGCAAGAGGAGAATCTCTGCCCTGTGTGGAGAGACTCAGTATCCCGGGTTTCTCCCATGGACCCATGTTCTTAAGCAGGGTCTGATTTTCTCCAGCCAGCCTGTCTTGTTAAGGATTTGGCCAGCTAACAGAACCAGAAGGGAAAGGGCGGAGAGGGAGTCTCCCTCTTCCCCTGACAGCCCCGAGCCGGGTCTGTCCCTCAGACCTGGCCAGGGGCAGCCCATTGCCCGGCGCCCTCTCCCGGGGCATCCAAGTTCAGGCTCGGTGCCAGCCCCACCCCACTCGCCACCGCCACGACCACCGTTCTGCCTCGGGAGGCCAGGGCAGGACAGGTTCCCGGGTGTGGGAGGCCGCCAGATCTCAGGTCTGGCACACTGCTTGAAAGGCTGCTTCCTCCCCGGATGGGGGCCCAGCACACGCCCCAGGAGACTTGCTACTTGTCCCCAGGGCTATATCCTCCATAACTCGTCCCCTTGGAAGGGGCCTGGCCCAGATGCCAGATTCGGCTGGTTGGGCAGCCTCCTTTGGAGAAAGCAGGCAAGCCGAGCCAGTCGTGCAGTGTCCCTGGGCGTGGCAACTGCGGACTCAGGCTGAGGGCCTCCTGCGTGCCCTCCATGGCAGATTTCTCCCCGGAGCCATGGCCTGGGCACTAGGAAGACCAGGCCTTCCTGACTCCAGGGAGGAGGCTGGGACCTGTCGCCGGAAGGGCTTGGCCAGTTATGCCCTGACCCCAAAGCCCTGCGGTGCCATCTTTCTGTCTTGGCACTTCTGACTCCACAAAGCCTTTCCTAGACCTAGCCTGGCTGCAGTCGCAAAGTGCAGGCGTGGGGTGAGGCCATGGCTTTGTCTTTCCAGGAAGAAATGAGCCCCTGGAACCAGCAGCTGGCCCAGGGAGGGCCTTGTGCTTGAAGCCCAGTATGCCTGTTGCCATCAGGGCCAGAGCAATGCTTCCAAGGCGCAGAAGCGGCCATCAAGCTGAGTGGGAGTAGGGGAGGGGAGGGAGACAACAGCTGAAGCCAAGTCCAGAAGGGCGGCGATGGAACAGCTGCAGCTGGGTGGCGCCAGCCGGTCAGAGCCTGGCGGGAGGGCGGGGTCTTCACTGAGGACCCCCGAGGCCAGCCCTAGGCCCCGCCGGTCGCGCATGTGCCCTTGGCTTGTGCGGGGGTGTGGTGGGTTGAACCCAAGCCCACAGGGATCCCCGAGCAGCCAGAGAAAGAAGGGCCCATGGGAGAGGTAGCTGAGGTGGGCAGGGGGCGCCACCTTACTCTCCTCAGGTCCCCGAGGGAGAGAGACAGAGACTGAGTCAGAGAGAGAGAGAGAGAAAGGCAGAGAGAGAGAGAGACATCCCTGACCTCTGAGTCTCTAACTCCATCGCTGGCTGGTGCCAACTCACAGGCCATCCCACTTCCAGCCACCACCCCCACGCCTGCCCAGGGGCCAGCCCCACAACTGAAAGGCCATTTCCTGGTCACCTCTGTGCCTTCCCTTCCAGACCTGACCCCAGTGCAGGGGAAAAGGTTCAGACAAGTCTTTACGTGTCCCTCTGCATGACAATAGACTTCCTCCCCTCTCCCATTCCACAGGCCAACCCACGACATCCACCTTTGTCATTAGCTCGGGAGAGGATGCAAGACGAGAATCTCTGCTATTGTGTGGGGAGACTCAGTTTCCCAGGTTTCCCCCATGGACACATGTTCTTCAGCTGGGTCTAATTTTCTCCAGCCAACCTGTCTTGTTAAGGATTTGGCCAACCATAAGAACCTGAAGGGAAAGGGCGGAGGGCGTTTCTCTCTCTGCCCCCGATAGCCCCGAGCTGGGTCTGTCCCTGAGACCTGGCCAGGGACAGCCCATCCTTGGCGACCTCTCCCGGGGCATCCAAGGGCAGGCTCGGCACCAGCCCCACCCCGCTAGCTACTGCCTTGACCATTGTCCTCCTTCGGGAGGCCTGGGCAGGACAGGGACCCAGTTGTGGGAGGCCTCCAGATCTCAGGTCTGGCACAGCGCTTGCCAGGCTGCTTCCTCCTCTGATGGGGGCCCAGCGCACACCCCAGGAGACTCGGCACCCGTCACCAGGGCTATATCCTCCAGAACTCGCTCCCTTGGAAGGGGCATGGCCCAGGTGGCAGGTTCGGCTGGTTGGCCAGCCTCCTTTGGAGAAAGCAGGCAAGCCGAGCCAGTCGTGCAGTGGCTCTTGCGAGACACCTGGGACCTCAGGCAGAGGGCCTCTTGCGTGCCCTCTATGGGGGATTTCTCCCCGGAGCCATGGCCTGGGCACTAGGAAAACCAGGCCTTCCTGACTCCAGGGAGGAGGCTTGGACCTGTGGCTGGAAGAGCTTGGCGAGTTAGGCCCTGGCCCCCAAGCCCCGCGGTGCCATCTGCCTGTCTCAGCACATCTGACTCCACAGCTCCTTTACTAGTCCTGGCCTGGCTGCAGTCGCAAAGTGCAGACGTGGGGTGAGGCCATGGCTTTGTCTTTCCTGGAAGAAATGTGCCCCTGGATGTAGAAGCTGGCCTAGGCATAGCCTTGAGCTTGAAGCCCCGTATGCCTGTGGCCATCAGGGCCAGAGCAATGCTTCCAAGGCAGAGAAGCGGCCTTCAAGCTGAGTGGGAGTGGGGGAGGACAGCTGAAGCCAAGTCAAGAAGGGCGGGGATGGAACTGCTGCAGCTGGGTGGCGCCAGCCGGTCAGAGCCAGGAGGGAGGGTGATGATTTCACTGAGGACCCCCGAGGCCAGCCCTAGGCCCCAGCGGTCGCGCAAGCACCCTTGGCTTTTGTGGGGATGTGGGGGGTTGAACCCAAGCCCGCAGGGCTCCCGGAGCGGCCAGAGAATGAAGGGCCCATGGGAGAGGTAGACGAGGTGGGCAGGTGGCGCCACCTTATTCTCCTCATGTCCCCGAGGGAGAGAGACAGAGACAGAGACAGAGAGAGAGAGATAGAATGGCAGAGAGAGAGAGAGATCCCTGAGCTTTGAGTCTCTGCCTCCACCGCTGGTTGGTGCCAACTCACAGGCCATCCCACTTCCAGCCACCACCCCCACGCCTGCCCCAGGGCCAGCCCCACCACAGAGAGGCCGGTTCCTGGTCACCTCTGTGCCGTCCCTTCCGGACCTGACCCCATTGCAGGGGAAATGGTTGGGAAAAACTTTTATCTGTGTCTCTGTATAACAATCATCTTCATCCCCTCTCCCATCCCACAGGCCCACCCAAGACATCCACATTTGTCGTTAGCTCAGGAGAGGATGCAAGTTGAGAATCTCTGCTATTGTGTCGGGAGACTCAGTTTCCTGGGTTTCCCCCATGGACACATGTTCTTCAGCTGTGTCTGATTTTCTCCAGCCAACCTGTCTTGTTAAGGATTTGGCCAACCCTAAGAACCTACAGGGAAAGGGCGGAGTGGGATTCTCTCTCCCCCTTTCTTCCCCCCCCTCCCTTGCTCAGATATGTTCTCACAGAGCAGACCGTTTTCTTATCTTCTTCCTTTCTCTCTCCTCACTCTCCAGGGCTCCTCTCTAATCCTTCATTTATTTATTTATTTATTTTTAATTTTTGTTCATTGCAGTAACATTGGTTTACAACATTGTATAAATTTTAGGTGTATATCATTATGCTTCTATTTCTGCATAGATTACATCGTGTTCACTACTCAAATACCAATTACAAACCATCACCACTCCTTTGTAATCATTGGTTTGATTTCCTGTTTGACCAAACAGTTATTCATGAGAGTCTTTATTGGCTTATAAATTGTGTGATTTGTTTAAGATATGTTGGCAGTTAATGAACATTTTTGCCTGCAAGTTGGTTAATGAACTGGATTTCAAATCTGCCCGTTCCTCTGATGAGCTACTGAGTCAGAATTTCTGTGGTTGGCCATCTATCTCTCTTCTGGTGGCTTCAGGAATTGATTGCTATGTCGAAATTGCTTGCTGGACAAGGATAGGACCTAATTTTATAATAATATGCTTTCTTTGCTTTGGAGTAGGAAGTTTGATATTTATATGCGAGCACGTGTGTGTGTATGCTCCAAACATATTTAGTGATAAATCAAGATTAACAATATATATGATTCCTATATTGACTTTTTTTGGACAAATACTGAGAAGTTAATTGAATACTCTTACTTTGGTTGTAGTTAGGTTCACTTTACTTCATATTTTTAAAATGCTTTTTTAAATATATGATACTATAATTGAACACATACATTTTGACTGCTAACCACCTTTTAGTCCCTAAATATTTTGCCTTCAGATATGTGTACCATTATATACATTCATATATAAAAGTTTCATATTAGTTGTGGCTTTACTTTTGTGAGCACGTGTATGGAATATCACTGACAATCCCCTTTCTTTCAGCATCTATGTTCAGTGTTAGTTTCCTATGTCTTCGTGGAATGTAGAGTAACACAAAATATTGAAAAAGTGATTTAAGTAACTTCAGTATAGTATAACTGCTATATGTAGCATTATCTCTGTGGTTCTATATTTAAATTTTGTACTTTGCTTTTTTTCTTCTTTCCTTGTTTTGCTCCATTTAAAGTAATTTTCCTTATTAAACTTTTCTCCACCATGTTGGATATATAAATATTTTTCACATTCTATTTTAGAATTTTTTTTTCTGCTGAGGAAAATTGAACCTGGGCTAACATCCATGACCATCTTCCTCTACATTATATGGGGCACCACCACAGCATGGCTTGATGAGCGGTGCAGAGGTCCACACCCGGGATCCAAAGCCACGAACCCTAGACCACCACAAAGCAGAGCGTGCAAACTTAACCACTATGCCACTAGGCTGGCCCTTATTTTACAATATTTTTAATTTGAGAAATAAGAAGAACCCAGAATCTGAAGTCTTGCTTCACTGCCTCTTCAATGTTAGATGAAAAATTAATTAGTATTTTACTTCTTTTCTTTTTCTCCAAATCCAGTGTCTCTTTTCTCCTAATCCAGTATAGATTAAGCTCTTGGTTCAAGATGGTTTTAAATTTTATGCACATTCTTTAAAGTAGTTTGTGTTTTGCATTTTTTAAAAATCATATTAACACAAAGTACTGAGACAATTGTTCTAATTTTTCAGTGTTCACTTCTTTGGTACGGTGCTTTTTTTTGAAACCCGTCAACCTCAAACTTGATTATGGATCTGAATTATCTGGAAGGCTTGTTAAAACACAGAAGGTTTGCTGTACCCCAACCCAAACATTCTGATTCAGTAGGTCTCGGCTCCAGACTAGCATCTCCACATTGTGATTGAAAGCTCCTCTGTCTAACATTCCTTATTTTTTTCATTTCAGAGGCAGTAAAATCCGTATCTGAGTATGCAGTCTGTCCCTACCCAATCCTTTGATTTTTCACAGGTGTTCTGCCACAATAATCTTCTTGTACTCCTAACCCCACCTCAGCATTTGGAAACCCCAACTGACACAAAAACGTTCTACATTTTTCTTCTGAAAGGAGTGCTTTATTTTCAAAATGTGACACAATCTGCAATAGTTTAATGTGGATGCTGTTCTCTGCTCTTTAGACATTGCAATTTATTTATACAACACCTATGATTTACTTATACAACACCTGCACCATTCTTCCTTGTTCTCAGTATTTAAGGCTCTAACATTGGAAACACATGGGGCTTCTGGACATTCTGGACACTCTCCCTTCTTCAAGTTTAATTGATCATATCACATCTGAACTAAGTTGAACTAAATTTGGCCATATCATGGCTTGTCACATGACGATCAGGTATATGTGTAGTATGTGTGCACCTCACAGAAACAGAATGTTCCTGGAGTGTGTATCTCAATGATTCTTCTCCTAAAATTTGATTAAATATGTTCTAAATAGAGGTTCTTAGTTTCAGTTAAATGTACCTAATCCATACATACATTATTGTAAAATTTTCTATATCTTAAACTTATTTTGTTGAATAGCGTGTAAATTATTTCTATACCCCCAAGCTCACACGTTTGATTTTAAAATTTATTTTCTTTTCAAGTTAAAGAAAGAATTTTTATTAAAAGAAAGAAATGCAAAGAAGTATCCAAAAGAATGTAATACTATGAGTATGGAGGACTAGATACCTCAAAGGGATTTCCCTCCACATAACACTATCTTCCATAAAATAAAATGTTATTGCATTCTTGAGTTCACATGATGTAAGCCAAGTCTCAAAGGACAGAAGAAGGAAATTGTAAGCACTAGACAAATTTGGATTCACCCAGTGGTCAAAGGCCAGTATGATCCTCTAATGAAAGGATTTGTCTTTGAGTCACCAGTGACTTGAGGGAATGAATCTGGGACTCACAGATTAGTTGTGAGTCACACAAAAAAGGCATTTAGCTTGGTGTCATCTCACATGACTGTGAGCAGAAACCAGTGACATTCTTCTCTGGAGGAAAGAATCTGAACTAAAGCCTTACATTCTGTACACATTAAAATAAGACAAATATGAGCTCATAATCAAAGTTCTCCAAACAAATAAGGAATACATGCCATTGTTGATAAGAGTCATAAAACATAAGAAAATTAAAAACAAAACAATAGATTTAAACACTAAAACCTTCACTATTAGACTTACCAACTTCAAGATATAAAATAACTGTGTATAAAAAATGGAACAACAAAAAATGGAATCACAAAATCAAACAGGAGACTCTAGAAATGATGTGACATATTTGGCAGAGGGCCTTATAGAACTTTAAGAGATTAAAAATACATAACTGTTGAGTTTTAAAACTTCATAGATGGGTTCTACAACAGAAGAGAGAATAGAAAACCAAATTTGAATTCTGAAGGAAATAGAATGCAGCATAGAAAGACAAGGAACTATAAAACATGAAAGATAATTTAGATATGGAGATGATGAGAGAGAGTAAAGAAAAAGGAGAAATAAAGTACTGTACAACAAAAACAAGTGAGTCATGTGGGTAAAACTGAAAGTTAAAGGGTCTATAAATTTCTCAGGAGATGAGAAACTATATCCACTTCAGGCAATGTGGGCTGGTGGTAAAATAGAAGTAGAGAATATAACTCTCACCCAAATAGAGGAGATACAATAGAATATGGAAAACAAGTATAAATCAATAAATTTTAAAGGGAAATAACATAATAAAACCTGTGGAAAACATAGAAGGAAAACATATAGATAGTGGGAGCAAAAGAAGGATATAAATAATCACAACAAATGTAAATAGAATAAATTCTCGAGTTAAATACAGATTGTTAAATTTGATGCGACAATGATAAATTTAGCTGTATCTTGTTTACAAGACTTGTAAAAACTAAAAAACATGGAAAACTAGAAATTCAAAACAGAATAGAAGATATAAAGATATGCTAGGAAAATATCAATCAAAAATCAACCCAGGGAAGCTATAATACTATGAGATAAAACAGACGAGGAAAAAAGCATCATTAGGAATTAAGTGGTTAATCCCCAATGGTATATAAGTTCAACTTATCATGAAGATATAGTCGTTATACTACACACGATGTCATGTGAAGATAATATAGCCTCAACTAGGAAAGGAAGGAGGAGAAGGAAGAGGAGAAGAAGGAGAAGACAAGAAGAAAATGTCGGAGGAGGAGGAGGAAGTACAGGAGAAGGAGGCAGAGGAAGAGGAGAGGTAGACATAATATATCATCATAGTGAGGAATTTCAAATTTCCTCTGAGAGAAAGAATAGCATATATCTAATAATAGAGTGTTTGAAAAACAAATTAGCAAGTTTGATTTAATGGATACACATCGAACCCTATACCCAACAAGTGAAGAACACCTATTCTTCACAGGGACAAGGGGAGCATTAACAAGAAGTGAGCAAGAACTAGGGTACTAATCAATCCTCAAATAATAGAACACTTGAAATAAGCACAAGTGACTGCTCTATTTTATTCCTGATGCTATTACAAATCCCAGGCAATAGAAATGCAGAGAATTTTCTTTGGCTTAGATGTTATTTGTGTTTAGAAAGTCTGTAGAAAAGATGAAGACAATATGGGCTATCAGGAATAGGTACCGTTAAAGATGTTAATGAAAAATTTTAATTTTATATTTTTTAAATAAGAAATGGATGAGAAGCTTTTTAAACTTTACAGTGCTCTCTCTCTTAGATTCCTAAGTGTTGCTACTCCTTTCAGTCCTTCTTCATTGTTTCAATTGTTCCTGCCTGTTGATGATTCCTCCTTCATTGGATCTCTGAAGTTCACCTTAGTTTCCTGGTTTTGATGGCAGCAGACGCACAGGTTTGAGGGGATAGAGGTTAGGCAATTTGATTGACAGCCTTCTGTTGCACCATTCTCATCGTGCACATGTCATGCGTCTATGCTTGTCATGTATCTTTCAGTTGCAATTATTCTTTCTCCTCAGGGCTTTCTCCAATATCATGCTAATATTGTTGCTCTTCTAGGAAAGATTTAATGGTGTGCTCATATAAACAAGCATTTTGGATCCTGAACCAAAGAGCCATTTACAAGTCTATTCTGAATGTGATCTGTTTTTCCATTCATTGTACTTTCTGCTGTGTATTTAACTGGTTTCTTTCATGAGTGTGTAATTCAGTAAGGAAGTTCCACAGCTGGAGTCATGTTATTTTATTTAGTTATAAATTCTAAGGCTTCAGGAGTGCCATCTGTTGCCACAGACATTCGAGTCAATAGCAAAGTAATTTTAATAAAGTCATTGTATTGCATTTGAAGGAAATCATTTTGAGTATTTTCCCTAAGGATCCTTATCCCTCTATGCAGGTTTCAGTACAAGAACTACCAGTATGTTCTGGCCTTGGTTTTTGCCATTGAGGAAATCAACAGGAACCATCATATCTTGCCCAACTTGTCTCTGGGATTTGATCTCTATAATGCCTTGCCCAGTGAAAGGAGGACATTGGAGAGTTCCCTGATTTGGCTCTCAGGGTCGGGCAAGGACATCCCTAATTACGACTGCAGGAGAGAGAGTAAGTCTCTAGCTGTCCTTACAGGAACCACCTGGGCAATTTCTGCCCAGATTGGAACATTGCTGGAATTGTACAAATTTCCACAGGTAAGACTGGGTGGGATGGGGAGAGATGAAACCATGCCTCCTTTGGTGCCATTCTCATGGGCCTAAAAAGGAAGAGAGGAGGAGACTGGATTTGTGCATCTCTCAAAGGATATGATCTCAAAGTGTCCGTGTACAGGACCTCGATGGAGTATGACATTTCCTTTATTTGGTGTAGAGAGAACGTTGAGGGGAAAGGAGACAAAGCAGTTTCCTGGAACTCTTACTGATCTTATTTTCTAGAAATATTTTAGGGAGTGGAAAATGATTAGAAAATGAAATGAGCAATTGTCCCCTTCTACCACTCCAGGTGTTGCTGAACAGCTTTCAGGACTGAGAGTGTGATTTTTGCCAATCCCCTTCCTCATATTCCTTCCAATTTTCTTTTCATTTTAGCTTTCCTATGGTCCTTTTGATCTTACCCTGAACGATGATGAGCAGTTTCCATCTCTCTATTAGATGGCCCCCAGGGTCACATCTCTAGCTATTGGCATGGACTCTTTGCTGCTTCATTTCAGTTGGAGCTGGGTGGGGCTGATCATCTCGGAAGACAAGAAAGGTGTTGAGTTTCTCTCAGAATTGAGAGGAGAAATGGACCGGAATGGAATCTGTGCAGCCTTTGTGGAAATGATTCCTGTGACTGAAAGGTCATATTACTCAAAGACATGGCCATACGATTTGCAAGTATAGGAAACAGAAGGGAATGTGGTTATCATTTATGGTGATGCCAACTCTCTCATAAGCTTGAGCTTTTCTACTTGGGAGTATTTAGTGATATGGAAAGTCTGGGTCACGACATCAGAGTGGGATTTTATCCACAGTGAGAGAGATTTCATCCTTGACACATTGCATGGTACTCTCATTTTTTCACACCACCGTAGTGAGTTTCCTGGCTTGTAAATTTTATCCAGACAGTTAACGCTTCCAAATATCCAGAAGACATTTACCTCACTATGTTGTGGTTTCCCTTTATTCCTTGCACGATTTCTGTCTTACTGTAAAACACTGGAGAATTGTCCACCTAATGCCTCCTTAAGATGGCTGCCTTGACAGACTTTTGACACAAGCATGACTAAATGGAGTTACAGTATGTAAAATGCTGTGTATGCTGTGCCTTGGAACCTTCACAAGATACTTCTTCAACAAGCAGATATGCAGCCAATGTGAAGTGGGGAAGGTCTGTTGTTTTGTCCCTGGCAGGTAAAGTCCCTTCGACTTAACAGAACGTACACTCTTAAAAGTGACTTTCTTATGGTTCCACAGGTGCTCAAACCAAGCAGTTAGGATTCTTTCTCCAAGAAAAGCACAAGAGTTTCTATACTTGTTTCACTCTCTAGGAGGTATATCTAGTCCTGGATAGTAAGTCATCTACAAAAAGGTTCTAGTGATAACGAGGAATTGAGCTATGAGTCAATATCAATGCTTTGTGTTACAAAGGATCCCAACATCCTGCCTGCCTAACGTTTCAATAGGGAATATCCTATCTTCTCACATGAAGCTACGCAATGACAAGAAGAAGAGAACTTGTCCTCTATGTGCCTATCTGGTGCTGAACATCATAGTGAATACTTTACATAAATGATCTCATTTAATTCTTCAACAACTTTAGGTATTGCTAACATCATTTTGCAGATTGATGGTCTGGGAAAAGTCAGAGAGTGCATGAGGGTGGCTAGATTGGACTTTATACTCGAGATTTGTCTGAATCTTATCACCACTGATCATCTTGATATTCTTGTCTTTAGGCATTTTCTCTTGAAACTAACTGATGTTTTAGAAACATTATGATATTTTAAATCTCCATATGATTTCATTTGCTTTACTTCATTGGATACTTGCAATAAAGTTACATTATGAAGCAAGGATTACAGACAATGAAAGGCTGTCCCCAATTCAGGGTTTTTCTCTTTAACACCCGGGCCCACTTCACCACAGGATGGTGTGTCTCTTTTATCTGCACCCCTTTCTGAGGAACATAGAATTTAACAATCCTGCTGGTGACTCAGTGAATTTGGCTGAGGAAGGAAAATCAGATTCAGATTAAACTATTCTCAACTTTTGGAATTTTCCCGAAGGTCTTGGACTTAAGGTGAAAGTAGGAGAATATTCCCAACATGCTCCACGTGGTCAAGAATTGTCTTTATCTGACGAAGTGATTGAGTGGGACACAAGAATTACTGAGGTGGGTTGAACCCAATCACAATTACTTTCACCATACATTAATAACCAAAATCTTGTGGAGTTTTGTGTCCCCTCAGAGCTTCATAAAGGGCCACATATGCGAATTTAACAATTCACTTCCAACTGAAGTAAATTTTTCATTTACCAACAATCCAAGATGGAAGCAAGACCTTCATAAGCAAAAGATTGCAATTTGCTAAAGTTTCAGAAAGTGGTTAGTAATTTTCAGGAATAATTTTTTTTAAAACATTAAGTTGTGTACATGTTTTCCAGAGATAATGTTATTGCACACTTAGTACACTACAGTATAGTGTAAACATAACTTCTTTATGCACTAGGAAATCAAAAAATTGTTGTGACTCACTTTATTGCAATATTTGATTTATTGCGGTGCTCTGGAAACAAACCCACAGTATTTCTGAGGTGTACCAGTGTTTTATATCATACAATAAGCATGGCGTCCAACCAATGAATTGGATTTAGGTATTTCAAGATTAAGTTTGTTAAGGCCCAATACTCTAAAACACTCTACTTACTTGAAAATTAGGAAAAAGTCACAGCTGTTACCAAGTGTTATCTGATTTTCTCCAAACTCCACACTCTGCATGCAGTGAGAGTTGCAGTCCGGGATTCAGAAAGAGCCCTCAAGAGAGAAATGCTGTCTATTGTTTTGCTAGCATTCCCAGCCCAGAGAATGTGATTTGCAATGAGATAGGTGAGTATATGCCTTGCAGCGAAATTCTCCACTTCTATTTTTTTTTTTGAAGGGAAACCTTTGTCCTGAGCTGACTAACATCTGTTGCCATTCCTGCTCTTCTATTATTGTCCTCAAAACTGTAGTACATAGTTGTATATCCTAGTTGTAAATCATTCTAGTTCTTCTACGTGAGCCACCACCACAGCATGGCAATTCATAGAGAGATGGTGTGGTTCCATGACCAGGAAACCAACATGGGTCACCGAAGTGGTGAGCACTGAACTTTCACCACTAGGCTATCAGGGCTGGCTCTCCACCTCTCTTTTGTATGCACGGTTCTCCCAAAGAAACGGGAAAGCTCTGATGAGGACTGCAGGGTCCAAATGTTGCCTTCCTCCATTTAGTAATTTAACTTTTATAGCCAATAATATTTCCTCCCAAAATGATACTCTCTCTCTCTACCTTGAACTAGCTTGCTTGTCTCATTTTAGCATCATTGCAGGCATTATGATCTCAACGAAACCCTTTACGACCACTCCACAGTAACTAACTTCAATCTCTCTCATGGAATCTAACACATGGTATTGTAGTCCTTACTTTTCAGCTTCTTTAAAGCTACATTTAGATCACGTTGAACAAATCTTTATTTTTCCAGTGTCTGGTGCTGGTCTTGGCACAGAGCAGGAGCTCAGAAAGGTTGTGTTTGATTTAAGAAGTAAGTATTTCCATGGTGTACAATGAGCTTATGGTACAGCTTGGTTTCTGATCTCCTCGAGGTCACAGGTGAGTAGGGGAGACAACATGCAGTGATGTGAATTCAAGGTGGTGACATAGGGCTGCAATATAGGTACGCAGAGATCCATGGGATGAAATAAGTGATAGTATATATGTTTGTGGGGAGGGAAGTGTCATGGACTTCTTCATAAAGGCAATAGCATTAGTATTATATCAGACTAATGAAGGCGGATTAAATTCTTGGTGGAACTCTTAGAAATGGCAGAAACTGGCAAATTAGCCCTGCATTTAATATTCTAGGGAGCTGAGAAAAGGTTCAACATGACTAGAACACAGACAATGTGGGTTTGGGAGTTGGGTCATGAAGTAGAAGAGGGACAGAAAACCAACACTGAAGATTTTTCATACAATAATTAACATCTTGGAATTACTCAGATTTATCATATTAAACGGTGCAATGTTGGAATCCCCTCAATGGTGGCATTATCTAATTTTATTTTTGTGATTGATATGAAGCTTAATTTCACAACATCTTTTGTATAATTTCAATTTTTTTGAAATGTACTGAGATTGATGATACAGTCTGGCATATCGTCAATTTGGATAAAGCTTCCACGTGCACATTTGGCGTGTGGTAAGTTTGGGTATATGTTCCATATGCACATCTAAAGAACACTACATCCACTAACTTCAATTCCTACATGCTTGGAGATTAATAAATACTCTTTTAAGCAACGGATGATTAATGAGTAAACTATGATGGAAATTAGAATGTATTTCCAAATAAAAATACCATTCATCAAATCTTATGGGGTGGAATTAAATCTATCCTTAAAGAGAAATGTAGAATCCTAAATTATATATATTTATATATTATTGTGTATATTTAAATAAAGAAAGGTTGAATTTCTAAGTTCTAAGCATTCATCACAAACTAGAAAAAGAGCAGAAAAGTAAACACAAGGAAAAGAGAAAACACAAAATGATATATATTAGAGGAAGTGTTAACAAAATAAAAGACAAACATCAAAAGGATAAATAAAACTAAATTTGATTCTAATAAATGACAAATATGCTCAATAAAATCCTAGTACTAGTGTTCAAAAAAAGAGAAAAATTGCAACAAAATAATACCAAGGCTGAAAAGAGAGTAATCTGTGCAGATCATATGGAAAAATTTTAACATGAAGAAAACATAAATAACATCATGTTGATACAATGAAAATTTAGAGGATATTCACAAATTTCTAGGCAAATAAAAGTTACCAAACTGCTTCAAGAAAAAATGAAAAATCTGAATATTGCCATACCTATTACAGAAATTGAGACCATCCTTTAAAACATTTATACAAAATTTTATTGTAAGCTATTTATTTGGTATAAAGCTGATGAATCTGCCCAAATATTCAATAAAAAATTAATATACATCTACTCAAACTCTTCCAGAGAATAGGAAAATCAGAAAACTTTTTGACTCACTTTGAGAGACGAGATTAACATTGGTAACAAAATCTAACAAAATCATTGCAGGAAAGGAAATTACAGGCCACTCTCTTTCTTGGATTAAATTCATTGATACTAAAAAAAAAAAATCAAATCATATCAAGGTTCCAAATCTAGCCATATTTTATAAGAAGGACATATCATAACCAAATTAGGTTCATGCAATGTAATTCAGTACACTAATCTCTGAAAAAAGAGAAATAATAATCTCAATAACTGTAAGAAAAACTAGTAAAATTAAACACCTATTCATATTTTAAAACAAACAACAACAACAGAAACAACACTCACCAAATCAGGAACAGAAGGAAACTCTCTTACTCCCATACACAGTAGTCACAGAATGGAACTTTATGTTGCACTGTTGAAAACAAGGATAAGAGAAAAATGTTCAACATCACTGCCTCTATAAGCCGTTAGGCTGGAGGTCTTGCCTGATACAATATTGGCAGGAAAAGAAATAAAAGGAATAATTTACTTCAAAGGAAGAAGTAAAATTGATGTTATCTTCAGATGATATTATGATATAAATGTAAAAACCATATAAATTAAGGTATTAACTGAGTTTATTGACGGCTGAATACAAGGTTCATATAGAAAGTTTTGCTTCCATGTACCCGTCATAAGCATTCAAAATTTAAATTTTAAAAAACGACATTTACAACATCTTAAAGTATGAAGTACCTAGAAATAACTTTAATGAGACTTTCAAAAGATTTCTGTCCATAAAATTATAGAACAGCATTTAGAAAAATGGAGGAAGACTGAAAGAAGTGGAGGGATAAATCAAATTCGTGACTGAACAGACTCAAAATTCTACAGATATCAAAACTGTCCAAATTAATCTACAGCTTCCACAAAATTGCAGCTAAAATGATGACCCGTTCTGTGGAAATTACAATTGATACAATTCTTATGGAAATGATAAAGGAAAAACTTAAATAAGAAAATCTTGAAGACAGTGAATAGAGTGGGAGGACTTAGTCTACCTGACATCAAGTAATATAGCATCACAATAGAGGAGGTTCATCATGAGGGTAAACAAGAAAATCAACGGAACCAAATGGTAAATTCAGACACAAGCTGCTCATATAGGGACTCACGTATAGACGTCTGATTTACAAGGAAACACTGAGTAGGAGTGGGAAAATGAAAGACTTTTCAATAAACCATGTTGGGTAAATTGGCTGTCTTCATGAAGAAGACAATGACTCGCCAACCCTAACTAAAACCGTCCACAGAAAACGTTATCAGGCAGATTGTAGTTGTAAACGTGAAAAGTGAGAGAATTTAAAGGGACATAAAGAGGAAGGAGCAATGCCCTTGTAGAAGGAAAAAGCATGTATTGATACCTGCAGGGATGAGTGGGCACGGAACAGTTTCAGAACAACATGAAGATTTGGGAATGTTAAACATCAGAGCAGAGGTAGTAGAGGTAGGCAAGACCAAGGTTATACAGTCTTTTTGGTCTTCCCAAGAGTTTGTCGGATTTTTTAATGGAGGATAAACATGATCCCACTTACATGTAGAAGTATCACTTGTGATGCAGGACAAGGGCAAGGAACCAGAGTAAAAGGATCTTATGATAACATAGGAGAGAAGTGACTAAAATCTTAACAGAAGTGGTGGAAGTGAAATCAAGACGAAATGTTTTGGAGATCATTTTGGATGGTAGAAATGGTATCATTTTGAAACTCCTGAGGAGTGAGGTCTATGACTTGGTCATCTCTGTTTCCCTAGAATGTAGCAAATTATCTGGCTCATGGAGGTTTTCCAATAACTGCTTGCTCATTGAATGAGTAAATCTAGGCCATAGCTTACAGGGGTATAGCTCAGAGAGACAGGGAGGATATTTGGTTTTCTGCTGAGAAAAAAGTGCTTTCATGAATATGCAAGATAAATACTGAGAAGGATAATAGCTTTGTTTACTTAACCAGAAATAAGATGGGCAGTATTAACTAGGAATGGTTCTCTGCAGAGCATTCTGTTATTTGGTGCCTGGAGCAACAAAGGAAGACAATTGGCTAAACTTACCCAATGCCTGCTTTGGGGGCATGCGAATGAGAGAGAATGACTGAAACTGGGCTGAGGACACTTTGCATCTCTCCCCAGACATGGATCAGTGTGTGAAGTGTCCAGATCGTCAGTATGCCAACAGAGGGTGTGATTGCTGCCTCAAAAAAGCTGTGACCTTTCTGGCTTATGAGGACCCCTTAGGGATGGCCCTGGCCTGCACAGCTCTGTGCTTTTCTGTCCTCACAGCTGTGGTGCTGGGGGTCTTTATGAATCACCAAGACACTCCCATAATCAAGGCCAATAATCGGACTCTCAGCTACATCCTGCTCATCTCCCTCACCCTCTGTTTCCTCTGCTCCTTACTCTTCATTTGTCGTCCCAAGACAGCCACCTGCAGTCTTCATCAAATCACATTTGGAGTTGTATTTACTGTGGCTGTTTCCACTGTCTTGGCCAAAACTATGAATGTGGCTGTGGCCTTCAAGGTCATTGCACCAGGGAGAAGGATGAGGCAGTGGTTGGTGGCAGAGGAACCTAACTTCATCATTCCCAGCTGCTCCTTTATCCAGCTGAGTCTCTGTGGAATCTGGCTGGGAACCTCTCCTCCCTTCATTGACACAGATGCACACACTGAACACCGCCACATCTTCATCGTGTGCAACAAGGGCTCGGTCACGGCTTTCTACTGTGTTCTGGGACACCTGGGCTCTTTGGCCCTGGGCAGCTTCACTGTGGCTTTCATGGCGCGGAACCTGCCTGACACCTTTAATGAAGCCAAGATCCTGACGTTCAGCATGCTGGTGTTCTGCAGTGTCTGGGTCACCTTCCTCCCCTTCTACCACAGCACCAAGGGCAAAGTCATGGTGGCCGTGAATGTCTGCTCCATCTTGGCCTCCAGTGTGGGGCTATTAGGCTGCATCTTTGGTCTCAAGTGCTACGTTATTTTCCTAAGGCCAGAGAGAAACACGTCAAATATGTTAACGAATAAAATACATTCAGCGAGAAAATAATCGAAATGTAAGTTATTTTCATAGGTTACAAGAACTTGCCTACACTTGAAAAATAAACTACCACATTTTTGCAGATCCACTTTAAGTACCAACTAAACTTACCTTACATCTCCACTTAATTTTTTGCTTTACGTTTGTTTTGGCTTTGTACAATTTTCCTCGGGCATTCAAATGAACAAATACAAAAACATTCATACTAATTCTCCTCTAAAATTATGTGTGAAAGATTGCGAAAATGGCCACACATTAGTCTTCTCCCACTGTCTGTTTTGTCGTAGCATCCCACGTTGACTCTGGGTAGACTTGGCCTTGTAACTTGCTTTGGCCAATGGGACATTAACAAATGACATGAGCAAAGGCATGAAAAACACTTGCTCATTGTTGGTACTTGTCCTTCTCTGGCTGCCCTTGGGAAGCCTGAGGCCCTCAATATGTGAATGAGTCTAGATAGACTGCACATCTCCATTACTCCAGGTGACTTCAAGTCAACAATCAGATATGTGAGTAAGGCCGTCCTAGACCAGCCAATCCCAGCTGAGCCACCAATATGTCCAGATCAAAATAACTGCCCTGTTAGCCCACAGAATCTTGAGAAAAAATAAACTATTCTTATTTGTAGCCACCAAATTTTAGGTTGATTTTTTATACAGCAGAAGCTAACTGATACAGTATGCTACCATTTATATATGTCCACTCATTATTTGTGTAATTATCACAGATCTATTTCTTTATCCAATATCGTAGACTGGAATATTTTTCTCTAGATTAAGTCTCTGAAAGAAAATCAGAGACCATATCACTTTCCATTTTACTTTTTCTCCTTCCTCTTTTCAACCAGACATCTTTAAGCATATATATTAAGAATATCTTCACTAATTTTAAGATTATGGATAGTCTTCTATATTGTCATCCACCACTGTTATACGTGGGGGATTTTTACTTTTAATTTTAGCTCTTATAATCCATTTAGAATGATTTACTTGTGAATAATGTTAGTTGATGGTCCAGTGTTTTATTTTACAAATGGATATCTTTTAGTCTATAAAACAAACACTACATCATTTTAAAAGAAGATTTGAAGCACATGGAATCTGAATAATGTTTGGAAAATTGATATCTTTGAAACACTGTTTTCAATCACAAGTATAGTATATCTCTCCATTTAATCAGAGCTTTCACACGCTTTGTATCTCTCTATAATCTTCTTCATATAACTAATGTGTAGTTTCAATTATTTGAACTACTCATCTTAAATAATTCATTGCTCTTAGGAATGGAATAATTGTTTACATGTTTAAACTAATTCTTGCTCATGTAACAGTATTTTCGATGTTTCATATAGGAATCTAGCTTCCTTATACATTACTGCACTTATTTACCAGTTCTAAATTTTATAAGTTATGTCCCACTAAATAATAGATTTTCTCTTCTTCTCTAATATTATTTACCTCTTATTCATTTGATTCTCATTTTTTCATGACTGTGCTCTCCATTGCCACACTGAATCACAAGTGTTTTCCAGGAGCATTTTCCTCTTCTTAAGTTTAGCGTAAACATCAGATAAATGCCTTGTCAGGGCAGAGCAGGCATCTAAGCGAGAAAAAGTAAAAACGTGAAGGGGAATCATTTCTGCCTGGAAATCAACAGACTTGTTTCTCTTGGCTGTTTGTAGCTGGAGATCTTATGACAATGTGGCCAGCTGAGAATCAGAGGATCTTTCTCTAGTCTCAGGAATTAGTCTTGGTCAAATCTCTCAACCTCTTTAGACCTCAGTTTCTTCACCTGTAACATGAAGAGTTGGACGAGTCTTTTTGAGTTCTGAAATCCAGTGACAACAAGATACCCTTCACCCAGATACACTTGAAAAAGACCAGAGAGAATTTTTAGTTGTCTTCTTCTGCATCAACCTTATTATCCATATCACCTCTTAAAGATATATCAAATGTCTACTTTCGCATGACACTGATAAAACAGGTTCCATACCAAATCGCTGTTCATTGGGATAACAAATCTATAGTTAATTGTTTAGAGGTAAGTATAGAGATGGGCCCTGCTGGAAACAGCAATCAATGGGCCAAAAAATCTTGCTTTATGTTACAGCAAGGCTGTGGAAACACTCCCTAATACACCAGAATGCTTAAATACTTAGAAAGTATGAAATAAATGGGAGCCTTGTATCCATGGTTACTAGCTAATAAGGATACGATTTTTAAAATTTTGTTAATGATGCCATTTGCCTGCTATGGGGCTGTTCTCTGGTGAGTAAAGAGCAGATGTATTCAAGGCCACTTTCATTCCTTTAATAAATATTTACTCAGTGCCTACCACTTGCTGCACGATAGCAGTGATCTACCCTAAGAGCATTTATATTCTAGTAGGGTGACACAGACCATAAACAAAAAGAGAATCTTGAGGTGATCAATAAAGTTACATATACGTCAAACTTTTTTCATTCTGGACTATTATTCACCCTTTCCCTTCTTTGACTGTTTACCAGAAGTCTAATCATGGACTTGAAAACCCAGAAAACATGGGTCCCAAGTTTCTTCTCATAACACCCCTGTTTCAAAGACATAGTGTTTATCATCTGAGAGTATGTCTCTTTAAGACTAAGTTCATATGAATCAGCATTATTTCATCACTTTCTTGAGAGGACCAATGATATTATGAAGGGGAAAAAATATCATATGGGATTTATACTTGAAATGATGTTTCCCCTCTAATTGTGTTATTTAATGTGGTGTGATTTGGGGAAAGTCAGTTACTCCTTCAGAGACACTGGTAATAATACCCTGAAAAGCATTCTATAGAGATTAAATGAAACAAAGTATGAGAAACTGCTTTGTAATTTGCAAAGCAATCCATTTCAGCTCATTTTTTCTAATAATATTTTCATTTATCCAATCCTTTTTGACTCTAACAAACCTGCCTAGACTTTTATCATTTATTCAACAATAATAATGGGTCAAAATGGTTGAATATTAGAAATTTCATATGGTTCAACTTAATTAATAGGCCATCACAATATTTAATTTGGTTATAATTACAGTTAAATTTTTCATGATGCCTTATCATGTGCCAGGCACTTTCTAGGCATCTGACATGTATTCACTCATTTAATCCTCACAACAATGCCATGGAGACAATACTATTAACCTCTATTGTATGGATGAGGAACATTAGAGGTTATATAAATGACCAAGGTCACACAGCTGGTACCCAGGCAGTCCACCTCCAAAATCTCTTTTAGGGATCCATTAGAGGTTGTGGCACTTACATTGTAAAAGGATCACCCTGGTTCCTGGTTGACGAATGGATCAGAGGGGACTAAGGATGAAACCACATGGCTACTGAAATGATCCAGGCAAGCAATTCTGAATACAGGATTTCCTTTCTTTTTAAGGCTGAATAATATTTCATTGTATAGATGCCTCAGATTTTCTTCATCCTTTCACCCACGGGTGCACAATTAGGTAGTTTCCATCTCTTGATTATTGTGAATAATATTGCAGTGAATTTTGTCAAAGGATTTCCTGGAACTAAGTGAGTTTGAAAAAATTCTTATACACATTAGTTACTGTAATGAAATACCTTTCTAAATGTCTAAATTTTAAATATTTGTCATTCTACAGAAATAACTTGCCTAATCATGATTTGTGTCGCTATCAGTTCATGAATGATCTAAGATTTTTGTACAAAAAATTGTTATAATGGCTTTTTTTGCATGTATTCAGGAAGCTTGCATAATGTGGGTATTCCCTGATCCTTGATTTTTAGTCGAGTTTTCTAGTAAGTCTTTGGGATAGGAAGCATCTTCGTAGATGTGAGGCAGACAGCAGAAAAATAATAAAGTGACTGTTATATTTAATTATATCAAAAGAAAACTAGTTTTGGTAAATTGTTTTTACACAGTCTTTGCTTATTTGTAAGAGTGACACATATCATTTTATTAATGAAAAGAAAATTCAATAAACAATTTTAACATAAAACAAGATCTATTGAGAACTTATATGAAAATTTTAGCAATATGCTGTCATCAATTTCCTCATCTGCAAAATGGAGATAGATAATACCATCTTCCTTATGGGTTGCTGTGAGAATACTCAAGAGTAATGTATGTAAAAGGCTTATCAACATGTGAGTTGGAAAGTGATGCCCCATTCATTTTTCCACCGGGATGATGACAGCTTTTTTAATGCTTGAAGTCTGTAGTTTTCAAAATACGTTCTACTCTTGTAAAGTGAATCCTTTTTACAAATATTTGTAGAGTTAGATGATCCCTTTGGAATACAAATTCAGGCTTCTGTGTGTGTGCGTGTGTGTGTATGCATACGCACATCTCTCAAATAATACTCCAAGGCTTATAATGAAAAGCTACCTTCCCCACTCTTGACTCTGGTTCCAAAAACAACTTAATTTTCTGATTTAAAATCTATATTTCTAAATTAGCTACTCATACAGCTTTTTCATTTTTCAGCTTTTGACTATTTATATTTTATTTCTTCTCTGAAAAAATCAGCACGAAGAGTTCTTACATATGTTAAAAACATAATTCCCCTTGCCCAATATAACTATTTAATGAATTAGGATAAATCAAAATTCAATGTCTACTGTTTTATGACATCAGTGTTTACCATTTTATAGCATACGAATCTTATCCAGAGATGTGCTACGTCAGATAGTATGAATACATTTTCTTTCTCACTTTTTCCTTTGACGTTTTTAACGGTAAAATTCTCTTGTTTCTTTGTTGTCTTCCTATGGATTCATCACTGGTTCATCTCCTTCCACCAGAAAATTAAATCTCTTCTCATTAACTTCTGATGCATGAGACAATTCATGGGTTTCAGGTTTTGCTTGGGGACACCCCTCTTGGTCTTGAACATATACACAGTCCCACATATACACAGTATGTCTGGAAGGATAGAGGAGGAAAGAATGTTTATCTCTGTGCAAAAGTACCAGGAGACAGTGGTAGAGTGAGAATATTTGAAGTTTTCCTATACGTGCACCTACGACGTAGGCCTGCCTCCCCCCAGATTTTTAAAATTAAAATAGCGTTATATCCTTATCTACTGGTTTGGAACAGCAAGTTGTAGAGAAATGTGAATATATGATCCAATTTTTTAACGAAATTAAGAACAGCAAACGCACAAAAAATTTAGAATTCTAAATATGGGAACATCATTCTATGAGGCTGTGTAAAGGTGGGGAAAGGAATGAAGAACAGCTGTTCAACATCCAGTTACCTGTACAATGTAGGGGTCCACGGAAAGCCTCGCCTCCAGCCACGCCCCTGGAGCTGATTTCCTCCCCCTGTGAAGTCTGCCTGAATTATTCCAGCCACACCCCACCTCTTCCCGCCCCTGGAACTGGTCTCCGCCAACAACATTCGGGCCTGTCTCCGCCCACAGCCTGGTCCCGGCTCATTGCCCTGCCTGCACCCTTGTTCCCGCCCATAGAACTGCCTTCCCGGCCTGCTGTCACTCACAGAATTGTCCCCGCCCACAGCCACGCCCCTAGATTTTGTCCCTGTCCCTGATGCAGCCCCCAAACGTTCGTCCTCCCCGAACGCCCGCCCAAGACCGGAACCGGAAGCGCAGGCGGCGCCGTGGATGGAGCGGGCGTTCTGCGCAGTGTGTTCCATCTTCTCGGTGCGGATCGCATTCCTGTGGATGTTCACCCTCAGAGGCGGGGCTCGGTGAGCGGCGGGCTGTCCGGGCTCCAGTCGCGGTCCAGGGAGTGGGCTTGGCCGTGGGCAGCCCCGTCAGGGCTCCGCGTCTCTCCATCACCCTGCAGCCCCGTTTCCCCCGGGCTGTTCGCTCAGGGCCCCAGAGGCTGCTGTTCCTCCTGGATCTGGGCGCCGCCGTCCCCTCCTCAGAGTCCCCGTCAACGTCCTCCGTGTGATTTTGTCCCCAGGGGGCTTTAGCCGCTTCTGGAGGCGATGTTTGGGTCGTTACAAGTGGGGCGCTCCTGGCATCTAGGGGGGAGGCAGGGATGCTGCTCAGCATCCTCCAGGGCCCAGCACAGCCCCACAGAGAATTATCCGGCCCCAAATGTCAGTTGTGCCAAGGTTGGGAAACCTGCTCCAGGGCTTGAAAATCTCCCGAGCCCTGAATGAAGTGTGGAAATTGTTGAGAAGTCAGCGAGTCACTTACAAGGTCCCTAAATGACAAGCTTGTTTAAAGGGTCCAGAGTCACGAAAAAGTCTCTGTCCAGCCAAGTGAGTTGAGCGACTCAAGTGCACACAGCACAAAGCTGCTTTCTCCCATCTCGGGGAGCAGCAGGTGGCTGGATAGGAATCTGGAAAATCCAGCCACAGCCAACAGTTACAGTTAAATCAGTAAGTAAAAATAAAGAAAAGTGAATGGGGTTGGCCTTTCCATCCAACAACCTATAAAAGGCCTCAAAAGCTTGTTTGCACTTTTTTCCCCCCTCAGACACGAAAAGCATCCGTGGAGCTCAAGTTTCAGGTGAAACCAGGCTCAGGGTCCACCTGTCCTTGCTGATCCATGGATTTCGTTGTGACCAGATGAGTACCCTGTGGACCTGGTACCAACAGGTTCCAGCAGCCTTTGCTGTGCAGAAGACCTGCTAGTGAGCTTTCCTGGGCTCAGGTTGTCACCACCTGGAGTCACTGAGAGTGAAGGTATCTTGAGGAAAATTATTGATGTTTGATGGATGGAAAGATGGTAAGCTGTGTGTGGTTCTGTGTGGTAAATATTTCAGTAAGTACAGTTATATGCAAATAAGAACATATGAAAGAAACGTAAATAACTGCAAATGTGGATTATAGTAGAAAATATAGATTTACTTGCATTGCATTATAGTCAAAAGTCAGGATTTATATATAATATGAATACAGAAATGTTTTGCGTGTGTATGTAGTATTAGAAGACATCCCATGAAATATTAGCAGGGATACTCAGCAACATTCCTTAGACCCATTCAATTTGACTTCTAAAGTCCTATAAATCCTCCACAAAAATTTGAAATAAAGGAGCATTCAAGGAAAAAGATGATTGGAACTTCTTTGTATTAATAACAAATTTAAAAATGAATTTGCCAGTAGCCAGATTTATTTTGAGCATTTTTTTCTTTATGACATTTCAAATCATTTGGAGGAGTACTAAGCAACACTGTAGATTGAAGGGAAGGGCGCTAGTCTCCAAAAAGACTGTCCTCTCCACCTTGCCTTCTAAAGGGAATTAACTTTGTTTCTTGAAATTTTTCTGAAATAATGGTCTGGTGATTCACGTTGCAGAGAATCTTGTTAAGTAATTTTGTATTTAGTTGTTGGCCTCTACTAATTGTGTGTGTACGTGTGTCTGTGCCTTTTTCATTTTAGATTTCCTGTGATGTTCTTGAGGGGAATTTGTGCTTGTCATACAATAGACAGTCTCTGAGTGTATAATTAATGGTGACCAACCATCCTCGTTTATTCAGGACAGTGGGGTTTTCCAGGACACAGGACATTTAGTGTTCAAACCAGGGCAGTCCTAGACAAACCGGGATGGTTCCTCATCTCATGAGCCAGGCCCTGGGACACATGCATGGGGACCTGGAGAACCAGAGAGACCTTGTTCCACCTCCATGGAATTTACATTGTATTTGGGAATTTGGATTTTGAAAAGTTAATGATGAGAGTGATGTGGGAGTTTGGCACAAGGGGAATCAACATGAGGAGGCAGAGAAGCCCTCTTGAGAAGGACTGATATTTATCTTGAGAGCTGGAGTTGGGACTGGATTTAGCTGGTAGGAGTGTTAGACTGGAGTGAGGGTGTGGGATTGTGTTCAAGAGAGTTTTTCAGGCAGAGGGACCGCATGAGGACACCCCTGAAGCAGAGAGCCTGGTGTGTCCATGAACTGAGAAGAAGGATGGCTGAGCCGAGTCAACAGAGGGGGAGGAGTGTGAGCCACACCGGCGAGGGGAGACAGGCAGGACCAGATGAGGGGTGATTGGGACTCTGTTCTAAGACCAGTGGGAACACTCTGGAGAGATGCGAGTAGAAGGATGATGTGATTAGCGTTTGGTCTAAGCATGTGGGTTAAAATGGACTTCATGGTTAAGAATGAAGACTTAATATGCAAGATGGGAGGTGCTGGGAATAAGATTAGGAATAAGATGATTGTTCCCTACGCCTGAGTGATGGCTGTGGAGTAGGAAAGAAGTAGAAAGAAAAGACCATGGAGTGTAGAACCGAGAGAACATAACGGTACTTTCTTGCCTGCATGTGTCAGATGGCACAGGGCACTGACTGTTCTCGCTGCTGTCTGTGCAGACCTGCAGGTGCCCCCTCACCCAGGTGTGTGTGTTCACCCCTCTTTTCCACTCACAGGCCCCCCCTTCCACATCCTAAAAGAAGTCAGGCCTTACTTGTGAGGGTGTTGTCTCACACGGGAGACACGTAGGAGAGCCCCTGCAGGCTTCAGAGCAGCCCCTTCAGCATCTCCATCACCTTCCTTCCTTCCCCTCTCTCGCTTTCCACACCCAGAATGACCCCTGCTCAGTATTCCACAGCTCCATGATCTTCCTCCCCCAGGCTTGAGAAGGGTGGGGTAGCCACTGGGGTGGACATCATCTGCACCTTCCACTCTGACCCCCGCAGGTCCCGGGCTGGACAGAGAGTGACTCTACTGGGAGCTGAGCCATGAGACTCAGTGCATCACCCACCTGGGCTCCTTCACCCTGGACTGAGAGAACTTCTACGTCAGTGGTGAGGGGCTGTGCTACAGCCATGCTGTCTCTCCCAGTCAGAGTTCTGTGTTCCCTCCGTTGCTCTAAAGTGAGCTATGATCCATCTCTCTATCCTCCTGGTCTGGGTTCAGTCTTCTCATCACTGTGTGATCACTGGGTCCAGCCACCTTCCATCTCAATTCCTTCCCCCTGAACACCCCTCCACTCGTCCCCTCTGCTTTCCCCTCTGTTTTTCCCACAAAGGTCCCTACATCCTTCCTCTCCCTTAATGTTTTATGTTCACCCCAACTCTTGCTGAGCTCCTCTCGCCTTCTCTCCACAGGTTACACCTATGGAGCCGTGGCCCCGACTACCAACAGTGAGTATTCCTGGCCCTGATCTCCTGTGTCCCGTCTGCATTTGGGGTTTGGGAGCACTTGTTCTCCTTCACCTGCTGTCCTTGGTGAGGGAAGGACCTGGAAGGGCCCTAATTCATCCCTTCTCTCCCTCCCGGGTTCTGATGGAGAGTCCCAGCCCAGTGTGAGAAAGCCTAAGACACAGACATGTTCTCCACCACATTCTGACCCCATGTGGTTTTCACTTTAATTCTCCTAAAGCCCTGCCCTTGGTCCTCCTTTTCCAGGTATCCCATCTATCTGCCCATTTTTCTGCCTATCTGCCTCTCCTCCGAGTTCAGTCACTCTTGTTCACCTCTCTCTCTCTCTTGGGCTCCTCTCATCCACAGGCTTACTCATCCCGCTACTCACACAATCATTCATCCCATCACTCTCATTTATGCTTCACCTGTGAATGGTGGTCCTGAGACAGCCTGTGCTTTAGCCCGTGTGAGCCTGGGGGCTACTCCCACTCTGTCCCTCCTTGATGACAGACTTATCCACAGCTCCCGAGCCGGCCAACACGTCCCTGCCTACTTGATCATCACCTGTGCCACCAGAAGCCACCACAGGTATCTGGGGGTCCCTTTTCCTTCCCAAGAGAAGCACTCTGGCCCCACTCCCCATGAGCCAGGTGTGATCCAGGAGCTGGGAAGCCAGGGTGTGAAATTCTGGTTTTAGGGCAATCATGCTGATCACAAAGATTATACCAAATATTCAGTCTAAGGTCAGCCATCAGAGAGTCCCTAGTCTTGTGAAATTAACACAACATTACAATACAATGTGGGATATTTCGGGGAGAGGCACCTGGCATAATTTGGAGGGGAGGAGCTTGCTAGAGAAAGTTTCACCAGAATGAAGTCTTTAAGAATGAGTAGGAGGGACCCTGGCAAATAGAGGATGAAGGGTTTTCCTGGCAGAGAGGATTCCATGAGCAAAGGCTCCAGCCAGAAACAACATGCCGTATGGGGAGAATTGAAACGAATTTGGGTTGCATGCAGCATAATGTTTAACCCGCAGTAGATGGATAAAATGAGACTGAAAGGTCAGCAGGAGCCAGATTGAGTAGAGCCTTGAGTGCCAGGTCACGAAGGTTGAACTAAACACTGAAGGCCAAAGGGAGCCATGGGTTGTACTAGAGAAGTGGTGGCCATAGTGAGGTATTCATTTCAGAAAGATTCTTCTAGTAGTCCATGTAGAACATCCTTTAGACACAGCATCCAGTGAGCCTGCTGGGGTGTTGGTCCGGGTGAAGGAAGTTAAGACCTGAGCTAGGACAGGGAGGGAGAGAGGGAATGTATGTGAGGACCAGTGTGCAAGGTGAATGGGTGTTACTGGGAGGGAGGAGGAGCTGAGCTGATATGCTGGTTCTGACTTGGGTGACTCCACGGTTGGGTGGTGGTGCCACTGGGACAGAAGACGACAGATTATAATGAGTGCAGGACTCTGGTCTGGTCTCAGGCCAGCTTTCAGAGATGGCCATCGCTCTCCCTCTCGTCTTGCAGCTTTGGGGCACAACCTGAAGACCCTCACAGTCAACGTCACCATCTCTACCCTCCGGTATTTATCAGACATGAGCAACGGCTAGACCACGTTCAACTTCACTGAGAGGGTCTTGCAGAGCCTGGTGAGACCCTGGTCCCAGCAGCTCCTGGTAGTTAAATCCCATCCAGCCCCTCCCCCAACCCCTGTCCCTCCTGCTCCTCCTCCTCCTCCTTCCTCCCCAGCTGTATCCTTGTTCAAGAAGAGCAGCCTGCGCCCCTTCTACTCAAGTTGCAGACTGGTCTCCCTCAGGTGAGACCCTCCCCTCAGCATTTGCCCCTAATGACCTCTTTTGTGACCACCCCTATCTGTCTCCCCAGTGTCCTCCCATTTCCTCCTTCCTTTTCTGTCCCCCACCCCCAGAGGTTTCAGGAACTCTCTCTAGAGTCCCCACATCCCTCTCTCCCCAGGCCTGAGAAGGATGGGCCAGCCACCTGTGTGGACGCTGTCTGCACCCACCACCTTGACCCCGTGGGCCACCATGCCTTTGTGCTGGGAGCTGAGTGTCTCCACCTGTCTGCTCTTCCTCTCGGTGGCTCCAGGCTCTGCAGCCCAGAGTTTATCCATCCAGAGAGAGTATCAGCTACATTTCCGCATCATCAGCTGGAACCTCAGCAACTCGGAGCCCACATCCTCGGAGTACACCGCCATGCTGAGAGACACCCAGGACCAGGTGGGTTCTCCCTCTCCCGTCTCTCCTTGCCCTGAGGGCACCGTCATTCCTCCATCTGACTTACATCTGTTATGTGATTGTTTCAACCCTTCACTTTCCCTGCATGTCTGGGTTTTCTCAGTGTCCAGAGGTGATGTCCTAGATGCCTTCCCCATTTCTCACATGGGTAAACTGAAGCTCAGAGAGGGGAGTATTGTGCCTAATGTCACACAGTGAGTTAGGGGCAGAGCCAGGATTTGAAGTCAGGTCTCCCTTGCCCCAAGTTCTGTGATCTTTCACTGGCACCAGTGGCCCCCTGCGTCCCCAGGAGACCTCCATCTCACCCACTCTCCCTCGCGTTTGTTCTAGGTCACCAAGGTCTACAGAGGCAGCCAGCTTTGAGACATATTCCACTCCTGCCTGGTCACCGACTTGATGTATGTTGAGGAGATTGGAAGCATTGGCTGAGCTGGGTGGCTGATGACTCTGAGCTTCCGTGACACATCATTGATCTGGAAGTCACTTACATCGTGCCCAGTCTGCCCCACATCCCTGTCAGCTAATCCTAACATCCCCTTCCATAGGTTTTCGAGGGATGAGAAAAGCATTAACATTTGGTGCCACCAACTTCCAGCATCCTGCTCCTCCTCCTCTTCTGGAGACTTTAAACAAATATCAGCAGTCTAACTGTGCTCTCCAATAGTGGATCCGCTAACCACATGGGGCAATTTAAATTTTTTATACACCTGTTAGGATACGATTCACATATTGTGTGTGGAGAGGAGTGTATTTTTTAGGTTTTTCTATATACAATATATTCTCATCTGCAAAACTAATAGTTTTACCTCTTCCCTTCCAATCTGGGTTTCTTTTATTCCTTTTTCTTGCCTAATTGCCCTCATTAGAACCTCTAGTACCTGTGATTAACATACGAGATATGGGAAGACATCGTTGTCTTGTCCCTGGTCTTAGGGGGAAATTTTCAGTCTTTCACCATTGACTATGGTGTTAGCCGTGGGTTTTTCATTGATGTTGTTTATAGGTTGAGAAAGTTTTTTTGTATTCCTAATTTGTTGAGTGTTTTCTTTTTTAGACATGAAGGGCGTTGTATTTTGTCAAATTCTTTTCTGTGTATGTGGTCGAGATTGCGTGATATTGGCCCTTATTCTATTAATAAAGTTTTCAGATATTAAGCCAACCCTTCAACTAGAGGTGAGAGATTAAGATGTTCTCAAGTCTTTCCTGGGCATGCCACAGCCCTGAGCACTTGTGGCCCTCTAGATGCCCACAAATACACTGGAGCTTTTCAAAGCCCCCTGTGGACATCTCATTCCCCCAATTGTTCTTCTAAGTTTTTGGCTCACCTCTTGCCTGCCTCAGCTAGTATCACTCCCTCAGGCAACTATAATAGAAAACAATTAGCCCTGAATATTTTTAGCAAGTGCCCTGGGGACAGACTTTCTTCCCTGGGCAAGCTCTGAGTCAAGTAACGTCAAGCCCTGAACATGGGGCTTTTTCGGGAAGCTGCCAGGAAGGTCAGCTAGTGACAGTTCGATGGGGATGGGTCTTTTCAGAGCTCCAAACCCATTATGGCTGCTTGGCTGCTGGTTGTCTCAACTACCATGGTTCTGAGACTGATGGTTTTCAAAGTTATGGAGGATATTGTGAGAGCAGGATGGGAATAGTGCAAGTTATAATGCCACAAAGTTTGCTCCCGTTATCAAGATTCCACCATGTTTCTTCACTAAACCCTCCTCAGATTCTTACAAACCGTTGATTAATTTCTAGACTTCTGAAAAGTTGATTTTGACCATTTTTACCAGTGTTCTCATTGTTTTTATGCATTTGCAGAAGTCCTTTCTCAAATGTTTCAGAAATGTTCTCCCTGTGGTTATTTATTTATAAATTAATTACTTAAAATGAAATTACATGAGAAATTCAGTTCCTCACTCACAAACACTAGCCACATTTTAAGTGCTTGATAACAACATGGGGCTAATAATTAGTGTATTTAATTGTGCAGACAAATGTTTACAGTATTGCAGAAAGTTATCTTGGACAGGACACAGAAGCAGGGAATCTAGAATCAGGGTAGAATTCTAGACACACTTGTTCATCCCTTGTGCCCTTCCAGGTCTGTCCCCCACAGTAACCACACTGGAGTGGACTCCCTGTGTACCTTGCCGCCTTGGCACAAAGACTGGAGAGAGTTGCCAGCTAGGAGGAATTCTTGTGGCTGACCCAGAATGTACCCAGCTGCAGAACTTGACTGTGGACAGGAAGAGTGTCCTTGGGGATGGTAAGGGTCCCTGGTCATTGGGAAAGGAAGTGAGGCCATTCTGGGGACTCTGGATGCCTGGGGCTGAGAGAGCATTGAACTTTCTCAGGCTGGCAAGAGGTGGCATAGTCCCCCAGTCTTTACCCACCATTGAGAGAGAGAAAAGGACACCAGTGTAATATAGGAGGCCATCACCTTCTCCTAGACAGCTCTGTGACCTCAAGCTAGTCACCTCCCCTCTCTGGACTTTTGTTTCCTTATCTTTGCAATGAAAGCCACTGGGCCAGATGGTCAGTGAGGGCCTCCAGCTGTGTGTGAAGCAGACTTACAGGTTTGGGGGTCATGTGGTTTCTGATCCACAGGCTATAGTTTGCCAATTCCCGCTCTAGATGAGCAGAAATGCACTAAAACTTTTTGCAGTGGTGGAAGTGTTCTATATCTGTGCTCTCCAGTACATGGCCATATGTGGCTGTTGAGTACTCGAAGGACGGTATTGTGACTGGTCTTTATTGTTACTGATTTTTAATGTTACTGAGGTACTAGATTTTTTATTTTATTTAACTAAAATTAATTTTAATTCAAAAAGAGACTTGTTGCTGCTCCATATCAGACAGTACACCTCTAAGAGTTTGTCTGGATAGAGGTACAAGTAGGGGGAACTGCACCCATCACCCCATGCCCACTGTGTGCTGTGTGTCCTCCTTTCCTGGAGTTTATGTTGTAGCTGGCAATAACAAGAATAGAGAATTGAAACTTATCAATTATTTGATGTGAACAAACTCATACTTGGAGGCGGTATGCAGAGAAGACTTCCTGCGGCATATTACACTGTAGGTTAATCCTAGAAAATGAATATTTTGCAAATAGATAAAGTAGAAGGGGATGATGTGTTTCCAGGCATGGAAGAACACTTTTGAGCGGGATTTTACAAATTTAGAGAGATCCCATAGGCTTGCCATCTATGATGACCCATTCTCCCCCCAACCGTCATAAGAAAATCCAGCCCAAATTCAGTCCTCTGTGCCCAGAGGTATGAATTTGGTTTAATTTATTACACTTTTGTTCTGTGATAATGGTCTTGGATTTTGTAGCAAAGTGTGTTCACATTTTAGAGATGGAAACTAAAATGGGGTGAAACATCATGATGTCTACTTGACTTTAATATTTCATTGAAAACATGGGATGAATCAAGAGTGGCATGTGTTAATAATTTATACATTGATGAATTATTGTTTTAATTGGATTGAATATACATTTTTCAATCTAGATGATGGATGTTTATGAGACTGTTCCCTTCATTTTTCTGTGTCTAAAAAGTTTTATTAAAAAGAGTGAAACACACTCACATGCATTCTCCATTTCATTCACTTCCAGAATATTCTCCCAATAGAGATGACACCTTGACTGAGAAGCCTGGTAAACCTGCAGGAAGCCCCAGCCCATGGTAGGGGACGAGTATGTTGATGCTGTGTCTCATTGAAGAGAACCGTGCGCACAGTGTCTTGGATGATGAAGAATTTTGGCCAACCCTTGTCAAGGAGGGTTGAGGCACAGTGGGGTCACCAGGAGCCCTTGGGCGATGACAGGATGTGGCTCACCCCACCACTTGTCTCCCCAGACCTCCCCTTCTGGGCCCTTATCCTCATCTTCTTGGCGGGACTCCTGGTGCTCATCACAGGCCTGATCTACTGTCTCCTAGTAAGCCATGACGTGTTGATTGTCTTCTTATTGCGTTGTAAGAGCTCTTTATATATTATAAATACACATCCTTTTCTAGGGATATGTTTTGGAGATGTTTTCTCCCAGTCTGTGCGTGGCTTGCCTTCTCCTTCACCACATGAGTCATTGGGGGAATGTAAGTGACAGTCATCATGAGTTTCCACTACACTTGAGAATGGCTAACATTAAAATAACTGACTAAAGCAAGTGTTGTTGAAGATGTCAAGTCACTGAAACTCTCATCGAGTGCTGATGAAAAATAGCTTGGATGCGTCTTTAATAATTACATACGTCTACCCAGCCATTCCTCTCCTAGCAATCCATCTAAGGGAAATAAACACATATGTCTATACACAGACTTGTACACACATGTTGATAACAACCTATTTATAGTAGATGAAAACGGAAAACAACCCAAATGTCCATCTACTGGTGAACGGATACACAAAGTGTGGTAAATCCCCACAGTGGAATACTATTCAATCATAAAAAGGAATGAATTATTTTTTTTTCTTTTTTAATTATTTTATTGAAATTATAAAGGGTTTTACATTGTGTAATTTTGAGTGTTCATTATTATATGTGAATATCTGTATAGACTGCATTGTTCTTACCACCAGTAGTCTGATTTTTATCCATACCATACACATGTACCCCTTTAACTCTTTCACACAACCGCCAGCCCTCTTCCCCTCTGGTAAGCACTAATCTGCTCTCTTTATCCCTGTGTATGTTTATCTTCTACATATGAGTGAAATCATGCATAGTTCTTTGTCTGGCTTATTTCATTTAACATCATACCCTCAAGGTCCATCCAAGTTGTTGCAAACAGGATGATCTTGTCTTTTTTTTCTGGCTGAGTAGTATTCCATTGTATATAATACATACCACATCTTCTTTATCCCTTCATCTGTAGCAGGGCACTTGGGGTGCTTCCATATCTTAGCTATTGTGAATAATGTCGCAGTGAAAACAGGGGTGAGTAAATCTCTTTGAATTGTTGATTTCAATTTCTTTGAATAAATACCCAGTAGTGGGATAGCTGGAATGTATGGTATTTCTATTTTTAACTTTTTGAGAAATCTCCATACTGTTTTCCTTGGTGGCTGCACCAGTTTGCATTCCTACCAGCAGTGTGTGAGAGTTCTCTTTTCTCCTTATCCTCTCTAACATTTGTTATTTTTTGTCTTGGGAGTTATAGACATTCTGACAGGTGTAATGTGTTCACCCATTGTAGTTTTGATTTGAATATCCCTAATAATTAGTGATGTTATACATCTTTTCATGTGCCTGTTGGGCTTCTGTATATCTTCTTTGGAAAAATGTCTGTTCATATCCTCTGCCCATTTTTAGATTGGATTATATTTTTTATTGTTGTTGGGTGTATGAGTTGTTTATATATTTTGGAGATTAACCCCTTGTCAGATATATGATTTGCAAATATTTTTTATTAGTTCGTGGGTAGTCTTTTCGTTTTTTTTTTTGAGGAACATCAGCCCTGAGCTAACATCCGTGCTAATCCTCCTCTTTTTTTCTGAGGAAGACCAGCTCTGAGCTAACATTTATTGTTAATCCTTCTCCTTTTATTTTTTTCCCCAAAGTCCCAGTTGATAGTTGTATTTCATAGTTGCACATCCTTCTAGCTGCTGTATTTGGGACGCGGCCTCATCTTGGCCGGACAAGCGGTGCGTCTGTGCGTGTCTGGGATCCGAACCTGGGCCGCCAGTAGTGGTGCTTGCCCACTTAACCACTAAGCCACGGGGCTGGCCCTGTCTTTCCGTTTTGTTCATCATTTCCTTTGCCTTGCAGAAGCCGTTTAGTCTCATCTAGTCCCATTTGTATATTTTTTCTTTTCTTTCCCTTGCCTGAGTAGACATGGTATTGGAAGGGTGCAGCTAAGACCAATGACAAAGACTGTACTGCGTATATTTTCTTCTAGGAGTTTTATGGTTTCAAGTGTTAGATTCAAGTCTTTTATCCATTTCGAGTTAATTTTTGTGTATGGTGGAATATAATGATCTACTTTCATTCATTTGCATGTGGGTGTCCAGTTTTCCCAACAGCATTTATTGAAGAGACTTTCTTTTCTCCATTGTGTGATCTTGGCTCCTTTGTCAGAGATTAACTGACCACAGATGTGTGGTTTTGTTTCTGGGCTTTCAGTTCTGCTCCATTGAGCTATGAGTCTGTTTTTGTCCCAGTACCATGCCATTTTGATTACTATAGCTATGTAATATATTTTCAAGTTAGGATTGTGATGCCTCCAGCTTTGTTCTTTCTTCTCAGGATTTCTTTGTCTATTTGAGGTCTTTTGTTATTCCATATATATTTTAGGATTCTGTGTTCTGTTTCTATGAAGAATGTCATTGGGATTCTGATTGGGATTGCATTGAATCTGTAGATTACTTTAAGTAATATGGACATTTTAACTGTGTTTATTCTTCCAATCCATGTGCGTGGAATATCTTCCCATTACTTCAGGTTATCATTGATTTCTTTCAATAAAGTCTTATAGTTTTCATGTATAGTTCTTTAACCTCTTTGGTTAAATTTATCCCTAGACACTTTTTTCTTTTTGTAGCAATTGTAAATGGGATTGTATTCTTGAGTTCTCTTTCTGTTAGTTCATTATTAGAGTATAGAAATGCAAGTGATTTTTGTAAGTTGATTTTGTACGCTCTAACCTTGGTATAGTTGTTGATTATTACTAATAGTTTTCTGTTGGATTGTTTAGGGTTTTCTATATTTACAATCATGTCATCTGCAAACAGCAAGAGTTTCATTTCTTCCTTTCCAGTTTGGATTCCTTTTATTTCTTTTTCCAGCCTAATTGCTCTGGCCAAAACCTCCAGTACTATGTTGAATGGGAGTGGCCAGAGTGGGCACCTTTGTCTTCTTCCTATACTCAGAGGAATGGCTTTAAGTTTTTCGCCATTAAATATGATGTTGGCTGTGGGTTTGTGATATATGGCCTTTATTGTGTTGGGGTACTTTCCTTCTATACCCATTTTATTGAGAGTTTTTATCATAAATGGATGTTGGATCTTGTCAAATCCTTTCTCTGCATCTGTGGAGAGGACCATGTGATTTTTATTCCTCATTTTATTAATGTGGTGTATCACATTGATTGATTTGCGGATGTTGAACAATCCCTGCATCCCTGGTATAAATTTCACTTGATCATGGTATGTGATCCTTTTAATACATTGCTGTGTTCCATTTGGTGATATTTAGTTGAGGATTTTTGCATCTGTGTTCATCAGCGATATTGGCCTGTAATATAACTTCTTTGTGCTGTCCTAGGCCGCTTTTGCTGTCAGGGTGATGTTGGCCTCATAGAATGAATTAGGAAGTGTTCCATCTTCTTCAACTGTTTGGAATAGTTTGAGAAGCATGGGTATTAAATCTTGTTTGAATATTTGGTAGAATTCTCCAGAGAAGACATCTGCTCCTGGACTTTTGTTTTTTGGGAAGGTTTTTGATGACCATTTGAATCTCTTTATTTGTGATTGGTCTGTTCATTTTCTCTATTTCTTCTTGAATCAGTTTTGGGAGGTTGTACGAATCTAATAATTTATCTATTTCTTTTAGGTTATCCAATTTGGTGGCATGTAAGTTGTTCAGTGTATTCTCTTATTGTCCTTTGGATTTCTGTGGTAACTGTTGTAGTTTCTCCTCTTTCATTTCTAATTTATGTCTTTGAGCTTTTTCTCTTTTTTTCTTAGTGAGTCTGGCTAAGGGTCTGTCAGATTTGTTTCAATCTTCACAAAGAACCAGCTCTTTGTTTCATTGATCCTTTCTACTCTTTTTTTAGTCTCTATTTCATTTATTTCTGCTTTAATTTTTATTATTTCCCTCATTCTGCTGACTTTGGGCTTCATTTGTTCTTCATTTTCTGTTCCCATTAGGTGTAGTTTAAGGTTACTTATTTGGTGTTTTTCTTGTTTGTTGAGATGTGCTTGTATTGCTATGAATTTCCTTCTTAGAACTGCTTTTGCTGCATCCCATAAGAGTTGTTTTGTTGTCTTTTCATTTTCATTTGTCTTCAGGTATTTTTTGATTTCTCCTTTGATTTGTTCATTTATCCAATGGTTCTTCAGTCTTGTGTTCTTTAGTCTCCACTTATTTGTAACTTCCCCATGTTTTGTTTTGTAGTTGATTTCTAGTGTCATAGCATTGTGGTCAGAAAAGAAGCTTGATATGATTTCAATCTTAAATTTATTCAGGCTTGCCTTGTTTCACAACATATGGTATATCTTTGAGAAGGTTCCATGTGCACTTAAGAAGAATGTGTATTCCGCTTTTTTGGAAGGGTATGCTCTATATATATCGATTAAGTTCATCTGATCATATGTTTCATTTAATGCCACTATTTACTTGTTGACTTTCTCTGCATGATCTATCCATGGATGTAAGTGGGTTATTCAGGTCCCCTGCTATTATTGTGTTGCTGTTAATTTCTCCCTTTAGGTCTATTGATAGTTGCTTTATATTGTTTTGTGCTGCTGTGTTAGGTGCATATATCTTTATAAGTGTTATGTCCTCTTGGTGGAAAGTCCCCTTTATCATTATATACCGCCCCTCTTTGTCTCTCATAAACTTTTTTATCTTGAAGTCTGCTTTGTCTGATATAAGTATGGAAACACCTACTTTCTTTTATTTGCCATTTGCTTGCAGTATTGTCTCCCAACCATTCATTCTGAGGCTGTTTTTAGTGCTGAGATGTGTTTCCTGGAGGCAGCGTATTGTTGGGTCTTGTTTTCTAATCTACCCCACCACTCTGTGTCAGTTGATTGGAGAATTCAATCGATTTACATTTAGAGTGATTATAGATACATGAGGGCTTAATCCCACCTAATCTATATTTCCATTGTTTCTCTTCCTTTGTGTTTCTGACTACCATTTCATTTTGGGGGTTTTCTGTGGAGGTGTTCTCTTTTTTTATGATCTATGGCTCTGCTCTGATTTTGTGTTTGCTGGTTACTGTGAGGTTTGTACGAAGATCTCATAGATGACATAGTCCATCCTCTGAGAGCCTCTTATCTCCATTAGCCTAAGCAGGTTCTATCCCTTTCCTCTTCTTCTTCTGAGTTATTGTTGTCACAAGTTATTCAATTTTGTGTTGTGCATTTGTGACTAAGCTGAAGTGTTTATAATTACTTTTGATGCTTTCCTTCCTTTCCTGTTTTAAGTTATAATTAAGTATTTGCTACCCTGTTGTGAAACAGAGCTGTAGCTTTCTGATTTTGTCTTTCTATTTATCTCTTTGCTCAAAGCTTTGTAGACATTGGCCTTCTTTTTGTTTCTGGTATGAGGGTGTTCTTGATCATTGCTTGCATGGGAGATCTAGTGGCGTGGAACTCCCTCAGCCTTTGTTTATCTGGGAAAACTTTTATTTCTCCATTTTATTGTTGGGGGAAGAGTGAGAATCTCCCTCTGCCCTTTCCCTTAAGGTTCTTCTGGCTGGCCAAATAATCAACAAGACAGGTTAGCAGGAGAAAATAATACCAAGTTTAATAACATGTATACATGGGAGAAACTCAGAAATGAGCAACTCGTCCCTCTGTCTAAGCTGCTTGTTTAAGTATTGCAGCTAAAGGCAAAGGACCGTGTTGGGGTTGGGTAGTGGCCTGGGACTTCAGAGGGCAGAAGGACAATTCTTTTCAGGGTCAGCTATTGATAATTTGGTCAGGGATAGATAGAGTTTTTTGATAAAAGGGGCTTGGTGTCCCTCCCATTGCAACATCTATTTTACATTATCTTTATAGCCATCATGATAGAAGATCTGTTCCAGGAATGAGCCACTATGCCAGATTCTCTAGGCAGTTAGTGGGGGAGGTCAAATATCCTTATTGTCTTCCGTTCGAAATAATCCACATACCAGAGTGGTGCTTCCTGGAGCAACTTGCCCTGAGCACCATCAGTATCATAAGGATCATTTCACTGGATAGAGTATTCTTGGCTGAAAGTTTTTGTCTTTCAGTATTTTTAATATATCATTCCATTCTTTCCTTGCCTGTAAAGTTTCTGCCAAGAAATATGCTGAAAGCTTGGTAGGTGTTCCTTTGTAGGTTATTTTCTTCTGTCTTGCTTCCCTTTATATTTTTTCTTTGTCATTGGCTTTTGCCAATTTTACTATTATATGCTTTGGAGAAGGTCTTTTAGCATTGATGTAATTAGGCGTTCTGTTGGCTTCATGTATTTGTAAGTCCGGTTCTTCCCCAGGGTTAGGAAGTTCTCAGCTATTATTTCTTTGAACAAGCTCTCTACTCCTTTCTCCCTCTTTTCTCCCTCTGGGATACGTATAATTCTTAGGTTGCTTTTATAATTGAGTCATATATTTCTCCAAGAATTCCTGCATTTTTTAAAAATCTGAGTCCTCTCTCCTCATCCACTGGAAGCATTTCTATATTTCTATCCTCTAAATCACTAATTCTTTCATCCATAATATCAGCTCTATTTTTTAAGGATTCTAGATTCTTTTATATCTCATTAGTTATGTTCTTCATATCCAGAATTTCTGCTTGTCTTTTTTTAAAGAGTTTCAGTCTCTTTGATGAAGTATTCCTTTTCCTCATTAATTTTATTCCTGAGTTCATCGAACTGTCTGAACATTGTTTTAACTTGGTGAGTTTCTTTAATGACAGTTATTTTGAATTCTCTGTCATTTAGATTGTAAATTTCTGTGACTTCAAGGTTCGTTTCTGAAGATTTGTCATTTCCTTCTGCTCTTAATTGTTACTGTAGATTCGTATGGTGTTGGATGAACTAATCTTTTGCTTGCGTATTTGGGGTAGTATCAGGTCACAGATGCCGCCTGCTACAGCTTTGGGGGAAGCATGAGCTGTGTTTCTGATCCCATTCCATATGCTGGAAGTTGCATGGGTACAATGGGTGTTCCCATACGCTGGGAAAGCATTCACACTGGGCTCAGAGCTGCCACCACACGGAGGCACGTACCCAGTTGTGAGACCGCAGCACTACTATGGGTATTTGTGCAATCTGGGAAAGCATTTGCATGTGCGCATATACCTGCTGCTGCCTTTTCTTATGCTCATGCCAGCCTCTGTGCTTGGTGGGTGGGACTTCTTCATGGGTTCTGAGCATTGGTCAATCATTGGGACTGCAGTGGCACAGTGGGATTTCCAATAATCCAGGAAAGCATTCATTTGAGGGTCCAGGGCTTCCGTCAAGCCCTCCCAGAGTTGCACCAAGGCGCATTCCTACTTTTGGGGATGCAGCAGTACTATTGGCTCTCACTCCAACCTGGGAAGCAATCGGGTGTGTGCACAGTGCTGCCAGGGAAGTGTTGGGGATAAGAATGAATTCATAGTACATGCGATGTCAAGCATAAATCTCAAAATAATTATGCTGAGTGAAAGAAGCTAGTAAAAAATGAGTACATAGTATATGATCCCATTTATAAAAATCCTTGGAAAATACAGGAAAATCTATAGGAACATATACCGGATCACTGGTTGCCTGGGAATGAGAATGTGTTTGCAAAAGGCAGGGAAGGAGGAATTAAAATGAACATGAGGAAATTTGGGGAGATGGGCATTCCTTTTCTTGATTGAGGTGATGGTTCAATAAGTTATAATCAAAATGTATCAAATTGTTCACTTTAAATGTATACAGTTTACTGTATGTCGTTAATACCTCAATTAAACTAGAACATGTAGTGGAGAGAGAGCCGAAAGAGGGAAAAGGAAAGGAAAAGAAGGACTGAGGGTGAAAATTAAATGGACAAAAGGAAGAGGGCGACAGGATGCATCAGGTCTCTGTGGCTTTGGCATCTCCTTACCCTGGGGTCTCCCATACTGGGCAGCTGACTAGACCATTCTGATGCACACTCCTCACCTCACAAGTCACTGTCTGCCAGCGGAAGAAGGAGGGCGACTATGAGCTCCAGAGATGACGCCTGGGCTATTACCTGCCTCATGGCGACCTATGGAAGCTGCGATGACTAGATCTGACTAGATCTGAGGTACCCTTTTCCCAGCTGTGGTCCAGAGGAGCTTGGCTGGAACAGAGCGCAACCATATTGGATGGCCACAGGCTCCGAGCTTTTCTAGACTTGGCCCCTGACTGGCTCACAGGGGTCTAAGCTGAAAGGTTTCACATTCCTTAAGTCCTGAAAGTGACTTCAACTTCTGTCACACCAGTTCATCCCTCAGGGACACAAGAATTGGTGAAAACAGCACAGACGTTGGCATCATGTAAAATCGAATCCCCACTTCAGTGCAAGGTTTTCCTTCTTAGGGAAATTGGGACAACCCTCCCCTTCACTCTGTGCAGCCATCACACCCTTCTAAGTTCCTCTATATTTCTCCCCCACTGAAGGCCTGGCAGTCTCAGGTTCCCCTTTTCTGCTTCATTCTCTGAAGCTCAGATTCATCAGGACTTCCAGATCAATCTCCCTCAATGGCTCCTCTCCCCACTCATGGGTCCTCCATGACCGGAAACAGGCCAAGATGGGAAGAGTGGGTGAGACATGACTCTGCAGTCACCTTGGGCCTTGGGAGCTGAAATGACTAGGTGTCTGGGAAGACTGAATCCCAGAGAAACACCAAGGCTCTGGGAAGAGAGTATCTGCTCTGGATGTAAAAGTGAATAATACTCAGCAGGAGAAATCTGAGGGAAAAGAAAGAGTCTTTTTTCATCTTTATCTGTACAGAGTCCATCTAGCCTTAAAGCAGAGGTTCCCCAACAAGCAGCACAGAGCATCCCAGGAATGAGGCAGGCTGCGCTGTTCTGCTGTGGGTCTGTGGGAACAGATTACATTATCTGTACACACTGTGCAGACGACCACAGCTGACGATACTAAAGGGCAGAGAATTAAAGTCACAGTCATGGCATTCTCTCAGACTTTTTGTGTGTGAGTTTCACATTCTCAATCTTAAGCAGTGCTTCTCTGAGAATTCACACTCAGAAGATTAAAATGATTAATAATATAAATGTATTATTATACATTGCATACATTATACACTGTACATTATAATTATAAATTAATGTATAATTATTATACATTAATATATTATTGTTATATATTACATTATTATAATATCATTATAATGGTTAATAATCGTTATCATTATTTACTATTTAATTTCTCCTAAGCAACATGACTGGCAAGCTCTGCGTGTATTATCTCAGTTACGGTCACAAAATTTAGGGTTTTATTCCCATTTTAAGTTAAAGATGTGGAAGCTCAGAAATATTAAATAACTTGACAAAGAAGGAAAACAATTACTACAAACCTAAATTAAACAGCTATTCAAATTATGTGTCAAAGAAAAAAAGACGTTTTCTGACTTACAAACAGACTCAAAGTTGACCTCCCACAGGCCTGCAGTGAAAGAACAGGTAAAGAATGTACATCAGAAAGAAGAAATGTGAACCCAGGAAAACATAACAGGAGTCATGAGGAAAGGAAAATACCGTCTGTCTAATTTAGTATTAGTTTTAAAACAAGACATTAAAAACACATTCGAACCAAAATTCCAGATGATTACCACATGGAAGAATAGAGGAGAGAAGATTTAGTTAAAAAATAACTCATATTTTAGGGAAGATATAAATACTAAGATACTCTATTATTGTTTAACACATTGCTCTCAGAAACTGATAACTCTGAGGGACAAAAGTAAGTAACGATAAAGAGGATTTGAAGAGTGCAACATACTCGATCAGACAAATAGACAAATCCCAACACACTGGCTTATTGTGAGACTTGTGATGCTGAAAACAGTCGTTCTTCTGACAGCATGATACCGCAATGGCATATCAATTTTCATGAATCAAATTTCCAACACATATAAATCTAAAAAAATGGAAAATCCAGTATTTCATTGTATGCAACTAGTGATTCAACATGCAACAAATGCCAGAAAAATAGAGACCCAGAAGTAGGGGTCTTTTTTGAGAAGACATATATAACAGCTCTTTAGTGAAATGTTATGTTGGAATCTATTGCAATATTACACAAAAAGGACAATCCATTTGGACTAGGTATGTTTTCTCTGTGACTGTGAGGGTAAAACTCTAAAGAATCCCCTGACTGTGATAACTCTCTGTTGCTCTTAAAATACAAATACATAACACTCAGGAAAGGAAAGGAAGAAAAGATCTCCTTTCTCTCCTCACCTGAAACTCAATCTCCCACCTCAGAAGGATCACTGTCCGTATCTTCTCTGTCTTGCAAAGGAATCAATGAAAAGAAAAGTATTGGTATATATTAAAGTTTCAAGAGCTCAAAGCAAGAAAACCTAATGACCCCTGCAGAGGCATTGATGTAGTGTGAGCTCCATGTCATCTGCACCGTCTTGTCTTTTATCATCACGTTTGTCGGGACGTCCTTCTTGGCCCCTCACTCTCCCTGCCTCGCTAATGAGTCTGTCTGCATCAGTGCTACCGCCAGTCTCTCTCTTGCCCTCTTCACTTTCTCTTCTTGTCTCCTGATATCTTCCTGAGTCACCTGAAGTTGTTTGCAAAGGAGCTGTGGGATGTACAGACCAGCTCCTGGGATCGTCTCTGCTGAATCTGAAGACCAGGCAGGGGTGGGCATGGGACTGTAGTTCGGATCACCTGTGAGCACACCTGGCAGGAATGCACCTATGCAACTAGGTGCAAGATTCAGCAGGGCTTTGGCAAGGTCCAAAGGACTTAACGGTTCTTCTGCACTCTGCAGTCCTGGAGACCTTGCAGTATCTTCTGCCAGCAGAGTTGCTGGGGCTGCTCCAAGTTTTCCTCCCCTGGATGGCAACTGACATCTTTGCCAGGATAGGATGTGATTCTAGTAACTGGCCTCTTGAATATGTAACTGGACATCCTCAAAGGGAAAGAGATGCTCAAACCAGGCTTGGGTTGGATTGGTTTCCACAATCATGTCGCTTCTTCTGTGATGATTTGACCATCATACTTCTTTTCCTCTTACCATATAAAAATAAATTGGGAATGTGGATCACAGTGATAAATGAAGCCTGCCTTCCCAGGAGAATTATGTCATATGCCTTGTACTTCTACCCTCCCTCTCTCCCTGTGGGGATTAATCTGACCTGTGTCCTGGGACATCATCAAAGAGATTTGGGTCAAGAACAGAAAGCTCGAGATCAAAACTCGGGACTACGGCAGGCCATTTCTTCTCCCCCATGTTGTTAGACACTTATGAGTATGACTTTATTCTCTTTTTGTCCTTGTCACTCTCAACAACAAAATCCCTGGTGCTCCCTGTCAGGACCCACTTTCCCCAGTCTTTTTCTAAATCCCAATCATAGTATTCTTCTGTACTATATGACTATTCATTTGATTAACCCATTGACTAGTTGGTGTTCATAGCTCCCTTAGAGCTTAAATCAGTAGTGAAATTATCATCCACCCCACTCCTAGTGACTCTTATTTGACAACTGTGAACATTAAATCTCAATACAGAGAATCTATGTCTGAAAAAACTCAACTTACAAATGGAGAATGTGCTGTAAGTGGGAAGTACACACTGGATTTATGGAACCCAGGAAAAAAATGTAAACTCTCTCATTATTAAGTTTTGTATAGACTGCACCCACATTGATGATATCTTGGTTATAGTGTGTAAAAATATACTATTAAAATTAGTTTCACTTGTTTGCTTTCATTTTTTAAAATGTGGCTACTAAGAAAAAAAATAAATTCTATAATATACAGTGCTTAATGTTACTATTGGACAGTGCCGATGAAGCCATCAATGAAAATAAATACTAGAGAAAGTGGTTAGGGAAATTTTTTTCCCTAGAAAAGGCGTCTACACTGGCCCACACTGCAAGATGCTGCAAAAACTGTCATATATACACACACACACACACACACACACACACACACACACTGACAGAATGAAACTAAGGTCTTCCTAGAGTCACCACTTCTCACATGGCATGAGGTTGCACTCCTACTTAGTCCTAAGTGGACTAATATCAAGAAAGAAGGCAGAAGTCAAGGTAATTTACCAGTTAGGAAGATCTAAAACCAGAGACTAAAGCTCAAGATATGTGGTGAATTTCCTGTTGTGGCTTCGGTTATTAATTCAATATGTTAGGGAGACTTTTCCAAGGAGGGTTGTTTTAAAACTCACTTTTTCTTTACTATGTAAAAATAGACAGGCTATGTAAAGTATAATTACTCTAGCCAATCAATGAAAAGGAGATGATAGAACACTACTGGATTAGAGAGTCAGGGAACAGCTGACATTGGGTTAATTTGGCCTTAATTAGGCTGATTCTGATTTCATGACCGTCATATTGATTGTATTATACTAGAACCTAAGAAACTTCCCAGCCCCACCTACTATGTAACCACCAAGGCCCACCAACCAGACCAGTCCTTGCTGACACATCCCCTGCCTCCATCCCTTCTGACAACACCTGGAGGATTTTCCCCATATCCCACACTGTCCCTGTGCTCTTCTACCTGCCCCAGGGCAAGGTAATCATTTTCTCCATGGCTCAGGGTCTGTGTGTGCCCAGCTCTGAGGATGGCACTTCTCCCTCCAGTGAAGACAAGGATCAGAGCGCAGACCTTGTGAGCTGCAGCAATTGGACAAAGACTGGGGTTTGCTGACAGAAAAGAACCTTTAGTGGGCACGGTTACCAGGGTCCAAGAAGCCCCAGTGATTCCTCCAGGGAATGTGATGCAGGACAGAGCAGGAATGTCTGCCTGTGGTTCGGCTTGGGAATGCTTGTAGTGTGACATAGGTGACATTGGTAATGCATTCGCCAATGTTGTTCACTCATTTATTCATCGTATGTCATGGAGTGCATTCTACATACATCCAGGCAACAGTCTCACCCTTTGGGGCGACACAGGCAGTGTCAGAAGACTTTCTAATATATAGGCACAATGCTGGCAATACACTAGGTGTTCCAAACATTTTTCAAACATTAACTCCTTTAATACTCTCCATAAACCTACAAAGTAAGTATGCTGATCATTATTGCCAATTGAGTGATGAAGAATCTGAAGCACCAATCAGGTAAAGAACTCAGTCAATACAAACATCTAGTAAGGGATTGAGCTGGAATATGTACATGAGGAGTTAGCTCCATACTCTGTGCTCTTAACCACGACATTTACTCTCTAAAGACTTCACATCATGAAAAAATTTGAACAGTTATTCATTTTCTTGGTAAATTGATTAGCCCCACTATTTTATCTGTGTCTGAAAAATAGAATACCTGCGTAGAAACTACTGCACATACACATTCAAATTACATCTACCAATGTCCCCAGTCCCTGAAAATTAATACAGAGAATATTTCAGAATGTTTCTTGCCCAGGTTGGGAGGACTCTGAGGAAATCTCAGTGTTACTGTAAGAAGCTGAGTACAGGCTGGGACTGGATCTCAGGGGAAATGTGTCCTCAGGAGTCACCATTGAGTGACAACATTGATGGGAGGGTCTCAGCAGTGACTGAATTCAAGATCTGGTGGTGTTTTAACCTGGTGCTTATCTTCTGGCTGTGGGTTTATGGTGATGCAGCACAGGGAGAGGGGCTGGTTCACTGTGTTCTTGGGGAAACCAGACCCATGAAAGAGAGGAAATGAGGGTTTCCTTAAACAATGGACTCATGTTGGGAAAAATTCGGCCTGGAAGAGACAGTCGTGTGCCTGCTATAACCAGAAGGAGTTGCCTCTGCATCAGCCAAAGCAGGCAGCCCTTCCCCGTGCACTCATTTTATCTCAATGGGAGGAAGGAGGAGGAAATCATGTAATGCTCTTCTGGATGTAAGATCTGTGATGGTAGCGACTGTGCTAGGAGGTTCTGAAAGGCCTCTCTGAGGCATTTCAGACCTTTGCTGTGACCAGAATGACAAGTGTAAGCACCCCTGCGTATGTCTGGGAAGAGTTAGTGTGTCAAGGAGAAGGCTCCCTGATGCAGAGACTCACATGAAGAAGCGAGTTTGACTAGGGCAGGTCAGAAATGTGGCCAGTGTGGCTGGAGGGAGCCTGAGAAGGGAGAGTGAGGGGAGAGAGGAGGGTGATCAGGCTGGATCCTGGGACATGGTAGACTGTTACTTTCTGTTCCTCTGTGACAACATTGCTCCAAAACCTACCAGCTATACAGTACAAATATATAACATCTCATAATTTCTGTGAGCCAAGCATCTGGCATGGCTTAGCTGGGTGCCTCTGCCTCAAAGTCTCTGTGAAGCAGGGTTGTGGTAACAACAGGGCTCAAATGGGGGGGGATTCCCACCCAAGATCACTCACATGGGTTTTGTCAGGATCCACTTGGACTGAGAGTCTGAGCTCCTGTCTGTCTGTTGGCTGGACACTCTCTCAGTTCTCTCCTATGGAGCCTATACATAGTGCAACTAAATACATCAGCACTTGCATTCCCAGTTCTGCTGATTTGATAGAGAGCGAGAGTGAGAGTAAGAGCGAGAGAGAGCGAGAGAGAGAGAGAGCGAGAGAGAGAGAGAGAGAGAGAGATTGAAACAGAAGGAGGGAGGTAAGTAGGGAACCCAAGTAAGCCAGTAAGCAGGAAGTGACAGATGTTTTGTAATTAAAACTTGGAAGTGACACCCCATCACCTTGGTTGTGTTCTGTTGTTCAGAAGCCAGATACTGACCACTTAGTGATGACAAAAGGCTGTGCACTTCAGGAGGCAGGGAGCATTGGGACCATTGTGGAGGCTGCCCACCAAATAGGCCAACGTGAGGCACTTGGGACTGATTCTGAGTAAAACAGGGGACCGTGGAAGGGTTAATGCCAGTGGATCACGATGTCTGAATTTCCTCTAATTTCAACTCCTTCAGGATGCAGATCTGAAAATGAGGCCCAGAGGGGCAGTGACTTTCCCGAGATCACACATCTGGAACCCAGAGAAGTTCTGACTGGTATTCTATGTGATGTCCTACTCCTTCTTGTACTTCCTCCATCTCTAAGTGTGTACATTAGACACTTGTGACACCAGCCCTCTGGTGTTGTACGTATTATCACATGTACCCTAACAAGGTCCCTAGGAAGCTGTTTTTAGCCCAATCCTCATTGTGCAGCTTGGGAGACTGGGGAGATCTTGAGAGGCACAGCAGCTTTTCCAGGACACAGAATTGGTAGGAGAAAAGAGGTCTGACTTCAGCTCTGTCTCCTCAAAGCTGGGACCCTGGATCCACTCCAAAGGAGCTGTGGGGAGGGTGGTGATGGGTATTTGTGTACAGTGATGGAGAGGACACGAGCAAGGAGGGAGAGCACCCAACAGCCTAAAGGGGCTTTGGGTGGGTCTGATTGAATGAAGGGGCCAAGTATTGGAACCTTGAAGAAATGACCTCATTTCCTTGGTGACAGCCCCCAACAGAACTTAGAACTCTGGTTACCAGGCATCCACATTGTAATCATAGCCTCCTGTCCAGTCATTTGAGTGGAGACACTCTACACAGCAGGACGTTCTCATGTTGTCCCGTGACTTTCCGAAGCTCTGGCCCCCAGAAAGCCCAGAATTAGAGCATGTTAAGTCACTTTAAACATTGGCTCAGCCCTCGCCTAGAATGTCTGTGGCCTTTTGGCAGGAAGAACCATCAGGGATCAGTGTGGGCCAGGGCAGGCCACTCTAAGTCAGGCCAGAACTGTGATCCCAGAAGGACAGCCCCACACCCCTTGACACTCATTGTGTGTGTGTGTGGGCGGGGGGGGAGGTGGAGTTAGGGAAGCTGGGGATGAGGAGGACCCAGCCTGGGCAGGAGCAGGAAGCTAGATGGTGGGAGTCGAGCAGTGTGTCATGTTCATACTCAAGACCTTTGTTTCAGGAGAGGAAGGTGAGTTTTGGGGACCAACCTCCTCTATCTGCATGTGAATCCCGGGCCCTCAAAGTGTCCTCGCATTCCTTCCCTGGTGGAGTCTATGCAGATTCCCCTCTGTGCCTGATCTGTGGGGGTGTTTCCCCCTGTGGCAAACTCCAGGCAGGCCCCTGATCCCTCCTGGCCTGACTGCTGGGCACTGTCACTGCAGAGCTGCACCCAAGAGATGGTCGAGGAGCTGGTGGATGGTTTCCAGTTCACCCTCTCCCTGGAGAGAACACAAGTGCACCAGTCCATCAATGACCAGGGCTGGTTAGAGGTGAGTGTGGGTGCAGACGGGTCTTCACACGCAGGACTCTGAGATGACCAAGGCAGTACTAGAATGCAGACTCAAATCTGAGAACCCTCTGGACTCCCCACCTCCAGAATTTTCTCACTAGAGTACCCCACAGTCCCACTGTCAAAGGAATCTGGACCTCCACTCCTCCCTACCAGCTACACAGGAGGGTAGAAAGTCACCTCAGTCCTCCTGGTGGTTCACTGAGATATCACTGACTGTATGTCCCTCCTCCTCTCTCCCAGTGTAAGGATGAGTTCACTGTGAATTTAAATGAGGCCTGCAGGATGCGTGCCCTCCAGGCAGGCATGATGGAGAATCTGACAGAGTCCATGGCACAAGCTTTCCTGAATAGGAACACGTCCAGCTTCACCACCTTCATGGTCAACTACTCGGCCTTAGACACATCCTACCGGGTCCTGGACCAGCTGTTTACTAGCTGAGTAGCCACTCCCTCCTCAGCACAGTGGTGACTCTGCCCACTGCCATCTGTGTACTTTGGGAAAATCCCCACATCTCTCTGAGCCTCAGTTTGCTCTTCTGAAAAGTGGGGGGGGGAGGATAAATTTCATGGTGATCTTGTAGGGACTAATGGGATCAGGAATGGCAGGTGCTTACCTGGTGCCTGGATCTGCGTAGAGGGCTGTGGACGTGCTGTGGTTGTCCATGGTGTTTATTTTTCTTTTCGCCGTGAAAAGTAGTCTGCCTCACTGATCTCTAGAATGTGGCCTTTCTGCGTGTGGAAAAACACGTGGTAAGCACCCTGTCAAGGAGTTGAGATTCCATCCAGCTGGTCCTGATCCTTTTCCTTGGGGTAGCCAATTAAGGATCTCTGGGGCAGCAGAGAGGTCCTAGGCCCACTCAAGTGTCTGGGATGGTCTGGCTGGACTTCATTCATTCACGTGTGTAGATTAAGCACCTACTACATGCAGGACTTTTGGAGACACTTAGTAAAGTCAGTGAATGAAGGAGACACAATCGCTGTGCCTCAGTTGTCATCTGAGAGTCAGACAGTGACATTAGACATCTTTTGCAGGTCCTGTCTTCCAAGGTACATCCCAAGTGATGCCGTGATAGCCTCCTTTATAGCTGGAGGCATCTTCCCTTATTCCAGCCAGGAGGGCAGAGCACAGGCCCATCTGAAAAAGTGAGTGGTCTTTGGGTCCAGAAGAGGGGCTTCCTATCTCTACAGAACAAGGTGTGGAGGGAGAGATGGGGGCTGTGGCTGGGGCGGGCCTGTCAGAACCTTGCGTCTCACACATCTTTTGATTCCCAAGGGAAGGCTGAGGTCTGGTGGCTTCCACTCCAGGAAGACAGGAGTCAAAGTGCTATGGATGGGTTCCAGGACCCCTGGGAAGCATAGGGGTGGCTAGGCTGAGTTGTCTCCAAGAGACCCATTCCCATCACAGACCCATCTTAATCTGTCTCCTCTTCTCCATATCCACCTCTTCTTACCATCACCTCCAGGCCCAAGACAGGAGGTCTGTGAGCAACCCGCTCAAAAACCGGCCTCTGCTCAATCCCGTTGCACAAGTACATGGAGGGTTGGGCTGGGCTGTGTCCCGGCCCTTCAGGAGAAGAGTATCAGCAGGAAGAGTCACGACAGGCTCTGTGTTCAACGTGCTGGATGAGCAGGGGCTCATTGCCAGGATGGGAAGGGGCAGGCATCGGTGCCTTGAGTGAGAAGTGTGGAGGGAAAGGCCAGGCCTCTGACTCTGTTGCCAAATTGCCTCCCCTAGTGCCATCTCTTCTCTGGTGGGAACCTGCCTGGACCCAGGGCAGGATTTCTGAGAACGCCTGCACTTTCCCTGCTTCAGGATGAAGCTAACATCTCTGCATCTCAGCTTGCCTGGCTCGGAGCTGGGGCTCCATGCCTACTTTTCTCCAGGTCCAGCTCGAGTATCCAAGGCCCATTGAGGCAGATCTGGAAGGTGAGCAGACTGCAGTCTGGGAAGATGATTTGCAGGGTCTTCAAAGTCTAGTTTCCCTTAAAGGCAGTGGGGTCTTTCCTGCCTGTAACAGGGACCGGGGAAGTCAACTACTTGAGTGACACTGTTTCTTTCTCCTGCTGCAGTACCATCTCCAGAGCTCCCTCCAGCTCCAGAGCCAGAGCAAGGGCCAGCTCCACGGCTAGATCCAGCTCAATCTCTAGTTCCACCACCTGTGCCAGAGCTGGAGCCAGTGTCACCTCCATCAGTCCCTCCAGGGACAGAGCCACCACCAACATCAGCTCCAGCCCCAGTGCCAGCTCCTGAGCTGGAGCCAGCTGGACCATTGGCTTCAGGGAGAATCCTCCTTCCACCTGGAGAGATAACAGCAGAGCCAGATCCAGCCCCAGAGCCCGTCTGCCCCTGGGATGTGACCAGCAAGAACCTGTTGAGGGAGGAGAAGCCTGACTTCTTGGAGTTCCCTCCCCGGCTGGTGGCAGAGCAGTTGACACTGATGGATGTGGTGAGCAGCGGGGCTCTCAGGGCCGGTGGCGTCGGCCTTTGCTGTGCCATGAGCTGTCCCACACCTGACATTTCCTGATCCAGAATCCCATGATCTCGGTCCAGCTTCCCTGCTTACCCTCATGTGACCTGAGCAGACTTATTAACTCCCAAGTTTTTGCTGTGCTCATGTGGACAGTAGAGCTGGACACTGAGAGCAGCTGCCTTGCAGAGTGGCTGTGCAGATGGACGAGGTGAAGCAGAGAGGACATTGGGCAGAGTCTGCACTTTGGTGGGGGAGCGGAGCACACTGAAGTGCTGTCTCGTCCTGGGTAGTTCACTCATTTGCCCAGGAGGCCTCAACAGCCTCAGCACTAATTAGGCACCTCATGTGTACATGACTACAAGGCAGACAAACAAAGCCTGTGGTTGTTGCTGCCTTGGGGAAATGTGCACCTGAAAGAGGAGACAGATCCTAGGATGGTCAGAATGGGTGGGAGATACCCCTAGAGACGGTCAAGCAGGAGCCGAGTTCTGGTGCTTGGAGGAAGTGAGACTGGGCAGCGAGCAAATACCACTTCCCTGCACCACAGTATCGTGTCCTGGGTCATCCTGTGCTGGGTGCCCTCAGGGGACACAGGCAACACCCAGGGACTCCCACAAGTCTCAGGCGGCATTATCAGCTTCCTGAGCTCCAGCTTTGACCTCTGACCCGGCCTGGGACTGGGGGATGTGGACACTGAGCTGGGCTGTGGCAGGGCTGGGTGACACTCCTTGGCCTGCCCAGGATCTCTTCAAGAAAGTGATGCCCCACGACTTCCTGGACTCCATCTGGTCCCAGTGTGACAACAGGGGTAATGAGCACCTGGCACCCACCATCCATGCCAACACGACCCACTTTAATACAATGGTCGAATGTGTCGTCACCACCTGCATTGGGGACCCGAGCATGACGGTCCAGGACAGGGCCAGGGTGGTGGAGCTCTGAATCCACATGGCCAGGGTAAGATGTGGGAGCCCCTGAGAGCCCCTTTCTGGAGTCAGGGGAACTGCCCTTTCTCCTTTTTCAGTTCTCATGTTTGAAGTCTGTGGTCTGAGCCTTTGCACAATCCTTAGGCCCCTCCTGCCAGTGCCTCGATAACCTGACTCCTGGTCCCAGTAGTGGGAAGCTCACCCCTTCCTGGGCTCCTTCCTTGCCTTGAGCTAAAATCCTCCTCCTGGAAGTATTCCTCATCATGTTCCAGCTGTGCCTTTCCCGGGTTCCCTGAGCCGCTGTCTCATCCAGGACAGGAGATGTCAATGAGGCGACAGAAGCCAGAGGAAGCAGGGCTCCAGCTCCCCCTCACAGATCATTCTCTTCCATTCCCCCAGGAAAGCCAAGGCCTGAGGAAACTTTCCTCACTCCATGCGATCTTCTGGGCTCTGCAGGTCCCCTCCATTCAGCGTTTAAAAGAGACATGGAGATGGGTGTCCAGGTGGGTAGGCCTCTCTCCATGCTAGCACCACCAGGGTGGACCAGATGCCACACAGGGCTGGCATTGCCCTTCAGTCAGTTGGGACCTCCTGGAAGACAGCAAACCCTGGTGATAGGGTCTGACCTGGTTGGCAGGCTTGGAGTCTTTCTGAAAACTTAGGCCAGTGGTTCTGCTTCAGGAATCAGTTTCCCTAAGTGACAGATCCTGGTTTGAGCCAAATTGAAGATTTTCAAGTGTTTTCAGCAACAGAACTCTCTGTCCACATGAAATTAAGACTGTTTAAAACACATCTGCTGAGAAGATAAGAGAATGGAGGCCCCAGGTAACAATAGGAGTGACCCCTCCCCAGTCCCAGACACCTCAGGGCTCAGAGGACACAGTGAAAATGCTCATCCAGGCTGTCTGGATATTCTAGGTTTTCAAACAAAAGGGATTTACCCTCAAACCACTCCATAGTGTTTCTTTCCTTTTTTCCCTCCTCAGGAAGAACTGGACAAAACTTAAAAAGTTGATGAAAACAAACCAGCTGGAGAGCAGGAAGCTGCTCAAGGAGGTGAGTGGAGGCTGGAGATCTGGAAGGAGGAGAGGTGAGGTGGGGAGGGACCAGGCAGGATGTGCTTTGGGAAACTTTTCACTTAAAGTTCCCTGAGAAATAACGGTCTGTCTTGTCCAGCTTGACAGGAAGCGGGGGTTGTGACCTGCTGGGGCTGGTGGGGACTGATTGGGGCAGGAGGCCTTGGTCACGGGATATAGTGGTGTCGCCTGGACTGTTCCAGGAGGTGAGGAGCTGGCAGAATGAGCAGGTCTCTGGCTTCCATGCGGACCTATCAGCTGGCCCTCTTCCTCCAGGCTGGTGGGTGGATGGAGTGGGTGGGTGTTCCTTTCTTCCTAAAGCAGCCCAGCCTGTCCTCAGGAAGCCAGTCCCCTGCTGCTTCTTCTGTCTTCACTGCACCTCGCAGGGGAGGGCACTCTGCCTGCCCCAGGGATGGGCACTGTGAGGTCACACAGGCCTTGTGGACACAGGGGCTGCCCAGCCTTGGGCCAAATGGTGGATCTGGGACAGAACTGTGTGGTCTCTGGGACTGTGCTCTCTAACCAGATAGTGGTCACTGCTGACAAACCAGTGAGTCTCGCCCGGTGCCTTGTTGACAAAGATACGCCCCAGATTGCAATGAGAATTATCGGGGAACTTACAGACTCTTAATGGACCTTCCTGACAGGACATTAGAAGTTTCCAAGTAAAAAAGGATTCAAATGTCACCATTACACAGCGCCATGGTCACCCCCTACACTGTCACTCAGATGTGGCACAAGGGGGTCCCCTTCCTGAGTGAATAAAGCAGGAGTTCTGTGCAGGGCTCATCCTGAGGGGATCCTAGGGAGCTGAGGCCTTTGGCATGGCCTCAGGTCCAGCCTGGTGTCAGAGAATCCCAGGGGGCTGGAAAACACAGAATCAACTTGGATAGGACCCCGAGACACCTTGTGCCTCCCGATACATGGCTCAGGCTCACTGAGGGCCTCAACACACCCCGAGAGTCCAGAGGACAGGACCTTGGTCAGAGGTGTGTCTGGAGGAGGAGTGAAGACCGGGGGCCAGGCCCTTTGGCTGGGAGGGGGCACGGTCTCCTCTGTGGGCCCCTGAGCAAGTCACTGCCCCTCTGTGGGCCTCGGTCTCCTCATCTGGGAAATGGAGGGAGATGATCTGTGTTGCAGGCCTCACAGGGGTGATGAGGTACAAGGGGGAGAGGAATGTGCAGGAGCTTTGTGCTCCTCCTCCTCGAGGGGGGAGGGGAGAGTATTGGTGACAGTCAGATGACACTGAGTCCTCAGGGGACCCTGGGAGGCATGGGAGTCCTCCTCACACTTTCCTGATGAGGAGAGAGGCTTAGGGGCCTGGGCAGGACTGAGGGCACAGAGGAGGGAGTGTTGGAGATGGGAGTGATCTAGAATCAGAGCACTATAGAATGGGAGCAGCCATAGACACCAGATGTCCGGGGTCCAGGATCAGGGGCCTGCGAGACACTGGGAAGGGAGCATGGCCTCCCTGATCCTGTCCTTGACCCTGCAGGAGGTGACCTTTGTGTGGGCCACCCTAGAGATGGATCCCCAGGGAGCCCAGGAGAGGCAGCAGCAGCAGGTGAAGGTGCCTGAGGGGGAGGATCCAGGTGTTAGAGGAGAGGGTCTCTCTCCTCACGGCTTGAGGCCTCCCTAAGAGAGGGGTCCCTCCTGCTCCAGCCCAGCTACTGGAGCCCCAGAGCCTGAAATGCCTGTCCTGGAAGTGACCGGGAGGAGGCCTGGAAGGGCTGGGCCCAGGATAGATTAGGGACAGGAGGGGCAGGGAGCACATACTCTGGGATTTGCCAAAAGCCACCCCTGGGAGGTGACTGGGGAAGTTGGGTGGTCCTGGAGGGGGCAACTGGGTGCAGGCCACTGAGGGTCCTAGGCTGTTCTCTGTGGGAGTCTGTGGTGGGCAGGAGGCTGGGGTGAAGGGATTTGGGGGAGGGTACATGTGGGCACTTGAGAGGTGGGACTCATCTCACCACTCCAACCCTGATTTCACAGGGTGTCGTCCCCTTCCTGGGCACGTTCCTCTATCACCTGAAGCTGCTGAACATTGGGATGGAGGATGATCTGGAAGTGAGTGAGCCTGGAGGTGGGACCAGGGAGCAGGATCCTGAGGGTTGGGAGGCAAGAGCCCTGCACTGGGCCCTGAGCTCTCAGTACCTGGCAAACCTCCTCTCATGAGGGCCCCATGGCCACCCCTGGGAGCTGGGGAGTCAGGCCCATCTTAGCAATGCATGAATAGACGCTCCGCATAAGCCCCGCACCAGGCTCCCTGGGCTGGTGAAGCTCAGTGCTGCCTGCCTGCAGAGCTGCAGGAGGCTGTGTCTGAGCTGCACTCAGCCTCCCCCTCAGGCCCTGCCCCTGGGGGAGTGCCATGAGCCCCTGCAAGTGAGGAAGCACTTCTGTGGTCCAGCTGTCCCTTCCTCCCTGAGGCCTCAGTCTCCCCATCTGTCATCAGAGATGGTGTGCTACATAAGGTCTCTGGCCTCAGCTCCCCTGTCCCTCCTGCTCTGGAGCCCAGAGCCTGGCCCAGTGTCAAGTTCTCTTTGTGGAAGCTCTGCTCTCTGCTGGGCCCTGACGTTACTGCAGCCTGAGAAGGGGTGGGATGGGGGTTGGTTCTGGGCTTAGGGGGCTGTTTCTGATGGACATTGGCTGTCTCCTTTCCAGGGAAATCGGTCCAACTTCCAGAAAGGGTGTGAGGTGAGCAGCTGTGGGGAGGTTGGGGAAGTGGAAATCACAGACCTCCCCTAGCAAGACATTCTCTGTCCTCATCCCTTGGGTCAGATCCACAAAGTTGGGAATCCCATCACGTTGGTGGGTGCGGGGGGGCCTGGCATCAAGGACACCTTCCTGGATGAGGAACTAATTCCAGCCAATTGGGAGGACAGGCAAGTCCTGAATGGAGTGGGAAGGAAGGAGGGTTCCCGAGTGAGCACAGACCCCAGACCAGATCCTCAATCTGCACAAGTCCCTGGTTGGGTTCCCCACCCAAGCCCTGTCTGCATCCTGTCCTTCCTCCCAGAAATTCAAAATCATCAGTAGGACCCAGCTGCTCCATCAGGCTGCAAATGCGTATGACCTGGAGGCCGAAGAGCGATTTGGGGCCTGGTTCCAGGCCATGGAGCCCCTCAGTGTCCATGAGAGGTGAGGGGGACAGGAGTTGGGTGAGGGCAGGGCAGACTCTCTCTGATGGCCAGCTCCAGAGCCTGTGACCTGGCTCGCTAATCAGCCTCAGAAGTCGTAGCGTGGTGACCCATGGGGCACTGGGACTCAGCTGCTGGCAGGATCTGGGAGGGGCACCTGAGGTGTGGCTCCTGGAAGCTCACAGGTCCACTCTGTCCTGTAGCTACTGGGTCTCCTGCCAGCTGGAGCCCGCACACCAGAAGGCGAGCAAAATGCGGCTCTTCAAGAGAAAGAGGAACCGGACATCTTCCAGTTTAGGGCCGAGTGAGTGTTGGGACCAGCAGCGACTGAATCCAGGGGCTCAGTACAGCTTCAGGCTAAGCATGGGTCTGGATGCCAGCTCCACTGCTGACCAGGACAGGGACGGGCCGCTCCCCTCTCCTCTCTGGGATTCAGTTGCATCCTCTGAAATGGGTGATGCTCAATGATGCCTCCTGCATCAGGGACAGACGGGGTGCTGTTGATGGACTCAGCACACGGCACAGGGTTTGGATAAGAGTGCAGGGGGGGAGGGAGGTGTGCCATGAATCTCAGGGAGGTATCCCAAAATAGTCTGTTTCTTCTCTTCAGCCGCCATGCATTTGGCAATGAGCCGTCACACTCTGGAGACCACAAGTGCAGCTCCTCCTGACCTGCAGGGACACTGGCGCCCTCGGGGTGTACCGGGCCAGCTCTTCCCACTCTGAGTGAACAAGGACATCCTAAGACTTTCCCTGGTTTCCCCTAAAGCCCCAGAGGGAGGGCACCATCCCCTCCAACTCCTTGACATCTGCACCCCAGCGACTGTTAACCGATTGGGGAGGAGTGATATTATTTCTTTACTAGTAAATGGTAGATTTGACTGTTACGTTATATCCTGTTTCTGTCACAGCCTGGGTGTTGTGGTGTGGTTCTTTCACTTCTTATGCTCATGTAAATAAGACACAGAATCTCACTTTCCTCCTTGAATTAAGAACTTGTGTATGCTCACAGTTTATTGTATGTGGCAGAAGGGAGGAGGGCCAGCCTCCTCCCTGGCTACTGAATGAAACCCTCAAGTCCCCCTTCCTCAGAGGACAGGTACATTTCTGTGTGGTTCACCTGGGCCAGGAGCAGAGACAGCCCCTCAGATCTCCCTGGATGTAGAGGTTGGAGGGACTTTCCCAGGCAGAGCAATAACCACTGAAATGTGGTTGTCTTTCAATTAGCGCCTACCAGGACCATGTCCTTCCCCAAGACAATGGCTGTCTTTCTACAGCTTTCCAGGAAGAAGGAATGTTTTTTGCTTCTCTTATTGAGGTTTCTTTGATCAGATATTGGAACTTGCCATTTTCTAACCAGTCTCTGGATTTGCATCAACAGTAAATGAGAAAAAAATGTAAAAAGATAAAAGTTTGCATGTGTAACGGACAAGGACAGAGGAAGACCATGTGCAGATGGACTATGGGCCCACAGGACATCCCCATCAGGCCGCCTCTAGGGCTCCCCATTCACCCTTTGCCAAGATTGGAATCCCCCTGGGATCCTGGCCCATGTCCTTGGAAGTCCTTTTCCCGCTTGTTTCATATCCAGAGGGAAAGATTCATGATGAACCTTTTAAAACTACAACAGGACTTTGTTCCATAAACCTAACTTCTCCCAATGAACTAGGATTTCCAACATCCCTGCATTTCCTTGTATGATTCTTTTTGGGCAGAAATTCCCTAGATAGCCCCCAGCATCTCTGTCAGGTACATCATGGCCATTCCTCCCCGGCTGGGCCTGATGGATCAGGGGTAAGCTCTGGTTTGCCAGTAAAATAGACCTTAATCCTGTCCACTGAATGACCCACACCATCCCTCGCTGCCCTGGGTGACATCTCGGCGCATGTGGTTCTGAGGTCCCTGGACTCAGACAATCACTAGTTTACACACTCGTGTTGTTACTGACTTGTCCCAAAGGGGCTGCTGGGCCTGAGATAATAGAGCACGTAGCCCCTGGGACGGCTGTGTTTTTTCCCCAGTCTGTGCTGTGGTTATACGGATTTGTGTTACAGGGATGTGAAACTTTCCTGTTGGGAGTTTTGAAAGATGATGCAGGAGAGGGGCAGGTATAGAAGTTGGTCCAGCAGGGGAATGCCACCAATCTTAGACACAACAGACACAACCTTACCAATTAAAATGCTGAGATGCTTCCCAGGTGTGTGGTTAACAGACACTGCTCAGAGCTCATGCCGAGAACCAACCCGACGACCTGGAGCTAAAGGGTTAGCACCCGGCATTTTGAACATCATGCCCTGGAAACACCCTGTAAGACAAGGGCCATTGTCTTGAATTCCTTAGTACTTCTTCCCCCTCCTTTCTGAAGGCTGCAAGTGTCACCCAGGGAGGCCTTTTCAGTTCAGCCAGAAGCAGAGTAGAAATCCTGGTTCCCACAATCCAGGTCCTTCCTTTCAGGGCACTGCCATCCAGGAAAGAAAGAATTCACACATCCGTGTAGACAACACAAACACACACACTCATATCCCACCCAAATCCCAAGATGCATGAACTACTAAGAGATTAAAAGTGACTTCAGAAACAGATCAACCAATTGCAAAAAAAGGGTTTCATTAAGATCCTGACTCAAATAAAATGTCAAACCAGGAAATAACCTTGACAAAACTGGGAGACTGGATACTGACTGGATAGTTGATTATACGAATGATATTTTTATTTTAGTGTGTGATAACGTTATTGTGTTTGTGTTCCAAACATCCCTCATCTGTAAGAGAAACTGAAATATTTACCGCTGAAATGATGTGCTCTCAGCCATCTCCTCTGGTTAATTCTTGGGGTCTTGGTGTGAGGAAAATCAAAGCCAAATGGTATACTAGTTGACAATCTTTGAAGCAAGTAACAGGTTCACAGAGATTGATTTTTCTCTACTCTGAGTTTTAGAGATTTTTGAAACACTTCAGAACACAATTTTGATAAAAACAGTATACTTGGTGTTCACATTACAATGTTACAAATGAAAAACATCACAAACATAAAGGAATGCGTCTCCTTCCTGACCTAAGGAAGCTCTCTCTCAGTCTGGCTTCTGTGAATGACCTGATGATGCCACCAATTATTCACTTATCACATGTTTGTTGAGTAATTCCTATGTGCTCTGTGCTGTGTGCAAGGCAAACACATTTCCACGACTCTGGATCTAGTGTGGGAAGGAAGGCAATGAGCCTGTTGCCAAGGTTCTCTAAGTGGAAAATAATGCCCCCAGGGGAGTATGCTCATTCTGGAGATTCCAAAATCAAAGCTACACAAGTTTGCCACGTAACAGATAAGAGATACTTAATTCATGATATAGAAATCACCTATGTCTGAATTACCATGTGACCATGAAGAGAAAGATTGATGGGTTTTATGTTATAATTAGATGCAAAATCATCGCTCTGGCCCCTGGCTGAGTGGTTAAGCTTGGCATGTTCTGCTTTGGTGCCCCAGGTTCAGTTACTAGGCATGGACCTACAATACTCATTAGCAGCCATGCCGTGATGGTGACCCACACAAAAAGTAGAGGAAGATTGGCAACAAATGTTAGCTCAGGGTGAATCTTTCACTTCAAAAAAAAATAATTAGATGCAAAATCATAATAAAAATTTATGGAATCGGATTTAATATACATTCAAAGACAAATCTCATTCTAGTAGGTATCATCGCTTCATTGAGTGTAAGTTCTAGAAAAAACAAATGTAAGTTCAAAACACTAATTCTTCAGTTTCAATTATCCTATCAATTTTAATATAAAAAGAAGAAAACTCATGGTAAATAAAAATTGAGGTTTACCATGAAAGGTCAAGATCATGATGGACGTTACAAAGAGATGTTGTGAGAGTCAAGCCTGTCTCATGGGGAATTTCTCAACGGCACCACTCTCCTTTTCTTCAGCACCGATGTTGCTTTCCTTACCGTGTTTTCAGGATGCCTTTCTTGGCTCCTTGCTCTCTCTGCCTCCCCCGCAATCTTGTCTGTCCTCGAGACCACAGTCAGTCTCTCCCATGCTTTTCTTCACTTTCTGTGTCTGTCTCCTGATATCTCTAGAAGATGCCCGTTGCCTGCAGAGGGGCTGTGAGCGACCCAGACCCATTCCTGGACTCATCTCTGACCAATATTGACAGTGGCCCGGGTGGGCTCAGGGCTGGTGTGCAGATGCCTCAGCCCAGGCATGGTCCACGGATTCACATGGACCAGCCTGTGTGACTGTTTCAAAGGTATTTGTGACTCCAAAGAACTTAAGAATTCTCCTTCACTGCTGCAGGCCTGGAGTCCCTGCAGTCTACTGTATCCACAGACTTGCTGCGGCTTCTCCAAGGTCTCCTCCCACTGACTGCATCTGACCTCACCGCCAGGATGGGAAGTTATTCCAGTAACTGGCCTCTGGAATATGCAGCTGCTTAGGCTTCAGGGTGCATAGATCTTCAGTTTTCTGAATGGGTTTAGTTTCATGGTCATACTGTTTCCACTATGAAGTCGGGGAATATTTTTAGAGCTTTCTCTTTCAAAACAAAATTAAATGTGAAATTTCAACAAAATGGAAGATGAAGACTACCATCCATGGAGAATCTTCTCAGCTCACGTGGATATTCCACCCTCCTTCTCTCCCTGGAGACATGTGTCTCAAATCACACTATGCATCACAATCATTGGAGGGTTTTTAAAACTCAGATTGCTGGAACTCAACCCAAGTAGGTCTGGGGAAGGAATAGAGAATTTTCATTTCTAAGAGGTGACGTTGAGCTGCTGGTACAGGGACCACACATGGAGAACAGGATTCAGTGACATCATCAAGCTGATGTGAGACAAGGACAGAAAGCTCAAGGTCATTATCCAGTGTCAAATCCAGACCAACTTCCCTCCGCCATCTTGCTTCAGAACATTCCTCTCCTCCTCTCTCTGTCACGGTCAAATACACACATGCTGGTGCCCCGCAGCCCACTGTTATTGGGACACAGAGTTCCAAGGACTCCAGAGCTCCTTTCAGGGCCTCACCTCTAATGAAATTATTCACTACTCCATCCTTAGTCATTCATTTCCACAACCTGATCCCATCTTCACCGAAAATTCTCCTGCTCATAAATCAGTAATTCACAAACACCATATTCCCACCACAAATTTCCACATTTCCAGTTTTTACACAAAGAAATCCACTCTAAATAACCATTCTTCAATAAACTAGATTACTCCAGTAGGAATATCTTCACAAGGCTCTCTTTCTTTTCTTCTCATAATCCTTTCTAGTAATCTCAGATTCACAGTCCATCATTTCAATCATCCACTGACCATACTCCCAGATTCTTTATTGCCATCATATCCATCCTGCACACTTCAGATGATTTCAAATACCTGCCATGCCATGTTGACACTTGCACTGAACAGAGAATGCGCCAGTAGCTTGTGGATCCCAACAGAGAATCAACAGAAACCAATGGATCTATATGCATTCCTCTAATGCTTCCTGAATGCTCTGCTCATTTCTTTCCATTTCTTGAGTTCCATAAATCTCTATATTCCGACCTCCTCCATATTTCACAGATAAATTGTTAACCACCTGACAAGAACTCTTTCACTTTCTAGTCATCAGATCTACAAATATTCCTCATAAAGAATTCATTTATCACACCTTTTCTGTTGTTATATCCAAAGAAATTGATTTTTTGGCTGAAACCACTCTGATTTTTATCTTATCATTCCATTTCAATGACATTATGCCCTCAATATTTGTTGTGCTTTCCATAACTTCCCTACTGGAATCATCCCTCAAGTTTCAAATATGCACAAATCTCTACCATCTACAAAACAATCTCTCAGCCAGCATTCCTAATAGTCCTCAGCCTCCATGCCTCTCCACTCCTCCTCCTGCCAGGGATCCATTTTGAAAATGTCACATATATCCAAATGCCTCTGTTTGCACAGTGCCCACCCAATCCCATCCTCATTCTGTGGATGCTTCTCCTGCTAACCTCACAAGCCATGACATTTACTAATCCACTGGGGACTTTTCATGATGTTTCTGACATGCTCTGCAGTAGCACATGACATTGCGGACTCCAATGTCCTTTTAAAAGCCGCTTTGTCCTTGGGATCCACCGCCCTACACTGTTCTGCTCTTGCCTGTCTAAACTTCCCGAGCAACTTCCAGGCTTCTCTTTATGACCACCCCACAATGACTGATGCTTCAGAAGTCAGCCCTGCTCTGACACCTGTTCCCCATCTGTACCCTCCTTCTGGGGCAACCCCATCCATTTCCCTGGCTTCAAATACCACTAATGAGCCAAACATGTCCAAAGAATCAGCAGAGACCTAACTCTGAACCCCAGACCCATTTATCTACCTGCACATTCACCACATCAGTGATGACTCAACTCACAATGACCAGGTCCCAATTTGAACAAGTCACTTACCCAAATAATTGGCTTCTCTCTCAGTATCCCCAAACTCACTTCTTTTTGGTAAAACCTGTCTACCCCTGGGTGTCACTCTGGACACCCTGCCACCCCACACTCACATATCAATGAACCATGCATCCACCCTTCTGAATCTACCTACAGGTTATCCACTTCTGATTTATTTCTACTCACCTTTCAGACCTCATACAAAATATCACTTCCAGACAATGAACACTCCTGCTCCAGTAACCTAAATTACAAAACTCCATTTTTCCTCTTTGTTGATTTTTTTTCTATTTTAGTTATATGTGCATTATTATTTATTTCTTTCAAGATTTAGTTCTTTCTCACTAAATTCATTATTTCATGAAGATAAGACTAATGTGGATTTTCCAAATTTTCCCAGAATAATGTTCACATGTGGCTTTGCACACAAAAAGGGCTCACATGTATTGTGTGTACAAGATATAAATTATATTCATATACATATAAAATTCAAACACTAAAACATTGCTTAATGAAATATTTTAAATCCATCCACTTAACTATTCTTTTTTTTTTTTCCGAGGAAGATCAGCCCTGAGCAAACATTCATGCTAATCCTCCTCTTTTTGCTGAGGAAGACCGGCTGTGAGCTAACATCTATTGCCAGACCTCCTCCTTTTTTTCCCCAAAACCCCAACAGATAATTGTATGTCATAGTTGCACATCCTTCTAGTTGCTGTATGTGGGATTCGGCCTCAGCATGGCTGGAGAAGCCCACCTGGGGTTCCGAACCACAGTCTCCAGCAGCAGAGCACACACATTTAACCACTAAGCCATGGGGCCAGCCACTCCACTTAACTACTCTTGTGCAAAGATACCACATTTAGGTGGTACACTGCAATAAATTAGCAGGAGTAGCTTAAGATTCCAAATCCTTTATCTTCGTAATCCAATCATGAGAGTCTAGTCACAATGATCTGTTTAAAATGCGAAAGTGATCAATTCATCTTAACATTTAAATCCTCCATTTCTGTCTTCAGCACATATTTCTCCTGTTGTCTTATCATAATTATTAATATTACCCTTTCATTCCCTGATATGTTCCAGTTTGGAAGGAAAACTTTTTGGCCATTCTATTTTTAGAGCACTTACTATATGCAAAGCTCTGGTGTTAAACCTGTGATCTACAAAATAACTAAACAGACTCACTGCCCCTGTTTGATTTAGTCTTAGTGGGAGGAAAGGGATAATAAATGGCAAAGGACGTATAACATGCCATGTAGAAATCACTGCTGTGATGAACAATAAGGCAGAGAGTGAGAGTTTGAGCTTGAGCACATTTTCAAATTTCTTGGGTGTGTGTGTGTGTGTGTGTGTGTGTGTGTGTGTGTGTGCACGTGCTCATGTCTGCTGCCAGGATGTGATGAGTTGCTTCCTCCTGGGGATTGGGGGAGCCTCCTATGACTAGGGAAATTTCCTCCATATGCACTTAATATGCACTTTGTTATCCATGTGTATTAGTCAGGATTCTCTAGAGAAATAGAACCATAGAATATATATAAACATATAGAAGTAGAGATTTATTGTAAGAATTGGCTCACAAGGTTATGGAGGTTGATAAGTCCCACTACATGCCATCTGCAAGCTGGAGAACCAGAAAAACCAGTGATATAATTCAGTCAAATTCTGAAGGCCTGAGAACCAGGACCTCTGATGTCCAAGTGCTGGAAAAGATGGACATTCCAGGTCAGGAAGAGACAATGGATTCAGCCATTCTTTGCTTTTTGTTCTATTGAGCCCTCAACAGATTAAATGATGCCCACCCACACTAGTGAGGGTGGGTTTGTTTATGTAGACCATGGAATCAAATGATAATGTCTTCCAGAAACATTCTCACAGACACACCCAGCAATAATGCTTCACAGTCTACCTGGGAACCCCTGAGTCTAGTCAAGTTGACAGCTAAAATTAACCATCACATCATGGCTGTATCCAAACAAGACCAACAGAGATATCACAACGTGACCTATGTTATTTAAATTTTCCAGAACACATGTTAAAGTAAGTAAATACAAACAGGTGAAACCGGATTTTATAACGTTTTACTTTAACCCAAGAAATCTAAATATTATCATTTCAAAATGTAGTCCACATCAGTACAAAGAACAAGATACTCAGGTTTTCCGCCCCCTCTGTCTTGCTGGTCAATTTTAATGAATACTGGCTCCTCATATATCTTAATATGATCCAATATATAATTTTCTCCCATCTATTTGAGCTTTATTGCATCAAAAGGAAATCATTTTCTCATTGTCAAACTGCTCTGCTATCTCTTTTTTTATAAATTAAAGCGATATATTGTGTTTATGTTAGAGCTGAAATTAAGAATTTAAGTAATTAAGAAGGAATTGATTCCAGCAAAAGGCTGGTTTACTAAAATGGAAGACAGTTAAAGAGCAAATCTCCCAAGAAAACCGTAGGGCAAATGACATTGGAAAATTCAGGGTAGAATTAGAAGACACATCGGGTGTGATTAAAATGAGAGTGGAGAGAATGTGGGGAGGAATTGATATCAGAAGTGAAAATACACAAGCATGTTCCAAGTTGATGAAAGACATCAATCCACAGATTCAATTAATTCAACATTCCCTAAACGGAGTGACTACACAGGAAATATTGGTGAACTAAACTATGGTCTAAAAACCAAAGTTAATGTAAAGGATTTTAGGGACGAGAGAGGCCAAATAAGTAAGAAAAAGGCCAATTTGTGGTTCTAACTATAAAGAAAATAAGATAGGCATCAACAGAACAACATTTTTAAAATGCTAAAAGAAATCTCATGTCAAACCAGAATTCTACACCCAGTAGCAATAGTGCCCCAAATAAAGATGTCCTAGAAAAACTTAAAGTGAAACTTTTCACTGTTAGCTGCCTTGAATTAGACAAAATACTGCAGTGAGTTGTCACATCCAAAGGAAAATTAACCCATCTTGAAAACCAGGAATGCAAGACGGACTGAAGAGGAAAGGAAAGGATAATTTATAAATAAATATATAGGAATTTTATTTTGTGAAGTAATTCTAGAAATCTCTCATGGAGGTTAAAATATACGTAGAATAAAAAGTATGAAAACAGTAATGCTAATGTCAGGAATGTTAAAAATAGAATTGAAAGTGTTGAAGGTATTAGCATTTGGGGGAGATGGTAAAAGTAATTATTCATATTAGACTGTATTAGGGATTCAGGATTTAACCATTAGTGCAATTAAAGATTTCTATATGATTCCAAGTAATAAGTTTATAGAGGAAATAATGGAATAATAAGAGTTAAATCAACATCAGTGAAGTAAAGAGAGTAAAGGAACATTAATTATTCAAGTCAAAGGGAAGGGAAAGAGTAAGACGGTTGAAATAATTAAAAGTTTACTGATAATTACACCAGATGTAAATGCACTAAATACTAATTTCTTGTTAATGGCTGTGTGATGTATTCTAGAGACTTGTTAATAAATATTTTGGACATTATTTTATTGATAATCGTTTACACAGTCTCTATTTTTTCCTATTAAAACATAAGTGGTATGAACATTTTTGTACATATGAAATTCCATTCCCATTTTTACAAAGGTATCATTAATGGAAGAAAAAGGAAACATTAAAATGTTGATAGAAACTGCAAATACCACCTCCCCACACAATTGTATTAAATGTTTTCATACCAACAGTAGCTGACAGTGTCAATAACTCAACATTTTTTTTTAAGTATAAAGTTTTAGGAATCTCTCAAATATCATTGATAAGAGACAGGATGTCTCCCCTGGATTATCCACTGATTGGATTATCCACTCCCTTCCTCAATAAAAGGGGAATCAGAAGCAGAAGTCCTTGCATTTTCCAGCATTCCACAGGCTGTCTGCACATCAGGAGTGGTGTGAGCAGGACAACTCTGAAGCCATGGAGGAACCTGCATCGGCCTGTTTTCCAAGCCAGCCTATTCTGGTGAGTGTGGAATCCATGTGGACGGCAAGAGTGTCCGTTTGTACACTTTGTCCTTCTGTGAAACCTCTATAAGTGAGCAGACAGTAGCTCTTAAAACAAGAAGATACCTTATTGAAAGTTGTTTCCTAGGTGTTAAGGTTTGTTGAGTGATGTTCACGGTATTGTACTTTTCTGTATAGGGAGCTTTCTTGGGATAATAGGCCAAACATTTGTTTTGTTTTGTTTTTAACTAACAACATCACTGGGAAGTGGACGTACTATTCAGCCCTGCACTGTTTACGCTGTTCCCATCTCTGGAAAACATTTTACCCACAATGTGATTGGTCTTTTTTAAAAAATATTCAGTTCTGTGCTCAAATATCACCTCATAAGTTAGTCCTTCCTTGACCTCTGCATCATCTAATTGTAGGTGGGCCAGCCCCTGTGGTGTAGCAGTAAAGTGCTCACGCTCTGCTCCTGGCAGCCTGGTTTCGGATCCCGGGTGCGCACCAAGGCACCACCTGTCAGGCCATGCTGGAGCAGCGTCCCATATAAAGTTGAGGAAGATGGACATAGATGATAGTACAGGGCCAGCCTTTCTCAGCAAAAAAAAAAAAAAGGAGGACTGACATGGATGTTAGCTCAGGGCTAATCTTCCTCACAAGATAAATAAATAAATGAAATAATTGTAGGTAATTTCTTTCCCCTTTATCCCTCCTTACTCTTCTTCCTCCATCCCTCCCTCTGTCTCTCTATCTCTGTGTAGCCCTTACTGTTTATTACAGGATCTAATTATACCTAGCACTATATTAGACATTCATCCGTCTCTTTATTAACTCATTCCTCTCACCAAGATTAAAATAAACAGGGAAAGTGACTTTTTAAGTTAAATTCTGGATCATGGGTTTTAGTACATAACTTGGCATATAATGGGTGTTCTATAAATGGGACGCACAAATAGTTTTCCCTCCAAACTGGGACATGTTGGAGAACGAAAGGGATGGTATTTTTTTTTTCTTTTTGTGAGGAGATAAGCCCTGGGCTAACATCTGCCAAGCCTCCTCTTTTTTTTTTTTTGATGAGGAAGACTGGCCCTGGGCTAACATCTGTGCCCATCTTCCTCCACTTGATACGGGACGCCATCACAGCATGGCTTGCCAAGCAGTGCGTCAGTGCGTGCCTGGGATCCGGACCGGCAAACCCAGAGCACCTGCAGTGGAGCAAGTGCACGTAACCACTTGGGCCACTGGGCTGGCCCCAGAGATGGTATTAATAATTATGGCAGGACAACAGAGATGAAGTGAGATTTATGACTTCACTTTCAAAAACTATCTGAAGACAGAAATGAGAGATTGTAAAGGAAAGGTGCACTGATTAGGTTTACATTTTAAATAGATTATTGTGCCTAGAGTCTTATAATGGATTACAGACAGAAAGGATTTGCAATCTTAGTGATAATTTATTGCAGTACCCCACAAAACAGATTATATCCTTGTATAATTGTAGTTCAGTGAATTTGTTTGAAAATTTTAGAAAGTTTTTTTTGGAGTTTGAATAATTTCTTTCCATAAATATATTGAGTACCTTGTAAGGGCAAAGCAATGAGTGAATACGGCAGTGTAAAACATTACAGTCCACATTAGTCTTCACTTCATGGAGTATCCAATTTAGTGAGAAAAACACTATGAGAGAAGTAGATGATAATACACATACAATTAAAATTTTAAAAATTAACAGAGAAAACGTGATATTAATTTTGGTGGCTGGATCAGGAAAGGTCACTCTGTTGAAATGGTATATTGTAGGAAATCTGAAAAGTGCTCAAGAATTATTCAAAAGTGGAGAATCTTTAGGTGGATTCAGGAGGGTGGATGGATGGTTCATTGAAATATGAGTGTGGGGTGGCAGGGTGTCCAGAATGACACTCAGGTGTAGACAGAATATCAGTACAAACAAGCGAGATTAGGGGCCGCTGAGATATGGGTGATTATTTGCAGAACTGGTTGGTTCAACTTGGGACCAGCTCACTGCGAGCTGGTCATCGAGTTATCACTGATGTTGTGAGTGGGCAGATGGGTATTTGGGTCTCAGGGTTGAAGCCAGATCTGTGTTGATTCTATGGGCATTTCTAGTTCATTAATGGTATGTGAAGCCAAGGAAATGGATGGGCTGGCCTAGAAGAGGGTGTGGATGTGGAACAAATGTGAGAGCAGGATTGACTTCTAAGAATCGTCAATTGTGTTAAGTCAGATGGTGGAGCCCAGATTAACAGCGAGGAGTAGGAGAAAGGAAGAGTCAGGGGAGGAAAAATTGTTTTTTACAGTGGATAGAACTATGTGATGGGAATATGGCGTGTGTGAGTTATTTACTTATGAACAGGAGGATATTTGAGTGAAGGTGGGACTTGGGTGTGCAAATGAAGTGAGCATCAAATTGCTGAGAGGAACGTGATTTCATTAGAGATGAGGCACTAAATTCCTATGCTCTGGGCACAGAATCATCCAGTTTTCATAGTCCTTTCTGTCCTTGACTCATATCAGTTTCATGTCCCAGAATCTCGTTCTCAGTGTGGTGCCTGTGCCAGTAGCATCAGCACCATCCGGGAACACTTAGAAATCCAAATTCTTAGCCCTCCCCAGGCCTACTTGGGTTGAGGTCCAGCAATCTGTGTTTTAACAACCCTCCAGATGATTGTGATGCACAGGGAAGTTTGAGAGATATTTCTCCAAGATACAGGAGGGTGGAAGATCCAAATGAAGTGAGAACATTCTCCATGGCTGGCAGTCTGCATCCCCCATTTTATTCAAATTTAACATTTCATTTTGTTTTCAAAGGGGAAATCTCAAAAGAAATATGATGCCCCAGACTTCAGAGAAGGAAAAACAGGTCCATTTAGCCAAGACCAAGCGGAGACATCGTGAAAGGTCTGCACTTCCTAGAAGACTCACCAGCTGCATTTTCAAGAGGCCAGTTACAAGGATGACTTCCCACCCTGGCAATGAGTTCAGTTACAGTCAACGAGAGGAGACCTTGCAGGAGCCCCAGTAAGTCTGTGCATACAGGAGACTGCAGGGTCTCCACGCCTGCAACAGTGAAGGAGAACTTTCAAGCAATTTTGATATCACAAATACCTTAAGTATAATTGCACCACGTGGTCCAGGTGAATGCCTGGGCTGTGCTGGTGCTGGGTCTGTAGACCCCATCCTCAAGCCCACTGCCACACAGTCTTCAGAAAGGGCAGAGATGATTCCAGGAGTAGGTCTCGGTCTCCCACAGCCACTCTAAACACAACTTGTAACTTATGGAGACATTCATAGACAGAGTCAGAGAGTGAAATAAGCAAGGGAGAGACTGGCTGAGGCCCTGAGGGCAGAAAGGTTTGCCAGGGAGGTCCAGAGAGAAAGGAGAAAAGACGGATGTTCTAAGACCTGATGGAAAATAGGAGAAGGTCATGCTGAAGAAGCCAAGAAGTGTTCCCCATGAACAGACCCCAGTTTCACTCGCCTCATTTAATGTCAACCCCGCTTCTTGCTCTGGACTGTGATGCTTTGTCATTTTATAACTGTACTTAATTAAACTCTTTTGAGAGACATAAATGTGAAGAGTAGACAGTTGTGTGGGTGAGAGATCGGGTTTCATGTGACAGGAAAGAAGATCTTTATTTGTCCTGGTATATTGCAATTTCTGCTTACCAGGATTCTTATTCACTTTTATATTAAAGGTAATTTGGCCTAAGGGATCGTTTAGTATTTTTAGTTATATATTTTTAGAATACTTGCAATCGGCAAAAGATGATACCTATTGTAAAGAGCTTTAACGTTGTTTAACGTTAAATTAATTTGATTCCATAAATGTCTTACTTTACTAAGCTTGCTTTTATATCTCAAGCTAACATAAGTTGTATCCTTTTTTTGCCAAATGTTAACTCAAATACAAGACATTTTCATATAATTTAATTAGCCCTTAGACTACCTGTTACAGCCTTATCTGTTACCTAAAATCACCTCGGTGGTTTTTTAAAATAGAGTTCACCTTAGATTCTTAACAAGGAAAATGTTGTTTGGGAGCATTTAGCACTGAGAGAATCTTGGCAGCAGGCTTGCTGCCTTCACCTTGACACTAGGTCCTCAGTCAAGGAAACTTGTCCACCTGCTCACAGAATAGGGCGCACCATAATTATTCAATAAACATGTCGTGAACAATATATCGTGGAAAAAAGTGTCAAGTTACAGAAGTGAGATGGTAGGACTCTTTTACTGGGTCAGGAGGGAAAAGGACTGATGTGGTTTTGGAAGGATCTGGAATTTTCTGCACTTTCTTGAAGATCTTTGGTAGAGTAGTCTTAGCAGTCATGGGGAAGGAAGCCTATTTCAGAGGGTAAATGAGTGATTGAGAAATAGAAGGGCAGAGAGTGAGTGGAGGTGGACAGCTGTGCCTTGTGCCTCCTGACAATGGCCTCTGGATTTAACACAGCCATGGCTCCCTGCCAGAGTCCACAGCTGTGGTGTGGGGTTGATTCCTCCCTAGGACTAGGAGGTTCTGATTCCTCAGTGTGAGGTAATCTGCATATTCCAAACCCCCAAATGTCATGGGATTGGGGTGTCAAATGGTCCTCTCCGGTCCAACAAGATCCAGGCACAGGACCCTTTATGGAACAGGAGGTGGAGCTGGGTATACACAGGGTTCTTACCTGGCAGACCTGGAGTTTTGGGCTCAGTGAGTCCACAGTGTAGGAGCCACTGACAGGGTCTGAGGCCACTTGGGAGGAGAGCACAATAGGTGTTGGCACGGGGGCAGTCAGGACAAGATCTGCCGCCTCATTTGTATGCTGCCTCTCTGCACTTGGTCACAATCTACTCCTCAAGTCTCGGTACCGTGAGCTGATTTCTTCCCTCATTGGATCTTTTCTTCGCTCGTATATTCTAGTAAATTATTTCAAGTTAACTTTGGCTGGGTTTTCTCTCCCATAATTTTAAATTATTCTTGACGAATTCTTATATGTATACCATGATTTCAATGAGTTACATTGAAAAATGAAGGTGTTCACATGTGATAATTGCAGAACTGAGAAATTTAAATGATGGTATCGGGCGTGGTCCATGATCTTCAGGACATCCATATGATAAGCCACATGATAATCAGAATTTTTAAGACAAGGCACTATTAGGTTTTGAGGGTTTGAGTGAGAACAAAAGGGATCCCTACAATTGAATCATAGTTTATCAACAGCAGAGAATCCTCCCTCACCTCTTCCAGGTCCTGGTGGTTCCTGCTTCCTTGTCTTGTGGCAGCAGATCTCCAATCTCTGCCTACGTCTTTCACGTGATCTTCTTCCCTCCACGTCTCTGTGTCCTCTCCTCTTCTTATAAGGACATTAGTCATTGAATTGAGGGCCTACCCTAAATCCAGGATGAGTTCATCTGCGGATCGTTAATCACATCTGCAAAGACCCTGTTTCCAAATAAGGTCACATTCTGAGGTTCCGGGTGAGCTTGAATCTTTGGGATGTTATTCAACCGACTACATCCTCTACCCTCAAGTTGAGGTTGGGAGCTGGCTCAGGCAGATATGAGTGGTAACAATATCCGAGGAGTTGTTTTCACCCACAATATTGGAGGAGTTATTTGCCTCAAAAGTACTTGATTCAATGTAATAAACTTAAAAATCATATTTTTTTTGAATTCATATGAAAGAGAAATTTTACAAAATAAAAGAATTTTTGAGAACCAACCACCAAACAAAATAAACATGAAGGAGAAAAAGGACAAAGTTGACATATCAAAACATTTCCCTAGTTCTGTTAACAAAAATGGCAAACTAATGTAATCACAGAACCAGTCTCTCCACTGAAGCAACCGTTCAGTTGGACAAAACTGACAGAATAGAGTGTTTCAGAACTCTGAAATATAATAAAAACCTTACAGCATCCAGAGGAGTGATTAATGAAGGAAAATGTGGCTGAATTTGGGTTAGAAAGCATTGTGGTGTTTTTGGTTAATGCCTACCCACTGCCATTCTCTGGTACAACAGAGGATGTGAAGATGGGAGCCAAAATTCCTTGTATGGCTTCCTCATGCCAGGAGACAAATACTAACCTGCTTCTTAAAATGGGGTGATTCTGTGACTGGGTGGTAGTAATCTGTCTTTTGGGTCCCTGAGGGAACAGCACAGAAGTTGACAGGTATTTATACCCCTCAGGCTAGATGGACTCCAAGTGGTGTCATTGTCTGATGAAAGATTTAAAGGTCTATGTTACTGGTAGATGCCCATGCAAGGGATGATGGCCGGGACAGGAGAGAGACATACAAATCTGGCAAGGAGGGATCTGAGGAGGAAGTTTTTTGGGGATGAAAGCTGAGAAGGGCCACTGCTTATACCAGGGAAGCGGGAGTGCAATGTGCACGCCCAGGACTGGACGTGTGCTCAGAAAAGACCTGAGAGGACCTGGGTCTGCAGCTCTGGCAAATTTGTGGGCTCCATGCATGTAGGTGAAGTCTAAGGAAGAGCTGCAGGGGCCCCAGCTGCAAAGGCTGGAGAGATTTTAACTTTTTCTTTTTTTAAAATGTGTTCTTTTGGATCATTGCATTTAAAGAAATCTCTGTCAGATCACTTGCTGATTGTTAAGATAACTGAAAAGTGATTTCGGTGACCACACACATCAAAGAACATAGTCTTTGCAAAAATACTTTAAAAATTCACTAAACAAAAGGATGATTGTATCTCATAAAAAGCCACAACAGCAAAACCTGGAGAGGGAGGAGACTCTGATTGTCACAATGACCACACTGTAATACGCAAAATGTCCAGTTACCACTACAAAATTACAAATGATATGAAGCTCCAAGAAAGAATAGCCGGTTCGTATGAAATAAAACGGAAATTGAAAGAAATTTTTCCTGAGGAAGCCCAAGCATTGGACTTATGAGACAAGGACTTTAAAACAACTCTCTTATATATGCTCAAAGGGCTAATGGAAAGTAGGGACAAAGAACCAAGGAAAATAAAGAGAATGATGTCTCAATTCACAGAGAATATCAATAAAGAGATAGAAATTGTAAAAAGAACCAAGTAGAAATCATTGAGTATTACCCCTGCACTTCCTTATCCCACCTCTAATCTTAAACAACCACAAATTTGCTTCCTGTCTTTACAGATTTGCCCATATTTGACATTTCATGTAAATGGAATCATATAATAAGTGGTCTTCTTTGGCTAGATGCTTTCACTTAGTAGAAGTTCCTCAAGGTGCATCCATGGTGTAGCATGTGTCCTTCATATCTTTATGGCTGAAGAACATACAATGTACATAAATATCGATCACATTGTGTTTATACATTCATCAGATGATGGATATTTGGGTTGCTCTGGTCCATCTTTTGCAGGTCCCTCTTTCACCTTCAGTTGCCCAACATCAATGTCTCCTGTCACCCTTCTTATTCACTCCCATCCAGTCAGCTCAGCTCTGCTTAGGCACCAGGTCTTCTCAATGTAAACACTGGTCGAGCCTTTACCAAGGGCCATAAATGGCAGAGGTTGGGACGGGTAGTGGCCACCTCGCTGAAGACTGCCAAGCACAACACAAGCTTTCCAGCTGCAGCAACTTGAACATAAACAATTGGAGCAGAAATTCCCAAGGCTGCTGAAACATGTGGTCTCCGGTGTTTCCTCTCAAAAAACTTAAAGCACAGGGCTTCCTAGTAGACATCTGTTATCCTTCTTGGTTTCTCAGCCACTGAACCCCTACCCTATGTTTGAGGGCTTCTCTCGCTTTATGATCCTGAGGGCAGATAACACCAGCTTCCTGATTTAAAAGCAGAAAATGCCAGATACGACCATTTGCAGCCTCCCCACTGCAGCCAGGGCAACTGTTCTGTGCAGCTGACGCATGCACACAGACTCTGACACAGGAGGTGGGACCTACGCTCTGATGAGGATGGAGTTGGACAACAGCTAATAGAAGCAGCCTCAGCGGGGATCCAGCCAGTCCTCGTCCTCCCAGAGGCTCCGTGAGGGATCACTCTAACAATCCTCTGTTTCACACAATCAAGAGCCCTGAATGAGAGCCTGGCATTGGTGTTGGAAGTGGGGAGACGGTCAGAAAGGGCCCACAGGTCGCATTGCAGCCTTGGTCTCTGATGGGGGCCTCTTCCCAGACCCCAGGTCAGCCAGAGTGGTCACTGCCCCCAGCGGCCTTCCACGTGGGCTGAGTCCGCGGGCTTAGCAGGGGTCAAAGGCTACACCCCAAGGGGTCAGTCCCCGCAGCGGACATCGGCGCCCGACTCCACGCAGCCATCACATCCAGAGGATGCAGCCGTGGGGACACGCGCATCCTCGTCGTGGGCGGAGGACACGCCGCTGTCCGGCCAGGGTGCCCCATGTTGTGGGCAGCGGTGGGGCTGGAGGAGCGGGGAGGAGGGCAGCGGGGACCGGGTTCACGACCCTATGGGGGGGGCTCAGGGCAGCTGGGGCACGTGGGAGGTTCTGGGCTCCACGCTCCATGTCCACAGCCCCGTCCAGCACGGTCGCCTTCATTCTCCACAGTCCTCACCTCCGCTTCCTTCCGCGGCGCGGCCAGCCTGTCCTCTCTCCGCCTGGCACGACCTCTCAGCTCTTCCCAGCGGCCCTTGGGCTCCGCTGTCTCCACCACCTCTCGCTGCTTTTTGGCTAGGCTCGGCTCCTCCAACCAGGCGTCAGACCCTTCCGCCTGGCCTCCGCCTTGTCTTCACATCTTCGGCTCTTTCCGTTTCTCTTTGGCTCTTTCTGCCCACCTCGGCTCCCTCCGCCTCTCCCTGCTGCTCCTCAGCTCAACGGTTTGGGTTCGTCTCTCTCTGTCTGGTTTCGGTTTTCTCGGATTTCACTCCCACAGTTCGGCTCTTTCCCGCCAAGTCCCGGGCTCCGCTGGGGTCTCTCTGTCTGCCAAGGTCCTCGTGTGTGGAGGCGGAGGTTGTTCAAATTCACCCCGTCTTCACTGTGGTATGGGAGTGCCACTTTCTCTGCATCCTAATACATCAATATATTAAACAAACAGTAAATGTTCCTAATCTGATAAATAAATCAAGAATTTTGGTGTTTTACTTCGTATTTTTCCTTTGGTGGGGAAAGTTGAGATGCATCTCTTGTACTGAGAGAATTCTGTATTTTCTGTGAACTGTCCTTCGTCATTTGTCCATTTCTCCAATGGATTCTTAGTCTGTTTTTGGTTGGTAAGAGTTCCTTAATATTAATAAATAAGCTTTTTGTGATGAGTTGCCAACATTCTTCTCTTTTCCTTGTTTTGTCTTTGTATCTAGTCGTTGCTGTCATGCAGATTTTTTGAAAGGAAATCAAAAGTGTTAGTTTCACAAATGGGACAAGAAACAAAGGAAATGCAAAGAACCAGAAAATAAGTGACAAAACAGCAACATTAAGCCCTCATATATCAATAATTACCCTAAATGTAAGTGGATTGAACTCTCCAATCAAAAGATACAGAGTGGCAGGATGGATTAAAAAGCAAGACCCAACAATATGCTGCCTTCAGGAAACACATCTTAGCACTAATGACAAGCACAGGCTCAGAGTGAAAGGATGGAAGACAATACTCCAAGCTAATGGCAAACAAAAGAAAGCAGGTGTTGCCATACTTATATCAGACAAAGTAGACTTCAAGATAAAACAGGTTAAGAAAGACAAAGAAGGGAAATATATAATGATAAAAGGGACACTCCATCAAGAAGACATATCACTTATAAAAATATATGCACCCAACATAGGAGCACCAATGTACATAAAGCAACTATTAACACCCCACTTACAACAATGGATAGATCATCCAGACAAAAAGTCAATAAAGAAATAGTAGATTTAAATGAAAAACTGGACGAGATGGACCTAGTAGACATATACAGAGCACTCCATCCAAAAACAGCTGACTACATATTCTTCTCAAACGTGCATGGAACATTCTCTAGGATAGACCATATGTTGGGAAACAAAGCAAGGCTCAATAAATTTAAGAAGATTGAAATCATAACAAGCATCTTTTCAGACCATAAGGCTATGAAACTGGAAATGAACCAGGAAAAAAAAACTGGGAAAGTGACAAAAATGTGGAGATTAAACAACATGCTACTGAACAACCAATGGATCATTGATGAAATTAAAGAAGAAATCAAAAACTATCTGGAAACAAACAAAAATGATAATATACCATATCAAACCACATGAGATGCAGCAAAAGCAGTCCTGAGAGGGAAACTCATAGCGATACAAGCCCACCTTAACAAACAAGAAAAAGCCCAAATAGGAAACCTTAAATTACACCTAACACAACTAGAAAAAGAAGAACAAACAAAGCCCAAAACCAGCAGAAGGAGAGAAATAATAAAAATCAGAGCAGAAATAAATGAAATTGAGACCAAAAAAACAGTAGAAATGATTAATGAAACAAAGAGTTTGTTCTTTGAGAAGATAAACAAAATCGACAAACCCTTAGCCAGGCTTACTAAGAAAAAAAGAGAAAAGGCTCAAGTAAATAAAATTAGAAATGAAAGAGGAGAAATTACAACGGATATTACGGAAGTACAGAGGATTATAAGAGAATACTATGAGAAATTATATGCCAACAAATTGGACAATCTAGAAGAAATGGATAAATTCTTAGACTTATACAACCTCCCAAAATTGAATCAAGAAGTAATGGAGATTCTGAATAGACCAATAACAAGTAAAGAGATTGAAATAGTAATCAAAAACCTCCCAAAAAATAAAAATCCAGGACCAGATGGCTTCTCCAGTGAATTTTACCAAACATTCAAAGAAGATTTAATACCCATCCTTCTCAAACTATTCCAAAAAATAGAGGAAGATGGAACACTTCCTAACTCATTCTATGAGGCCAATATCACCTTGATACCAAAACCAGACAAAGACAATACAAAGAAAGAAAATTACAGGCCGATATCGCAGATGAACATTGATGCAAAAATCCTCAACAAAATATTGGCAAACAGAATACAACAATACATTAAAAAGATCATACACCACGATCAAGTGGGATTTATACCAGAGACGCAGGGATGGTTCAACATCCACAAATCAATCAACGTGATACATCACATCAACAAAACAAAGAATAAAAACCACATGATCATCTCAATAGACGCAGAGAAGGCATTTGACAAGATACAACATCCATTTATGATAAAAACTCTCAATAAAATGGGAATAGAAGGAAAGTACCTCAACATAATAAAGGCCATATATGACAAACCCACAGCCAACATCATACTCAACGGGGAAAGACTGAAAGCCTTTCCTCTGAGAACAGGAACGAGGCAGGGCTGCCCACTCCCACCACTCCTGTTCAACATAGTACTGGAGATTTTGACCAGAGCAATTAGGCAAGAAAAAGGAATAAAAGGAATCTAAATAGGTAACGAAGAAGTGAAACTCTCAGTATTTGCAGATGACATGATTGTATATATAGAAAACCCTAAAGAATCTGTTGGAAAATTATTAGAAACAATCAACAATTACAGCAAAGTTACAGGGTACAAAATCAATCTACAAAAATCAGTTGCATTTCTGTATGCTAATAATGAACTTACAGAAAGAGAGCTCAAAAAGATAATACCATTTACAATTGCATCAAAAAGAATAAAATACCTAGGAATAAATCTTACCAAGGAGGTGAAGGAGCTATACAATGAGAACTACAAAACGTTATTGAAAGAAATCCATGAGGACATAAAGAAATGGAAAGATATCCCATGCACGTGGATTGGAAGAATAAACATAGTTAAAATGTCTATATTACCTAAAGCAATCTACAGATTCAATGCAATCCCAATCAGAATCCCAATGACATTCTTCACAGAAATAGAAAAAAGAATACTAAAATTTATATGGGGCAAAAAAGACCCCGAATAGCTAAAGAAATCCTACGAAAAAAGAACAAAGCAGGCGGCATCACAATCCCTGACTTCAAAACATACTACAAAGCAATAGTAATCAAAACAGCATGGTACTGGTACAAAAACAGACACACAGATCAATGGAACAGAATTGAAAGCCCAGGAAAAAAAACACATATATACGGACAGCTAATTTTCGACAAAGGTGCTAAGAACATGCAATGGAGAAAGGAAAGTCTCTTCAATAAATGGTGTTGGGAAAACTGGACAGCCACATGCAAAAGAATGAAAGTGGACCACGTGCTATCGACATACACAAAAATTAACTCAAAACCGATCAAAGACCTGAAGGTGAGACCTGAAACTATAAAACTCATAGAAGAAAATATAGGCAACACACTATTTGACATTGGTTTTAAAGGAATCTTTTCGGATGACATGCCTACCCAGACTAGGGAAACTAAAGAAAAAATAAACAAGTGGGACTTTATCAGATTAAAGAGCTTTTATAAGACAAATGAAACCAGAATCAACATGAACAGACAACCCACCAGCTGGGAGAGAATATTTGCAAAACATACATCTGACAAGGGGTTGTTCTCCATAATATATAAAGAACTCACACAACTGAACAACACACAAAAAAAACAACCTGATCAAAAAATGGGCAGAGGAAATGAACAGACACTTCTCCAAGGAAGATATACAGATGGCCGATAGGCACATGAAAAGATGCTCAACATCACTAATCATCAGGGAAATGCAAATCAAAACAACACTAAGATACCAGCTCACGCCCGTTAGAATGGCTATAATCACCAAGACAAAAAAACAGCAACTGTTGGAGAGGATGTGGAGAAACAGGAACCCTCATACGCAGCTGGTGGGAATGCAAATTGGTGCAGTCTCTATGGAAAACAGTATGGAGATTCCTCAAAGAATTAAAAATAGAGATGCCCTATGATCCAGCCATCCCACTACTTGGAATCTATCCAATGCACCTGAAATCAACAATCCAAAGAAGCTTATGCACCCCTATGTTCATTGCAGCATTATTCACCATAGCCAAGAAGTCAAAGCAAACTAAGTGTCCCTCGACTGACGATTGGATTAAGAAAATGTGGTATATATATATATAATGGAATACTACTCAGCCATAATAAAAGACAAAATCGTCCCATTTGCAACAACATGGATGGGCCTGGAGCGTATTATGTTAAGTGAAATAAGCCAGAAAGAGAAGGACAAACACTGTATGATCTCACTCATATGTGGAATATAAACCAACACATGGACAGAGAAAACTGGACTGCAGTTACCAGGGGCAGTGGGGGTGGGGGGTGGGCACAAGGGGTGAAGGGAGTCATATATATGGTGATGGACAAACAAAAATGTACAACCCAAAATTTCACAATGTTAGAAACCATTAAAACATCAATAAAAAAAGAATATTAAAATATCTGTTTCCAACAAAAGAGAAGTCACACACACAAAAAAGTGTTAGTTTCGTTTCTTGTTTTATGTTATACTTTTAAAAGACCATCTCTTCTCTGAGATTATATATAAAATACTTATCCCTTGATTTTTTCTAGGACTTTCACAGCTTTAATATTTACATTTAAATCTATGATAATCTCTATTCCACAAAACAACTAGGGTTTCCGGCATGATTTTTTTGTTAACAATTCCTTTTTTTCTTTCCTGCCTTAGCACACCACCCGCACCCACTTTATTAGGAAAAATGTTCAGGCATGGAGATAATTTGAAAGAGTTGTACAGTGAACACTCATGTTATGGATAAAATTCTGTTCCCTCAACAGTCATGTGTTGAAGCCCAAATCGCTAGTACCTCTTATTGTAACTTTATTTGGAGGTTGTGACTTAAAAGAAAGTAACTGAGATAGAATAGGGCCATTAGGGTGGATCTTAATCCAATTTGATCAGTGTCCTTATAAGATGAGATTAGGACACACAGACCAAGAGACGCCAGGGTCTCGCATGCACAGAGGGATGACCACGTGAAGAGGCAGCAAGAGGATGGTCATCTGGAAGACAAGGAGAGAGGACTCAGGAGAATCCAATCCTTCCGGCACCTTGGTCTTGGCCTTCCAGCCTCCAGAATTACGAGAAAGTAAATTTCTGCTCTTTAAGCCACCCCGTCTGCGGTACTTTACTAGGGCAGCCCTAATGAAGACAGTCCACCACCTAGATTCCATCAGTTACATTTTACTATGTTTACTTTGCCACTTCCATCCATTTATTACCCAAGAATCCATCTATGCTTAATGCATTTTAAAGTAGGTTGCAGACAGCAGCAGACTTCACTCCTAAACATGTTAGCATATATAGTCATTAAAGTTCAAAATTTGACTGAGGCTGGAAGAGCTTCCCAGGTGGCTGACTGAATAGTGAGCACTTGGTACTGACAAGTTGATTCCTCTCCACGTGGACCGCTCAACAGGGCTACTTGAGCGTCCTCATGGTGTGGTGGATGGCTTCCCCTAGAGAGGGCACAATCTAAGGGACCAAGGAGGAAGCCTCAGTGTGTTTTATGATGTAGCCTCAGATGTGAGACCCTGTCATTTCTGCAGCACTGTATTGATCACTTGGGTTCATGACAATTCATGGCTAATCAAATGTGGGAGGAGACTGCACAGGGCATAAACACAGGTGGAAAGTAGCATTGGTGGCTATTTTGGCTGCTAGCCCACACACCCGTCTTTCCTTCAGGCCACCTCTCCTCAGCAGCCCAGAATTCCTTTTCTTCTGCTCCAGCTCACTCCTGAGAACCTGGTTTGATTGGAGCTGTTTGGGGCTTCTGGAATTCATAGCTGTGTTTGGGACAACATGGAAGGTCTCATCTTTCCCTTTACGCTTGCTCCTCTCCCCACTCTATCTTTCTCAGCCTCTCCCCCAGCTCCAACCTTCCTTGGCCCCTAGTAAGTCTTTTAGCGGTAGAGGACATTCTGAAGGTCAGCAGGATGTGCAACAGATAAGAGGGGATTGCTGGAGCAGGAAATATTGGGGGAAAGTTTGCTTCCTGGGCTCCTGTCATCTTCTGTAGAAGGGGAGCTTGGGGGTTTTTGGTGACTTGTCAGGACAACTGTTGTGTCCCTTATTCTGAGACTGGGTCCTCCACATTCCCCAGAGCAGGGGATATTAGGTTGAGTGGGGCTCTAGCTATCCACTACAGTTGGGGACAGAGACATCTACACAGCAAGAGGAAGCTGAAGAGCTGCCAGCTGGGGCTCAGAATGTTCCTTGTGTTTGGGATTAGGGAGGAGTCACCACAGGGGCCGGCGTCTCCTGTTGGAAGGGATTTGCATTGTGGGCTCCTCTCATTTGTGTTGAGTGCTGCTTTCTGATACTTCTATAGATATTATTTTGTGATAATGGGAAGAGAGGGAGATTTCTGAGCATCTGTTTTACACTTACATTGGAGAACCTGTTGTGTTGCCTAGTGATACTCTCGTCATTTCTTTTCTGGAGGGGGAGGCTGGGGTTACTCTTTGCTGGGGATATTCGTATCTAGTCTTAGGAGTCAAGAGGCAAGCTGGGGTTTGTGTTGGTGAAAATGGTGTGGCGTTTGTTGCAGCTCCTTCTTCTTGGTGTGTAGGGGGCTGTACGCTGCTTTTTGGGGTTTCCAACGTCTCTAATCTTGCAGGAATATGGGGGATCACTTGCTGAAGCTTCTGTCATTTGATGGAGCCCTCATGATGTTGGGGATAACTGAGAGGTAGGAGGCTGAGGTTCCTGTTGTCTCTGGTGCTTGGAGACTGGAAGACTGCTGCTTGTACGGTGACCCCACTTTTCAAATTTTGGGGTGACAGGAACGGGTCACTGGATGGAGGGCCATTGTCTCTAATTCAGGGAGAGGAGTGGGATAATTGCATGAGATTCCACTTATCTTTAGTCAGGGGGCTCTCGAGGGGTCTTTATATACCTCCTTTTGTCTAGTGCTGGGGGAGATCAGAAGTCACACTTTCTGGGTCTGCCCTTGTCTGTATTGTTGGCATAGACTGGGTGGGTCACTGGGTTGAGCCTTCCCATTGTCTAGTGTTGAGGAGCAGCTAAGGGTGTGACTTATGGGACTGCTGTCATTTCTAGAATTGGAAGTGACTAGGGGATGCTTGCTGGAGTCCCATAATTTCTAGTTATGGGGGGATGTAAGACTTGCTTGCTCAGACCCCAGCATTTGTGTTTGCGGATGACAGTTATCTGAGGTCTAGTTGCCTCTAGTTTTGGAAGGAACTGGTGGTGTTTTGCTAGGGCTTCTGTCACATCTGCTGTTGGATGCAGATTGTGAGCACCATTTGCTGGGGCTCCATAATCTCTAGTCTTGGGGGGTGGAGTGGGGATTCCCTTGGAGAGGCATCCATCATCTCTAGTTTTCGGGTATCAGTTTCATGTTTTTTTTAAAACATTTTATTTTGAAAACGTTTAGACTTACATAAAAGTTGTAAAAGTATACAGGATTGTTTTATTCAGTCACTATTCATTATATTTACGTACATTTTGTCTCCTGCTGATGATCATGCTTAACATTATGTCTTTGGGTGTAATTCTTTTCCTTCAGCCTGAAAACTCTTTCGAGTTTCTTGATTTTCAGTTCTGCTGTTGTTTAATTGTTTTAGCTTGGTTTTTTTAAACCCCATTTGGAAAATATCTTTAATTTGTCAGAATTTTTGAAGAATATTTTTCTTAAGTCAAAGAATTTTAAATTGGCAGTTTTTTTTCCCTCTCCCATTCAACCCTTTAGCTGTCAGATGTCATACATGTCTTCTTGCTTCCAAAGTTTCTTTTGAAAAGTTTCCAGACTTCTTATTGCTCTTTTGACAGAAACAGGTCTTTTTTCTTTGGTGGCTTTAAAGATTTCTAGTTTGTTTTTCCTTTTCTACAATTGTCCATGTTTATTTCCTTTTATTCATAGTTATTTTGAAGTTCTTGTCTGCTAACTCCAGTATCTGGATTGTCTCTGGGTATGTATCTACTGATTTATATGTTCGTAATTAAGAGCATTTTCCTGCTGCTCTGCATGTGTAGTAATGTTTTATTGTGTGCTGGATCTTGTGAACAAAACCTCGTAGAAGCTCTTAATCATGTTACCTTCCTCTAAAGGTTACGTTTCTAGTATGAATGGATCACCGTGAGCCTCTGAAGGCTAGGTTTTAGACCTTAAAATGAGATATTTATTTCAGTTTTTCACTGACTCCTAAAATCTAGTCCTTACTCTTGGTGTGTGGCACTGACTGTCAGGCTGTGACATTTCTAGGCTCATAATTGAAAGCCAGAGCTTTTTTTTTTAATCAAGGTCATTCCAATCCAGATGAGTCCAATATCCAACCTCCCACTCCTGGCATGTGTGATCTCTGAAATTTCTGCACCATATTAAGTTTTCAGTGGCTTTTCTCTTCCAAGTCTCCTAGATTCGTCCCCTCCACATGCACAAGTGAGGTGTTATTCAAGTTCCTGTGGGGAGATTTTTAGGCAGCTTTTGGGGACTTCTTTTTGTGAATCTTTATTTTCCACTAGAATATCCCTCAGAGATATTTCAGGATTAGGTTGTAATTCCTCTAGTGTAGCCCTGGAATCCTCTATTCCTCCAGAGAGCCCTGGTTCCCTCCTTTTTCTTTAGAATAGTATCTTAGAAACCAATTTCTGGGTGGTTGATAGGTATTCTCATTATTACTGGAGTGTCGTTCTTCTAGGCCTTCTGAGCTAACATCTTTCTTTGACTGTGATACACTGGCTCTCATCATCAACAATATATTTACTTAGTTGTTCAGATCCAATATATGCATAAACTAGTTTCAGAATTGCTAACCCATGCCCTTCTGAGAAACATCTTTTATGAGCTAGAGTACAGGATTTCTGGTCAGTTCTTTTGATACAGGCTTACCGGATGTGGTAAAACATAGTTTTCCAAAGTAAATTTGGTTTCCTTTTCATAGCCTTCATTGTGGCTATGTTTTTCATTTGCAAAACATTTAGATTCATTTGTTATAGATTGTTTTCCATTTTATGTTCCCTTCACTACCTGGTGGATTAATGTTTTTAACCTACAGTAATATCCACTCTGGGTTGTACAGTTCTATGGGTCTTGGCAAATGCATAGAGTTGTGTATCTATCAACATAGGCGTGATCGAACATGATACACAAACGAACAATCTTAATAGGACAATTCCATCACTCCAAAACTCCTTTGTGCTGCCCATTTGTAGTCATCCCCTCTCTTACTCTTTGCTCCTGGAAACCAGTGATTTGTTGTCCTTCCCTACAGTTTTGCCTTTCCCCAAATGGCGTACAATGGAATCTATAATAAATGGCTTTTTGTCTCTGGCTTCTTTCACTTAGGAAAATGAATCTGATTTAAATTGAGGCATATGTTACACATAGCACAATGCATAGATCTTAGGTGTAGAACTCAATGCATCTTGACAAGTGCATACACCTATGAAACCTATGTAACGCCTTTCAAGATATAGAACGTTCTCTTCACCCCATAAAGTTCCTCCATGTGCCTTCTTGGTCAATCCTTGCTCCTTCCTCACCCCTTCTCCACAATATGATCTTAGATGCAACCACTGTACTGATTATTTTTCCTATCACAGGTTATTTTTTGACTGTTCTCGGAATTTGTACAAATAGAATCATAGAATATTTACTTTTTTGTGTGTGTGGCTTATTTTGCTCAGTATACTCCTACAATGGATTTTAATTAATTCACAATAAAAGATGAAACATATAATGTTTCCTATATACTGGAAGACTCATAAGTGCTTTACATTTATTAGCTGATTGATCCTTTATACAAGTCTGTGAAGTAGTCAATCTCATTGTTCTCATTATACAGATGAAGAAACTTTGGCATAAAATGTTTGTTACTTGCTTGAGGTAAACATCTCTAAAGGAGAGAACTGAGATTGGATGTAAGAAAAGTTTGAACTGTGATAAGTTATAAACGGAGAAAATAGTTGATCCTAAGGGGAGCTCTGGAGCAGTGGTGGGCCTGCAGTGGTGTCTCAAATTGAGGCAAAGGAATTGGGTCTTTGTATTTCCCCCCCACGCCATGAACCAGTCATTAGAAGTGAGCTGCCATTGGGATCGGTCATAACCTTAGGTGTGGCCCTTTCCTTTGGCCCATGGAAATTCCCAGATGGGTTGGCAGGATGAGCCCTTAGAAGACTTTCTGCAGCTACAAGAGGAAGTGACTTAGTCATGAAAGAAGAATCTAAAAAATATACCACTGTCTCCGTTATGGTGCACCACTTATGCCACTCAGATGCACTTGCTTCTTAAAGTCAGTGCATTAGGATTCTGGTTGGTCATGTTAACTGGGGAAACTTACAAGAGGAAATCAGTAAGACAAGTTACAGACAGCTATTGACTGCACCTTTTCTTGGTGCTGCAATTGATACTTACCATCCCACTTCTCCTAATGTCCCATTTAGATTCCTCTCACCCTTGAAATCACCTCTGCTGGTCTGGATGGCTTACCGGGAGGAGGATCCAGTTCCTAATCCCTGACTCATCTGAACACCTGGTCACCACACCCTTCACAGGATACAGCTGTTACATTTAATTATAAAAATAATTGGGGAAAGAATATCAAAAGGCATCCCACCGGACTACCTGAATGCCAAATGTCTTCTTTGCCCTCACTGTATAACTGAAGCCCCATATCCTCTGGATGAATTACTTGTGCCAGAGGCCATAGTGACTTCTTTCATTCTGTTGGCCTCATAAGCAGCAGTAAAGTTCAATGGGACTCTGACTTTGTCTCCTGGTAGAAGTGTCCACATTTGGGAACCAGGACCTGTTGGTTAATTATTGTTTGCAATTCTTCCCAAGAACCCCATAACCCATCTTACATGGAAAACACTTGCAATGGCAACTATTTTAGACTACACATGGGAGTATCAATGCTTGGATTGCACCTAGGACAGTACAGTAGATGTTGGGAGTCCTGGGCAGAGGTATGAACTTTCCACACAGGTGATTGACAAGAGTAGATTCTCAGGCAAAAAAGGGCTGCACAGTTCAGAATATCTTCCATTTTCCCCAGTAGATCCGCCTTCTCTATCTTGCTGCACCCAGGAAAGTTAGTGAAGATGAATTATGTCAGCTGGCTTTCTTACCTTATGGCTTTTGGCTAAGTTTGGTCAATGGGGAGCCTAGATATGAAATCAGAAGGATGAAAGAGAGTGACATCTGGTCCTGGCTATTTCTTGCCGGAGAACCTGGGGCTGGATGCTACCCCTGACCTCCTCTCAGCTCCTGGAATGCGATTTCCTCCTGTCTTCTTTCTAGAATTCGATAATTTTTCATTGTCCTTACCCCTTCAAGCTTAGGGGTGTTAATAGAGCCTTGCACTTACCATCTTACTGGGTACCAACGACCTTTTCTGGTTTTCTTACATCCTGTCCACTACTCCGAGAAGCCCCTTTATGAAAACTCTACGTGAATCTTCCTAGTCTCAGTGTGTCCTCTGTTTCCTGCTGAGATTACAACTGATATGCCAACTCATTGATAGCAGAAGGAAAAGACCTAATAGTGAACCATAAAACCCAACAAGATCAGGACTCACGAAGTCTCTGACTATATCATCTTCTACCACTCCCTCACTGTCCCCAACATGATCTACTCCAATCACACTGGCCTCCGTGTTGTGGAGCTTTGCAGGACAAGACTGCTTTAGCCACATAAATTCCTATGACTCACAGTCCCAACTCGTTAAGGTCTCTGTTCAAGTGCCCCTTAACTAAGACATTTTCCCTTCCTATTCTATGTAAAATAGCAAGAACCCATTCCCTCTTAACTGTCTTAAAATGTTTTCATTTTCTGCATAACACTTATAGTAACATGTTTTCTTGATTTTTCTATAGTCTGTCTTTCCCCTATTAGAACTTAAGTGCTCCAATAGCAAAAGTGGAGTTTCATTCATTGTTACAGACACCAGTGTCTCCAACAGTTCTTGGCATATACAATGTGCTCAACAAATAGGCTGATGGTTAAGGGTGTCGACTGTCTGGGCTCAAATCCGGGCTCTACCATTTTCTAGCCAGAGAGCTCAGGCAAGTGACATGACAGTTTTCTCATATCTAAAGTGGGTATGAAACTAGTACACACTTGTTAAGTTTATATTTAGTACTCCGTAAGTTAATATTCATAAGGCATTTAGAAGAGTGCCTGGTCTATCAGAAGAAATGTTTGATCATTTATTAGTGTATTGGAATACTTTGCTATGAAAAAATAAGGTCCCTTCATAAAAAGGAACAATTCACAAGAAAAGACCTAATCCTGAATCTAGTTATTTACCTTACACCCAAATATATAAAGAAAAAAATCACAGAATACCAAAAAAGAATTTGTGGATCTATAACCGTAGTATAAGACTTCAATACACCTCTATCCCTAAATAAGTTTCAGAAAATAAATCTGAATGTGATACTATATCCCGAAACAAAATGAGCTTGAGTTACTGGGAGTGTACTCTATAACCAACCGTAAGAGAATACACATTGCTTTCAAAGAAACGTGGGGCACTTATAAAATGCTACTCTGATTCCTAGCGCCTTGGAGGGGAGGGCTGAGCCAATATATATTGCAAATAGAAATTACAGAATAAAGATCATTAGAGACATGTGTCATACAATGACAAGGGCTGGATCAAAAACATTTACTACTGTGCAATAGAATTAAATCTAATGAGAGATGTGCAAGGCCTGTCCAAATCAAAGTACAAATTACTATTGATAAATTAAAGAAAATATAAATAAATGGAGAGAAATACCACCTTCTTGCATCGGTAGCATCACTTATTTAACGACATCAATTCTATCCCATTGATCTATAGATTCCAAATAATCTCAATCAAAATCTTGGCAGGATGATGGGTAGAAATTGATAATCTGATGATAAAATTTATAAAGAAATGAAGAGGACCAAGAATTTCCAAGGTGTTCTTAAGGAAGAAGTAATCTAGAGGGTATACACTGCCACGTATCAAGACTTACCATAGCTACAGTAATTAACACTGCATGGCTTTGTGATACAAAATATGGAACTGAACATAGAGTCTATAAATAGGCATGCAGACATATGGAACTCTGATTTATGTCAAAGACAGCACTGCAGAGAAGTAGACAGAAGAAAGTCCTTTTATCAGTAGTGCTTAACTAATTGGATGTTTGTAACAAAAAATGAAGCAAACCATCAGAAACTAAGAAAGATGGATAAGGCAGAGTCACTCCCTCTCATGACCCTCAAAAGGAGCAAACATTGTCAAAACCTTGATCTTGGACTTCTAACCTCCATAAATGTGAGAAGATAAATTTCTGTTGTTTAAGCCAAAAAAAAAAAAAAATGAAGCTGAACTCCTACTTCACAATGTACATAACAGTCAAATCACAGTGGATTTTAGATCTAAAAGTAGAAAGTAAAACAACAAAACTTTAGAATATAGCAAATATATTCATTGTTTGAGACAAAATTAAAAAACTCTTAAATGGAGTAAACACAAGATCCATGAAGAAAAGTATCAAGCATTTAAAGGTGAATAAAACAAAGAGGCTACAGTACAGGAGATCAGGAGAGAGATACACATGAGGTAGGAAGAATATGGAGAACTTAGAAAAAAGAAAACATTTAGAAAGTATTGTCCTAAGGATAGAGCAGTCAGCCGGGTCAAATGACGCTGCGTGGTGAAGTAAAATAAGGGTAAAAAATCACCACTGAATTGGGCCTCATAGAAGCTGCTGATGTCCTTGACAAGAGCAGATTGAGTGACATACTTGGACAGACCTGAATGAAATGATTTGAAAAGAATGGGAATTGAGGAAGAGGAATATTTGAATACTAACAACCTTGCAAATGTTTGACTTGAAGATTAGCAAAGAAACGGCAAAAGAGCTATTGAGAGAGACTTTCTGTTTAGGAGAGACAGACTTTAAATGGAAGATACTGGAACATGTAGTAATTAAGTGCTGGAGTCCTGGCACAGGATATAGGTCTAAGGAATAGGTTAAGTGTAAATATATGTGAATTTAGACTTTATCTCGTGCCAAACTGATACGAACTGGATAATGGATATCTGTCTCCTGAACTGTGCATGAGACCAGTTCTTCAGACAACTGTCAAATAAACCTAAGGATGAGGTTGGCGATATAGGTTATAAAGTACCCTTGAGGGTAACCCAAGGCATGGTCAATGACCTCCTCCTTGGGTATCACAGGAATGATGCTGGGCTGTTTTTGCTGATTGCAATACCAGCTCTGTCTGATGCTGTGTTTTGATGGATGCAACACCTCTCAGTCAATTGCAAGAAACAGAATGTTTGCCTGGGAAAGAAAAAATCCAATCTCAGGATGATGTAGTTCCCAGAGCCCTGCTGACCCCCAGCCCTGATGAAATCTCTGGCACCTGCAGTGGAAAATGTTGCCCAAACAGATTTTTCACCTTTGCCTTTACCAGGGCACAGCGTGTCAGGTGCAGACCCCAGGGCAAGGAGGACCCCAGGGCTCCTTACTGAGTGCAGTGACCAGTTAGGCCTGGACTGGGGAAGTGACAGCAAGAGGAGACCAGAAGCAACTTTGATCCACAGTCATATTGGGGGAAGATCTGAGCCAATATATATTGCTTCTGAAAATGCCCTAGTTCTGATCAATAACAATTCTTCTTTCCATGGTCTTGAATGGCAGAGCACATTTAGACACGTGTAGCTTGCACAGGAATAAAATTTCCCTGCAGATGGCTACATTGCAGGTCTCCTTCCTGCTCTGCTGCCCCAGTAACCACTGACCTGAGGACTTGCCTCAAACTGGTGAGTCAGCTGGGATGTTGTTTCTACTTCTTCTGCCCCTCCTTGTGAATTTTCCACATTCCATGTGTATGATGATTTATTCTAACAGCTTTGATTACATAAGGCCCAGTGTCTACAAGGAAGGGGACTTGGTGGTCAGTGGGTTTTCTCCCTTCTATACATTGACCCAGGATTCATAAATGCAACAGAAATTTCTTTGTGATTCGTCCAAGCAAAGATGTCACATTTTACCTCTAAGTTCATGTGTGTGTGTGAATCCTTCTGACAGTTATGAAAGTTGAACATAAAAGCTGTGTTGAGATTCTCCAGTAAACAATGAATCATCAGCTCCTTTCTTTTCCTTTAATAATTATTTGTGGTTTCCTTTCTTTTTCCCTTCTGGAATATTTCCCCGCAAACAGAAGACAGAAAAAAGCATCTTTTATTTTCTCCTGCCTTGGAATAATCTCCATTAGTGATTATTTTCTGAAAGCCTAAATGATGCAAGTTGCAGGCAAAAAAAACCAAGATCCCACTGCGGTGATCCACATGCCATCCTGCTCCTGACCCACGATCTGGGAGGGGAGAGAATCCTTGGGCACACCATATCTTGACTAGAAATTAGTGCTAAGAGCAAATCTCAACAAAGTATACAGATTATTCAAAAACGAACTTTTTATTGAGATGACATTTATTTTTCTTCAAAATGCATTTACTAAGTATCCTTTATGGTCTAAAATAATTTGGAGTATTCTCTGAGAAAGATGTGTTTTTTTCAAGTTTTATACAGATGTAATTGACATTCATCACTGTATAAATTTAAGGTGTACAGCATGATGGTTTGACTTATATATTTGGTAAAATGATTAATACAATAAGTTTAGTTAGCATCTATCATCTCATATAAATACAATAAAGAGAAAAAGCAAAAAAATAAAGAAAGGAATATGTTTTTCCTTGTGATCAGAACTCAGGATTTACTCTGTTAACAACTTTCATATGTATCATACAGCGGTGTTAGCTATAGTCATGTTGTACATTAGATCCCTAGTACTTATCAAAGATCAAGTGTTTAAAATATATGTATATACACACACACACATTATATATAATGAAATTTTCTAGATGTCTTTTTATTAATTGCTAGCCTAATGATACTGTGGTCAGAGAATGCACTGTGTATAATTTCAATGTTCAAAGGCTTACTTGATGGCCCATTGTATTGTCAAATGTATGTATATTCTTTGGTGTTCAAAATAGACCAGCATTATTTACTGTTTTATGTAACTCTCTGTTAAGCTTGTTTTCCATGAATTTGCATAATTTTTTGTCTCTAATTTGACCATTTCTAAGAGGTTGTGCTAAACCTCCAAATCTGGTTGTTCATGTATGTACTTATGCACATGGGTCTATAAATAGTAGCTTTTTTTCAGTTTGGGGGGATACATATATTCACTGTAAGTACTTGATCTTCTCTTCCTTTCATGACATATGGTCACCAACTTTGATATTTTACATTCTTTTTGATATGAAGTCTGATTTTATCAGATATTAACAAGGATACCCATGCTTTCTTTTGGTTCATATTTAAATGGAATAACATTTCTATTTACTTTAGTCTTTTCTGTGTTTTGCTTCAAATATTGGAAAGAATGTAGTTATATCCTGTGGTAGGTGGAACGTGCCCTCAAAGGTGACAAAGTCCTAATCCTTCGAATCTGTGAATATGTTACCTCACATAGAAAGGAGACTTGGCAAATGTGAAGAATCAAGGATTTTGAGAGGAGGAGATAATCCTGAATTATCTGGATGGGTGCAAAATAATCACAAGCGTCCTTACAAGTGAACGGATAAGTCAAGAAAGTCAGAGTCAGAGAAGGAGTTATGACCACAAAAACAGGGATTGAAGTGATACGAGGCTATTACCTAGGAAAGTGGGAAGCCTCTAGAAGCTAGAATGTGCAAGGAAATGGACACTTCCCTAGAGCCTCCAGAAAGAATGCAGTCCTGCTGACACCTTGATTTTAGCCAGTGAGACTCATTTTATATTTCTGACCTCCCAAAGTACAAGCTAATAGATTTGTGTTGTTTTGAGCCTCTAAATCTGTGGTAGATTCTCAGAGTAGCAATAGGAAATGAATACAAGCCCTCTTTTAATCCAATCAGAGTGTCTCTGGGTGACTCAGAATTACAGTATCCCAACATTTTGGTTTTTAAAGCTGTATTCACCAATGAAAATAATATTTTAGTAGTAGAGCGACAAAAGCCTACACTCTACTCTGCAATCTTCTGGAATTGCGTGTTGTCCCTTATCAATTAAATTGTTTGAAAAATAAGTTGGATTGAACTTAGATGTGCAAGAGAAGAATCAAACCAAAGGTAATCTGTAAAGCTCACTGCCTATGACGGTTTTATAATCTGTAAATAAACATATGAAAAGCTGCAAGTTTACCTTGCTCCTTGGACTCTGAATTGTTTTTACTCTTTTAGAAAACCATAGAGTCATAAATTCTCTTTCTCTTTATTTTCTCCCTAAGATTATCTCCTTATTTATTATGGTGAAATTTCCCTGCTTCTGGTGAGATGTGTTTCCTAGCTCTGCGAGGCAGGCAGTTTTATAAAGGTTTATTGCAAAAGTTTTGATGACACCATGCTATATTCGACTTGCTCTGCCTCCAAGCTTTTCTTATGTACTTCCCTGTCTTACCTAGTTTCTTTGTATGGAACATGATCTTTTGCTTCATCTCATTATACCGGCACTTGGCCATGACCAACCTCATGTTGCTGTCAGTGCATGAAGTAGTGCTTGACTTGTAAACAAATATGTAAATTGGCCCTTTCCCCTTAAGCACCCTTCCAACTATCTCATTTTAGGACACTGTTCTATCTCTTTTGAGTGCAGAGTGGTAGTGCTGGATCTTCCAAGGCTTTGGGAACACCATGTGCATGTGCTTTGGATTCCAAAGTCATGAAGAGACAGTAATTGCTCCGAAATGAACAAGTTGCTTGAGTCAAAATGCCATGCTTTTCCTCCTTTTTTTCCCATGGGAGTTACGCCTGAAGTGCATGACTTTATCTTATTCCTAATACTATGGCTTTGGTACAGGTTGAACTACAAAAACAATCGTTATGTCCTGGTCTTTGTTTTTGCCTTCAAGGAGATCAACAGGAGCCCCCAACTGCTCCCCAACGTGTCTCTGGGTTTCCATGTCTACAATTCCTTCCACAGTGATGTCAGCACCTTGGATAGCACCATGAGGTGGTCATTGGGTGGAGGCCAGAAGATCCCTAATGACACCTGCCAGGCACAAATCAAGGTTGTGACTGTCACTGCAGGAGCCACACCAGCATTCTCTGCCCAGATTGGGACATTGCTGGAGCTCTATAAATACCACGGGTATGAACATGGTGGGGGGATGGATCTGGAGAGACTGAAGATTTCCTCCTTGGTGAAATTCTGTGGCCACTCAAGTGGAAAAGAAGAAAGTGGGTTTTCATATCTCCCTAATAGGAAAATACCTACCACAGATAGTTCTTGATATGGTGGATTCCTTATTTTGGTGTGTGAAGCTGAGAAGAGATGAAGTAACCAGAGGCTATCATCATTTGCTAAAGGAGACCACCGTAGCTTCTGGAAATGTGGTTGCCCAAATTCTCTGAAAGGAGTGGAAGCTGGATATTCTGAAATAACCACACCTTAGTTATTTATCTTCTAGTTAGTAAAATTTTATATGTAAACATGTACTTAAAACTATTTTACTTGGTCAAAAGACCTGAACAGACAATTCTCCAAAGAAGATATACAGATGGCCAGCAGACACCTGAAAAGATCTTCAAAATCATTAACTATCAAGGAAATGCAAATCAAAACTACAATGAGATATCACCTCACGCCTGTCAGAATGGCTATAATTAACAAGACAGGAAACAACATGTGTTGGAGAGGCTGTGGACAGAAGGGAATTCTCATACACTGCTGGTGGGAGTGCAAACTGGTGTAGCCTCTATGGAAAACAGTATGGAGATTCCTCAAAAACTTAAGGATAGAACTACCATATGATCCAGCTATTCCATTGTTGGATATTTATCCAAAGAACTTGAAAACACCAATACGTAAAGATACATGAACCACTGTGTTCATTGCAGCTTTATTCACAATAGCCAAGACTTGGAAGCAACCTAAGGGCCCAACAAGGAATGAATGGATAAACATGATATGGTATATATGCACAGTCGAATACTACTCAGCCATAAGAAACAATGAAATCCAGGCATTTGTGACAACATGGATGGACATTGAGGGTATTAGGCAAAGTGAAATAAGACAGAGGGAGAAGGTCAAATATCGTATGATTTCACTCATTAAGTAGTAGATAATAAAAACAACAAACAAATGCATAGAGACAGAGATTGGACTGGTGGTTACCAGAGGGGAAGGGGGAAGGGAGAATGGCGAAAGGGATAATTTGGCACAAGTGTGTGGTGAAGGGTTGTAATAAGTATTTAGGTGGCGAACGTGATGTAATCTATGCAGAACTAAAAGTATAATGATGTACACCTAAAATTTATGCCATGTTATAAACCAATGTTACTGCAATAAACAAAAAAATGAAAAAAATGAAAAAAAATTTAAACTCTTCAAATACTTTGCAAATAGTCACAAATTTAATCTTAATAAAAGGCAATGAAAAGGTACCATTATTATGGGAATTTTTAGAGATATAGAAACTAAGATGGATAGAGGTTATGTAACCTTCTCAAGATCGTTAAGCTAGTCATACTAGAGTCAGGGTTTGAATCCAGGCAGTCTGGCTTCAAAGCCAAGCTTCCCCTCAATCACTTCTACCATCAGATAATATTGCTTCATATTCACAGAGCCAAGAATATAAGTTTAGCTACCTGATCATATGAATTTTGCTGAAATTCTGTTTATTTTGCTTCCAGAGAACTCAATACAGAACCTTTTTTCTCTTTTGATTCAGATCACCTATGGAGATATTAATCCTGTACTGAAAGGTAAGGACTACTTTTCCTCTCTATCAGATGGCTTCCAAGGACATATCTTTAGTCTTCAGAAGGGTCTCGCTGTTGATACATTTTGGCTGGACCTGGGTGGGAAATTTAGTGTCAGTTGATATAAAAAGTGAGCAGTTCCTCTGGGAATTTAGAAGAGAGGAGACTATGAACGGTGCCTGCCTGTGACTAAGATACCTGTGACCAAGAGGACGTACACTTCAAAAGATTGGACCTTCATGGCCAGAATCATAGGCTCACCAACCAATATGTTAACCCTGTATGGTGACACAAGTATATTAATAAGTATGAGAATTGCAGGAAAGTATTATTTAACCACTCAGAAGGTGTGGATCACTACACCACAGTGGGATGCTTCTTTTTTTCCACTTCACCCCTTTTTCATTCTTACCATGGGAGTCTTTACTTTGCACACCAGAACTTTGAGATATCTGGATTTAAACACTCTCTATGGACAGTTAGCCCCTCTAAATACCCAGAAGACTTTCTCTTTACCAAATTATGGCTTGAAATTTATAACTGCTCTTTTGCAGGAACTAAATGTGGAAAATTTTGGAGTGTTCGCTCAATGCCTCCCTGGATTCTCTGCCAAAGGACAAATTAGACACGACCATGTCTGGATCCAGCTACTACATCTATCATGCTGTGGATGTGGCGGCCTGAGCCCTCCATGAAATGCTTTTGATAAAAGCAGAAGTGGTGTCCATAATGGATGCAGGTCAGCTCATGTTTCTCACTTAGCAGGTAAAATTTCTCCCTTAAATATGATTCCCATTATTGTATTTTAGGATACGAGAGTTATTTCATTTGGGTATAGAATTGTAATAGTGACATTGCGACATATCAGCGGTGACTTGAGCATAATGAATTGCTGTTGTTTCGTGCAGGTTGCAAGTAAATCTCTAATGATTGTAGGGGCTATTTAGCAACAGTGTCTACTCTTTTAACTAAAAATAATCAATTAAAAACTTTCACTGTGAGAGGTAAGTTTTTAAGATAAGACTTAATGACAATTCATCCAAGGGAATTTAAAAATTCAGGGATTTTCAAAATCTAGTTCTGGCCCTATCCTGTGATATCTTAAATGCCACTGGGGAAAGGAGAATTTATTTGAACGTTCCTGCATTTTTCTAGAAAGGCTACTGATAGTTAAATAAATATTTCTTCATTGAAATTTAAAATGACTTTTGGAAACAAGGAGATTGATCCCCTTCTTACAGATGAGAACACCAATACTGTGAAATATATTTTAATTTCCCCAAGACCTTTTCAATTCTACTTAGATGAACCTAGACTTTTATAAATCCAAAACCTATGAATAATGTGTCTTGAAATTCTTGCTCTCAGGTACAAGGAAGTTAATGTGATATCAGATCTAAATACACACATTTATTGTGAATATATATTTATTTATGTATATATATAACCTTATATATATTCATGTATTATATAAATATTAGTTATACATTTATATATAAATTATATCAATTATTGTATGAGTATTGTTTACTAGGGGCTTTCATCTTTTCTCTCTCATTTAATAAAATATTTTGTTCAAAGTTAGTAAGAAGCAGGCTGTCTTTCTTTGTCTCTTCTTGAGTTCAAGGAAACTCCCTTGCACCCCTAAAGCAAACCTCATTGCTTAATGTGTAGCTCAGGTTTAGCCCTACAGCACTCCCTGTACATGGAATCTTCAGGAATGGTTGAAACAAATCACCATGTGCTCTCTAAGGGCAGACAGGAATGCCTTCTTACTTAAGTATGCAAAAAAGTAAACACTCACCAAATTGAATTTATTCAGAGGATTACTGATATAGAGGGGAAAAAAATCTAATTGCTGGGCAACTCAGGATCCCCACCCGTTCGTATATGAGTTTTCTGTCCTCAATTTCCATCCTCATTTCATTTCTCAATTATGTCTCCCTTTCAGCTCCACCCATTCCTAAAAAACACCCAATTTAAAAACAGCACTGGAGCTTATGTGTCACTGGCTGAGAAAAGAAACTCTGTGTCACAGCATGAAATTCTGATCTATATCATTTCCCAAAGGTCTTGGACTTCAGGTGAAAGTAAGGGAGTTTGTTCCCCAGGATCCACGTGGTCAAAATTTCATCATACATGAGGAGCTGATAGACTGGGCCGTGGGATACAAAAAGACTGCAGAAAACTCAATATTCGATTAATTCTTCATCTATATCACAAGATAGAGACTGTATATGAAAATAATTGTGAAATTATTTAACTCATAACAAAATTCTCATTTATTGATATAATTTTTCTTACTGTCCAAGAGATATTGAAGGTACAATTTTTTAAAATAATTTTATTTATTTATTTATTGTCCCCCCCAAAGCCCCAGTAGATAGTTGTATGTCATAGCTGCACATCCTTCTATTTGCTGTACGTGGGACACGGCCTCAGTATGGGCGGAGAAGCGGTGCGTCGGTGCTCGCCAGGGATCCAAACTCGGGCCGCCAGCAGCGGAGCGCGCGCACTTAACCACGAAGCCACGGGACCAGCCTGAAAGGACACTTTTAATTAAGGAGATATTCCCGAATTTTGAAATGCTTTATATGCTACAGCAGGACAGTGAGGCTACCACTTTAATATGATGAGCTGATAAAAAATTGATGATTTAAATTCCCATTTAAGCTGAAAAAGTGTCAATCTCATTTCTTGCAAATTTATTGCTCTGCATGCATTGTGCCTCGAAGACATAACAGGTGCTGACGACCAAGCGTTTTGATGACTTGTTGATACAATTAAAATTGTCTTTGGCCATTTGCTTTTCTTCCAGGAAACAAATTTTATTCTCTTTAACTAGAATCAAAAGAATTGACATTGAGTGTTTTTTTAATATTTCAACATTTTATTAATACTCCTTATATTTCCAACTCTTCATCCCACCTTTATACATTCTTGTAGAAAAATTCACCATCAGAAAAAAAGATTCTTTTTGCTCTTCCAGGAACTACATTCTTCCTCACATCAGATTTCCCTTTAAAACTCAGCCCTGTAAGCCATCCCTCAAGATGCTATATTATATCATTTAAGCCTGTCCCTGTTTCCTTGGTGTATAATCTACCTGACATTAAATATATTACTAAATAAATTCAATAATTGCATATTGTACTAATCAAAGAATTCTCATGTAAATGTATTGTATGAATTAAAATATTATTTATTATTAAGGTAAAATCTGCTTATAGTTCAAAAAAGTGATCCAGGAATACCATATTCGGAATCACATTTGGCAATAACAAATATGATTCATGATCAGATGTCCCATTTTCCTTAAAACAAACAAGTGTCCTAGTCACTGAGATGGAAAATCTTTTAAATCAGTATGTATCTTCATGTTGGGAACTCTTTTCTGCAGATTGATCTTGATTTTATTTTGCTTTCCCTGGGTGCATCAATCATGTCAAATCTTAGAGGTGATCTTTAAGATAATTTTTGAGATAATTTAACCAATATTATCAATTATTCAATATTATTAAATAATAAAATATTATCCAATTATATAGTATTGTTCAGTATGATCAATAATTCTCTTCTTTCAAACTCCCCCTATGGGTGTAGGATGTTCTGTCAGCCAGGATTCAGGAAAATCCCTCAGGAAGAGAGCTACCTGTTGCTTTGACTGTGTATTGTGCCCAGAGAGAGAAATATGTAATCAGACAAGTAGGAACTGACAAAATTACATAATTACAATCACTTTCTTTCAGCCCTTCTTTGTCTCCAAATAAAGTGTAAAGGGTCTGGGATTAACCAATGGGATCTCATTTCTTCTTTATTTTCTATTATTTCATTCACTCATTCAATACTTTCATTTAGGTAATCAATACATCATTTCCATGTTGGGAGTTACCTTGATGTGGCTTCTTTTTACTCACATTGTTAGGTTCTGCTGAAGCAGCTCTTCTCAAGGGAATACACCTCTTAAACCACATGTTGTGTTAGGCAAACAATTAGAGATTCCGTAGCATCATATACTCATCTTGATCATAGAATAACACACATGGAATTATGATGGAAGTAAGTGTGGGTGTCTTTAGGACATGCCTCCTATTCATATCTTTACACCCAAGGTGACGAGCACTATGCCTTAAACATAGTAGGTGTGCAAAAACTGGAACTAAAGATTCAATAAATGAATGGATATATTATATTATTATTACTCTAGTAGATGATATAAACCATGAAGTGAGCATGCAAACTTGATAAGATAAAGGCCCTTCTTTCCAAGAAATCATAGTGAGGTACGTGTGAAAAAAGAATAACACGGCAATTTAAAAAGTGCCATAATAAAGGTAGTTAGAAGTTAGCAGAGTCAACAAGAGTATATAGCCTTACTTGGATGAATCAGATAATTCTTCATGGAAAGCTGATGTTTGAGTTGAGTTTTTAAAAACATGTGGGGATTTGTCAGTTCAAGATGAAGAGAGATTCTTGGCAATAGAAGTTTGGACATCAAGAATCATGCAAGATGAATAAGTTCTGGCGACCTACCGTCCAACATTGGCCTATATTTAACAATATTGTATTGTAGACTTGAAAAATTACTAGGAGGGTAGATTTATGTTAAGTGTTCCTACCTCAAAAGAAAAAAAGTATTTTAAAAAAGGTAGTTCAATTAAAAAAATTAAGAGGACAGGAGTAAGAATTTGGAGGTGATGAATAGGTTTAAGGACTTGATTGTAGTGATGGTTCCACGGGTGTATATTATCTCCAAACACATTAAGTTGTATACATTAAATATGTACAGCTGGTTGTATGTCAGTCATACCTCAATAAAGTGTTTTTAAAATGTTTTTATGTGGTATATTCAGACATGTGGAATAAGACCAGTATGGCTGGAATGAGATGATAAAAGACTGATCATGGATGATGATGGAATAGGTAAATAATGAAAACAAAAAAGCCCATCATATTTAAAGTACAATATTCCAGTCTTACCAAACAAAACAGCAAACAATTCATATGTACTAATTAGCAAAGTTATCTCTTTACATTGCTAAATGTTCTGTCCAGTAAAATAATGCATGAAATAACATATTACAGAAATAAATAATGTTCTGGTAGAGAGAGCATGTTTATAAATTATGTTTGTTGTTAGAATGCATCTGGTTATAAATTAAAAAGAAAACAAACTAAATGTGTCTTTTAAAAAATATTTATTATATCCCATAAAAAAGACCAGAGTAATTTACTATGATGATTCTTTGTGCCAGAAAAAATAAAAGCACAGTGTTGCATTATAAAGATGGAGAGGGAAATATGTTTCATTCTATTTGTTATTTACTTGATGAAATATTGTCATAAATATCACTTTTCACGGAATATCTTTCTATTTCTTTGTGTCTTCTTCAATTTCTTTGAGAAATGTTTTATAGTTTTTAGTGTACAGATCTTTCACCTCTTTGGTTAAGTTTATTCCTAGGTATTTAATTCTTTTTGTTGCAATTGTAAATGGGATGGTATTCTTAATTTCTCTTTCTGCTACTTCGTTGTTAGTGTACAGAAATGCAACTGATTTTTGTATGTTGATTTTGTATCCTGCAACTTTACCATATTCGTTTATTACTTCTAAAAGTTTTCTGGTGGATTCTTTAGGGTTTTCTATATATAAAATCATGTCATCTGCAAATAGTGACAGTTTCACTTCTTCCTTTCCAATTTGGATCCCTTTTATTTCTTTCTCTTGCCTGATTGCTCTGGCTAGGACTTCCAGTACTATGTTAAATAGGAGTGGTGACAGTGGGCATCCTTGTCTGGTTCCTGTTCTTAGAGGGATAGCTTTCAGTTTTTCACCATTGAGGATGATATTAGCTGTGGGTTTCTCATATATGGTCTCTTGGATTGGAAGAATTAACATAGTTAAGATGTCCATACTTCCTAAAGCCATCTATAGATTCAATGCAATCCCTATCAAAGTTCCAACAACATTTTTCACAGAAATAGAACAAAGAATTCTAAAATTTATATGGAACAACAAAAGACCCAGAATAGCTAAAGGAATCCTGAGAAAAAAGAACAAAGCTGGAGGTATCACACTCCCTGATTTCAAAATATACTACAAAGCTATAATAACAAAAACAGCATGGTACTGGCACAAAAACAGACACACAGATCAATGGACTAGAATCGAAAGCCCAGAAATAAACTCACACATTTATGGACAGCTAATCTTTGACAAAGGAGCCAAGAACATACAATGGGGAAAAGAAAGTCTCTTCAACAAATGGTGTTGGGAAAACTGGATAGCCATATGCAAAAAAATGAAAGTAGATCCTTACCTTACACCATCCACAAAAATTAACTCCAAATGGATTAAAGACTTGAATGTAAGACCTGAAACTGTGAAAGTTCTAGAAGAAAACATAGGCAGTACGCTCTTCGACATCTGTCTTAGCAACATCTTTTCAAACACCACATCTGACCGGGCAAGAGAAACAATAGAAAAAATAAACAAATGGGACTACATCAAACTAAAAAGCTTCTGCACAGCAAAGGAAACCATCAACAAAACGAAAAGACAACCTAAAAATTGGGAGAAGATATTTGCAAACCATACATCTGATAAGGGCTTAATCTCCAAAATATATAAAGAACTCATGAATCTCAACAACAAAAAAACTACCAACCCAATTAAAAAATGGGCAAAAGACCTGAACAGACATTTCTCCAAAGAAGATATACAGATGGCCAACAGACACATGAAAAGATGTTCAAAATCACTAATTATCAGGGAAATGCAAATCAAAACTACAATGAGATATCACCTCACGCCCGTCAGAATGGCTATAATTAACAAGACAGGAAACAACATGTGTTGGAGAGGATGTGGAGAGAAGGGAACTCTCATACACTGCTGGTGGGAGTGCAAACTGGTGTAGCCACTATGGAAAACAGCATGGAGATTCCTCAAAAAAGCAAGGATAGAACTACCATATGATCCAGCTATTCCACTGCTGGGTATTTATCCAAAGAACTTGAAAACACCAATGCATAAAGATACATGCACCCCTGTGTTCATTGCAGCCTTATTCACGATAGCCAAGACTTGGAAGCAACCTAAGTGCCCATCAAGGGACGAATGGATAAAGAAGTTGTGGTATATATACACAATGGAATACTACTCAGCCATAAGAAACGACGAAATCTAGCCATTTGTGACAACATGGGTGGACATTGAGGGTATAATGCAAAGTCAAATAAGTCAGAGGGAGAAGGTCAAATACCGTATGATTTCCTTCATTAAGTAGTAGATAATAACAACAATAAACAAATACATAGGGACAGAGATTGGATTGGTGGTTACCAGAGGGGAAGGGGGGAGGGAGGAGGGTGAAAGGGATAATTCGGTACATGTGTGTGGTGATGGGTTGTAATTAGTATTTTGGTGATGAACATGATGTAGTCCATGCAGAAATAGAAGTACAATGATGTACACCTGAAATTTTTACAATGTTATAAACCAATGTTACTGCAATAAACAAAAAATTAAAAAAATAAAAAAATAAAAAAATAAATATCACTTTTCAAAAAAAAAAAATGTGGAACAATGAAAAAAATAAGGCCAGAAATAGAATGACTCGAGGATTAGAGAATTCAGCAGCTCAAAACTATAATCAAGCACAGATGATACTCTCATATTTTGTTCTATCATCTTTTGTTCTCAGCTTTGTCTACAGGCTGGGCTCCTTATGGTCTCAGAGGCTGAGCTGTTTAAAGTATTATATCATAGCAAGCGAACAGAAAGTTGAAAAAGAGTGGGCATCTAGTCTGCCTGAATTTGTAAGAGTCACTCAAAAACACATCCTCCCAGTGGGGCCAACTATAGTTGATTTAGACTTCTCAACCTCCCCTCAATCACACGGCCTCATGGAAGAAGTTGAATGTCAAAGCACAACTGAGCTGCTGGTAGGAAGGGGACAGATGGGTCATGAATAGGCAACCGGTGGAATCTGCTTCCATGTTTACTTACATAATGCAAAAATTATTTTAAATTAGAATGCAAAAATATCTAATCAACTAGTGGGATCTAAAATAATGTAGCAGGCTGGCCCTGTGGTGTAGTGGTTAAAATTCAGCATGCTGCACTTTGGTGGCCCGGGTCCATGGGTTCAAATCCCAGCCATAGACTTACACCACATATCAGCCACGCTGTGGTGGCCACTCGCATACAAAATGGGGAAGACTGGCACAGATGTTAGCTCAAGGCTAATCCTCCTCAATCAAAAGATAAATAAATAAATGAATAAATAATTATCTAAATAAATAAAAGATGAAAATAATGTATCAATAATAAGGATTTTCCTACATATCAATAGTAAAGTGTTTGATAATGCAGTATGAAAGTCTCATTTCTCACTCTCAAAAACACAAAAATGTAATGCACAAAGTACATTAGTTAGAATATGTTCAGCTGAAAGTTTTAGAGAAACTCATAGTGGCCTTAAATCATGACATTTGTTATTTATGTTACAAGAATTTCAGAAATAGACAAATGCAAAGGTTATTTTTTTCTATCAACCTTTTGATAATAAAGACTCAGGCTCTATATAACTTTTGCTTCAATATGCTTAGTGTGTGGGATTTTATTTTTACAATTGTCTGCCACTGCACAGCATCCACATGGGAAAGAAAGAGGAAGAGTCAGCTATAGCATCCTATTTGATGCACGTTTTATTTAGTGCAAGAAAGAGACTATAGAATCAGATTGTCATTGATTTATGTCCATGGCTCATAACCCACAAGTGAGGTGGAGCACACTCTGACAAAAATTAGCTTAGATCTGTCACAATTCGCTTAGGGCACTCAAAATTGGGGTTCTAACAACTAGGCATAATGGAGGAAGTGTAGTGAGTAAGTAGTTACTGTATGTTATGTGAAGTATAGTATTAATTTTGGCTAAAAATGTGTTTGAGAAATGCAAAAGAAAATTAATAAATTTAGTGCCATTAAATTTCCCAAATGGAATGTCTGAATATTACAAAAGTCTGTATCCTTGTCTAAATAATTTTTAGCTTTAACACAATTCAAACCACTTTACCGAAGGAATTTACTTTGAAGGTTAAGAATTTTACTACATTTTTTATGAAACAAAAACCGAGTTAGAAAAATCGAGAAACAAGATTTATATAGAAAAGTGATTCAAAAAGAAAAGCTGTAATTACGGTAATTGCATTGTTCTAATATTATTTGTAGAAATAGGAAAGAGAAAAGAATGCCCACTTTCAACAATAAGAATGGCTGCTTCATGCTCCGAGGTCAGAGTTGAGTAGTTGTGGCAGAGACCCTATGGCCCACAAAGCCTAAAATATTTGTTCTCTGTCACTTTACAGGAAAAGTTTGCCAAATACAAATTCATAGCCCTGGGCGCAGCCCTTGAATGATGGCTGATGGGCATGCCTGCATATGTGTTGCAGCTGCCTCATCCTCAGCTGAGATGACTAGTTTCCATGTGTTCTTCTTGCCTCACAGTGCTCCCCAGAGCGATTGAGATCTAGGTGAGCACAGTGGTAAAGCACTTGATGTTCCCGATGCCCTGCCATCCTTTCCCTGCTTCATTTTCCCAGTACCTCACTGGTGTGTTGCAAAGTCTCCACCACCTAAAATATTCGCCCCTAAACCCTCAAGTTTATGGACACATCCAACTAACACAGGACCCAAACTTGGAACTTTTGCAGGTGGATTATCACTTACTTGAAGCTAAAAGCGTTCTGACATAGGACGGGACTGTTTAATGTGAATATTATTAACGTAAGTGTCAGCAACATTGTGTCTCACAATCAAATAAGGTGTGGGCTGTGGGTCCTATAATGCCAATGAGACTTTTTTTTTTTGTCTTCGGAATATGGAAGAGTGGCTGACTGAAACATCAAGACTTTCCTTTCCTTTTCAAATAGAGATCAATGTATAGGGCGTCCAGGAAGCCAGTATGTAAACAATGAGAGAAATCGCAGCCTGCTGTAAGTTGTGACATTTCTGGCATTTGAAGATTCTTTAGGGAAGACTCTGGTTTGCACAGCTCCTTGCTTCTCTGTTGTCATAACAGTGGTCTCTGGGGTCTTTGTGAAGCACCGAGACTCTCCTGTAAGCAAGAATTAGACTCTCAGCTACATCCTGCTCTTCTCCCTCACCCTCTGCTTCCTCTGTTCCTTACTCTTCATCGGCTGACCCAACACAGCCACCTACATTATTCAACAAATCACATTTACAGTTGGTTTTACTGTGGCTGTTTCCACTATCTTGGCCAAAACTATTACTGTGGTTGTGACCTTCAAGGTCACTGCACCAGGGAGAAGGATGTGGCAGTAGTTGGTGTCAGGGGCACCTAACTTCATCATTCCCATCTGCTGCTTTATCCAGTTGAGTCTCTGTGGGATCTGGCTGGGAACCTCTCCTCCCTTCATTGACACAGATGCACACTCTGAACCCGGCCACATCTTCATCATGTGCAACAAGGGCTCAGTCACTACCTTCTACTGTGTCCTGGGACACCTGGGTTCCTTGGCCCTAGGCGGCTTCACTGTGGCTTTCCTGGCCCGGAACCTGCCTGGAACCTTTAATGAAGCCACGTTCCTGACGTTCAACATGCTGGTGTTCTGCAGTGTCTGGGTCACCTTCCTGCCCATCTAACACAGCACCAAGGGCAAGGTCATTGTGGCCGTGGAGGTCTTCTCCATCTTGGCCTCCAGTGTGGGGCTATTAGGCTGCATCTTTGCTCCCAAGTGCTACATATTTTCCTAAGGCCAGAGAGAAACACATCAAAAGAGTTAAGGAATAAAACACACTCAGGGAGAAAATAATCGAAATGTAAGTTATTTTCATAGGTCACAAGAACTTGCATACCCTTGAAAAATAAACTACTGTATTTTTCCAGACCCAATTTCAGTACCAACTAAACTTACCTTACATCTCCACTTAATTTTTTGCTTTATGTTTCTTTTGGCTTTGTACAATTTTCCTTGGGCATTCAAATGAACAAATACAAAAACATTCATACTAATTTTCCTCTAAAATTATGTGTGAGAGATTGCAAAAATGGCCACACATCAGTCCTTTCTCTCTGTCTGTTTGGTTATAACATCCCACGTTGACTCTGGGTAGACTTGGCATTGTAACTTGCTTTGGCTAATGGGATATTACCAAATGACATGAGCAAAGGCTTGAAAAACACTTGTTCATTGTTGCTACTTGTCCTTCTCTGGCTGCCCTTGGGAAGCCTGAGGCCATCAATATGTGAATTAGACTAGACAGACTCTACATCTCCATCACTCTAGGTGGCTTCAAGTCAACAATCAGATGTGTGAGTAAAACTATCCTAGACCATCCAATCCCAGCTGAGCCACCAATAGGTCAAGATCAAAATAACTTCCCAGTTAACCCACAGAATCTTGAGAAAAAATAAACTATTCTTATTTGAAGTCACCAAATTTTAGGATGATTTGTTACACAGCAGAAGCTAACTGATATATTATGCTACCATTTAAATATGTCCTCTCATTATTTGTATAATTATCACAGATTTCTCTTTCTTTATCCAATATCGTAGACTGGAATATTCTGCTCTAGATTAAGTCTCTGAAAGAAAATCAGAGACCATATCACGTTCCATTTTACTTTTTCTCCTTCCTCTTTTCAACCAGACATCTTTAAGTATATATATTAAGAATATCTTCACTAACTTTAAGATTCTTCTATATTCTTCTATATTCTCGAAGAATAGGATATTCTTCTATATTCTCATCGACCACTGTTATACGTGGGGATTTTACTTTTAATTTTAGCCCTCTAATCCATTTGGAATGATTTACTTGTGAATAATTTTAGATTATGGTCCAGTGTTTTATTTTACAAATGGATAAACTTTAGTCTATAAAACAAACACTGCATCATTTTAAAGGTTGATTTGAAGTATATGGAATCTGAATAATGTTTGGAAAACTATCTTTGAAACACCATTTTCAGTCACAAGTATAGTATATCTCTCCATTTAATCAGAGCTTTTACATGCTTTGTATCTCTTTACAATCTTCTTCATATAACTAATGTGTAGTTCTAATTATTTTAACTACTCATCTTAAATAATTCATTGCTCTTAGGAATGGAATAATTACATACATTTTTAAACTAATTCTTACTCATATAACAGTATTTTTGATGTTTCATATAGGAATCTAGCTTCCTTTCACATTACTCCACTTATTTACCAGTTCTAAACTTTATAAGTTATGTCCCACTAAAATAATAGATTTTCTCTTCTTCTCTAATATTATTTACCTCTTATTCTGTTGATTCTCGTTTTTTCATGACTGGGCTCTCCAATATCACACTGAATCACAATAGTGTTTGCCAGGAGCATTTTCCTCTTCTGAAGTGTAGCGTAAACATCAGATAAATTCCTTGTCAGGGCAGAGCAGGCATCTAAGTGAGAGAAAGTAAAAACGTGAAGGGGAATCATTTCTATCTGGAAATCAACAGACTTGCTTCTCTTGGCAGTTTGGAGCTGGAGATGTTATGCAATGTGGCCAGCTGAGAATCAGAGGATCTTTCTCACCCAGATGCACTTGACAAAGATCAGAGAGAATTTTTAGTTGTCTTCTTCTGCATCAACATTATTATCCATATCACCCCTTAAAGACATATCAAATGTCTACTTTTGCATGACACTGATAAAACAGGTTCCATACCAAATCGCTGTTTGTTGGGATAACAAATCTATAGTTAATTGTTGAGAAGTAAGTAGAGATGGGCCCTGCTGGAACCAGCAATCACTGGACCAAATGTCTTGCTTTATTTTACAGCTAGGCTGTGGAAACATTCCCTAATACACCAGAATTCTTCTGTACTTGGAAAGTATGAAATAAATGGGAGCCTTGAATCCATGGTTATGAGATAATAAGGATATGATTTTTAAAATTTTGCTAATGATGCCATTTGCTTGCTATGAGGCTGTTCTCTGGTGAGTAAAGAGCAGATGTATTCAAGGCCACTTTCATTTCTTTAATAAATATTTACTCAGCGCCTGCCACTTGCTGCAAGAGAGCAGTGATCTACCCTAAGAGCATTTATAGTCTAGTAGGGTGTCACAGACCATAAACAAAAAGAGAATTTTGAGGTGATCAATAAAGTTACATATACTTCAGACTTTTTTCATTCTGGACTATTATTCACCCTTTCCCTTCTTTTACTGTTTCCCAGAACTCTAAGCATGGACGTGAACAACCAGAAATCGTGGGTCTCAAGTTTCTTCTCGCAACACCCCTGTTTCAAGGACATAGTGTTGATCATCTGAGAGTATATCTCTTTAAGATTAAATTCCTAGGAATCAGCATTATTTCATCACTTTCTTGAGAGGACGGATGATATTATGAAGGGAAAACAAAATATCATATGGTATTTATACTCGAAATGATGTTTCTACTCTAATTGTTATATATAATGTGGTGTGATTTGGGGCAAGTCAGTTACTCCTTCCGAGACAGTGGTAATAATACCCTGAAAAGCATTCTATAGAGATTAAATGAAACAAAGTATGAGAAACTGCTTTGTAAATTGCAAAGCAATCTATTTCATCTTATTTATTGTAATAACATTTTCATTTATCCAATCCTTTTTGACTCTACACAACCTGCATAGACTGAGTTTTATCATTTATTCAACAATAATGGGTCAAATTGGTTGAATATTAGAAATTTCTTATGGTTCAACTTAATTATCAGGCCATTAAAATATTTAATTTAGTTATAATTACAGTTAAATTTTTCATGTTGCCTTACCATGTGCCAGGCTCATTCTAGGAATCTGACATGTATTCACTCATTTAATGCTCACAACAATGCCATCGAGACAATACTATTAACCCCTATGGTATGGATGAGGAATATTAGAGGTTATATAATTGTCCAAGTTCACACAGCTGGTACCCAGGCAGTCTATCTCCAAAATCTCTTTTAGGGATCCACTAGCGCTCGTGGAGCTTACATTGTAAAAGGATCACCCTGGTTCCTGGTTGGCGAATGGACAAGAGGGGACTAAGCATGAAAACACATGGCTACTGAAATGATCCAGGCAAGCAATTCTGAATACAGGATTTCCTTCCTTTTTAAGGCTGAATAATATTCCATTGTATAGATGTTCCAGATTTTCTTCATCCTTTCACGCACGGATGCAGAATTAGGTAGTTTCCATCTCTTGGCTATTGTGAATAATGTTGCAGTGCATTTTGTCAAACATTTTCCTGGCACTTAGTGAGTTTGAAAAAATTCTCCTTATACACATTAGTTACTGTAATGAACTACCTTTCTAAATGTCTAAATTTTAAATATTTTTCATTCTACAGAAATACCTTGCCTAATCATGATTTGTGTTGTTATCAGTTCATGAATGATCTAAGATTTTTGTACAAAAATTTGTTATAATGGCTTTTTTTTCATGTATTCAATAACCTGGCATAATATGGGTATTCCCTGATTCTTGATTTTTAGTAGAGTTTTCTAGTAAGCCTTTAGGATAGGAAGTATATTCCTAGATGTGAGGCAGAGAGTAGAAAAATAATAAAGTGATTGTTATATTTAATTATATCAAAAGGATATAAAACTGTCGCTTTGCTAAATTGTTTTTACACACCCTTTGCTTATTTGTAAGAATGGCACATATCATTTTATTAATGAAAAGAGAGTTTAATAAACAATTTTAACATAAAACAATATCTATTGAGAACTTATATGAAAATTTTAGCAGTATGCTGTCACCAATTTCCTCACCTGCAAAATGAAGATAAATAGTACCATCTTCCTTATGGGTGCTGTGAAAATACTCAAGAGTAATGTACGTAAACTGCTTATCACCATGTCTGTGGGAAAGTGATGCCCTATTCATTTTTCCATCAGGATGATTACAGCTTTTTTTACGCTTGAAGTCTGTAGTTTTCAAAATATGTTCTACTGATGTAAAGTGAATCTTTTTTACAAATTCTTTGTAGAGTTAGATGATTCCTTTGGAATACAAATTCAGGCCCCCGTTTGTGTGTGTCTCTACGCACATCTCTGAAATAATACTTCAAGCCTTATAATGAAAAGGTACCTTCCCCACTCTTGACTCTGGTTCTAAAAACAACTTCAATTTTTTGGTTGAAAATCTATATTTCTAAATTAGCTACTCATACAGCATTTTAATTTTTCAGCTTTTGACTATTTATACTTTCTTTATTCTCTGAAACAATCAGCATGAAGAGTTCTTACATATGTTAAAAACATAACTCCCCTTGCCCAATATAACTATTTAATGAATTAGGATAAATCAAAATTCAATGTCTACTGTTTTATTACATAAGTGTTTACCATTTTATAGCATATGAATCTTATCCAGAGATGTGCTACGTCAGATATTATGAATACATTTTCTGTCTCACTTTTTCCTTTGACCTTTTATATGGGAAAATTCTCTTGTTTCTTAGTTGTCTTCCTCTGGATTCATCACTGGTTCATCTCCTTCCACCGGAAATTTAAATCTTTTTCCAGTAACTTCTGACGCATGAGACAATTCATGGGCTTCAGGTTTTACTTGGGGACATCCCTCTTGGGCTTGAACATATATATACACAGGCCCACATATGCACAGTATGTCTGGAAGGATAGAGGAGAAAAGGATGTTTATCTCTGCGCAAAAGGACTGGGAGACAGTGGTAGAGTGAGAATATTTTACTGACTTTGCACCACTCTTTGAAGTTTTCCTATATGTGTATCTACGATGTAGTGGCCTCCCTGCCCCCAGTTTTTAAAATTAAAATAGCGTTATATCCTGATCTCTTGGCTTGGGACAGCAAGGTGTAGAGAAATGTGAATATATGATCCAATATTTTAACGAAATTAAGTAAAACAAACCCGCACAAAAAATTTATAATTTTAAATATGGGCACATCATTCTATGAGTCTGTGTAAAGGTGGGGAAAGGAATGAAGAAAAGCTGTTCAACATCCAGCCACCTGTACAGTCTAGGGGTCCAGGGAAAGCTGCGCCTCCAGGCCTGCCCCTGGAGCTCATTTCCTCCCCCTGTGAGGTCCACCTGACTTATTCCAGCCCCACCTCTGCCTCTTCTCGACCCTGGAACTGATCTCCGCCCACAACCTTCGGGCCTGGCTCCGCCCACAGCCTGGTCCCCGCCCACACCCTTGTCCCCACCCACAGCCCCGCCCCTAGACCTGGTCCTGTCCCTGTTGCTGACCCAGCCCGCTGCCCGCCCTAGCACTCACTCTAGAAACTAGACACCTCCCTCAAGGCTGGGGTGTACGGCACCGCCCCGACCCGCACGCCGCCTCGACCTGGAGCCCCCAAACGTCCGTCCTCCCTGAACTTCGGTCCTCCCCGAACTTCCGTCCTCCCCAAACGCCCGCCCAAGACAGGAAGCGGAAGCGCGAGCGGCGGCCATGGATGGAGCCGGGGGCTTCGCGGTGTGTTCCGTCTTCTAGGCGCAGATCGGATTCTCCTGGACGTTTGCCCTCAGGGCCGGGGCTCGGTGAGCAGCGGGCGGTCCCGTCTCGGGTAGGGGTCCAGGGATGCGCCTGGGCCACGGGCAGCCCCATCAGGGCCCGATGTCTCTCCGTCCCCCCGCAGCTTCATTTCCCCCGGGGCTGTTCGCTCAGGGCCCCCGAGGCTGCTGTTCCTCCAGGCTCCGAGCGCCGCCGTCCCCTCCTCAGAGTCCCCGACACCGTCCTCCCTGTGATTTTGTCCCCAGGGGGCTTATCCGCATCTTCAGGCGGTGTTTGGGTTGTTACAAATGGGGGCGCTCCTGGGGTCGAGAGGGGGAGGCAGGAATGCTGCTCAGCGTCCTTCAGGGCCCAGGACGGCCCGACACAGAATTGCCAGGCCCCATATGTCAGTGGTGCGGAGGTTGGGAAACCTGCTCCAGGGCCTCAAAATCTCCTGAGCCCTGAATGAAGTGTGGAAATTGTTGACAAGTCAGCGAGTCACTTACAGGGTCCCTAAATGACAAGTTTGTTTAAAGGGTCCAGAGTCACCAAAACATCTCTGTGCAGCTGAGTTGAGTGACTCAAGTGCACACAGCACGAAGCTGCTTTCTCCCATCTCGGGGAGCAGGTGGCTGGATAGGAATCGGGAAAATCCTGTCACAACCAACAGTTACAGTTAAATCAGTAAATAAAAAAAAGAAGAGTGAATGGTGTGGCCTTTCCATCCAACACCCTATAAAAGGCCTCAAAAGCTTGTTTGCGCTTTTTTTTCTCCCCTCAGACATGAAAAGCATCCGTGGAGCTCAACTTTGAGGTGAAACTGGGCTCAGGGTCCACCTGTCCTCGCTGATCCATGGATTTCTGTGTGACCAGGTGAGTACCCTGTGGACCTGGTACCAACAGGTTCCGGCAGCCTCTGCTGTGCAGAAGACCTGCCAGTGGGGTTTCCTGGGCTCGGGTTGTCACCACATGGACTCACTGAGAGTGAGGGTATCTTGAGAAAAATTATTGATGTTTGATGGATTATATTCAAGGGAAAGATGGTAAACTGTGTGTGGTTCTGCATGGTAAATATTTCAGTAAGTACAGTTATATGCAAATAAGAACATATGAAAGAAACGTAAATAACTGCAAATGTGGATTATAGTAGAAAACATAGATTTACTTGCATTGCATAATACTCAAAAGTCAGGATTTATATATAATAAATACAAAAATGTTTTGCGTGTGTATGTAGTATTAGAAGACATCCCATGAAATATTAGCAGGGATACTCAGCAACATTCCTTAGGCCCATTCAATTTGACTTCTAAAGTCCTATAAATCCTCCACAAAAATTTGAAATAGAGGAGCATTCAGGGAAAAAGATGATTGGAACTTCCTTGTATTAATAACAAATTTAAAATTGAATTTGCAGTAGCCAGATTCATTTTGAGCATTTTTTTCTTTATGATATTTCAAATCATTTGGAGGAATACTAAGCAACACTGTAGATTGAAGGGAAGGGCAATAGTCTCCAAAAAGACTGTCCTCACCACCTTGCCTTCTAAAGGGAATTAACTTTGTTTCTTGAAACTTTTCTGAAATAACGGTCTGGTGATTCACGTTGCAGAGTACCTTGTTAAGTAATTTTGTATTTAGTTGTTGGCTTCTGCTAATTTTGTGTGTGTGTGCCTTTTTCATTCTAGCTTTCCTGTGATGTTCTTGAGGGGAATGTGTGCTTGTCATGCAATAGATAGTCTCTGAGTGTATAATTTATGGTGACCAACCATCCTCATTTATTCAGCACAGAGGGTTTTTCCAGGACACAGGATGTTTAGTGTTCAAACCAGGGCAGTCCTAGACAAACCGGGATGGTTCCTGATCTCATGAGCCAGGCCCTGGGCCACATGCATGGGGACCTGGAGAACCAGAGAGACCTTGTCCCACATCCATGGAATTTATATTGTATTTGGTTATTTGGATTTTAGACAGTTAATGATGAGAGTGATGTGGGAGTTTGGGACAAGGGGACTCAACCTAAGGGGGCAGGGAAGCCCTCTTGAGAAGGACTGATATTTAGATTGAGAGCTAGAGTTGGAACTGGATTTAACTAATTGGAGGGTTAGACTGGAGTGAGGGTGTGGGAGTGGGTTCGAGAAAGTGTTTCAGGCAGAGGGATCCGCATGAGGACACCCCTGAAGCAGAGAGCCTGTTGTGTCCATGAACCGAGAAGAGGGATGGCTGAGCCGAATCAACACAGGGGGAGAGGTGTGAGCCAGACCAGTGAGGGGGACAGGCTGGACCAGGTCAGGAGTGACTTGGGACTCTGTTCTAAGACCAGTGGGAAGACTCTGGAGAGATGCGAGTAGAAGCATGATGTAATCAGTGTTTGGTATAATCACGGGGGTTAAAATGGACTTCATGGTTAAGAATGAAGACTTAATAGGCAAGATGGGAGGTGCTGGGAATAAGATTAGGAATAAGATGATTGTTCCCTACGCCTGGCTGATGGCTGTGGAGCAAGAAATAAGTAGAAAGAAAAGACCTTGGAGTGTAGAACTGAGAGAATGTAACGGTACTTTCTTGCCTGCATGTGTCAGATGGCACAGGGCACTGACTGTGCTCCTCGCTGCTGTCCATGGAGACCTGCAGGTGCCCCCTCGCACAGGTCTGTGTGTTCACCCCTCTTTGCCACTCACATACCCCCCTCCCCATCCTAAAGGATGTCAGGCATTACTTGTGAGGGGGTTGTCTCACATGGGTGACACCTAGGAGAGCCCCTGCAGGCATCAGAGCAGCCCCTTCAGCATCTCCCTCAGCCTCCTCCCTTCCCCTCTCTCGCCTTCCACACCCACAAGGATCCCTGCTCAGTATTCCACATCCCCATGTTCTTACTCCCCCAGGCTTGAGAAGGGTAGGGCAGCCACTGGGGTGGACATCATCTGCACCTTCCACTCTGACCCGTGCACGTGCAGGGCTGGACAGAGAGTGACTCTACTGGGAGTTGAGCCATGAGACCCAGGGCTTCTCCCACCTGGGCTCCTTCACCCTGGAGAGGGACAGCCTCTATGTCAGTGGTGAGGGCCTGTGCTACAGCCACGCTGTCTCTCCCAGTCGGAGTTCTGTTTTGCCTCCTTTGCTCTAAAGTGAGCTATGATCCATCTCTCTATCCACCTGGTCTGGGTTCAGACTTCTCATCACTGTGTGATCACTGGGTCCAGCCACCTTCCATCTCGTTGCCTCCCCTCTCAACACTCCTCCCCTCTTCCCCTCTGCTTTCCCATCTGCTTTTCCCACAAAGGTCCCTACATCCTCCCTCTCCTTAATCCTTTATGTTCACCCCAACTCTTGCTCAGTTCCTCTTGCCTTCTCTCCACAGGTTACACCTATGGAGCCGTGGCCCTGACTACCAACAGTGAGTATTCCTGGACCTGATCTCCTGGGTCCCGTCCGCATTTGGAGATGGGGAGCACATGTTCTCCTACACCTGCTGTCCTTGGTGAGGGAAGGACCTGGAAGGGCCCTAATTCATCCCTTCTCTCCCTCCCGGGTTCTGGTGGAGAGTCCCAGCCCAGTGTGAGAAAGCCTTTGACAGAGACATGTTCTCCGCACATTCAGACCCCATGTGATTTTCACTTTAATTCTGCTAAAGCGCCGCCCTTTGTCCTCCTTTTCCAGGTATCCCATCCGTCTGTCCAGTTTTCTGCCCATCCATCTGTCTCTCCTCCGAGTTCAGTCTCTCTTGTTCACCTATCTCTCTCTCTTGGGCTCCTCTCATCCACAGGCTTGCTCATCCCTCTACTCACACAGTCACCCATCCCCTCACTCTCATTTATGCTTCATCTGTGAATGGTGGTCTTGGGACAGCCACTGCTGGAGCCCTGGTGAGCTTGGGGTCTCCTCCCACTCTATCCCTCCCTGAAGAGAGCCCTCGCCACAACTCCCGAGCCAGCCACCACGTCCCTGCATACTTGATCAACACCTGTGCTACCAGAAGCCACCACAGGTATCGGGGGCCCCTTGTCCTTCCCAGGAGAAGTTCTCCGGCCCCAATCCTCCACCAGCCAGTTGTGATCCAGGAGCTGGGAAGCCAGGGTGTGAAATTCTGGTTTTAGGGCAATCATGCTGATCACAAAGATCATACCAACGATGTAGTTTAAGGCCAACCCTCAGAGAGCCCCTAGTCTTGTGAAATTAACACACTATTATAATACAATGTGGGATGTTTCGGGGAGAGGCACCTGGCATAATTTGGGAAGAGCTTGCTAGAGAAAGTTTCACCAGAATGGAGTCTTTAAGAATGAATAGGGGGGATCCTGGCAAATAGAGGATGAAGGGTTTTCCTGGCAGAGGGGATTCCATGAGCAAAGGCTCCAGCCAGAAACAACATGCTGTAAGGGGAGAATTGAAACGAATTTGGTTTGCATGAAGCATGAAATTTAAAGTGCAGTAGATGAATAAAATGATACTGAAAGGTCAGCAGGAGCCAGATTGAGTAGAGCCTTGAGTGCCAGGTCAAGAAGGTTGAACTAAACACTGAAGGCCATAGGGAGCCATGGGTGGTACTAGAGCAGTGGTGGCCCTAGTGAGGTATTCATTTCAGAAAGATTCTTCTAGTAGTCCATGTAGAACATCCTTTAGACAGAGCATCCTTTGAGCCTGCTGGGGTGTTTGTTTGAGTGAAGGAAGTTAAGACCTGAGCTGGGACAGGGATGGAGTGTATGTGAGGACCAGTGTGCAAGGTGAATGGGTGTTACTGGGAGGGAAGAGGAGCTGAGCAGATATGCCGGTTCTGACTTGGGTGGCCACACGTGTGGGAGGTGGTGTCACTGTGAGAGAAGACGACAGATGATAATTAGTTCAGGACTCTGGTCTGGTCTCAGGCCAGCTCTCAGTGATGGCCATCGCTCTCCCTCTCGTCTTGCAGCTTTGGGGCACATCCTGAAGACCCTCACAGTCACATTCCCAATCTCCACCATCTGGTATTCATCAGACAGGAGCAATGGCTCAGCCACGTTCAACCCCACTGAGAGGGTCCTGCAGAGCCTGGTGAGACCCTGGTCCCAGCAGCTCCTGGTGGGTTAAATCCCACCGAGCCCCTCCCCTAACCCCTGTCCCTCCTGTTCATCCTCCTCCTCCTTCCTCCCCATCTGGATCCTTGTTCAAGAGGAGCAGCCTGGGTCCCTTCTACTCGAGTTGCAGACTGATCTCCCTCAGGTGAGACCCTCCCCTGAGCATTTGCTCCTAGTGACGACTTTTGTGACCACCCGTCTTTGTCTCCCCACTGTGCTCCCATTTCCTCCTTCCAGTCCTGGCCCCCACCCCCAGAGGTTTCAGGACCTCTCTCTAGAGTCCCCACATCCCTCTCTCCCCAGGCCTGAGAAGGATGGGGCAGCCACCAGTGTGACACCGTCTGCACCCACCACCCTGATCCCATGGGCCACCATGCCTCTGTGCTGGGAGCAGAGAGTCTCCACCTGTCTGCTCTTCCTCTCAGTGGCTCCAGGCTCTGCAGCCCACAGTTTATCCATCCAGAGAGAGCACCAGCTACATTTCCGCATCATCGTTGGGAACCTCAACAACCTGGAGCCCACATCCTCGGAGTACACCGCCCTGCCGAGAGACACCCAGGAACATGTGGGTTCTCCCCTCTCCCGTCCTCCTTGCCCTGAGGGCAGCGTCATTCCTCTGCCTGACTTACATCTGTTACGTGATTGTTTCAATCCTTCATTTTCCCTGCGTGTCTAGGTTCTCTCAGTGTCCAGAGGTGATGTCCTAGTTGCTTTGCCCATTTCTCACTTGGGTAAACTGAAGCTCAGATAGGGGAGTATCGTGCCTAGGGTCACACAGTGAGTTAGGGACAGAGCCAGGATTTGAAGTCAGGTCTCCCTTGCCCCTAGGTCTGTGATCTTTCGCTGGCTCCAGTGGCGCCCTGCATCCCTAGGAGACTCCATCTCACCCACTCTCCCTCGCGTTTGTTCTAGGTCACCAAGCTCTACAAGGGCAGCCAGATGTGAGCCATATTCCACTCCTGCCTGGTCACCGACTTGATGTAGGTTGAGGAGATTGGAAGCAGTGGCTGAGCAGGTGGCTGATGACTCTGAGCTCAAGTGACACATCCTTGATCTGAATGTCACTGACATGGTGCCCATTCTGCCCCACATCCCTGTCAGCTAATCCTACTATCTCCTTCCTTAGGTTTTCAGGAGATGAGAAAAGCATTAACATTTGGGGCCACCAACCTCCAGCATCCTCCTCCTCCTCCTCTTCTGGAAACTTTCAACAAATATCAGCAGTCTAACTGTGTTCTCCAGTAGTGGAGCCACTAAGCACATGGGGCAATTTAAATTTTTTATACACGTATTAGGATACTGTTCACATATTGTGTGTGGAGAGGAGTGTATTTTTTAGGTTTTTCTATATACAATATCTTCTCATCTGCAAAACAAATAGTTTTACCTCTTCCCTTCCAATCTGGGTTTCTTTTATTCCTTTTTCTTGCCTAATTGCCCTCATTAGAACCTCTAGTACCTGTGATTAACATACGAGATATGGGAAGACATCATTGTCTTGTCCCTGGTCTTAGGGGGAAATTTTCAGTCTTTCACCATTGAATATGGTGTTAGCCGTGGGTTTTTCATCGATGCTGTTTATAGGTTGAAAAAGTTTTCTTCTATTCCTAATTTGTTGAGTATTTACTTTTTTTGACATGAAGGGCATTGTATTTTGTCAAATTATTTTCTGTATATGTGGTTGAGATTGCGTGGTGTTGGCCCTTCTTCTATTAATATGGTGTATTACATAATCAAGTTTTCAGATATTAAGGCAACCCTTCAACTAGCGGTGAGAGATTAAGATGTTCTCAAGTCTTTCCCAGGCATGCCACAGCCCTGAGCCCTTGTGTCCTTCTAGACGCCCAGAAATACACTGGAGCTTTTCAAAGGCCCCTGTGGACATCTCATTCTCCCAATTTTTCTTATAAGATTTGGCTCACCTCTAGCCCGCCTCAGCTGGTATCACTCTCTCAGGCAACTACAATAGAAAACAATTAGCCCTGATTGGTTTTAACAAGTGGCCTGGGGACGGACTTTCCTCCCTGGGCAAGCTCTGAGTCAAGTAACTACAAGCCCTGAACATGGGGTTTTTTCAGGGAGCTGCCAGGCAGGTCAGCTAGTGACAGTTCGGTGGGGATGGGTCTTTTGAGAGCTCCAAATCCATTATGACTGCTGGGCTTCTGGATGTCTCAGCCACTATAGTTCTGAGAATGACAGTTTTCAAAGTTATGGAGGATATTGTGAGAGCAGGATGGGATAGTGCAAGTTATAGAGCCACAAAGTTGGCTCCCTTTATCAAGATTCCACCATGTTTCTTCACTAAACCATCCTCAGATTCTTACAAGCCGTTGATTAATTTCTAGACTTCTGAAAAGTTGATTTTGACCATTTTTACCAGTGTTCTCATTGTTTTTATGCATTTGCAGAAGTCATTACTCCAAAGTTTCAAAAATGTTCTCCCTGTGATTGTTTATTTATAAATTAATTACTTTAAATGAAATTATGTGAGAAATTCAGTTCCTCACTCACACACACTAGCCACATTTTAAGTGCTTGATAACAACATGGGGCTAATAATGAGTGTATATGGTATTGCAGACATATTTTTACCTTATTGCAGAAAGTTCTCTTGGACAGGACCCTGAAGCAGGGAATCTAGTATCAGGGTAGAATTCCAGACAACCTTGTTCATCCCTTGTGCCCTTCCAGCTCTGTCACCCACATTAACCACACTGGAGCAGACTCCCTGTGTACCTTGCCACCTTGGCACAGAGACTGGACAGAGTTGTCATCTATGAGGAATTCCTGTGGCTGACCCAGAATGGTACCCAGCTGCGGAACTTGACCCTGGACTGGAAGAGTATACTTGGGGATGATACGGCTCCCTGGTCATTGGGAAAGAAAGTGAAGCCTTTCCGGGGACTCTGGATGCCTGGGCCTTAGAGAGCATTGAACTTTCTCAGGCTGGCAGGAGGTGGCGTAGTCCCCTAGTCTTTACCCACCATTGAGAGAAAGAAAAGGAAACCAGTGTAATATAGGAGGCCCTCACCTTCTCCTAGACAACTCTGTGACCTAAGGCTAGTCACCTCCCCTCTCTGGACTTTTGTTTCCTTATCTCTGCACTGACAGCAACTGGGCCAGATCATCAGTGAGGGCCTCCAGCTGTTTGTGAAGCAGACTCACTGGTTTGGGGGTGGATGTAGTTTCTGATCCACAGGCTATAGTTTGCCAAGTCCCGCTCTAGGTGATCACCAATGCGCTAGAACTTTCTGCAGTGGTAGAATGTTCTATATCTGTGCTGTCCAGTGCACAGCCGCAAGTGGCTGTTGAGTACTCAAAGGATGGTGTTGTGACTGGTCTTTATTGTTACTGATTTTTAATGTTACTGAGGTACTAGAATTTTTATTTTATTTAACTAAAATTAACTTTAATTCAAAAAGATACTTGTTGCTGCTCCATATCAGACAGTACACCTCTAAAAGGTTGTCTGGGTAGAGGTACAAGTAGGGGGACCTGCACCCCTCCCCCCATGCCCACTGGGTGCTGTGTGTCCTACGCTCCTCGAGTTTATCTTGTAGCTGGGAATAACAAGAATAGAGAATTGAAACTTATCAATTATTTGATGTGAACAAACTCATACTTGCAGGCGGAAATCAGGGAAGACTTCTTGCAGAAAATTACATTGTAGGTTAATCCTAGAAAATGAATGTTAAGCAAATAGATAAAGGAGAAGGGGATGATGTGTTTCTAGGCACGGAAGAACACTTTTGAGTGGTATTTTACAAATTTAGAGAGATCCCATAGGCTTGCCAACTGTGATGACCCAGTCTGCCCCCGGCTGTCATAAGAAAGTGCAGCCCAAATTCAGTCCTCTGTGCCCAGAGGTATAAATTTGGTTTAATTTATTACACTTTTGTTCTGTGATAATGGTCTTGTATTTTATAGCAAAGTATGCTCACTTTTTAGCGATGGAAACTAAAATGGTGTGAAACATCATGATGTCTACTTGACTTTAATATTTCATTGAAAACATGGGATGAATCAAGGGTGGCATGTGTTAATAATTTATACATTGATGCAATATGGTTTTAATTAGATGGAATATACATTGTTATATCTAGATGATGGATGTTTATGAGACTGTTCCCTTCATTTTTCTGTGTCTAAAAAGTTTTATTAAAAAGAGTGAAACACACTCACATGCATTCTCCATTTCATTCACTTCCAGAATATTCTCCCAACAAAGATGATGCCTTGACTGAGAAGCCAGGTAAACCTGCAGGAAGCCCCAGCCCATGGTAGGGGGCGAGTATCTTGATGCTGTGCCTCATCGAAGAGAACCATGCGCACAGGGTCTTGGATGATGTGGAAAGTTGACCAACCCTTGTCAAGGAGGGTTGAGGCACAGTGGGGTCAGCAGGAGCCCTGGGACGATGACAGGACATGGCTCATCCCACCACATGTCTCCCCAGACCTCCTCTTCTGGGCCCTCATCCTCATCTGCTTGGCGGGACTCCTGGTGCTCATCACAGGCCTGATCTGCTGTGTCTTGGTAAGAGATGACGTGTTGCTTGTCTTCTTACTATTGGGTTGTAAGAGCTCTTTATATATTATAAATACGTGTCCTTTTCTACATATACGTTTTGCAGATGTTTTCTCCCAGTCTGTGCATGGCTTGCCTTCTCCTTCTCCACATGAGTCATTGGGGAAATGTAAGGGATAGTCATCATGAGATTCCACCACAATTAAGAGTGGCTAAAATTAAAAAGACTGACTATAGGAAGTGTTGTTGAAGATGTCAAGTCACTGAAACTCCCATCGAGTGCTCGTGAAAAATAACTTGGATGCGTCTTTAAAAATTACATACGTCTACCCAGCCATTCCTCTCCTAGGAATCCATCCAAGTGAAATAAACACATATGTCTATCCACAGACTTGTACACACATGTTGATAACAACCTATTTATAGTAGATCAAAATGGAAAACAACCCAAATGTCCATCTAGTGATGAACGGATACAAAAAGTGTGGTATATCCCCACAGTGGGATAATATTCCACCATAAAGAGGAATGAATTACTTTTTTTTCTTTTTTAATTATTCTATTGAAATTATAAAGTGTTTTAACATTGTGTAATTTCAGGTGTTCATTATTATTTCTGAATTTCTGTATAGACTGCATCGTCCTTACCAGCGGTAGTCTAACTTTTATCCATCACCATGCATATGTGCCCCTATAACTCTTTCACTCAACATCCAGCCCCCTTCCCCTCTGGTAACCACTAATCTGTTCTCTTTATCCCTGGATATGTTTATCATCTACATATGAGTGAAATAATGCTATTTGTCTTTGTCTGGCTTATTTCGTTTATCATCATACCCTCAAGGTCCATCCAGGCTGTTGCAAACAGGACGATCTTGTCTTTTTTTTCTGACTGAGTAGTATTCCATTGTATATAATACATACCACATCTTCTTTATCTGTTCGTCTGTAGCAGGGTACTTGGATTGCTTCCATGTCTTGGTTATTGTGAATAATGCCACAGTGAACACAGGGGTGCATAAATCTCTTTGAATTGTTGATTTCAGTTTCTTTGGATAAATACCCAGTAGTGGGATAGCTGGAAAGTATGGTATTTCTATTTTTAATTTTTTGAGAAATCTCCATACTGTTTTCCCTGGTGGCTACACCAGTTTGCATTCCCACCAGCAGTGTGTGAGGGTGACCTTTTCTCCTTATCCTTTCCAACATTTGTTCTTTTTTGTCTTGGGATTTATAGCCATTCTGACAGGTGTAAGGTGATCTCTCATTGTAGTTTTATTTGAATATCCCTAATAGTTAGTGATGCTATACATCTTTTCATGTGCCTGTTGGGCTTCTGTATATCTTCTTTGGAAAAATGTCTGTTCATATCCTCTGCCCATTTTTAGATTGGATTATCTGTTTTTTTGTTGTTGGGTTGTATGAGTTGTTTATATATTTTGGAGATTAACACCTTGTCAGATATATGATTTGCAAATATTTTCTCCCAGTTGGTGGGTTGTCTTTTCGTTTTTTTTTGTGAGGAAGATCAGCCTTGAGCTAACATCTGTGCTAATCCTTCTGTTTTTTTCTGAGGAAGACCGGCTCTCAGCTAACATCTATTGCCAATCCTCGTCCTTTTATTTTTTCCCCAAAGTCCCAGTTGATAGTTGTATGTCATAGTTGCAGATCCTTGTAGTTGATATATGTGGGACACGGCCTCAGCATGGCCGGACAAGCGGGGCATCTGTGCACGTCCGGGATCCGAACATGTGCTGCCAGTAGAGGTTCACGTGCACTTAACCACTAAGCCACGGGGCCGGCCCTGTCTTTTCATTTTGTTCATCGTTTCCTTTGCCTTCCAGAAGTCTTTTAGTCTCATGTAGTCCCATTTGTATATTTTTTCTTTTCTTTCCCTTGCCTGAGTAGACATGGTATTGGAAATGATACTGCTAAGACCGATGTCAAAGACTGCACTGCGTATATTTTCTTCTAGGAGTTTTATGGTTTCAAGCGTTAGAGTCAAGTCTTTTATCCATTTCGAGTTAATTTTTGTGTATGGTGGAAGATAATGATCTACTTTCATTCATTTGCATGTGGCTGTCCAGTTTTCCCAACACCATTTATTGAAGAGACATTCCTTTCTCTATTGTACGATCTTGGCTCCTTTGTCAGAGATTAACTGACCACAGATGTGTGATTTTCTTTCTGGGCTTTCTGTTCTGTTCCATTGATCTATGAGTCTGCTTTTGTGCCAGTACCATGCCATTTTCATTACTATAGCTGTGTAATATATTTTCAAGTTAGGATTGTGATGCCTCCTGCTTTGTTCTTTCTTCTCAGGATTGCTTTGCCTGTTCAAGGTCTTTTGTTATTCTGTATACATTTTAGGATTCTGTGTTCTATTTCTATGAAGAATGTCATTGGGATTCTGATTGGGATTGCATTGAATCTGTAGATTACTTTAGGTAATATGGACATTTTAACTGTGTTTATTCTTCCAATCCATGTGCATGGAATATCTTCCCATTACTTCAGGTCATCATTGATTTCTTTCAATAAAGTCTTATAGTTTTCATTGTATAGGTCTTTAACCTCTTTGGTTAAATTTATCCCTAGACACTTTTTTCTTTTTGTTGCAATTGTAAATGGGATTGTATTCTTCAGTTCTCTTTCTCTTAGTTCATTATTAGAGTACAGAAATGCAACTGATTTTTGTAAGTTGATTTTGTACACTGCAACTTTGCTGTAGTTGTTGATTATTTCTAATAGTTTTCTGATGGATTCTTTAGGGTTTTCTATATTTACAATCATGTCATCTGCAAACAGCAAGAGTTTCATTTCTTCCTTTCCAATTTGGATTCCTTTTATTTCTTTTTCCAGCCTAATTGCTCTGGCCAAAACCTCCAGTACTATGTTGAATGGGAGTGGCGAGAGTGGGCACCTTTGTCTTCTTCCTGTTCTCAAAGGAATGGCTTTAAGTATTTCACCATTAAGTATGATGTTGGCTGTGGGTTTGTGATATATGGCCTTTATTGTGTTGAGGTACGTTCCTTCTATACCCATTTCATTGAGAGTTTTTATCATAAATGGATGTTGGATCTTGTCAAATCCTTTCTCTGCATCTGTGGAGAAGATCATGTGATTTTTATTCCTCATTTTGTTAATGTGGTGTATCACATTGATTCATTTGCAGATGTTGAACCATCCCTGCAACCCTGGTGTAAATTCCACTTGATCATGGTATATGATCCTTTTAATATATTGCTGTGTTCGATTTGTTGATATTTAGTTGAGGATTTTTGCATATGTGTTCATCAACGATATTGGCCTGTAATGTTCCTTCTTTGTGCTATCCTTGCCTGCTTTTGCTGTCAGGGTGATGTTGGCCTCATAGAATGAATTAGGAAGTGTTCCATCTTCTTCAACTGTTTGGAATAGTTTGAGAAGCATAGGTATTAAATCTTGTTTGAATATTTGGTAGAATTCTCCAGAGAAGACATCTGGTCCTGGACTTTTGTTATTTGGGAGGTTTTTGATAACAATTTCGTTCTCTTTACATGAGATTGGTCTGTTCATTTTCTCTATTTCTTCTTGATTCAGTTTTGGCAGGTTGTGTGAATCTAAGAATTTATCTGTTTCTTTTAGGTTATCCAATTTGGTGGCATATAAGTTGTTCAGTGTATTCTCTTATTGTCCTTTGGATTTCTGTGTTATCTGTTGTAATTTCTCCTCTTTCATTTCTAATTTTATGTCTTTGAGCCTTCTCTCTTTTTTTCTTAGTGAGTCTGGCTAAGGGTCTGTCAATTTTGTTTCAGTCTTCTCAAAGAACCAGCTCTTTGTTTCATTGATCCTTTCTACTGTTTTTTTAATCTCTATTTCATTTATTTCTGCCCTAATTTTTATTATTCCCCTCATTCTGCTGACTTTGGGCTTCATTTGTTCTTCATTTTATGGTTCTCTTAGGTGTAGTTTAAGGTTACTTATTTGGTATTTTTCTTGTTTGTTGAGCTGTGCTTGTACTGCTATGAATTTCCTACTTAGAACTGCTTTTGCTGCATCCCGTAAGAGTTGTTTTGTTGTCTTTTCGTTTGTCTTCAGGTATTTTTTGATTTCTCCTTTGATTTGTTCATTGATCTAATGGTTCTTCAGTCGTGTGTTCTTTAGTCTCCACATATATGTGACTTCCCCATCTTTCTTCTTGTCGTTGATTTCAATTGTCAAAGCATTGTGGTCAGAAAAGAAGCTTGATATGATTTCAATCTTAAATTTATTCAGGCTTGCCTTGTTTCACAACATATGGTCTATCTTTGAGAATGTTCCATGTACACTTAAGAAGAATGTGTATTCTGCTGTTTTGGGAGGGTATGTTCTATGTATATCGATTAAGTTCATCTGATCATATGTTTCATTTAATTCCACTATTGACTTGTTGCCTTTCTCTGCATGATCTATCCATGGATGTAAGTGGGGTGTTCAGGTACCCTGCTGTTATTTTGTTGCCGTTAATTTCTCACTTTGGGTCTATTAAGGGTTGTTTTATATTCTTTTGTGCTGGTGTGTTAGGTGCATATATTTTTATAAGTGTTATGTCCTCTTGGTGGAAAGTCCCCTTTATCATTATATTCTCCCCCTCTTTGTCTCTCATAGTCTTTTTATCTTGAAGTCTGCTTTGTCTGATATAACTATGGCAACACCTACTATCTGTTATTTGCCATTTGATTGGAGTATTTTCTCCCATCTCTTCATTCTAAGCCTGTTTGTTTTTAGAGCTGAGATGTGTTTCCTGGAGGCAGCATATTGTTGGATCTTGTTTTCTAATCCACCCCACGACTTTGTGTCTGTTGATTGGAGAATTCAATCGATATACATTTAGAGTGATTATTGATACTTGAGGGCTTAATCCCACCTAATCAATATTTTCATTGTTTCTCTTCCATTGTGTTTCTGACTACCATTTCACTTTGGGAGTTTTCATGGAGGTTGTCTCTTTTTTTATGATCTATGGCTCTGTTCTGATTTTTTGTTTGCTGGTTACTGTGAGGTTTGTATGAAGAACTCATAGATGAGATAGTCTATCTTCTGATAGCGTCTTATCTCCATTAGTCTAAGCAGGTTCCATCCCTTTCCTCTTCTCTTTATGAGTTATTGTTGTACAAGTTATTCACTTTTGTGTTGTGAGTTTGAGACTAAGTTGAAGTGTTTATAGTTACTTTTGATGCTTTCCTTCCCTTCTTCTTTTTAATTATAATTATTTGCTACCTTGTTGTGAAACAAAGATGTAGCTTTCTGATTTTGTCTGTTTATTTATCTCTTTGCTCAAAGCTTTGTAGACATTTGCCTTCTTTTTATTTCGGGTATAAGGACGTTCTTGATCACTGCTTGTATGGGAGATCTAGTGGCGTTGAACTCCCTCAGCCTTTGTTTATCTGGGAAAACTTTTATTTCTCCATTGTATCATAAGGATCATTTCACTGGATAGAGTATTCTTGGCTGAAAGTTTTTGCCTTTCAGTGTTTTTAATATATCATTCCATTCTTTCCTTGCCTGTAAAGTTTCTGCCAAGAAATATGCTGAAAGCCTGATAGGTGTTCCTTTGTAGGTTATTTTCTTCTCTCTTGATCCCCTTAATATTTTTTCTTTGTCATTGGCTTTTGCCAATTTTACTATTTTATGCCTTGGAGAAGGTCTTTTAGCGTTGATGTTATTAGTTGCTCTGTTGGCTTCATGTATTTGTAAGTCCGGTTCTTCCTCAGGTTTGGGAAGTTCTCAGCTATTATTTCTTTGAATAAGCTCTCTGCTCCTTTCTGCCTCTCTTCTCCAACTGGAATACGTATAATTCTTATGTCGCTTTTATAATTGAGTCATATATTTCTACAAGAATTCTTTCCTTTTTTAAAAATCAGAGTTCTCTCTCCTCGTCCACTGGAAGCATTTCTATATTTCTATCCTCTAAATCACTAATTCTTTCATCCATAATATCAGCTATATTTTTTAAGGAATCTAGATTCTTTTTTATCTCATTAATTATGTTCTTCATATCCAGATTTTCTGCTGGCTTTTTTTAATAGCTTCAGTCTCTTTGATGAAGCATTCCTTTTCCTCATTAATTTTATTCCTGAGTTCATCAAACTCTCTGAACATTCTTGTAACTTGGTGAGTTTCTTTATGACAGTTATTTTGAACTCTGTCATTTAGTTTGTAAATTTCTGTGACTTTAAGTTTCGTTTCTGGAGATTTGTCATTTCTTTCTGCCCTGAATTGTTACTGTAGTTTCTTATGGTGTTTGATGTACTAATCTTTTCCCTGTGTATTTGTGGTAGTATCAGGTCGCAGATTCCACCTGCTACCGCTGTGGGGAAACATGAGCTGTGTTTCTGATCCCACCTCATATGCTGGAAGTTGTGTGGGTACAGTGGGTGTTTCGACTAGCTGGGAAAGCATTCCCACTGGGCTCAGAGCTGCCACCACATGGAGGCACCTTCACAGTTGTGAGACCGCAGCACTACTATGGGTATTTGTGCCACCTGGGAAAGAATTTGCATGTGCCTGTGTATCTGCTGCTGCCTTTTCTTATGCTCATGCCAGCCTCTGTGTTTGGTGGGTGGGGCTTCTTCATGGGTTCTGAGCATTGGCCAATCATTGGGACTGCAGTGGCACGGTGCACTTTCCAACCATCCAGGAAAGAATTCATGTGCGGGTCCAGGGCTCCTGCCAACCCCTCACAGAGTTGCACCAAGGTGCATTCCTACTTTTGGGGATGCAGCATTACTATTGGCTCTCACACCAACATTGGAAGTCCTCGGGTGTGTGCACAGTGCTGCCAGGGAATTGTTGGGGATAGGAATGAATTCATAGTACATGCAATGACAAACATAAATGTCAAAATATTTATGCTGAGTGAAAGAAGCCAGTAAAAAATGAGTACATAGTATATGATCCCATTTATAAACATTTTAGTAAAATCTATAGGGACATATACCAGATCACTTGTTGCCTGTAAATGAGAATGTGTTTGCAAACGGCAGGGAAGGAGGAATTAAAATGAGCATGAGGAAATTTGGGGAAGATAGCGTTTCTTTTCTTGATTGTGGTGATGGTTCAATAAGTTTTAATCAAAATGTATCAAATTGTTCACTTTAAATGATTGGAGTTTTCTGTATGTCATTAATACTTCAATTAAGCTAGAACATGTAGGGGAAAGAGAGGGAGAGAGAGCCGAACGAGGGAAAAGGGAAGGAAAAGAAGGACTGAGGGTGAAAATTAAGTGGACAAAAGGAAGAGGGAGACATAGAAGGCATGGGGTCTCTGTGGCTTTGGCGTCTCCTTCCTCTGGAGTCTCCCATACTGGGCAACTGACTGGACCATTCTGATGCGCACTCCTCACCTCACAAGTCACTGTCTGCCAGCAGAAGAAGGAGGCCGACTATGAGGTCCAGTGAAGACGCCTGGGCTATTACCTGTCTCATGGCGACCTACAGAAGCTGTGATGAATAGATATGACTAGATCTGAGGTCCCTTTTTCCCAGCTGGGGTCCAGAGGAGCTTGACTGGAACAGAAAGAAACCACATTGGACGGACACAGGCTCCTAGCCTTTCTAGACTTGGCCCCTGACTGGCTCACAGGGGACTAAGCTGAAAGGTTTCACCTTCCTTAAGTCCTGAAAGGGACTTCAACTTCTGTCCTGTGGTGTCACACCAGTTCATCCCTCAGGGACACCAGAATTGGTGAAATCAGCACAGACGTTGCCATCATGTAAAATCGAATCTCCACTTCGGTACAAGGTTTCCCTTCTTAGGAAACTTTGGAACATCCCTCTCCTTGACTCTCTGCAGCCATCTCACCTCTCTCGTTTCCTCCATATTTGTCCCCCACTGAAGCCCTGGCAGTCTCAGGTTCCCCTTTTCTGCTTCATTCTCTGAAGCTCAGATTCACCAGGACTTCCAGATCAATCTCCCTCGATGGCTCCTCTCCCCACTCATGGGCCCTCCATGACTGGAAACAGGCCAAGATGGGAGGAGTGGGTGAGACATGACTCTGCAGTCACCTTGGGCCTTGGGAGCTGAAATGACTAGGTGTCTGGGAAGCCTGAATCCCAGAGAAATACCAAGGCTCTGGGAAGAGAGTATCTGTTCTGGATGTAAAAGGGAATAAAACTCGGGGGGAGAAATCTGAGGGAAAAGAAAGAGTCTTTTTTCATCTTTCTCTGTATAGAATCCAACTAGCCTCACATCAGAGGCTCCCCAACAAGCAGCCCAGAGCATCCCAAGCATGAGGCAGGCTGCACTGTTCTGCCGTGGGTCTGTGGGAAGAGACTACATTATCTGTACACACTGTGCAGACGACTACAGCTGAAGATACCCAGGGGCTGAGAATTACATTCACAGTCATGGCACTCTCTCAGACTTTTTGTGTATGAGCTTCACATTCTCAATCTGAAGCAGTAAATCTCCGAGAATGCACACTATGAATATTCTAATGATTAAAATATTAATATATTATTATTATACAGTGCATACATTATACCTTATATATTGTACATTATAATTATAAATTAATGTATAATTATTATTATACATTAATATATTATTATATATTGGTTATTATAATATCATTATAATGATTGATAATAGTTATCATTATTGACTAATTTCTTCTAAGAAACATGACTGGAAAGCTCTGTATGTATTATCTCAGTTACAGTCACAATTTTAGGGATTTATTCCCATTTTAAGCTAAAGATATGGATGCTCAGAAATATTAAATAACTTGACAGAGAAGGAAAAAAATTACTACAAAGCTAAATTAAACACCTATTCAAACTATGTGTCAAAGAAAGAAAGACATTTTCTGACTTACAAACAGACTCAAATTTGACCTCCCACAGGCCTGCAGTGAAAGAACGGGTAAAGAATGTACATCAGGAAGAAGAAATGTGAACCCAGGAAAACATAACAGGAGTCATGAGGAAAGGAAAAAACCGTCTGTCTAATTTAGTATTAGTTTTAAAACAAGACATTAAAAACACATTCGAACCAAAATTCCAGATGATTACAACATGGAAGATTAGAGGAGAGAAAATTTAGCTAAAAGATAACTCATTTTTTAGTGAAGATATAAATACTAAAATACTCTATTATTGTTTAACACGTTGCTCTCAGAAACTGATAAATCTGTGGGACAAAAGTAAGTAATGATAGAGAGGATTTGAAGAGTGCAACATACTGGATCAGGTAAATAGACAAATCCCAACACACTGGCTTATTGTGAGACTTGTGATGATGAAAACAGTCGTTCTCCTGTGAGCATGATACCACAATGGCATATCAATTTTCATGAATAAAATTTCCAACACATATAAATCTAAAAAAAGGGACAATCCAGTATTTCATTATATGCAACTGTGATTCCACATGCAACAAATACAAGAAAAATAGAGACCCAGAAGTAGGTGTCTTTTTTGAGAAGACAGATATAACAGCTCTTTAGTGAAATATTATGTTGGAATCTATTGCAATATTACACAAAAAGGACAATCCATTTGGACTAGGTATGTTTTCTCTGTGACTGTGAGGGCAAAACTCTAATGAATCCCCTGATTGTGATAACTCTTGGTCTTAAAATACAAATAGATAACACTCAGTAAATGAAAATGAGAGAACAAAATGAGAAGGAAAGATCTCCTTCTCTCCTCACCTGAAACCCAATCTCTCACTTCAGAAGGATCACTGTCTGTATCTTCTCTGTCATGCAAAGGAGTCAAAGAAAAGAAAATTATTAGTATATATTAAAGTTTCAAGAGCTCAAAGCAAGAAAACATCAGGACCCTTGCGGAGGCATTAATGTAGTGTGAGCTCCACGTCATCTGCGCCGCCTTCTGTTTTCTTCATTGTGTTTGTCGGGATGTCCTTCTTGGCCCCTCACTCTCCCTGCCTCGCTAGCGAGTCTGTCTGCATCAGTGCTACCACCAGTCTGTCTCTTGCCGTCTTCACTTTCCCTTCCTGTTTCCTGATATCTTCCTCAGTCACCAGAATACGTTTGCAAAGGAGCTGTGGGATGTACAGGCCAGCTCCTGGGATCATCTCTGCCGAATCTGAAGACCAGGCAGGGCTGGGCATGGGACTGGAGTTCAGAACACCTGCGAGCTCACCTGGCAGGGATACACCTGTGCTACTGGGTGTAAGGTTGGGCAGGGCTTTGGCAAGGTCCAAAGCACTTAACAGTTCTCCTGTACTCTGCAGGCCTGGAGACATTGCAGTCTCTTATTCCAGCAGAGTTGTTGGGGCTGATACAAGGTTTCCTCCATTTGCTGACATCTGACCTCATTGCCAGGATAGGATGTGATTCTACTAACTGGCCTCTTGAATATGTAACTGGACATTCTCAAAGGGATGGAGATGCTCAAACCAGGCTTTGGTTTAGATTGCTTTCCACAATCATTTCACTTCCTCTGTGATGATTGGACCATCATACTTCTTTTCCTCTTACCCTATAAAAATAAATTGTGAAAGTGGATCAGAGTTGTAAATGAAGCCTGCTTTCCAAGGACAATTATGTCAGATGCCTTGTACTTCTACTCTACCTCTCTCCCTGTGGGGATTAATCTGACCTGTGTCCTGGGACATCATCAAAGAGATTTGGGTCAAGAAAAGAAACCACGAGGTCAAAACTCAGGACTACGGCAGGTCATTTCTCCCCCCCCCCATGTTGTTAGACACTTATGTGTATGACTTTATTCTCTTTTTGTCCTTGTCACTCTCAACAACAAAATCCTTGGAGCTCCCTGTCAGGACACACGGTCACCAGTCTTTTTCTAAATCCCAAATCATACCATTCTTCTATACTATATGACTATTCATTTGATTAACCCATTGACCAGTTGGTGTTCATAGCTCCATTAGAGCTTACTTAAATCAGTAGTGAAATTATCATCCACCCCACTCCTAGTGACTCTTATTTGAAAACTGTGAACATTAAATCTCAGTGCAGAGAATGTATGTCTGAAAAAACTCAACTTACAAATGGAGATTGTACTGTAAGCGGGAAGTACACATTGGATTTATGAAACTCAGGAAAAAAATGTAAACTCTCATTATTAAGTTTTGTGTAGACTGTACCCACATTGATAATATCTTGGTTATAGTGGGTTAAAGTATACTATTAAAATTAGTTTCACCTGTTTGTTTTCATTTTTTAAAATGTGACTACTAAAAAATATTTAAATTCCATAATATAGAGTGCTTAATGTTACTATTGGACAGTGCTGCTGAAACCATCAGTGAAAAGAAAGTTCAGAGAAAGTGATTAGGGAAATTTTTTCCCTAGAAAAGGAGTCTACACTGGCCCACACTGCCAGATGCAGCAAAAAGTCTCATACACCCCCACACACACACGCGCACACACACACACACTGACAGAATGAAACAAACCTCTTCCTAGAGTCCCACCACTTCTCACATGATATGAGGTTGCACTCTTACTTAGCCCGAAGTGGACTAATCTCAAGAAAGAAGGCAGAAGTCTAGGTAAATTACCAGTTAGAAAGATCTAAAACCAGAGACTAAAGCTCAAGATAAGTGGTGAATTTCCTGTCGTGGCTTCTGTTATTAATTCAATATGTTAGGGAGACTTTTCCAAGGAGGGTTGTTTTAAAACTCACTTTTTCTTTACTATGTAAAAATAGACAGGCTATGTAAAGAAAAATTACTCAGCCAATCAATAAAAGGAGATGATAGAACACGAATACCCTTATTATAATTCACTACTGGATTAGAGAGTCAGGGAACAGCTGACATTGGGTTAATTTGGCCTTAATTAGGCTGATTCTGATTTCATGACCGTCCTATTGATTGTATTATGCTAGAACCTAAGAAACTTCCCAGCCCCGCTACTATTTAACCACCAAGGCCCACCAACCAGACCATTCCATGCTGACACATCCCCTGCCTCCATCCCTTCTGATAACACCTGGAGGATTTTGCCCAAATCCCCCTTTGTCACTGCGCTTTTCTACCTGACCAAGGGCCAGGGAATCATTTTCTCCAAGGCTCAGGCTCTGCGTGTGCCCAGCTCTGGGGATGGCACTTCTCCCTCTAGTGAAGACAAGGATCAGAGCGCAGACCCTGTGAGCTGCAGCAATTGGACAAAGACTGAGGTTTGCTGACAGAAAAAACCTTTAGTGGGCACGGTTACCAGGGTCCAAGAAACCCCAGTCATTCCTCCAGGGAGTGTGATGCAGGACAGAGCAGGAATGTCTGTGTGTGGTTCGGCTTGGGAATGCCTGTAGGGTGACATAGGTGACATTGGTAATGCATTCGCCAATGTTGTTCACTCATTTATTCATTGTGTGTCATGGAGTGCTTTCTACATACTTCCAGGCAACAGTCTCACCCTCTGGGGCTCACAGGCAGTGTCAGAAGAATTTCTAAATTTTATTACTAATATATAGGTACAGCACTGTTAATACACTAGGTGTTCCAAGCATTTTTCAAACATTAACTCCTTTTATACTCTCCATAAACCTACAAAATAGGTATGCTGATCATTATTGCCAACTGAGAGATGAAGAAACTGAGGCACCAATCAGGTAAATAACTCAGTCAATACAAATATCTAATAAGGGACTGAGATGGAATTTGGTCGTGAGGTGTTAGCTCCATAGTCTCTGCTCTTAACCATGATATTTACTCTCTAAAGACTTCATATCATGAAAAAATTTGATCAGTTATCCATTTTCTTGGTGCATTGATTAGCCACACTATTTTATCTGTGTCTGAAAAATAGACTACGTGCATAGAAACTACTGCACATACACACTCAAATTACATCTACCTATGTCCCCAGTCCCTGAAAATTAATAAAGAGAACATTTCAGAATGTTTCTTGCCCAGGTTGGGAGGACTGTGAGGAAATCTCAGTGTTACTGTAAGAAGCTGAGAACAGGCTGGGAGTGGGTCTCACGGGAAAGGTGTCCTCAAGAGTCACGATTGAATGACAACATTGATGGGAGGGTCTCAGCAGTGACTGAATTCAGGATCTGGTTGTGTTTTAACCTGGTGCTTATCTTCTGGATGTGGGTTTATGGTGATGCAGCACAGGGAGAGTGGAGGGTTCACTGTGTTCTTGGGGAAACCAGACCCATGAAAGAGAGGGAATGATGATTTCCTTAAACAATGGACTCGTGGTGGGAAAAATTTGGCCTGGAAGAGACAGTCGTGTGCCTGCTATAACCAGAAGGAGTTGCCTCTGCTTCAGCGAAAGCAGACAGCCCTTCCTCATGCACTCATTTTATCTCAATGGGAAGAAGGAGGAGGAAATCATGTAATGCTCTTCTGGATGTGAGATCTGTGATGGTAGAGACTGTGCTAGGAGGTTCTGAAAGGCCACTCTGAGGCATTTCATACCTTTGCTGTGACCAGAATGACAAGTGTAAGCACCCCTGTGTATGTCTGGGTACAGTTAGTGTGTCAAGGAGAAGGCTCCCTGGTGCAGAGACTCACATGAAGAAGCGAGTTTGACTAGGGAAGGTCAGAAATGTGGCCAGTGTGACTGGAAGGAGCCTGAGAAGAGAGAGTGAGGAGAGAGAGGAGGGTGATCAGGCTGGATCCTGGGACATGGTACACTGTTACTTTCTGTTCGTCTGTGACAACATTACTCCAAAACCTACCACCTATACAGTATAAATATATAACATCTCATAATTTCTGTGAGCCAAACATCTGGCATGGTTAGCTGGGTGCCTCTGCCTCAAAGTCTCTGTGAAGCATGGTTGTGGTCTCAACAGGGCTCAAATGGGGGAGGATTTCCACCCAAGATCACTCACATGGGTTTTGTCAGGATCAATTTGGACTGAGAGTCTGAGCTCCTGTCTGTCTGTTGGCTGGACACTCCCTCAGTTCTCTTCTATGGAGCCTATACATAGTGCAACTGAAAACATCAGCACTTCCTCTCCCAGTTCTGGTGTTTTGATAGAGAATGAGAGGGAGAGTAAGAGCGAGAGAGAGAGAGAGAGAGAGAGAGAGAGATGGAAACAGAAGGAGGGAGGTAAGTAGGGAACCCAAGTAAGCCAGTAAGCAGGAAGTGACAGACGTTTTGCAATTAAAACTTGGAAGAGACGTCCCATCACCTTGGCTGTGTTCTGTTGTTCAGAAGCCAGATACTGACCACTTAGTGGTGACACAAGGATGTGCACTCCAGGAGGCAGAGAACATTGGGAACATTGTGGAGGCTCCCAGCACATAGGCAAACATGAGCCACTTGGGACTGATTCTGAGTAAAACAGGGGACCGTGGAAGGGTTAATACCAGTGAATCACAATGTCTGAATTTCCTCTAATTTCAACCCCTTCAGGATGCAGACTTGAAAATGAGGCTCAGAGCGGCAGTGACTTACCAAATTTCACACATCTGGGACTTAGAGAAGTTCTGACTGGTATTCTATGTGATGTCCTACTCCTTGTACTTCCTCCATCTCTAAGTGTATGCATTAGACCCATGTGACACCAGCCCACAGGTGTTGTACGTATTATTACATATACACCTGATGAGGGCCCTAGGAAGCTGTTTTTAGCCCAATCCTCATTGTGCAGCTTGGGAGAGTGGGGAGATCTTGAGAGGCACAGCAGCTTTTCCAGGACACATAACTGGTAGGAAAAAAGAGGTCTGACCTCAGCTCTGTCTCCTCAAAGCTGGGGCCTAGATCCACTCCCAAGGAGCTGTGGGGAGGGTGGTGATGGGTATTTGTATACAGTGATGGAGATGACATGGGCAAGGAGGGAGAGCAGCCAACAGCCTAGCGGGGACTTTGAGTGGGTCTGATTGAAGGGTGGGGCCAAGTAATAGAACCTTGAAGATGTGACCTCACTTCCTTGGTGACAGCACCCAACAGAACTTAGAACTTTGGTTACCAGGCACCAACATTGTAATCACAGCCTCCTGTCCAGTTCATTTGAGTGGAGACACTCGACACAGCAGGATGTTCTCGTGTTGTCCCGTGACTTTCTGAGGCTCTGGCCCCCGGAAAGCCAAGGAAGAGAGCATGTTAAGTCGCTTTAGACATTGGCTCAGCCCTCACTGCGAATGTGTGTGGCCTTTTGGCAGGAGGAACCATGAGGTAACAGTGTAGGCCAGGGCAGACCACTCTAGGTCAGGCCAGAACTGTGATCCCAAAAGGACAGCCCCACACCCATTGACCCTCATTGTGTGTGTGTGTGTGGGAGGTGGAGTTAGGGAAGCTGGGGATGAGGAGGACCCAGTCTGGGCAGGAGCAGGAAGTTAGATGGTGGGAGTCTGGCAGTGTGTCATGTTCATACTCAAGATCTTGGCTGCAGGAGAGGAAGATAAACGTTGGGGACCAAGCTCCTCTATCCGCATGTGAATGCCGGGCCCTCAAGCTGTTCTCGCATTCCTTCCCTCGTGGAATCTATGCAAATTCCCCTCCGTGCCTGATCTGAAGTGGAGTTTCCCACTGTGGCAAAGTCCAGGCAGGCCCCTGATCCCTCCTGGCCTGACTGCTGAGCACTGTCACTGCAGAGCTGCACCCAGGAGATGGTCGAGGAGCTGGTGGATGCTTTCCAGTTTGCCATGTCCCTGGAGTGAACACAGGTGCACCAGTCCATCAATGACCAGGGCTGCTCTGAGGTGAGTGTGACTGCAGAGGGGTCTTCACACCCAGGACCCTGAGATGATCAAGGCAGTAGTAGAATCCAGACTCAAATATGAGATTCCCCTGGGACCCACTGCCCCAGAATTTTCTCGCTACAGTGCCCCACAGTCCCACTCCCAAAGGAATCTTGACCTCCACTGCTCCCCAGAAGCTACACAGGAGTGTAGAGTGACACGTCATTCCTCCTGGTGGTTCACCATGATGGCACTGACTGTATGTTCCTCCTCCTTTCCCGCAGTGTGAGGATGAGTCCACTGTGAATTTAAAAGAGGACTGCAGGATGTGTGGCCTCCAGGCAGGCATGATGGAGAAACTGACAGATTCCATTGCACCAGCTTTCCTGAGTAACAACATCTCCAGGTTCACCACCTTCATGGTCAACTACTCTGCCTCAGACACATCCCACCGGGTCCTAGACCAGCTGTTTACTAGGTGAGTAGCCACTCACCCCTCAGCACAGTGGTGACTCTGCCCACTGCCAGCTGTGTACCTTGGGCAAATCCCCACATCTCCCTGATACTCAGTTTGTTCTTCTGAAAAGTTGGGGGGGAGGATAAATTTCATGGTGATCTTGTAGGGACTAATGGGATCAGCCATGGCAGGGGCTTGCCTGGTGCTTGGACCTGCAGAGAGGGCTGTGGACATACTGTGGTTGGCCCCCAGCAGCCCCCGTCTGGGTCGGTCCCTCAGATGTGGTCAGGGGCAGTCCCTCCCTCGGTGCCTCTCCCGGAGCATCCAAGGGGAGGCTCGGCGCCAGCCCCACCCCACTCGCCACTGCCACGACCATCGTCCTCCCTCAAGAGGCCTGGGAAGGACAGGGACCCAGGTGTGGGAGGCAGCTAGATCTCAGGTCTGGCACACCACTTGACAGGCTGATTCTCCTCTGACGGGGGCCCAACACAAGCCCCAGGAGACTTGGCAGCCGTCCCAAGGGCTGTGTCCTCCGGAACTCTTCCCCTTGGAAGGGGCCTGGCGCAGGTGCCAGGTTCGGCTGGTTGGCCAGCCTCCTTGGAATAAAGCAGGCAAGCTGAGCCAGGTTTGCAGTGCCCTGGGCGTGACACCTGTGACCTCAGGCAGAGGGCCTCCTGCGTGCCCTCCATGGTGGATTTCTCCCCGGACCCCTGGCCTGGGCACCAGGAAGGCCAGGCCTTCCCGACTCAAGGGAGGAGGCTGGCACCTGTCGCCGGAAGGGCTTGCCCAGTTTGGCCCTGGCTCCCTAGCCCTGTGGTGCCATCTGCCTCTCGCGGCCCTTCTGACTCCACAGAGCCTTTCCTACACCTGGCCTGGCTGCAGTCGCAAAGTGCAGGTGTGGGGTGAGGACGTGGCTTTGTCTTTCCAGGAAGAAATGAGCCCCTGGATGAAGCAGCTGGCCCAGGCAGAGCCTTGAGCTTGAAGCCCAATACGCCTGTGGCCATCAGGGCCCGAGCAATGCTTCCAAGGCAGGGAAGCGGCCTTCAACTGAGTGGGAGTGGGGGAGGGGAGGGAGACAACAGCTGAAGCCGAGTCCAGAAGGGCGGCGATGGAACAGCTGCAGCAGGGTGACGCCAGAGGTCCGCCCCCACCGGCCCGAGCCTGGAGGGAGGGCGGGGCCTTCATTGAGGACCCCCACAGCCAGCCCTAGGACCCGGCGTTCGTGCATGCACCCTTGACGTGTGTGGGGGTGTGGGGGTTTGAACCCAAGCCCGCAGGGCTCCCGGAGCGGCCAGAGAGAGAAGGGCCCATGGGGGAGGTAGGCGAGGTGGGCAGGGCGTGCCACGTTCCTCTCCTCCGGTCCCCGAGCGGGAAAGAGAGAGAGAGAGAGGGAGAGAGAGAGAGATCCATGACCTCTGAGTCGCTGCCTCCACCGCTGGCTGGTGCCAACTCACACGCCATCCCACTTGCACCCACCACCCCCACGCCTGCCCCGGGGCCAGCCCCACCACAGAGAGGCCGGTTCCTGGTCACCTCCATGCCTTCCCTTCCAGACCTGACCCCATTGCAAGGGAAAATGTTCAGACAAGCCTTTAATTGTCCCTCTGCATGACAATCGTCTCCCTCCCTTCTCCCTTCCCACAGGCCCACCCACGACTTCCACCTTTGTCATTAGCTCAGGAGAGGATGCAAGATGAGAGTCTCTTCCATTGTGTGGAGAGACTCAGTTTCCCGGATTTCTCCCATGGACACATGTTCTTCAGCTGTGTCTGATTTGCACCATTGAACCTGTCTTGTTAATGATTTGGCCAGCCATGAGAACCTGAAGGGAAATGGTGGAGGGGCATTCTCTCTCTTCCCCCAACAACACCTATCTGGGTCAGTCCCTCAGACCTGGCCAGGGGCAGCCCATCCCTCTGCGCCCTCTCCTGGGGCATCCAAGTGCAGGCTCAGCGACCACCCCACCACTCTCGCCACTGCCAAGACCATCGTCCTCCCTTGGGATTCCTGGGGTGACAGGGACCTGGGTGTGGGAGGCTGCCTGATCTCTGGTCTGCCACACCGCTTGCAGGGCTGCTTCCTCTTCTGACGGGACCCAGCACATGCCCCAGGAGACTTGGCAGACGTCCCTAGGGCTATGTCCTTCATAACTTGTCCCCTCGGAAGGGGCCTTGCCCAGGTGCCAGGTTCGGCTGTTTTGCCAGACAGCTTTTGATAAAGCTGGCAAGCAGAGCCAGGCTTGCAGTTGCCCTGGGCGTGACACCTGTGACCTCAGGCAGAGGGTCTCACGAGTGCCCTCCATCGCGGATTTCTCCCCAGAACCATGGCCAGGGCCCTAGGAAGGCCAAGCTTTCCTGACGCCAGAGAGGAGGCTGGGAACTGACCCCGGAAGGGCTTGCCCAGTTTGGCATAGGCTCCCAAATGCCTACGGGCTGCTGGCGCTGCACTTCCTGCTTTGCCATATGCCTGTCTCAGCCCTTTTGTCTCCACAGATCCTTTCCTCCACCTGGCTGCAGTCGCCAAGTCTAGGCGTGGGGTGAGGCCATGGCTTTGTCTTTCCAGAAAGAAATGAGCCCCAGGACAAAGCAACTGGCCTAGGAAGAACCTTGGGCTCGAACCCCAGTCTGACTGTGGCAACCCTGGGCAGACCCACCCTTCCAAGGAATTGATGTGGCCTGCAATCTGTGAGGTATTGTGGGAGGTGAGGGAGACAGCACCTGAAACCAAGTCAAGAAGGGTGGGGTTCCTTCAGCTGCAGCTGGTAGTCACCGAGGGATTCCCCAGCCGGTCAGATCCTGGTGGGAGGATGGGGCCCTCACTGAGGACCCCCGATGCCAGCCCTAGTCCCAGGTGGCCGAGCATGCACCCTTGGCGTGAGGGGGTTGAACCCAAGCCCACATGGTTCCGAGAGCTGCCAGAGAAAGAAGGGAACATGAAATAGGTAGGCGAGGTGGGTAGGGCGCCCCACCTTTCTCTCCTCAGGTCTCCGAGGGAGAGAAGAGAGAGAGAGACACAGAGAGAGTGAGAGAGAGAGAAAGAGAGATCCCTGACCTCTGAATCGCTGGCTCCACTGCTGGTACCAACTCACACGCCATCCCGCTTCCACCTACCACCCCCACACCCGCCCCTGGGCCAGCGCCACCACCACCACAGAGAGGCGGGTTGCTGGTCACCTCCATGCTGTCCCTTCTGGACCTGACCCCGGTGCAAGGGAAATGGTTCTGACAAGACATTACATGTCCCTCTGCATGACAGTTGTCTTCTTCCAGTCTTGACTTCCACATGCCCTCCCGCAACATCCTCCTTTCTCATAAGCTTAGGAGAGGATGCAAGATGAAAATCTCTGCCTTTGTGTGGAGAGACTCATTTTCCCGGGTTTCTGCCATGCACTCATATTCTTCAGTTGTGTATGATTTTTTCTTGCTAACCTGTCTTGTTAACTGTTTGGCAAGCCATAAGAAACTTAAGGGAAAGGGCGGAGTGGGATTCTCTCTCTGCCCCCGACTGCCTGGAGCTGGGTCAGTCCCTCAGACCTCTTCAGGGGCAGCCCATCCCCAGGCGCCCTCTCCTGGGACATCCCGGGGCAGGCTAGCCAGCAGCCCCACCCCACTCGCCACTGCCACAAGCATCGTCCTCTCTTGTGAGGCCTGGGCAGGAAAGGGACCCAGGTGTGGGAGGCCTCCTGATCTCACGTCTGGCACACCCGTTGCCAGGATGCTTCCTCCTCTGATGGGGCCCAGCACACGCCCCAGCAAACTTGGCAGCCATCCCCAGGGCTATGTCCTCTTGACCTTGTCCCCTCTGGAAGTGGCCTGGCCCAGGTAGGATGTTTAGCTGGTTGTCCCGCCTCCTTTGGAGAAAGCAGCTGAGCCGATCCAGCCATCCTGTTGCCCTCTGCCTGGCACATCTGCATTCAAACAGAAGGCGACACACGTGCCCTTCGTCATGCTTTTCTCCCCAGAGCCATTTCCTGGGGTACTCTTAGTGTTACGTTAGTGTCATGTTTGGTTTCCAGTTACTGTCAGTTTTAGGGTTTGGTTTAGTTTTCGGGTTTGTGTTAGGTTTATATTTAGGTTTATGTTTCTGGTTAGGGTTAAGTTTATGATTCTAGTTAAGGATAGGGTTATGATTCGCGTTAATGGTATGTTTTGAGTTTAGGTTAGTGTTAGGGTTAGGGTTGACGTTAGTGTTATGGTTGATTGCCAGGTTTGGGTTAGATTTCAGGTTACGGTTAGGGTTCAGTTAGCCTAGGGTTATCATCTGGTTAGTGTAAGTGTTAGGGTTTCTGTTACTATTGGGGTTAGGGTTATGGTTAGCATTAGGGTTATGGTTCTGTTTAGTGTTAGGGTTTGGGTTTGGTACAGATTTGTTTTACGTGTAGGGTTAGTTTTAGAGTTAAGGGTTAGGGTTAGTGTCAGTGGTCAGGTTCAGTTTAGCGTTGGGGTTAGTGTTAGGGTTCGAGTTAGATTTAGGGTTATGGTTAGGTGTAGTGTTAGTATTAGTTTTTGGGTTAATGTCAGGGTCAGGGCTTGGTTTTGATATCAGTTTAGGCTTAGGGTTCTGGTTGGGTTAGGCTTCGGGTTAGTGTTAGGGTTTGGGTTCGGGTTCTTGTTAGGGTTAGATTCAGGTTAGCGTTCGGGTTAGTGTTAGGATTTGGGTTAGGCTGAGGTTAGGGTTAGTATTCGGATTAGGGTTATTATTAGGTTTTGGGTTTGAAAAATGCTGAGCTTTAACTTTAGGTTTCTTGTAAGGGTTAGGGTTAGGGTTTGGGCTAGGGTTAGGGTTAGGGTTAGGGTTGGGTTTGGGTTAGGGTTAGGGTTAGGTTTACGTTTTGGTTTCCGATTAGGGTTATGGTTAACGTTATGGTTCAATTTATGTCTAGGATTAGGGTTAAGGTTAGGGTTAGCTTTGGGTTTGGATTAGGGTTAGGGTTAGCATTAGGGTTAGAAATGAGTTTAGAGTTCAGGTTATGGTTAGGCTTAGCAATAGGGTTCAGGATAGGGTAATGTTTAGTTTTAGTGTTAGGGCTAGTGTTTGAGTCAGGGTTAGGCTTAGGGTTCAGGTTCGTGTTCTGGTTAGGGTTAGGGTTAGAGTCGGGCTAAGATTAGGTTTAGGGTTAGGGTTACAGTTCAGGCTAGGATTGCTGATATGGTTAGGGTTAATTTTCATGTTAAGTTTAGGGTTAGGTTTACGGTCAGGGTTGTTTTGGGGTTAGGGCTATGGCTAGGGTTCAAGTTCAATTTCTGGTTAGGGTTAGGGTTATGTTTTGCTTTGTTGGGACGGTTAGGATTAGGGTTACTGTTAGGGTTATGTTAAGGTTTAGGGTGAGGTTAGTGTTTGGATTAGGATTAGAGTTAAGGTTTTGGTTCTCGATGCTGTTAGTGTTAGGGTCGGATTAGGCTTTGTGTTTGTGATAGCTTTAGGGTTAGGGTTAAGGTTCGGGTTAGAGTCTGGGTTAAGTTTTGGGTTCAGGTTATTGTTAGAGTTCGGGTTAGCTTTAGGCCTAGGGTTAGGGCTGGGGTTCGGGTTAGTTTTGGATAAGGGATAGGGCTGGGTTCAGGTTGGGTTTGGGTTCGAGTTAGGGTTAGGTTTAGGATTCAGATTTGGGTTATGGTTAGGGTTATTTTTCATGTTAGACTTAACGTTATGGTTAGGGTTAGGGTTTGGGTTAGGTTATTGTTAGGGTTATTGTTAGGTTTTGGCTTAGAGTTCAAGTTAGGGTTATGTTTTGGTTTGGGTTAGGGTTGGGGTTAGCGTTAGTTTTAGTGTTAGGGTTAGTGTTTGGTTTAGGGTTATGGCTGGTGTTTGGTTTCGGTATCAGGTTAGGTTTATTGTTAGGGTTCGGGTAAGCGTTTGAGTTAGGTTTAGGGTTTGTATTCAGGTTTGGGTTCGGGTTAGTGTTCACCTTAGGTTTAGGGTTAGTTTTAGGGGTAAGATTGGGTTCTGGTTCGGTTTAGGTCTAGGGTTCTGTTTAGGGTCAGGGTTCCAATTCATGTTCATGTTAGGGTTAGGATTAGGGTTATTGTGAGGCTTAGGCTTAGCTTTATTTTGAGGTTTGACTTCGGATTATGGTAAGGTTTAGGTTTCGGGTCAGGATAAGATTAGGTTTATATTTAGTGTCGGATTAGGTTTCGGGTTAGGGTTAAATTTGGGGCCCGGTATAGGTTTCGGCTTATGCTTAGGACTAGTTTAAGGTTAGGGTTGGGTTGGGTTAGGTTTACTGTTAGTGTTCATGTTAGGGTTAGGGTTATGTTTAGTCTTAGAGTTAGTCTTCAGATTAGGGTTAAGGTTAGGGTTAGGGTTGGGGTAGGGTTAGTGTTAGGCTTAGCGCTAGGACTGGGTTATCTTTAGGGCTAGGGCTAGGTGAGTTGGTTTGTGTTTCAGTTAAGGTTAGGTTTAGCAATAGGGATATGATTAGGAATAGGGCTAGTGTTTGTGTTATGACTGGTTTAGGGCTACAACAAGGGCTACGGATAGGGTTAAGGTTGGATTACATGTAGGGTTATGGTGATAGTTAGGAGTAGGTGTAGTGATAGAGTTAGTGTTATGGCAAGAGTTATTGTTAGGGCTGAGCTTAGGGCTAAGTTTAGTTATTACATTTAAGGTAAGGATTCTCTTTAGGTTTATAACTAGATTCATTTTTATGGTTTGGGACGGGGCGAGTTTTGAGGTTAGGGTTGAGGGTATGATTAGGGTTAGGTCTGACGTTAGTGTCGTGTGTGCCTTAGGGTGGGGACAATGGAAAGTGTAGGAACAGGCGTAGGGTTTGGGTATGCGTTAAGACTATTGTTAGAGTTAGGGTTATCCTAGGGTTAGGGTTACTGTTAGGGCTAGGGCTAGGACTAGGTTTTAAGTTAGGGTTAGAGTTGGCTTAGGGTTACAGTTACAGTGAGTGTGCATGGTTAGGGTTAGGGCTAGGGGGAGTTTTAAGGCTTGGGGTAGGTTTAGGGTTAGAGCTAAAGTTGGGTTAGGATTCATGATACAAACCCCAACCCTAGCCCTAAAACTAATGTTAACATTAAATCGAACGTGAAGCCTAATTCTCACCATAGCCCTAACCCTAACCCTAAACATAGCCCTAGATGTAACCTTATCCCTAACCCTAACCCTAAATCTAAACTTACAATTACCCCTACACTAAACCTACGGTTACCACTAACCCTATACCTGACACTTATCGCAGCACAACTCCAACCCCAACACTAACATTAACAATAACAATAATTCAAGAATTAGCGCTAAGCCTAAATCTAGCCCTATCTCTAACACTAACCCTAGTCCTAGACTTAACCCTAACCCTGACACTAGCCCTAGACCTAAACCTAACTGTAACCTTAACCCTAACCCTTGCCCTAGATCTAGCCCTAACCCAAGCTACAGCTGAAACTAATCCTAGCCCTAGCCCTGGCCCTAAGACCCAGACCTTACACTAGCCATAACCCTAACTCTATGTCTAAACCTAGCCCTAGCACAAACCTTAAACCTAACCCTAACACTATGATAACTCTAGTACACTAACACTAAACACTAAGGCTAACACTAAACTTAAATTTAATCCTAACAATAACCCTAACACTAATACAACCGTAGCCCTAACCCTGAAACTAACCCTCACCGTAACTCTAACCCAAACCTTTTCCTTATCCCTAATCTTAAATCCAAGCCTAACGCAACCCTAACCCCAACCCTACCCCTCCTTCTCTCTATAAAACTAACTCTAACCGTAACCAAAACCTAACCCTAACCCTATCCATAAACCTGGGAACAGGTTTGTATAGGACAGGAATCCAGAGTAGAGCTGAGCCAAATCTTGTCTAACACTCATTCCTGGAAATAAATCCATACCTCATCTCCCTTCCTTCCAGCTAGTAAGGATCACATAATAACTAAAAAACATTTGGCACAGGTTGCTGTTTGGAATCCTAAACCAAACCAGTACACAAACCCTAATCCGAACCCTAAGCCTAACCTTAACCCTAACCCTAACTGGCACCTGAACCCTAATCCTAACCCTAAACCGAATGCACACTTAACCCCAACCCTACCCCTCCTTCTCTCTATAAACTAACTCTAAACCTACCCAAACCCTAACCCTAAGCCTAATCCAATCTGAAACCTAAGCCTAACCCTACCCCTAACAGTAATCATATGCAGAACCCTAATGCTAGCAAAAACACTAATATTAACCATAACACTAAGACTAGACATCACCCACCCCTAACATTACCCCAACTTTAACCCTAAACCTAACCCTAACTGTGACCTTATCCCTACCCCTACTTTTAAATCCAAACACTTAGGCTACCCCTACCCATAACCCTAACCCAAATCCTACTCTAATGTTACCCATAGCCTTAAAATAATGCTTAACCTAGACCTCATGCTAGCCCTAACCCTAAACCTGGCTCTAGCCCAAGCCCTATCCCTAACCTTAACCCTAAACCTAACATAAACCCTAGCCCTACCCTAGCCCAAAACCTAACCCTAGCCCTAAGCCAACACTTACCACTACCCCAGACACTAGTCATAGCCCTAAACCTAACCCTAACACTAACACTTAGTCTAACCCAACCGTAACTCTAACCCTAATCCTGGACAGACTCCTAACACAAACTCTTGTCCTAACCCTAAGCCTATTCCTAACCCTAAGCCAAACCTAAACACTAAACATAATGGTAACCTGAACACTAAACCTACTCTTAAACCTAACCCTAATCCTAATATCAGCCCTAAGCCTAACCCAATTGCTAAGTCTAACACTAAGCTTACCCAAAATGCTAGCACTACACATAACACTAACCCTAAAGCTAGCACTAACCATAACCCTAACCCTAGCACTAGACTTAACACTACATCTAACCATAACACTCCACACAAGCCCTAACCTTAACACAAATACAAGCCCCAGACCTGACCCTAAACTTAGCCCCAGACATGACCATATCCCTAACCCTAACCCCAGCTCTAGGCCAAATTCTAAACCTAACCATAACTATAGACCTAGGTTTAGGCCTAATGATAACCCTAGCCCTTTCCATAGCCCTGGCCCTAATGTTAACTCTAATACTAGCACTATCCCTAAACTTAGTACTAACACTAAGGCTAAACTTAACCATAGCCCTAAACACAACACTAGCCCTAGTCCTAACCCTAACACTAAGCCTAGACATAAGACTAGCCTTAACCTTAACCCTAGGCCTAAACCAAACACTAAGCTTAACTATAACTCTAACACAGCACTAACCTTAACAGTAGATCTAAAACTACCCTAACACAAACCCTTATACTAACCCACCCTAACTCTAGTCCTAAACCTATCCATAAATCTAAGCCTATTATCAGCCCTAACCCTAACCTGAACTCTAGCCCTAATGCTAACTCTAACACTAAACCTACTCCTAACTCTCACCATTACCCTGACCCTAACCCTGACCCTAACCCTAAGCCAAACACTAACCCAACACCTACCCCTACTACTACCCCACCCCTAAACTTAACCCAACATTAACCCTAACCCTACCCCTAACCCTAACCAAACCGAACTCTAACTTTAACCCTAACCCTAACCTGAACTGGAATTCTCACCCTAACTCTAGGCTTAACTTTATCTTTAACTCTAAACCTAATGCAACCCTAACCCTAACACTACCCCTACACCAACCCCTCCCCTAAACCTAAACCTAGCCAAACACCTACCCCTACCCCTAACAATATCCGTAACACCAAGAATAACCCAACCCTAATGCTAACTCTAACACTAATCTTAGCCCAAGTTCTAATCCTAACCCTAGCCCTAGTTCTAACACTAACCATAACACTAGTCATAACTCTAAATCTAGCCCTGTCCCTTGCCCTAACCTTAACCATTACACGAACACTAACCCTAACCCAAAACCTAACCATAACCATAACCCTAATCCAACCCCACCCCTATCCTTACGCCTACCTCTAATCTTAAAACTTATGCTAACTGTAAGTGTACCTTTTACGTAACCCTAAACCTAACCGTACCGCTGTGACTAACCCTAAACAAATGCCTAGCTCTAAACCTAACCATAGCCATAAACCTAAAACTAACACTAAACTTAGTCCTCACCCTCGCCATAGCCATAAACCTAACCCTAACCCTAACCCTAACCCTAACACTTACCCTAAACCTAAATCTACTTCTAACCATAATGCTAACTCTAACCTTGACCCAAGTCTTGAACTAACCCTAGCCCTAATCCCAGCCCCAACCTTAACCCTAATCCTTGTCCTCACCTGACCCGTAACACTATCCCTTGCCTTAACACTAACCCTAATGTTACCCATAATCTTAAAACGAGCCCCAGCCCTAGACCTAACCTTAACTGTAACCCAAACCCTAAGACTGCGCCTAAAACTTAGCCCAACCCCGAACACTAACACTAACGCAGCCCTATTCCTAGTCCTAAATCTGACACTAAACCTAACAGTAAAACTGAACCTAACCCTAGTCTAAGCCCTAGACCAAGCCCTCGCCATAAACTTAACCCTAGACCTAACTCTAGCCCTGGCCCTAATGTTAATCTTAATGCAATTCCCACAGCTAACCGTATCACTACCCCTAACCTTAACTGTAACCCTAACCCTATCCCTAAAACACTCTTTACCCAGACCCAAAGACTTAAGGTAACATGAACCCTAACACTAACCCAACCCTAAACCCAAACCTAACCGTAACCCTAACCCTAACCTTAAGCCTAATAATAACCCAATCCCTAGTGATAACAGTAACACTATTCTTAAGCATAATCATAACCCTAAATTTACCCCTACACCTAACCCTAACCCTATTTCTAACTGTAACCGTAACCCTAAATCTTAGATAACCCCTACCCCTAAGTCTAACCCTAACCCTAACTCTAACACTAACCCTACGCCTACCCCTAATACTACCCTGAACCTTAGCATTAACTCTTTAACCCAACCACAAAACTAACCCCAACACTAATCCTAGCATTAACCCTAACCCAAACTCTTGCACTAAACCTAGCACTAACCCTAACCCTAACACGAGCCATAACTCTAAAACCAGCCCTAGACCCAGCCTTAACCCTAACCCTAAACCTAAGACAAACCAAACCCTAACCCTAATTGTACTCCAGACCTACCCCTAACCATAAACCTACCCTTAACCCTAACCATGGCTCTAGACCCTAATGCCAACTCTAACACTTGACGTAAACCTAAATCTAACCCTAACCTTATAACTAACCTTAACCTAATCCCTACAACTACCACTGACCTTAACCCAAACACTAACCCTAAACCTATCCCTACACCTACTCCTCCCCTCACCAATAACCCTAATCGAAACCCTAGCCCCTCCATAACCATAGGCCAAACTCGAATGCAAACCTAACCACAACCCTACCAATAACCATAAAACTAACCCTAACCCTAACCCAAACTTAACCACAACTCCATCCCTAATAATAACACTATTCCTAACAATAACCATAATCCTAACCTTCGCCCCAGCCCTAACCCTAAACCTAGCCCTAGCCCTAAACTTATCCCTAACCCTAATGCTAATATTAACCCTAACACTATCACTGCACGTACCGCTCTGCTAAACCTAACCTTAAGCCAAGCCTAACACTAACCTTAACCCCATTCCTAACACTAACACAAACCTTAACCCTAAGCCTAAGTCTATCCCTATACCTACACCTCCCCTAATCCTAATCCAAACCCTACCCCAACCCTAAGCTTAAACCTAACCCTAACGTAAGCTTAACCACAAACATAACCCTAACGTTAACCATAAAACTAGCATTAACTCTGTACCAAACCTAACCTTAACCCTAAACCTTACCCTAACACTAATCCAAGTCCTGCACCTACACCGACTATTAACTCTAAACCTAACCCTAATCCAAACCGATCCCTAACCCCCCACCTCTACACTTACCCCTAAACCTAACGCGAACTCTAACCCAGCTCTACACATAATGCTACCCCTAACGTTAACCCTAACCCATTCGTATGCCAACATTAATTGTAGCCATAGCCCTAAACATAAAACCAACAACAGCCCTAGCACTAAACCTGACATAGCACTAACCCTAGTCCTAAACCTAGCACTAACCATAGTCCTACCCTAACCATTGCACTAACACTCCATCGCCACCCTGAGCCCTAACTCTTACCCTAACCCAACCCCAACCCAACCTCTACCCTAAACCTAGCCCTAACCCTAGCACTATCGCTCACAATAACCATAACCCTAGCCGTAACCCTAACCCCAGCACTAACCCCATCTGTAAGGTTAACGTTAACCATTGACCTAGATCTAACACTAACCCAGCCCTACACATGAAATTAACCATAGTCCTAATCCTAACCATAAACCCAGGTATAGCCCTAGTCCTAAATCTAGACCTATCCTTAACCCTAGCCATGGCCCTGACCTTAACCCTAACATTAACACTATCCATAACCTGAGCACAAACACTAATACTAACCCTGAACTTAACCAAACAGTAAAAAGCCATCCCCATTTCCCACTATAAACCCATCCGCATATCCCTAACACTAGCCCAACCCTTAACCCTAAACCTAGCCCTAACCGTGACCCTGCACTACAGCTACCCTAAAACAAATCCTTACCCTACCATAACTCCTAATCTTACGTTAATTCTAGCCCTAGCCCTACCCTCACGCTAGTGCTAGACCTAACACTAACCCTAACACTAACCCTAACTCTAGCCCTAACCCTAGCCCTGCCTTTAAGCCTAACACTAGTCCTAACCCTAACACAAACCCTGACACTACCCTATGCCAAACTCTACCTTTACACCTGACTCTAACCCTAACCCTAACCCTCAACGCTAGCCCTAACCCAACACAAATCCTAGCCCTAGATGTGACTTTAAACTTAGCCCTAGCCCTAGCCATAACTCGAACCCTAACACTAACCCTACCTCTATCCCTAACCCTAATCATAAATCTAGACCTAGTCCTAGCACTAACGTTAACCCTAACCCTGTCCATAGCCCTGGCTCTAACCGTAACCCTAACACTAGCCCTATCACTAACCCTAACCCTAAAACTACCCCTAAACCTAATCCTAAACCATCTCTAACCCCAACCTTACCTATTACCCTAAGCCTAACATTAACCCTAACTCTAACTCAGCCCTAGGCTAACCTTGACCTTAACACTTACCCTAGTCTAAGCCACAGCCCTAACCTTAGTTTCATCACTAACACTAACCGTAACTCTGTCCCTAACAAAAACCGAGCCCCAGCAATTGCCCTAGCCTTGCCTCTAAACTAAACTTACCTCTAACAATAGCTCTACCACTAAAAGTAAACCTAACCCTAGCTCTAGGATTAACCCTAAACCTAAAACATATCCTAACTCTAACTCTAGCTCTAGGCCTAACCCTAACCCTAGCTTAGAGGTGACCCTAATGCTAACACTAACCATAACCAAACACTAATCATAACCCAACACTAACCCTAACCCTAATGTTAACTCTGCCTTAATCCTAGCCCTGACCCTAATGCCAACACTAGCCCAAGTCCAAACCCTAACCCTAACCCTAGTCCTAATCCTACTCCTAAAGATGATACTAGCCCTAAACCTGACACTAAGCCTAAGTCTATACATAACCCAAACCCTAACTCTAAATATAACCCTAACCTACCAATAACCCTAGCTGTAGCCCTAAAATTGCCCCTACCCATAATGCTAACCATAACCCTAATCCTAGCCCTACTCTTAACCCTACTCCTAATGCTAGGCCCAACCCTAGCCCTCAGCATAATCCTAGCCCTAACCCTAGCTCTAACGCTAACTCTCATGCTACCACCAGCCCTAACACTCATCGTAACGTTAACATGAACCCAATCTTCACCCTACCCCTAAGCCTACCACTCCTCTAACTCTAACCCTAACCCAACTCCTACCACTGTACTATCCCTAATCCAAACCAAACCCTTACCCTACACCTACCCCTACCTCTACACTTAACTGAAAACCTAAACAATCCCTAACCATAACCATAACATTAATCCTAACCCTAGCCTTTATCCTAAGCATAGCCCTAGCCCTAACACTATCCCTAACTTAGTCGTAATCCTAATGATAGCACTAGCTCTAGCTCTAGTCCTAACCCTAACCCAAAACTAACCCTAACCCTAAACCAAAGACCAGCCCTAGCCCTAATCCTAACTGTAGCACTAACTTTAGACCTAACACTAACTGTAGCTATAAACTTAACCCAAAACCTAAGCTTAAACCTAAGGCTAATCCAAGGACTAAACCTAGTCATAACACTAACCCTTGTCCTAATAGTAACCCTAATGCTAGACCGCCCCGTAAATCAAGCACTAAATCTAAACCTAACACAACCATAACCTGAACCATAACCATAGATCGAACCCTAACCCTAGCCCTAACTCTAACCCTACCCTAAACCTAGCTGTAACTCTAACCCTTCCCCTAAACGTAACCTAACGTAGCTCTAGTACTAACCCTAAACCTAACCCTGACCCTAAACCTAGTCATAGACCTAGGGCTAAGCCAAACCCTAGACAGAAACCTGAGCCTAACCCGAGACTTACCTCTAACCATAACCGTAACTGTAACCATAAAACGAACCATAACCCTAGCCATAGGCTTAACTTCTACCCTAGCCGTAAACCTGACCCTAACCACAACCCTAACCCTAACTCTAACCCAACAGTAGCCCTAACCCTAATGCTAAACATGACCTAATCATAGCCCTAACCCTAACCCCAACACAAGCCCTAATCCTAACCCTAACCCTAACCACGGATATAAATCTAGCTCTAAACCTAAGCCTAACCCTAAACATAGCCTTAACCCTAACACTAAGCCTAGCCCTAACCCATACTGCAACCCTAACAGTAACCCTAAACCTAGCCCTAGAACTAACACTAACCCTAGCCTTATCCCTAGACCTAATGCTAACCTTAACCCTACCCTTAACACTATGCCTAACACTAGCCTTAATACTAATGCTAACACTAACCCTAAGCCTAACTCTAGCCCTAACCATAGCCCTAACCTTAACCCTAGCCTTAACCTTAATGCTAACAATAACATTAGCCCTAGCCCAAACCCTAACCATAACCCTAACTCTAACCCAACTCTAACCTTACCCCTAACTCTACCACTACTCCTACCCGTCAACTTAACGCTTACCCTATTTTTCCCCCAAAGCCACAGTAGATAGTTGTATTTATAGCTGCACATCCTTCTAGTTGCTGTATGTGGGACGTGGCGTCAGCATGGCCGGAAATGCGGTGTGGGTGTGCACCTGGGATACAAAGCTGGGTCGCCAACGTCGGATCCCGTGCACTTAGCCACTAAGCCATAGGGCCGGCCTCACGCTTACCCTAAATATAAACCTAACCTTACACATAAACCTAAAGTTAACCCTGACCCTACCCATAACCCAAACTCTAACGCACACAACATTAACCCTAACACTAACCCTAATCCTAGCCATAGCCATAAGCCTGAAGCCAGCCCCAGCCCTAGCCCTAACCAGCATCCTAGCTCTAAACCTAGCCCTAACACTAACCATAGCCATAAACCAAACTGAACTCTAACCCTAAACCTAACCTTAGCACTAACCCTGGACCTAAACCTAAGCCTTTCCCAAAACTTAATCCTAATGCTAACCATACACCTGACCATCATCCAAACACTAAACGTACCCCAAGTGTAACCCTAACCCTAACCCTAGCCCTAGCCCTAAGCCTAGCCCTAAGACTAACCAGAACTCTGTTCCTAAGCCAACCCCAAGCCCTAATAGTAACCCTATCCAAAACCCCAACCAAAACCGCTACCCAAATCCCAATCCTAAGCCTAAAACAAACCTAAGCCTAAACCTAAGCCTATGCCAAATCCTAACTTTAAGTGTAACATTAACCTTAACACTTGTCCTAGACCTAATTCTAACCCAGCCCTAAACTGGACCCTTACACTAGCCCTAACACTAATCCTAACCACAGACCTATCCCTAGCCCTAAGTCTAACCCAAATCCTAACCCGAACCCTGGCCCTAACCCTAACCGTATCCCCAACAAAAATGCTAATCCTAACCCTAACCATGATCATAAACCGATCTCTCCCATTCCCAACCAATAGCCCAACCATTAACCCTAAACCTAACAGTACCCCTGCCACTAAGTCTAACACAAATCATGACCCTAAACTTAACCATGATCCTAGCCATAGTCCTAAACATAACGCTAGACCTAGACTTAACTCTAACCCTAACCCTAGCCCTAACCTGAACCATGGCACTAACCCTAATGCTCAATCTAGCCCTAGCCATAACACTAACACTAAACCGAACTGTAGCCCAAAACCAACACCTACCACTATGTGTAACCCTAACCCTAAACGGAGTATTAATCCTAATGCTAACCCAAATCCTATCCATAAACCTTACCCTAACCCTAGCCCTAGCGCTATCACTAACAACCTTAAAGCTAACACTAATCCTAACCCTAATCTGTAACCTAACCTTAACCATAAGACAGACTTAAGCCTAATCCTGACTTTAACCCTCACTCTAACCCTAAAACTGACCCTAAGCGATAAGCCTAACCCTAAACCTCACCAAACCAGAACCCAAACACGAACCCAAACCCTTACCCAAACACAAACCTGAATCTGAACACTAACAAGAACCCTAACCTTGACACCAACACTAGGACTAACCCTAAACATAGACTTAACCTTAACCATAGCCCTCATCCTAACTCTAACTCTAGCCCTAATGCTAGCCCTAGACCTAGACCTAGACCAAGCCCTAACCATAACTGTAAACTTAAGGCTAACCCTAGCCAGAACACTAGGCCTAGGCTTAGCTCCAGACCTAACACTAGCCATAGACTAGCCCTAACTCTAAGTCTAGAGCTAACAGTAGCCCTAGCCCTAAGCCTAGCACTAAACCTAATCCTAATCCTAGCCCTGGACATAACCCCAGCCATAATACTTACCCTAACCCTAACCATAACACTAAATTTAGCCATAAGCCTAGCCCTAGCAGTAACCCTAACTCTAACCCTCACCCTCAGCCTAACCCTAGCCTTAACCCTAACACTAACCCTAGCCCTAAACCTACCACTAAACCTAGCCCTAAACCTAACACTAAACCTAACCCTAATCATAGCCCTAACACACACCCTAGACCTATCTGTAACCCTTGCAATAACCCTAAACCTAGCCCTCACCCTAGCCTTAGCCCTAAACCCAAACATAGCCCTAGACCTAACCCTACCTGCAAACCTAACCCTAGCCATAACCCTAACCCTATCCCTAGCCATAAACCTAATGCTAAACCTAACCCTAGCCTTAGACCCAGCCCTAGCCCTAACCCTAACCCTAGCCCTATCCCTAACCTTAACCCTAACCAAAACTCTAAACCTAATGCTAACACTAACCCTAACCACAGACAATTGGTTTGATTTCAACACATGTGAAAGTTGTCACACACAATAGGTGTGATGTCATATATAAAAATGTGAATTATGTCACAAAAAGGTGAATGGTGTCACACATATCATTGGGTATGTTTTCTGTTAATATATATAGGTGTCCTGTTGGCTTCGCTTACTGGTATTTCCTGATCCTTCCTCAGATTTGGGAAATTCTCAGATATTATTTCCTTGAATAGGTTCTCTCTTCCTCTTTCCCTCTCCTCTCCCTCAGGAATACCTATAATTCTTATATTACATTTTCTAATAGAGTCAGATATTTCTCGGAGTCTTTCTTCATTTCTTTTTAGTCTTAGTTCTCTCTTCTCTTCCATCTGCAGTATGTCTGTATTCCTATCCTCTAAGGTGCTAATTCTTTCCTCCATATTGTCAGCTCTGTTCTTTAGAGATTCCAGATTCTCCTTTATCTCCTCCATTGTGTTCTTCATCTCCATCAGCACTGATTGGTTTTTCTTTATGATTTCAATCTCTTTTGTGAAGAAACTCCTAATCTCATTGAATTGTTTGTCTGTGTTGTCTCGTATTTCATTGAGCGTTTTTATGATAGCTATTTTGAAATCTCTGTCATTTAGTTTATGGATTTCTGTGTCTTCGGGGTTGATTTCTGGGTGCTTGTCATTTTGTTTCTGGTCTGGTGATTTCATATATTTTTGCATTGTGGTTCCTGTGTTGGTTTTGTTTTTCCTCATTCTGGAAATCTCTGGTTGCAATTTCCACCTGCCGCCACTGTCTGGTGGTAAAGGGCTGTGTAGTCTAAGCCCCCTGCACTCTGCCCCGGTTTTTCTGCTGTGATCAGCACTTTTTTTTTTTTTTTTCCCGCTGCGATCCACGGGTCCAGTCGTTTGATCAGGTCTGCCGCGGATCGTTTGGTCTGGTCTGTCGCGGATCACTTGGTCTGGTCTGCCGCGGATTGCTAGGTTTGGTCTGGTCGATTGAGCTGCAGAGTCCGGTTTGCGGGGAGGGGGGAGCTCTCTCTTTTTCCCTCTGGGTCCCTGACGTGGGAGGCTTCTCGTTTGCCCCTCTTTATCCGCTCTCTGTGGTGCTCAGATGTTGATGGTAGCCCTGTGGCTCCTCTGAGTCCTCTGTGCCGGAGTTTCCCACTGGCTGAGAGAGCCCGAAGAGCCACGGTTTTCCCGCCAAGGGCCGCCCCTCCCCCCTCTCTGGGAGCCGCGCAGACAGGGATCACTGATCTGATGGGGAGCAAGAGGAGTTCTCCTTACCTCTCTCCACTTCCTCTGGGGGCCCAGCAAGTTCTGCTCTCAGATGTGCGGCAGTGTGGATCCCTCCGCTCTAGCTTTTCACTGTCTGGGATTCCGTTGTTGGTCTGTGACTGTTCCTTTTGTTGTATCTTGTCAGGGGAAGAGTTCACGGGAAAGCTCACTCTGCAATGATGCTGACGTCACTCCCCCCATTGGGTATGTTTTCAATCACAAATGTGAGCCCTGTCACAAGTACACCATTGGTGTGATGTCACACACAAAATGTGTGTGAAGGCTCACACCAACCTCGCTATGTCACAGACAATGGGAGCGTTGTCTCTAAGGAAAATGAGTGAATATTCACACATAGCAATGAGAGTTACACAAAACACACCAGTGCGATATGTCAGAGTAAAATGTGAGAGATTTCACAAAAACCTGGAAGTTACGTCATACATAACAGTGGGTGTCACATCACAGTTAAGAATATGACTGCCATCACACACAATGGGCGTGATATTACACAATTTGAGAGATGTGTTAGCACACTCATGTTGTGTGATGTCCCAAAATGGAGGTGATGTCCCACATAACGATTGGAGTGATGTCAGACACAAAATGTGAAACACGTCACAATCCATTGGAACGATGTCAAACACTATGAGAGTGATGCCACACTCAATCGGTGTGATATCATACATAATACTGGGAGTGACACCACACATAATAATTGTTGATATATCATATGGGAATTAAGGTTAATGTCACACACAAATGTTGTGGTGTGACACACAATGAGGATGTTGTCACACAAACAATTGATGTGATGCCAAGAAGCATGTGGTCACGCCACGCAAAATAGTGGGAGTGATATCACATGCACAAAATGGGAGTGATGTCACTCTTTAAAATGTGAATTATGTCACTAGGGACATGTCACTGATGTCAAATATAGCGGATGTAATGTCACACTACTGATGTGATGTCACACATAATGAGACTGAGTTCACACATAAACATGTGAGTAATATCACAAAGGACATGTGACTGATGTCACACATATGTGGGAGTGATGTCACACTATTGGTCTGATGTCATACAACACAACAGGCATGATATCACACATAACAGAAAGTATGAGTGAAGTCATAGAAACACCATGGGAGTGATGTCACAACACTAGTAGAGTGATGTCCTCGAGAATTAATGTGACATCACACAGAATATTGGGAGTGACATGACACTTAACAATAGCCATTTCATATGGTAAATTCGAGTGATGTCACACACAATCGGGGTGATGTCGACATATGTGAATGTTGTCACACACACAATAAGTGTGATGTCATACATAAAAATGTGAATTATGTCACAAAAATGTGAATGGTGTCAGACATATCAATGTGTGTGTTTTCACACACAAATGTGAGCACTATCACACATACACCATTGGTGTGATGTCATACAGATATTGAGTGAGGTCAGACACACAAAGTGTGTGAAAGCACACATCAACCTGGTGCTGTCATGGACATTTGGAGTGGTATCTCTAAGGAAAATGAGTGTGAATTCATACATAACAATGACAGTTACATAAAACACACAATAGGGATATAAGTCAGAGTAAAATGTGAGAGACTTCACAGAAACCTGGGAGTCATTTTATACAAACTGTGGATGTCATATCAAAGTTAACAATATGACTGCCCTCACACAAAGGGAGTGATATCACACAATTTGAGAGATGTGACAGGCTAACCTAGTTTTATCCTGCTCAAAGTGTGTGATGTCTCAAAATGGGTGTGATGTCACACATAACGATTGGAATGGTATCACACACAAAATGTGAGCGATGTCACACACTGTTGGAGTGATGTCAAACACATTATCAGAGTGTTGTCACAATCAAGTGGTGTGATGTCATACATAATACTGGGAGTGACATCGCACATAATAATGGTTTGATATCATATGACAGTTAAGGTTGATGTCACTCATAATTGATGGGATGTGACACGCAATGAGGATGTTGGCACACACAAAGGGCTGTGATGTCACCCATAAACAAGTGTGTCACATAACACATAACACTGGGTGTGATATCACATTCACACAATGGGAGTGATGTCAAAATTTACATGTCACTGATCTCAGAGAGCAGTGGGAGTGATGTCACTATTGATGTGATGTCACACTTAACAATGGGTGTGATTTCACACATAAATATATGAGTAATCTCACAAAGGACACATGACTGATATCACACATAACCTGTTAATAGTCTACACACAGGTTTCTATCTAATGTATTGAAAGAGCATTTCTGCTGAACTCAGCTTGCCAGTAGCTCTAGGGAACATACTCTAATGAGACTTTTTATACTTTTCACTACAACTGGTACAGATTATCTGTAACATCCATTCAATGAAAGTACAGTGTGAAGAAAAACTCCTTTTTTAAATCTGTGTATGATCGTCTTGAAAAGTCCCTTTTCAAAGGTTGCAGTTGGTGTCTTTCATTCAGGCTTTCTGTTACATGGAACGAAAGAATGTGCTCGTTGATTTCACTTTGCCAGTAGCTGTTGGGAATATCTTCCTATGACAGGGCTTAAACTTTTCACTACACAAGGAAGAGAATATCTCTAATATCCATTTATGAAAAGCACAGTGTGGAGAAAAACTCTTGCTTGTACCTATTTAGCATTTGCACTGGAAAGTACTTTTTCAAACATTGCAGCTCACGACATTTACTCAGGCTCTTTCTCACAGTATAGGAGAGAACGTTCTTATTGAGCAAAGGTTGCCATTAGCTGTAAGTAAGATCTTCCGAAGAGAGCTTTTAAGCTTTTCACTACTGCTGGGAGAAAATATCTATAACATCCATTGAAATAACATACACGGTGGAAAAACACTCATTTTAGTTGTTGAGGATCATCTTGATGAGTGAACATTTCAATCATTGATCTTCATGGTCTTCACTCAGGCTTTCCCTCAAATATAATGAAAGAACACCCATTCTGAACCCAACAGCCCTGTAGCTGTAAGTCATCTCTTCCTTGGAGGGCTTTTAAACTTATCAATACAGCTGGGAGAGAGTATCTGTAACATTCATAAAATGAAAGTCAAGTGTGCAGAAAATCTCTGGCTGGTATGTGTATAGGATCCTCCTGCAAATTGCCTTTTCCATCATTGTAGTTAACGACCGTCACTCAGGCTCTCTCCTATATAAGGCAAGAAACTACTTTCTGAACTCAGCTGGCAAGGAGCTTTAAGCAGGATCCTCCTTTGAGAGCTTGTAAACTTACACTGCAGCTGCAAGAGAATATCTGTAACATCCATTCCATGTAAGTTCTCTGTGGAGGAAAACACTTGCTTTTAGCTTTTTAGGATCATATTGTAAAGTGCCTTTCATCTTTGCAGTTGATTGCATGCACTCAGGCTTCCTTCCTGATATAAAAGAAAACACCCTTGCTAAACCTACTTTGCCAGTGGCTGTTGGGAACACCTTCTTAAGATAGTTTCCACTTTTCACCACAGCTCGGAAAGAAGCTGTATCACATCCATTCAATGAAAGTACACCATGAAGAAAACCTCCTCTTGTAAGCGTTTATGACTATGTTCTAAAGTGGCTTTAACTACACTGCAGTTCAATCTGTATTCAGGGTCTCACTAGCATATCATGATGACCATTATTGCTTATCACAGCTTGCCAGTATCTGATAGTAACATCTTCATATGAGAGGATTTAAAATTTCAGTAACACTGGGAGAGTGTATCTATAACATCCATAAAACGAAAGTCCAGTATCTATAAAATTTCTTGCTTCTATCTGTATACGACTATCCTGATAATTGCCTTTATCAACATTGCAGTTAACTACCTTCAATCAGGAAGTCTTCCCCATGCAAAGCAAGAAAGTTCTTGCTGACCTCTTCTTCCAAGTACTTTACAGGAGGATCTGCCTCTGAGAGCTTTTAAACTTTCCACTGCAGTGGGGCGAGTATTAATCTAACATCCATTCCATGAACCTACTCTGTGGTGAGAAACTCTTAAAGTTAGCATTTTAGGATATGTTAAAGTGTCTTTTCCTCTTTGTCGCTCATTGCCTGCACTGAGGCTCCCTTCCCAAGCGAAAGACAACTCACCACTGCTCAAACAAGTTTGAAAGTAGCTGTTAGGAACAACGTCCTATGACAGCTTTCCAACTATCACTATAGGTGGTGCAGATGATCATTATCATCCATTCAATAAAAGTTGACTGTTCAGAGCAAGTCCTGCTTGTAGGTGTTTAGGATCATCTTGAGAAGAGTCTTTTAATTACTGCAGTTCAATCTGCATTCGGGGTCTGAGTAGCATATTATGATGAAGACTATTGATTAACACAGGTGGTCAATATCATAGGTTATATCTTCATATGAGAGGTTTTTCAGTTTCACTGCAGCTAGTGGAGAGTATCTATAACATCCATAAAATGAAAGTCAAGTGTGGAGAAAATCTCATCCTTGCATCTATATAGAATCTTCTTGCAAATTTCCTTTTCCCTCTTTGCAGTTAACGACCTTCACTCAGGCTCTCTTTCCCAAGACATGCAAGAAAATATTTGCAGAACTCAGCATGCAAGTATCTCTGAGGAGGATATTCCTCTGAGATCTATTAAACAATTCACTGCATCTGGGAAAGAATATCTCCAACATCCATTCCGTGAACATACTCTGAGCAGAAAAAGTCCTCCTTTTAGGTATTAGGATTATATGGTAAATTGCCTTTTCCTCTTTGCTGTTCATTGCCTGCAATGATGTTTCCTTCTCTATATAGAGACAAAACACCACAGCTCAACGAATTTTGCCAGTAGCTGTAACGAACATCTTCGTATGAGAGATTTCAAAGTATTACTAGAGGTTTTGCTGATTATATTTAACATCCATTCCATTCAAGTTGAATCTTCAGAGACGCTCCTGATAGAAGCTGTTTAGGATCATCTGGAGAAGAGATATTTAATACACTACAGTTCAATCCACTTTCAGGGTCTCATGAAAATATCATGACAAACATTATAGCTTAACACATGTGGCCTATATCTGTAAGTAACATCTTCATCTGAGATGTTTTAAAATTTCGGTACAGCTGGGAGAGGGTATCTATAATATCCATAAAATGAAAGTGAAATATGCAGAAAATCTGTGGCTTGTCTCTTTATGGGATCAGCCTGCATATTGCCTTTAGATCACTGCCGTTAACGACCATCGCTCAGGCTCTCTATCCCATGTAATACAAGAAAGTGTTTCTTAACTCGCCTTGCAGGAATCTTTAAGGACGATCTTCCTCTGAGAGATTGTAAACTTTTCACTGCAGCTAGGAGAACCTATTCATTACATCCATTCCAAGTAAGTACTCTGTGGAGGAAAACACTTGCTTTTAGCTTCTTTGGATCATATTGTCAATTACATTCTCACCTTTGAATTTCATTGCCTGCCCTCAGGCTTCCTCCCCGATGTAAAGAAAAAAACACCACTGCTAAACCTACTCTGCCAGTAGCGATTAGGAACACCCTCCCATGAGAGTTTACACTTTTCACCACAGCTCAGAAAAAAGCTCTATCACATCCATTTAATGAAAGTATACCGTGAAGATAACTTCTGCTTATAACTGTTTAGGGTCATCTTCATAAGTGACTTCAAATACACTGCAGTTCAATCTGCGTTCAGGGTCTCACTAGCATGTCATGACGAACACTATTGCTTAACACAGGTGACGAATATCTGTTAGAAACAACCTCATTGGAGAGGTATTAAAATTTCAGTACGGCTGGGAGACAGCATCGGTAACATCCATAAAATGAAATTCCACTTTGGAGACAATCTCTTGTTTATATCTGTGTGGGATTATCCTAAAAATTGCCTTTTACATCATTGCTGTTACTGACCTACACATAGGAATTCTCTCCTTGTAATGCCAGAAAGTCCTTGCTGAACTTGCTTGCAAGTACCTTTAAGGAGCACCTTCTTCTGAGAGCTTTTAAACTTTCCACTGCAGCTGGGAGAGAATATCTATAACATCCATTCCATGAACATACTGTGTGGTGGAAAAGTCCTCCTTTTAGTTTTTTGGATCACATAGTAAAGTGCCTTTTCCTCTTTCTGGTTCATGTCCTGCACTGAGGCTTCCTTCCCAGAGGAAAGACAAAATACCACTGCTCAACGAAGTTGAACAGTAACTCTTTGAAACAGTCGTATGAGAGCTTTCAAACTATCACTACTTGTGGTGCAGATTATCATTACCCTACATTCAACGAAAGCAGACTCTTCAGAGAAACTCTGCTTGCAGCGGTTTGGGATGATCTAGAGAAGAGACTTTGACTACACTGCAGTTCAGTCTGCCTTCAGGTTCTCGGTAACGTATCATGATGAACACTATTTCTTATCACACTTGGCCAATATCTGTAAGTAACATCTTCATATGAGTGGTTTTCAAATGTCAATACAGCTGGCAAGGGGTCTCTATAACATCCATCGATTGAAATTCAGTTGTGGAGAAAATCTTTTGCGTGTATCTGTATAGGACTATTCTGAAAATTGCCTTTTCCAACGTTGCAGTAAATAACCTTCATCCGTGCTCTTTCTCCCAAGTCAGGTAAAAAAATGTTTGCTGAACTCAGCTTGGAAGTATCTTTAAGGAGGCTCTCCCTCTGAGAGCTTTTCAACTTTTCACTGCAGCAGGGAGCGAATATCAATAACATCCATTTCAGGAATGTAACCTGTGGAGAAAAAATCTTCCTTTTAGCTTTTTAGGATCATATGGTAAAGTGCCTTTTCCTCTTTGTCGTTCATTGCCTGCACTGAGCTTCCCTTCCCAATGTAAACACAAAACACTCCTGCTCAATGACCTTTGCCAGTAGCCATCAGAACATCTTCTTAGGAGAGCTTTTGAATGATCACTACAGGTGGTGCAGATTATTGTTATGATCAACTCAAAGAAAGTTGACGCTTCACAGAAACTCCAGCTTGTGGCTGTTAAGGGTCATCTTGAGAAGAGACTTTTAATAGAATGCAGTTCAAACTCTAGTCAGGTTCCCACTAACATGGTGAATTATATTGCTTAAGACAAGTGGCCAATATCTGAAAGCAACATCTTCATCTTAGGGGTTTTAAATTTCAGTAGTGCTAGGAGAGAGTATCTATAACATCCATAATATGAAAGACAAGTTTGGTGAAAATCACGTTCGTGTAACTGTGTACGTTCATCATGCACATTGCCTTTTCCCTCCTTGCATTTAATGGCCTTCACTTAGCTCTCTCTCCAAAGTAAAGCAAGAAAGCGTTTGTTGAACTCAGCTTGCAGTGTCCTTTAAGAATGGTCTTCTGAGAGCTTTTAAAATTTTCACTGCAGCTGGGAGAACTTATCTATAATATCCATTCCATGTAAGTACCATGTGGAGAAAAACACTTGCTTTTAGCTTCTTCAGATCATATTGTCAATTGCATTTTCATCTTTGCATTTCATTGCCTGCACTCACGTTTCCTCCCTGATTTAAAGAGAAAACACTATTGCTAAACCTACTCTGCCATTAGCTGTTAGGAACACCTTCCTTTGAGAGTTTCAACATTTCAACACACCTCGGAAAGAAGCTTTACCAAATCCATTCAATGAAAGTATACCGTAAAGAAGACCTCTTCTTGTACCTGCTTAGGATTATGTTCATGAATGACTTTAAAGGCACTGCAGTTCAGTCTGCATTTAGGGTATCATTAGCATATCATGTTGAACACTATTGCTTAACAAAGGTTGCCAAAGTCTGTTAGTAACATCTTCATATGAGAAGTTTTAAATTTTCAGTACAGCTGGAGAGAGTATCTATAACATCCATGAAATGAGAGTTCAGTGTGGAGAAAATCTCTTGGTTGTATCTGTATAGGAGTATCCTGAAAATTGCCTTTTCCACGATTGCGGTTAACGACCTTCACTTAGGAATTCACTCCCAGGTAAGGGAAGAAAGATCTTGCTGAACTCAGATGGCAAGTGGCTTTCAGCAGATCTGCCTCTGTGAGCTTTTAAACTTTCCACTGCAGCTGGGACAGAATATCTATACCATACATTCCGTGTAAGTACTCTGTGGAGGAACATACTTCATTTTAGCTTTTTAAGATCATCTTGCAAATTGCCTTTTCATCTCTGCAGTTCACTGCCTGCACTCAGGCCTCCTCCACAACATAAAGACAAAACACCACTGTAAACCTATTTTGCCAGTTGCTGCTAGGAGCACATTCCTATGAGATGTTAAAATTGTCACCACAACCGGGGAAGAAACTCTATCCCATCCATTCAACGAAAGTACCGTGTGAAGAATATCTTTACTTGTCGCTGTTTAGAATCATATTCATGAGTGACATTAAAAACATTGTAGTTCAGTCTACCTTCAGGGTCTCACTAGCATATCATTATCAACACTATTGTTTAACACAGGTTGCAACTATCTGTTAGGAATACCTTCATATGAGAGGTTTTAAAATTTCAGTACAGATGGGAGTATCTATAACATCTATAAAATGAAAGATCATTGTAGAGAAAATTTCTTGCTAATATCAGTATAGGACTATCCTGAAAATTCCTTTGCATCCTTGCAGTTAACAATATTCCCTTAGAAATTCTTTCCCCATTTAATGAAAGAAAGACTTTGCTGAACTCAGATTGCAAGTAGCTTTCCGCAGGAGCTGCCTCTGAGATCTTTTAAACTTTCCACCACAGCTGGGACACAATATCCATAACATCCAGTACATGAACGTACGCTGTGCAGAAAAATTCTTCCTTGTAGATTTTTGGATGATGTGGTTCAGTACCTTTTCCTCTTTGCTGTTCCTTGCCTGCACTGAGGCTCTCTTCCTAATGGAATGACAAACCACCACTAAGCAACCAAGTTTGCCAGTAGTTTTCAGGATCATCTTACTAGGAGAGCTATCACTACAGGTGGTGCAGATTATCCTTACCATCCATTCGATGACAGTTGACTCTTCAGAGAAACTCCTCCTGTAGCTGTTTAGGATCATCTTGAGAATTTGAATACACTGCAGTTCAAACTACATTCAGGGTCTCACTAGCATATCATGACGAACATTTTTGTTTAACACAGGTACCCAATAAATGTAAGTAACATCTTCATATGAGAGGTTTTAAAATTTCAGTACACTTGGGAGATAGTATCTATAGCATCTGTAAAAGGAAAGGTCAGTCTGGAGCAAAATTCTTGCTTGTATCTGTAGAAGACTATCCTGAAAATTGCTTCTCCCAACATTGCTGTTAATGACTTTTACTTAAGAATTTTCTCCCTGGGGCCTGCCTTGTGGCACAAACAGTTTCGTGTGCACGCTCCAATTTGGTGGCCTGGGGTTTTCAATTTCCCAACCCTGGGCATACACCAATGCACAGCTTGCCAGGAGATGCTGTGGTGGCGTCCCATATAAAGTAGAAGAAGATGGGCACAGATGTTATCTCAGGGCTAATCTTCCTCAGTAAAAAAGAGGAGGATCAGCATCGGATGTTACCTCTGGCTGATCTTCCTCACACAAAAAAAGAGAATTCTCTCCCATGTAATGCCAGCAAGTTCTTGCTTAACTCTGCTTGCAAGTACATTTAAGGAGCATCTACCACTGAGAGCTTTTAAACTTTAAACTGCAGCTAGGAGAGAATATCTATTGTATCCATCTAATGAATATACTCTGTGGAGAAAAACATTTCCATTTAGATTTTGAGGGTCATAATGGAAAGTGCCTTTTCTTCCTTTTGTTTCGTTGCCTGCACTGAGGCTGCCTTCTCAATGGAAAGACAAAATACCACTGCTCAGGCACTTTTGCCAGTAACAAGTAAGGAAATAACTTCGTGCCCTGTCTCTCTTCCTTCCAGCAAATGAGATCCACCTTCCTTAACCAGGTTGGAGACATATTGCCATTTCAAGCCTTGAGAAGGAATATCACATTCCTTTGAGAAGGCGATTTCTGATCCCACGTTCTAAGTAGAGCTCTAGGAACAAGGTAGTAACTGAATTTCAATGATTACTGGAACTTAGCTGAACTATGTATAAGACCCATTGTTGGAAATAACTTCATGCCCACTATCTCTTCCTTCCATCTCGTAAAGATCAGAAACCTAAAACAGGTATATAACAGAATGCAGTTTCAGGCCTTGAGATTGAATCTCATATTCCTTTGAGAGGGCACTTTCTGACCCAGGCTTGTTAGCAAATGTCTAGAAACGACTTTGTATATGAGTGGCAATCATCACTACATCTGAGCTCATCTGTATAAAATACCAATCCCTGGAAGTATCTTTGTGCTCACTCGCTCTTCCTTTCAGCTAGTGAGAATCACCTTCCTAAACCAGGTTAGAACATAATGCTATTTTGTTGGTTGAGAGCAAATCTCACATTCCTCTGTGAAGACACTTACTGATAACTTCTTGTAAGTAGATGTCTAGGAACAAGTTTATATTGGAGCATCAATCAGTACTACAACTGAGTAAAATTATTTATAATAACCATTCCACGAAATAACTTCATGTAAAAACTCTCTTCCTTCTAGCACTAAGCATCACTAAACTAAACCAGTTTGGGAACATTTTGCCTTGTTGTGCCCTGAGAAGGATTCTCGCATTCCTTTGAGAAGGCAATTTCTAATCCCAGATTGGAAGTAAATGTCTAGGAACAAGTTTGCATATGAGTGGCAAGCGTTACTACAGCTGAGCTAAGCTGTTTATGATACCCATTCCTGAAAATAACTTTGTGCCTCATCTCTCTTCCTTCCAGCTCGTAAGGATCACAAAGCTAAACAAGGTTTGGAACATATTGCCATGTCACTCCTTGAGATGGAATTTCATATTCCTTTGAAAAGGCACATTCTGATCCTGTCCAGAATGTTGAAGTCTAGGAATAAGTGTGTATATGAGTGTTAATCATTACTAGATCTGAGCTCAACTGTCTATAACAACCATTCCAGGTAATACTTTTTGCCTCATCTCTCCTTCTTCAATTTCATAAGGATCACAAATATAAACCAAGTTTCATGCATCATGCCATGCCATTTCAGGCCTTGAGAATGAATCTCACACTACTTTGAAGGCACTTTCTGATCCCTGCTTCTAAGTAGATGTCCAGGACAAGATTCCATATAAGTGGCAATCGTTACTACAACTGAACTATTCTTTGAATAACACCCAATCCTGAAAATAACTTCATGCCCAATCTATCTTCCTTCCAGCTCGTAATGAAGACCTTCCTCAAGCAAGTTGGGAACATATTGCCATTTCAGACCTTGAGAAGAAATCTCACATTCCTTTGAGACAGCATTTTCTGATCACAGCCTGCACGTAGACGTCTAGGATCAAGTTTGTGTGTGAGTGGCAATCACTAATAGAGCTGTGCTTCTCTCTTCCTTCCATCTCGTAAGGATCACAAACCTAAATCAGCTTTGGAACATAATGCCCTTTCAGGCCCTTGAGAAAAAAACTCACACTCCTTTGAGAAAGCACTTTCTGATCCCGGCTTGTAAGTAAATGTCTAGTAACAAGTTTCTAAATGTGTGGCAATCATTACTACAGCTGAGCTAAACTATGTATCAGAACCATTCCTCAAAATAACTTCCTACCCTATCTCTCTTCCTTCCAGGTCTAAAGAGTTACATTCCTAAGCAAGGTTTTGAATGTAATACCATTTCGGGCCTTGAGAAGGATTCTCACTTTACCTTGAGAAGGAACTTTCTGATCCCAGCTTCTAAGTAGATCCCTAGAAACAAGTTTGTATATGAGTGGAATCATTACTACAACTGAGCTGAACTATGAATAACACCTATTCCTGAAAATAACTTCGTGCCGGTCTCTCTTCCTTCCAGATCATAAGGCCCACTTTCCTCAACCACGTTTGGAACATATTGCCATTTCCGGCCTTGAGAAGGAATCTCATATTCCTTTAAGAAGGCACTTTCTGATCACTGCTTCTAAGTATATGTCCAGGAACAAGATTCTATATAAGTGGCAATCGTTAGTACAAATGAGCTATTCTATGAATAACATCAATTCCTGGAAAAAAACTTCATGATCAATCTCTCTTACTTCCAGCTCGTAAGTATCACCTTCCTCGACGAAGTTTGGAACATATTGCTGTTTCAGACCTTCAGAAGGAATATCACATTCCTTTGAGAAGTCACTTTCTGATCCTGGGGTTATGTAGATGTCTAGGATCAAGTTTGTATATGAGTGGCAATCATTACTACACCTGAGTTAATCTATGTAGAAAACTCATTCATGAAAATGTCATTGTGCCCAATCTCTCTTCCTTCCATCCAGTAAGGATCACAAACCTAAACCAAGTTTGGGACATATTGTGATTTTGGGCCCTGAGAAGGAAAGTCACATTCCTTTGTGAAGGCCCTTTGTGTTCCCGACCTGTATGTAGGGAACTTGTTCTGTGAACAAGTTTGCATATGAGTGGCAATCATGACGACAGGAGCTAAAGTATGTGTAACAGCCAGTCCTGCATATCACTTTGTGCCTAATCTCTCTTCCTTTATCTCATCAGGATCAGCTTGCTCAACCATTGTTGGAACATCATGGTATTTTGGGCCTTGAGAAGGAACCTCATAGGGTCCAGTCCCATGGCATAGTGGTTAAGTGTGCACCCTCTGTTGCTGGTGGCCCGCGTTCAGATACCGGGCAGACACCGACACACAGTTAGTCAGGCCATGTTGTGGTGGCATCCCACGTAAAGCGGAGGAAGATTGGGACGGGTATTAGGTCTGGGCCAGTCTTCCTCAGCAAATAGAGGAGGATTGGCATGGACGTTAGCTCAGGGCTGATCTTCCTCACAAAGAAAAAAGAGAAGGAACCTCACATTCCTTTCAGAAGGAACCTTCTTATCCCGCCTTCTAAGTAGAAGTGTAGGAACAAGTTCTGTTTGGCAATCATTACTACAGCTGAGCTAAACTGTGACTAACAGGCATTCCTGGAAATAACTTCATGCCCAAACTCTCTTCATTCCGGCTCGTAAGGACCACCTTCGTCAACCAGGTTTGGAATATAGTGCCCTCTCAGGCCTTTAGAAGGAATCTCACATTCTTTTGGGAACACACTCTCTGATACCAGCTTCTAAGTAGATATCTAGGAACAAGTTTGTATAAGCGTGAGTATCATTACTACAGCTGACAAACTTGGTATAACACCCATTCCTAGAAATTACTTTGTGCCTAGTCTCTCTTCTATCCGTTTCTTAAGGATCACAAACCTAAACCTGATTTGGACCATAATGCCATTTCAGTCTTTAAGAAGGAGTCTCACATTGCTTTCAGAAGGAATGTTCTGATCCTGGCTTTTACGTAGATGTCTAGGAACAAGTTTGTATATGATTGGCAATCATTACTACAGTTGAGGTGAACTTCACATAACACCCATTTCTGGAAGTAACTTTGTGCCTAATCTCTCTTCCTTCCATCTCATAAAGATCACAAACCTAAACCAGATTTCGAACATACTGTCATTTTGCACCTGGACGACAAAACTCACATTCCCTTGAGAAGGCTCTAAGTAGATGTCTAGGAAAACGTTGCTATATGAGTTTCAAGCATTAGTAGAGGTGACCTTTATTTTGTATAACACCCATTCCCAGAAATAACTTTGTGCCTTATCTCGCTTCCTTCAATCACGTAAGTATCACAACCCAAAACGAAGTTTGGTAAATAATGCCAATTCGGCCATTGAGAACGCATCTCACATTTCTTTGAGAAGGCAATTTCTGATCCTGGCTTGTAAGTAAATGTCTAGGAGCAAGTTTGAATATGAGTGGCAATCATTACTACAGCAGAGATGAAATATATGTCGCCTATTCTTGAAAATAACTTGGTGCCCAATCTCTCTTCCTTCTGGCTCATAAGCATCACCAACCTAAATGTTTTGGAACATATTGGCATTGGGACCCTGAGAAGGTATCTCACATTCCTATGAGAAGGAACTTTCTAATCCCAGCCTATATGTAGATATGCAGGAACAAGTTTGTAAATGAGTAACAATCATTTTTAAAGCAAATTTAAAAGGTGTATAACACCTAATCCCTGAAACAACTTTGTGCATAATGTCTCTTCCTCCCATGTTGTAAGGATCACTTTGCTCACCCAGGAACATAATTTGGAAAATAATGCCATTTCTGGACCTGAGAATTCATCTTACATTCCTTTGAGAAGGAAATTTCTGATGCAGGCTTCTAAGTAGAAGTCCATGAGCAAGTTTGTATATGAGTGGCAATCTTCCTACACCTTAGCAAAAGTATGTGTAACGCCCATTCCTGGAAATAAATTTGTGCCTAACCTCTCTTCTTTCCATCTTGTAATGGTGAAAAACCTGAGCCCGGTTTGGAGCAGATTGCCACTTCGTGCCCTGAGAACGAATCTCATACTCCTTTGATAAGGCACTTTCTGAACCACCTTGTAAGTAACAGTCTAGAAACAAGTAACTATATGAGTGGTAATCATTAGTACAACTGAGCTAACCTACGTATAGCACCTGTTTCTGGACATGACTTCATGCCCAATCTCCCTTCCTTTCAGCTGCTACTGATCTCCTTCCAAAAGCAGGCTTGTAAACAGGGCCATGTAGGGCCTTGAGGCAGGATCACTCTCAAATGCCTTGGAGAACACAATTTCTTTTCCGTGTTTGAATGTAGACGGTATGAAACACCTTGGTATCTGAGAGGCATTCATTACTACAGCTGAATTGAACTATGTATTACAACCATTCCTGATAGTAACTTCATGCCCAATCTGTCTTCCTTCCAACTCCCAAGGATCGTCTTCCCAATGCAGGTTTTGCACAGGGCCATGTAGGGCCTTGAGAGAGAATCTCATGCACATGCCTTAGAGAAGGAACTTTCTTATCCCGGTTTGTAAGTAGATGGTAAGAGACATCTTTCTGAGTGGCATCACTACTACAGCTGAGTTAAACTATGGATAACGCCAGTTCCTGGAACGAAGTTCAGGCCCAATATCCCTTCCTTCCGGTACATGAGGATTGCCTTCCCAAGGAAGGTATGGAACGAGGACCATGTAGTGCCTTGAGGCAATCTCACTCACAAGCCATAGAGAGCACACTTAATGATAGCGGATTCTAAGTAGATGGTTAGGAACATGTTTGTATCTGAGTGGCAAGAATTGCTACAGTTGAGCTAAATTAAGTATAACACCCGTTCCTGGAAATGACTTAGTGCCCACTCTCCTTTCCTTCCAACTCCTAAGGATTTCCTTCTCAAAGCAGGTTTGGAAACAGAACTGTGTATTGTCTTGTGACAGCATCTCACTCATAAGCCATTGAGAGCGTTTTCTCATACTACATTCTAAGTAGATGACTAGAAGCATGTTTTTATCTGAGTGGCAGGCATTACTACAGCTGAGCTAAACTAAGTATAACTCCCATTCCTGGAAATTACTATGTGCCCGATCTCCCTCCTTCCAGCTCCAAAGGATCACTTTCCCAAAGCAGGTATGGAAACAGGGCCATGTAGGGCCTTGACACAGGATCACTCTCAAATGCCTTAGAGAACGGAATTTCTTTTCCTGGGTTGGAAGTAGATGTCTAGAAACATCTTTGTGAGTGGCAATCATTACTACAGCTGAGTTAAACTATGTATAAGACCCATTCCTGGAAACAACTTGGTGCCCAATCTCCCTTTCTCCCAGCTCCTAATGATCGCCATCCAAAACCAGGTTGTGCACAGGGCCATGGAGGGCCTTGAGAGAGGATTTCACACACATATCTTAAGGAAGGCACTTTCTTATCTCGGCTTGTAAGTAGATAGAAAGGAACATCTTCCTATCTGAGTGGCAATCACTGCTGATGCTGAGTTAAACTATGTATAACACCCATTCCTGGAAAAAACTTCTTGCCAGATCTCCCTTCCTTCGAGTGCAAAAGGATCGCCTTGCCAAAGCAGGTTTACACAGGCCCATGAAGGGCCTTGAGAGACAATCTCATCCACATGATTTAGAGAAAGCACTTTCTTATCCTGGTTTGTATTTAGATGGTAAGAGACATCTTTGTATCTGAGTGGCAATCACTACTACAACTCGGATAAACTATGTATAGCACCCATTCCTGGAAGTAACTTCGTGTCCCATCTCTTTTCCTTCCCTCTCCTAAAGATTGCCTTCCCAAAAAGATTTTGCACAGGTCCACATAGGGCCTTCAGAGAGAATCTCACTCACTTGCCTTAGACCAGGCACTTTCTTATCCTGGACAGTAAGTAGATGTTATGAAACATCTTTCTATCTTTGTGGCAATCACTACTAGAGCTGAGTGAAACGATGCATACCAGCCATTCCTGGAAGTAACTTCATGCCCAATCTCCTTTCCTTCCAGCTCCTAAGGATGGCCTTCCCAAAGAAAGTTGTGCACAGCACCATGTAGGGCCTTGAGACAGAATCTCAGTCAAATTCCTTAGAGAAGGCACTTTCTTATCCTGGCTTTGTGAGAAGATGGTAAGAAACATCTTGGTATCTGAGGGGCAATCACTACTACAGCTGAGTTAAACTATGGATAACATCCATTCCTGGAAGTACCTTCATGCCCCATCTCCCTTCTTTCCAACTGCTAATGATCACCATCCAAAAGGAGGTTTGGAAACAGGGCCGTGGAGTTCCTAAGGACAGGAATACTCTCAAATTCCTTAGACAACACACTTTCTTCTCTCGGTTTGTAAGTTGACAGAAAGAAACATCTTTGTATCCAACTGTGAATCATTACTAGCTTTCGGGTTAAAGTTCGTGTTAGAGTTTGGGTTAGGTTTAGGGTCAGGATTAGGGTTCGGGTTCGGGTTAAGGTTAGGCTTAGGGTTCAGGTTAGGGTTTGTTTACTGGTTTGGTTTAAGTTTAGGGTTACGGTTGGGTTTAGGGCTAGGGACTGGGTTAGGCTCAGGCTTAGGTTTAGGGTTAGCTTTCAGGTTCGGGTTCTGGTTAGGGTTAGGGTTAGTGTTAGGGTTATGGTTGGGTTCCGCTTAGTGTTAGGGTCAGGGTGCAGGTTAAATTTCAGGCTGGTCTATGGCTAGGGTTACATTTAGGATTGGGGTTAAGGTTGGGCTTAGGATTCTGGTTAGTGTTAGGGTCGGGTTAGGCTTTGGGTGAGGGTTAGATTTAGGGTTCGGGATTGAGTTATGGTTAGGCTTAGGGTAAGCGTTACTGTTTGCTTGTAATTAGGGCTATCGTTGCCTTCCCATTAGGGTTAACGTTCGGGTTATTGTTAGGGTTAGGGTTATGGTTCCGGTTAGGGTTTAGTTTAGCGTTAGTGTTAGGGTTAATGTTGGGCTTAGGGTTAGGGTTAGGGTTCTGGTTAGGGTTGGAGTTAGGGTTCGTGTACTCTTTTGGTTTGGGTTTAGGAATAGAGTTAGCCCTCAGGTCAGTGGTCGGGTTAGCTTTAGGTTAAGGTTCGTGCTAGGGTTAAGCTTAGGGTTAGGGTTAGGTTTAGTGGTCCGTTTAGTGTTAGAGTTAGAGTTAGTGTTAGGGTTAGTGTTAGGGTTAGGGTTAGGGTTAGGATCGGGTCCGTCTTCAGGTTAAGGTTAGTGTTAGGGATCCGTTTAGGGTACGAGTTAGGGTTAGGGTTCGTGTTAGGATTAGGGTTAGGTTTAGGGCTATGGTTGGGTTCGTGTTTGGGTTAGGGTTAGGGTTTGGGTTATGGTTAGAGGTCAGGTTCGGGTTCGGATTAGATTTAGCATTAGTGTTCACGTTAGGGCTAGGGTTCGGGTTCTGGTTAGTGTTAGCATTAGGGTTAGGATTAGGGTTAGGCTTAGGGTTAATGTTAAGTTTAGGCTTAGGTTTAGAATTATGGTTCGATTTCGGATTAGAGTTATGGTTAGGATTCATGTTACGGTAAGGGCTATAGTTTGGGTTAGCATTAAGTTTAGTTTTAGTATTAGTATTTGGATTAGGGTTATGGTTATGTTTCAGGTTTGGTTTAGGGTTAGCTTTAGCGTTAGGGTTCACGTTAGGGTTAGGATTACGGTTGCCTTCAGTTTAGGGTTGGAGTTGGGTTATGTATAGGGTTATGTTTAGTGTTCGGATTAATGTTACGATTAGGTTTCAGTTTCGGTTTAGGGTTAGCCTTAGCTTTAGGGTTCGGGTTAGTGCTAGGGTTAGGGTTAGGGTTGGATTCGGGTTAGGGTTAGGGTTAGAATTAGGGCTGGATTTAGGGTTATGATTCGGTGTCGTGTTAGGTTTAAGGTTAGGTTAAGGGTTGGGGTTAGGGTTAGGATTGGGTTTAGTGTTAGAGTTAGTGTTCAGGTTAGGGTTAGGCTTAGGTTTCAGCTTCAAGATCATGTTAGGGTTAAGGTTAGTGGCGAGCTAGGAGTCGGGTTAAGGTTAGGGTTACGGTTCAGGTTAGGGTTTCTGATAACGTTAGGGTTAATATTCGTGTTAGGATAATGGTTAGCTATAGGGTTAGTGTTGAGTTCATGTTAGGGTTAGATATGGGGTTCAGGTTAGGTTTAGGTTTCAACTTCTTGTTCGGGTTAGTGTTAGTGTTACGTTTCAGGTTAGGATTAGGGTTAGAGTTAGTGTTAGTGTTACATTTAGGGAGAGGTTAGTGTTCGGATTAGGGTTAGGGTTAGGGTTCGGGTTCTGGATTGTGTTAGGGTTTTGCTTATTGTCGGGTTCGGCTTCGTGTCAGGGTTAGGTTTTGAGTTCAGTTTAGTTAACGGTTAGGGTGAGGGTTAGGGTTAGACTTTGGTTTCGGGTTACTATTAGGGTTGGGGTTGGGGTTAGGATTAGGCTTCGGTTTAGTGCTAGGGTTAAGGTTAGGGTTGGTTTGGGTTAGGGTTAGAGATTGTTAGGGTTAGGGGTAGGAATGGGTTAGGGTTAGGCTTCGGGTTAGCGCTAGGGTTATGGTTAGGGTTGGATTGGGTTACAGATAGCATTAGGGTTCAAGTTTAGGTTAGGGTTAGGGTTCGTTTAGGGTTATGGTTTAGGTTAGTGTTAGGGTTGCTGTTAGAGTTCGATTTATGGTTAGGCTTAGAGTTAGGGCTAGGTTTACTCTTAGGCTTTGGTTGGGTTAGGGTTAGGGTTAGAGTTTGGGTTAGTGTTTGTGTCATAGTTAGTTTGGTTAGGGTTAGGGATAGCGATATTGTTCAGGTTAGTGTTAGGGCTAGAGTTCGGTTTAGGTTTGGTTTTGGGTTAAGGTTAGGGTTCGGATTAGGTTTATGTTTAGCTTTAAGTTTAGGTTTTGGGTGAGGATTAATGTTAGGGTTAGGGTTACAGTTAGGGTTAGTGTTAGGGTTAGGGTACAGGTTTGTTTTAGAGTCAGAGTAAGAGTTAGAGTAAGAGTTAGGGTTGGTTTTATGATTCAACTTCAGGTTAGGGTTTGGATTAGGTTTTGTGTTAGGGTAAGTGTTACAGTTTGGGTTAGGGTTAGGTATAAGGTTAAGTTTAGTTTTAGGGTTAGTGTGAGGCTTCCATTTCAGGTTAGGGATTGTTTATGGTTAGGGTTAGGCTCGGGATAGGCTCCATGTTAGGATTTGGGTTAGGGTACAGGTTAAGTTTAGGGCTAGGGTTAGTGTTCCAGTACGAGTTAGTGTTAGGGTTAGGCCTAAGGTTAGTGTTAGAGTTGGGTGCGGGTTCGGGTTAGGGTTATGGATATGGTTACTGTTAGGGTTAGGTTTATGGTTGTGGTTGGGTTCCGGTTAGGTTTAGTGTTTGGGTTCGGGTTAGGGTTAGGATTAGTGTTAGGTTTCAGGACAGGGTTATGGTGAAGGTTACTGTTAGGGTTACGCTTAGGCTCTGTTTGGGTTACAGTTAGGTTTAAGGGTAGGGGTCAGGTTAGGGTTCGGGTTAGTGTTAGTGTTAGGGTTCAGGTTAGGGTCTGGGTTAGGGTTTAGAGTTTGGGTTGTTGTAAAGCTAGGGTTAGGGGTCTGGTCAGTGTTAGGGTCAGGGCCAGCACCGGTTTTCTTTAGGCTTAAAGTTAATCTTAGGGTTTAGCGTTAGGTTTATTATTAGTGTTATGGTTATTGTTGGGCTAGGGTTGGGGTTAGGCTTCGTTTTGGGGATCTAGGAAGTTTTAGGGTTAGGGTTGCCGTTCGGATTAGTGATAGGGTTACTGCTATGGTTTGGGTTATGGTTAGGCTAAGGTTTATGGCTAGGTTTAGGGTTGGGTTAGATTAGGGTTAGGGTTAGGGTTATGGTTTGGGTTAGATTTAGTGTTAGTTTTCAGGCTAGGGTTAGGGTTAGGGTTAGGTTTAGGGTTACTCTTAAGTTTAGGGTTAGTGCAAGGGTTAGGGTTCGGTTTTGGCTTAAGATTATGGTTAGGTATAAGGTTAGAGTTAGTGGTCTGATTGGGGTTCTGGTTCCAGTTCAGGTTCGGGATTTGGGTTAGGCTTAGAGTTAGGGTAGGATTAGGCTTCGGGTTAGGGTTAGGGTTCGTATTAGGATTAGGATTAGTGTTAGGGTTAGAGTTCGGGTTCCAGTTTGGGTTACATTTAATGGTAGGATGGCGTCATGTTTTGGATTAGAGTTACCATTTGGTTCAGGCTAGGGTTTGAGTTAGGTTTATGCTTAGGGTTAGAATTCTGGTTAGGTTTTGCGTTAGTGTTCGGGTTAGGGTTTAGTTGGGTTAGAGCTAGTGTTTGCTTTACGTTTAGGCTTAGTTTTAGGGTTAGGCTAAGGGTTCAGTTTAGAGTTATGTTAGGGTTAGGGTTCGGATTCGCGTTAGTAATTGGGTTCAAATTTGGTTTAGGGTTAGGTTTTGGGTTAGGGTTTGGTTTAGATTTAGGGTACCGGTTAGGGTTAGGGTTATGGTGCAGGTTAGTGTTAGGGTTAGGGTTCGGGTTAGGGTTTGAGTTAGGGTTAGCTTTAGTGTTAGGGTTCAGGTGGGTTAGGGTTAGCATTCTTGTTAGGGTTATTGGTAGGTAGAGTTTTAGGGTTAGGTTTGGGGTTAGGGTTAGTTTCATGTTAAGTATACTGTTAGGATTAGGGTTAGCTTTCATGTTAGGGTTAGGGTTGCGTTAGATTAATGGTTAGAATTAGGGTTATGGTTCAGTTTAGGTTTAGGGATAGGGTGAGTGTTAAGGTTAGGGTTCGGTTTCAGGTTACGTTTAGTGTTAGATTCAGGGTTTGGTTTCAGTTTAGGGCTAGGGTTGGGTTCACGTTAGGGTTCTGGTTAGGCTTATGGTTTTGCTTAGGTTTAGGTTTAGTGTTATAGGTAGTGTTCACATTTGGGTTAGGGTTAGAGTTCGGGTTCGGGATCCAGTTAGGGTTAGGCTTTTTGTTAGCATTAGCACTAGGGTTCAGGTTAGGTTTAGCGTTATGATTAGGTTTAGGGTTAAGGTTATGGTTAAATTTATGCCTCCTGTTATGGATAAGTTAATGATTCGTATTAATGTTATGGTTAGTGTTAGGGTTAGGGTTAGGGTTGGGATTAAGTTTAGGTGTATTGTTGGTGTTAGGTTTCTGGTTACGGTTAGGGTTAGGATTCAGCTACATGTTAGGTTAGTGTTCAGATTCAGTTTAGGGTTAAGGTTATGATCAGGTTAGGGTTAAGGTTAGTGTTACTGTTGGGGTTAGAGTTAGCATTAGGGTTCTGTTTAGGGCAAGGCATAGTATTCGTGTTAGTGTTAGTGTTAGGGTTAGGATTCAGTTTCAGTTTACAGTTAGGATTGCATTTGGGTTAGGTATTAGGGACATGCTTAGTGTTCATGTTAGCGTTATGGTTTGGGTTAGGTTTCCGTTTCAGTTTAGAGTTGGCTTTCAGGCTCTCGTTTAGGTTAGGGTGAGGTTTTCAGTACCGTTTAGACTTAGCATTCAGGCACGGGTTAGCGTTACTGTCCTGTTTACACTAAGGTTGAGGGTTCTGGTAAAGGTTAGGGTTATCGCTAGAAGTCGGTTCAGTTTGGGGTTACAGGTAGGCCGGGTCACTGTTAGATTTAGGCTATGTTTTGGGTTCTGTTTAGGGTTAAGGTTAGGTTTCAGGTTCATTTTAGATTCAGGGATTTTTTCAGTTAGTGTTGTATTTAGGGTTAGGGTTCAGTTTAGGCTTAGTATTAGCATGTGGGTTAGTGTTAGTGTTAGGTTTAGAGTTAGGGTTAGGGTTTGAGTTATGGATAGGGTTTGGGTTCGGGGTTCGGTTACAGTTAAGGTTAGGGTTAACCCTAACCCTGGGCACTTAGACGGCCAGGGCTTCACTACTCCAGAGAGGAGGCTGGGACCTGTCGCCTGAAGGGCACACCAAGGGTGGCCCCAGATCCTTATGCCTCTGTCAAGCTATGGCCAAACTCACTGCATTGCCATATGCCTGTCTCTGCACTTGTGACTCTACAGATGCTTTCCACTACCTGGCTGGAATTGAAAAGTGCGGGGGTGGTGGTGATGACATGGTTTGGTCATTCCAGGAAGAAATGAAGCCCGGGACGAAGAAGCTGACTGAGGCAGAGCCTTGAAATCGCACCCCAGTACGCCTTGGCAGCCAGGGCCAGACTACCACTTCCAAAGAAGGGAAGTGGCTGGCGAGCTGAGTGGGTGTGGCGTGATAGGAGGGAGACAACAGCTGAAGCCAAGTCAAGAAAGGCAGCGTTCCTTCTTCACCTGCACGTGGCAGGTGCAAAAGAGCGCCCCAGTTGGTCAGAGACCAGCAGGATGGTGAAGTGTTCAATGAGCACCCCCGAGGCCCGGTGGCTGTGCCTGCGCCATTGGCCCGACACATTGAACCCAAGCCCGCAGGGGTCCCTGAGCGGCCAGAGAAAGATGGGCCCATGAGAGAGGTAGGCAAGGTGGGTAGGTTGAGTCCACATCTCTCCTCAGGTCCCTGAGGGAGGAAGAGAGAGACACAGAGAAACAGAGAGAGAGAGAGATCTCTGAACTATGAGTCACTGCCTCCACCACCGGTGCCAACTCACACACCATCCCACTTCCCCCCGCCACCCCCATGTCCACCCCTGGGCCAGCCCCACCACAGAGAGGTTGGTTTCTTGTCATTTCCATGCTGTCCCTTCGGGACCTGATGCCAGAACAGGGGAAAACTTTCAGACAAATTTTCCATGTCCCTATCCATGAGAATGGTCTTCTTCCCATTTCAAATCTGAAAACCTCACCCCCAACATCCTCCTTTGTCTTGAACTGAAGATAGTATTGAAGAGGAGAACTCTGCCATTGTGTTGACAGGCTCAGTTTCCTTGTTTCTCCCATATACCCATGTTATTAAGCTTGAGGTTATTTTCTCCAGCTAACCTGTCCTGTTAATGATTTGCCCTGCCAAAAGAAATTTAAAGGAAAGGGTGGAAGTGTGTTCTCTCTCTGCTGCTGAGAGCCCTGAGCTGGGTCCCTCCCTCAGACTTGGCCAGGGACAGCCCATACCCAGAGGCCATCTCCTGGGACATCCCAGGAAAGGCTCACTGCCAGCCCCCACCCTCTCACCACTGTCAAGTCCATCGTCCTCCCTTGGGATGCCTGGACAGTTCAGGGACCCGGGTGGGGGAGGCAGATAGATCCCAGGTCTGACACACTGGTTGCAAGGCAGCTTCCACCTCTGACATTGTCTAGCACACACCCCAGAAAACTTGGCAGCAGGCCCCAGGGCTCTTTCCTCCAGAACATGTCCCCTTGGAAGGGGCTTGGCTGAGAATTATGGGCCAGCCGGCCAGCCAGCTGACTTAGGACAAAGCAGGCAGCCGAGCCATCCTTCCAATTGCCATGGGCTTGGCACTGGCCACCTCAGGAAGAGGGCCTCGCTGGTGCCCTTCATCGTAGATTTCTCCCCAGAGCCATGTCCTGGGCACTAGGAAGGCCAGGCCCTCCCGACTTCAAAGAAGAGGCTGCTAACTGTTGCCAGAAGGGCTTTCCCAGTGTGGCCCCGGCTCCCTGTGCCTGCGGCCTGCTGGGGCCACACTCACTGCTTTGTCATATGCCTGTTTCAGTTCTTCTGACTCCACAGAGCCTCTCCTCCACCTGGCTGGAATCAACAAGTGGAGGCATGGGGTGAGGCCATGGTTTTGTTTTTCTAGGAAGAAATGAGGCCCGGCATGAAGCAGCTGGCCCAGGCAGAGCCTTGACCTCGCACCCCAGTCCGCCTTTCGCTAACAGGGCCAGAGCACCACTTCTAAAGAAGGGAAGCATCCAGCGAGCTGAGTGAAAGTGGTCGGATGGGAGGGAGACAACAGCTGAAACCAAGTCAAGAATGACAGTGTTCCTTCTTCCCCTTCACCTGGCTGACGCAAAAGAGTGCCCCACCTGGTCTGAGCCTCACGGGTGGGCGGGGCCTTCACTGTGGACCCCTAAGGCCCGACGGCTGTGCATGCGCCCTTGGCCTGAGTGGTTGTACTCAAGCCGCAAGGCTCCCAGAGTGGCCAGACAAGGAATGGCCCACGGGAGAGTTAGGTGAGGTGGGCAGGGTGCGCCTCCCCCCCTCCTCAGGTCCTCGACAAAGAGAGACACAGAGAGAGCCAGAGAGATGGAAAGAGAGTGAGATCCCTGACCTCTCTAGATTTCAGGTTAGAGTTAGGGTTCACTTTAGCTTTGGGGTGTGATCAGGTTATTGTTAGGGTTAGTGTTACCTTTGGAGTTGGGGTTAGGGTTAGCATTAGGATTAGGGTTCTGGGTAGGGTTAGGGTTTGGGCTTGGTACAGGTTTGTTTTACATGTAGGGTTTGGTTTAGAATTTAGGGTTACAATTAGGGTTAGGATTAGGGTCAGTGGTCGGGTTCTGTTTAGTATTAGAGTTATTATTATGTTTCAAGTAGAGTTAAGGTTAGTGTTAGGTTTAGTGTTAGTGTTAATTTTCAGGTTAGCGTTTGGTTTCGGTATCGGTTTAGGCTTAGGGTTATGGTCGGTTTAGGCTTCAGGTTAGGGTTCGGGTTAGGTTTAAGTTTAGGGTTAGCATTTAGATTAGGGTTATGATTAGGTTTCGGGTTCGGGAAAGTCTTAGCCTAGTGTTAGGTTTCTTGTTAGGGTTAGGGTTGGAGTTAGGGCTAGGTTTAGGTTTAGGGTTCAAGTTGGGTTCAGATTTTGGTTAGATTTAGGGTTAGGTTTTAGTTTTGGATTAGGGTTAGGGTTAACTTTAGGGTTCAATTCAGGGTTAGAGTTAGGGCTAGGGTTGTGTTTGGATTAGGGTTTGGGTTAGGGTTAGTGTTAGCATTAGGGTTAGAATTATGATTAGAGTTTTGGTTAGGGTTATGGTTAGCAATAGGGTTCAGGTTAGGGTAAGGTTTAGTTTTAGTGTTAGGGTTAGTATTCGAATTAGGTTTAGGGTTAGGATTCGGTTTCAGGATCTGGTTAGAGTTAGGGTTAGATTCAGGCTAGGATTAGGGTTATAGTTATGATTACGTTTCGGGTTAGGGCTGCTGGTAGGGTTAGGTTTAATGTTCGTGTTATGTTTAGGGTTAGGTAACGTCAGGGTTGTTTTCGTGTTAGTGTTAGGGCTGGGTTTCGGGTTCATGTTCCAGATAGAGTTAGGGTTATATTTTGCTTTGTTATCATGGTTAGGATTAGGGTTACTGTTAGGGTTATGTTAACGTTTAGGGTGAAGTTAGTGTTTGGCTTAGGGTTAGGGTCAGGGTTTGGTGTCTCAATGGGGTTAGCGTTACGGTTGGATTAGGCTTTGGGTTTGTGTTAGTTTCAGGGAAAGTGTTAAGGTTGAGTTTAGAGACAAGGTTAGGGCTGTGGTTCGGGTTCGGGTTAGGGTTATTTTTAGGGTTTGGGTTAGGTTTAAGCTTAGGTTTAGGGTTAGGTTTAGAGTTAGTTTTGGATTAGGGATAGGGTTGGGTTCAGGTTGGGTTTGAGTTTGAGTTAGGGTTAGGTTTAGGATTCGGGTTCGGGTTATGGTTAAGGTTAGATTTCATGTTAGAGTTAGCATTATGGTTACAGTTAGGGTTCATTTTGGAGTTAACGTTAGGGTTAGGGTTAGGTTTAGGCTTAGGGTTCAGGTTAGGGTTATGGTTAGAGTTAGTGTTTGGTTTAGGATCACAGTTAGATTGAGGGTTAGGGTTGGGTTCGGGTTAGAGTTAGGGATAGCGTTATGTTTAGTGTTAGGTTTAGTGTTTGGTTTACGGTTATGGTTAGTGTTTGGTGTCAGTATCAGGTTAGGTTTACTGTTAGGGTTCAGGTTAGCGTTTGAGTTAGGGTTAGGTTTCGGGTTTGGGTTAGGGTTAGGGTTAGTGTTCACCTTAGGGTTAGTTTTAGTTTTAGGGGTAGGGTTGGGTTCTGGTTCGGTTTAGGTGCAAGTTTCGGTTTAGGGTTACGGTTCCAGTTCATGTTCATCTAGGGTTAGGGTTAGGATTAGGGTTACTGTGAGGTTTGTCTTCGGATTAGGGTTAGGTTTAGGTTTTGGGTCAGGATAAGATTAGGTTTAAGGTTAGCGTCGAATTAGGCTTTGGGTTAGGATTACTTTTGGGGTCTGGGTTAGGGTTTGCGTTAGGGTTAGGTTTATGCTTAGGGCTAGGTTTAGGGTTAGGGTTGGGTTGAGTTAGGGTTACTGTTAGGGTTCCTGTTAGGGTTAGGGTTATGTTTAGTCTTAGAGTTAGTGTTCAGATTAGGGTTAGAGTTAGCTTTCAGATTCACATTAAGGTTAAGATTAGTGGTAGGGTTCTGGTTAGGGTTAGGACTAGGGTTCAGGTTAGAGTTGGTTTCAGGTTAGGGTTAGGGTTAGGGTTCGAGTGAAGATTAGGGTTAGTGTTAGTGTTAAGGTTGATTTTATGGTTAGGATTATGGTCAGGGTATGGTTACGGATTCAAGATTGGATTAAAATTATGTTTAAGGTTGGGGTAATTTTAGGATTAGGGTTTGGGTTATGGATTGGTTTAGGGGTAGTGTTAAGGTTAGGGTTATCATTAAGGTTTGGATTAGGGTTAGGATTGGTTGGCTTATGATTAGTGTTAGGGTTCATGTTAGCGTTAGTGTTAGGTTTAGGTTTAGGTTTAGAATTAGTGTTCAGATTAGGGTTAGGTTTAAGGTTAGGTTTCGGGTTCAGGATAGGGTCGGATAAGCGGTAGGGTTCGTGTTAGGGTAATGGCTAGGTTTCATGTTAGGGTTGGGTTTGGGTTAGGCTTAGGGTTCGGTTGAGCGTTATGGTTAGTGTTAAGGTTAGGGTTAGGGTTGTGATTATGCTTAGGATTAGGTTTAGGATTTGGGTTAGGGCTAGGGTTAGGGTTCAGTTTAGGTTTAAGCTTAGAGTGTGGCTTAGTGTTAGGGCTAGCGTTCTGGTTAGGTTTAGGTTTAGGATCATGGTGAGTGTTCAGGTACAGTTTGTGGTTAACGTTAGGTTTCATGTTAGTGTAAAGTTTAGGGTTAGAATTAGGGTTAGGGCTAAGGTTAGTGTTAGGTTTGGGTTCGCTTAGGGTTAGCATTAGGGTTAGGGTTAGGTTTAGGGTTAAGTTTTGGGTTCGGGTACGGGTTAGACTGAGGGTTACTGCTAGGGTTTGGGTTATGGTTAGGCTTAGAGTTAAGTCTAGGTTTAGTTTTAGGGTTGGGTTGGGTTAGGGTAAGGGTTAAGGTTCTGGTTAGGTTTATGGTTAGTATTAGTGTTAGGTTTCAGGATAGTGTTAGGCTGAGGGTTACTGTTAGGGTTAGGGTTAACCTTATGTTTGGATTCCAGTTAGGTCTAATGTTTGTGTTCAGGTTAGGGTTTGTTTGAGGGTTAGTGTTAGTGTTAGGGTTAGATTTCAGGTTACAGTTAGGTTTAGGTTTCAGGTTAGCGTTAAGGATTTGGGTTGGGGTTAGGGCTAGGGTTATGTGTATGGTTAATGTTAGGGTTAGGGTACGGGCACTGGTTTTATTTAGGCTTAGTGTTAGTGTTAGTGTTTAGGGTTAGGGTAGGATTAGGGTTAGTGTTAAGGTTATGCGTACGGTTCAATTTCAGGTTACATTTAGCATTAGGGAGGTGTTATGCTTTTGGTTATGGTTACGATTTGGTTTGGGTTAGGGTTAGGCTTAGGGATAGTGTTCATTTTAGGGTTAGGTCTAGTGGTCGGGTTAGGGGTTGGTTGAGTTAGGTCTAGGGTTTGGTTTAGGTTTAGGCTTAGTTCTAGGTTTAGAGTAAGTTTCGGCTTAGGGTTAGATTAGGATTAGAGTTCTGGTTAGGGTTAATATTTGGGTTTGGGTTCAGTTTAGGGTTAGCATTCAGGTTAGTGTTTGGGTTAGGTTTAGGGTACGTGTTAGAGTTAGGGTTATGATGTGGGTTAGTGTTGTGGCTCGTGATACTGTTAGGATTCATGTTCGAGTTTGAGTTATGGTTCGTGTTTGCGTCAGAGATACAGTTCTGGTTAGGGTTTGGGTTAGGTTTAGTGTTTGGTTTTGGGTTGGGTTTAGGGTGCGGGTTACTGTTAGTTTTAGGGTTTGTGTTAGGGTTAGGGACAGATTTAGTGTTATGTTTAGGGTTAGGGACATTGCTAATGTTAGTGCTAAGGCTAGGGTTAGTTCTAGAGGTTGGTGAATGTTTACGGTTTGCTCTAGAGCCAGGGTTAGGGTCAGGTCTAGGACTGGTTTAGGGTTAGGTCCAGAGCAAGGAGTAGACTTGGTGTTACAATTAGGGTTAGGGTTATTGTTGGTTAGGGCTAAGGTTAGGGTTAGGGTAAATGTTAGGTTTATGGCCATTGCTAGGGTCAGTGCTAAGGTAAGGGTTAGATCTAGGGCTTGGTGAAGTTTTATGCTTCCTTCTAGAGCCAAGGTTAGGGTGAGGTCTAGGACTGGTTTAGGGTTAGGTCCAGGGCAAAGAGTAGGCTTGGTGTTGCAATTAGGGTTGGGCTTATTGTTGGTTACGGCTAAGGTTAGTGTTAGGGTTAGTGTAAGGGTTAGGGTCATTGCTAGGGTTAATGTTAAGGTTAGGGTTATGTCTAAGGCTTGGTCAAGCATTAAGGTGTGGGCTAGGGCTAGCGTTAGCATCAGTTATAAGATGATATGAGGGCTAGGATTAGTGTTATGGTTATTATTAGTGTTTGGGGAGGTTGTTTGAGTCAGTGATGGGGCTGGTTTGAGGTTATGGCTAGGGGTAGGATTAGGATTAGGTCTGCCGTTAGTGTTGGGTGTGCCTTGGAGTTGGGACAATGGAAAGGGTAATAGTAGGCATAGGGCTTTGGTTTGGCTTAGGAGGAGGGTTAGAGTTAGTGTTATGCTAGTGTTAAGGTTACTGTTAGGGCTAAGGCTGGGACTAGGGTTAAAGATAGGGTTAGAGTTGGCTTAGGGTTACAGTTACACTGAGTGTTAGGGGTAGGCATACGATTAGGGTTAGTGCTAGGGCTAGTGTTAGGGTTTGGGATAAGCTTAGGCTTAGAGCTAAATTTGGGTTCATCCTAGCTAAAGTTGTGTTCATCCTAACCCTAAAATTAAATCTAGCCATAAACTTAAAGAGAAACCAAACCCTAAATATAATAATGAAACCTAGCCTTAATCCCAGCCCTAACGATAACTGTTGCCATAACACTAACCCTATCACTACCCCCACACCTAAACTTCACCATAACCCTACACGTAACCCGAGCGTAACCCTAACCCTAACCATTGTTGTAGCCCTAAACCAGTCCTAATGCAAAACCTAGCCCTATTTCTAATCCTATACCTACTGCTAAACCTAAACTTAACCAAAAATCAAACCACCTCCCCTATCACTAATAATAACCATAACACTAATCCTAGCCCTATCTAATCATAACCCAGCATTAGCTAATCATAACCAAGCCCTAGCCTTAAGAGTAACCTTACCATAGCCCTAAGCAACACTAACCCTGACCCAAACGGTAAACCTCCTCCTAAACCTAATCTTAACCCTAAATTAACCCTCACATTGTCCTAGACTTGATGCTAATGCGAGCCCTAGCCCACACCTTAATGCTTGACCAAGCCATAAACATAACCCTAACCTTAACATTACCCCTAGCAATGGCCCTAACACTTACACTAACCCTAACACTAACCTTAGCGGTAACCAACAATAAGCCTAACCCTAATTGTAACACCAAGCCTACTCTTTTCCCTGGACCTAACCCTAAACCAGTCCTAGACCTGACCCTAACCCTGGATCTAGAAGGAAACGTAAACCTTCACCAAGCCCTAGATCTAACCCTTACCTTAGCATTAACACTAGCAATGGCCATAACTCTAACATTTACCCTAACCCTAATCTTAGCCCTAACCAACAATAACCCTAACCCTAATTGTAACACCAAGCCTACTGCTTGCCCTGGCCATAACCCAAAATCAGTCCTAGACCTGACCCTAACCCTGGCTCTAGAACGAACCATAAAATTTCACCAAGCCCTAGAACTAATCCTACCCTTAGCACTAACACTAGCAATGGCCCTAACCCTAAACATGTCACTAAATCTGTCCCTAACCCTAACATAAACCCTAAAATTAACATTAACACGCACCCTAAGCCTAACAGAAAACCCAATTCTATACCTAACACAAACCCTAACCAGAAATGTATTCCTGACCTGAACATGAACCTTAACTTTAACCCAAACATGAACCCTAACACTAACCCGAACCACAACACTAACCCACACTATAACCCTAAGCCTAACACATACCCTAACCCTAACCCGAACACTAACTGGATGCTAACCCTAAACTGAACCCAAACCCAACACTAACACTAAGCTGAACTCTAATCCTAATCTAACCCTAACCCGAACACTTACTCTAACCCTAGAGCTAACCCTAAACCTAAACCAAACCCTAGCCTTAACCCCTAACCTGAGCACTAGCCCTAACCCTAACAGTAACCTTCACCCTAACATTATCATGAAACCTAACACTAATCCTAACCATAAGCCTAACCAGAACCCTCACCCTTACCCTAACCCAACCGAATCGTAACCCTAAACCTAGTCTTAACTCTAAGCCTAACCATAACCCAAACCCTAGCAGTAACCCTAACCCGAACCCTAAATCTAAACCTAACCCGAACCCTAAACCTAACCCTAACCTAATGCTAACACTAATCCAACACAATCCTAACCCTAACCTTAGCCATAACCCTAATTCTAATGCTAAACTGTGCACTAACATGAAACCTAACGTTAACTGTAACCCGTACCTGAACCCTAACCATGATAGTAAACCTAAACTTAACTAGAACACTAGCCTTAACACTAAGCCGCACTCTAAACTTAACCCTAAGCTGAACCCTAACCCTAGCCCTAACCCTAGCCCTAACCCTAACCCGAATCCTAAACCTAATCCTAAACATAAGCCCAACCCTAACCCTAACTCTAACACTAACCCTAACACTCAAACGATTCCTAACCCTAACCCAAACGCAACCCTAACTTGAAACCTAACCATTACCCTAACACGAACCCTACCGCTAATCCTAACCCTAAGCTGAACACGAAAACTAACCCTGACCCTAATATGAAAAATAATTCTAAACCTAAACCTAACCCTAACACTAACGCTAACATGAACCCTAACCCTAACCATAAGCCAACCTAATCCTAACCCTAACCTCAGCCTAAACCTTCACATAACCCTAACAGTAACCCTAATCTTAACCATGACAAAAAAAAAAAAAAAAACATAACCCTAACCCTATCTGGAACATGAACCCGAAACCTAGCCCTAACTCTAACCCAAAAACAACCCTAACTTTACCTAACTCTAAACATAGCAGGAAAATTAACACTAACCCTACCAGCAGTCCTAACCCGAACCGTAACCCTAAATATAACCCTAATCCTAGCCCGACTCTAACCCTAACTCTCACCTGATCCTGAAACCTAACCCTAACCCTAACCCTAACTCGAACACTAGCCCTAACACTAAAAATAACATTAACCTAACCTGAACCCTATTGCTAACCCTAACCCTAACCCGAACTCTAACCATAATTCTAACCCTAATGTTAACACTAACCCTAACCGAAACACTAATCCAAACCCAACCATAACCCTAACCCTAACTCTAACCCTAAATTGAACCCTAATGTTAACCTTAATCCTAATCCGAAACTAAAACCTAACACTAACCCTAACCATAATATGAACACAACCTTAACCTTAAATTAAAACCTAGCCCTAACTCTAAACCCAACCCTAACAAGAAACCTAATGCTAAAGCTAAGACTTTCCCGAACCCGAAACCTAATCATAACCCTAATCCTAATACTAACCCTAAACTTAAACCTAACCCGAACCCTAACCTGAATCCTAACCATAACAAGAACCCTAACACTAACCTAAAGCCCAACCCGACCATAACCCTGAGCCTAAACCGATACCGAAACCAAACAATAACTCTGACCCTAACCCGAAAACTAGCACTAACACTAACCCTAACTCTAACTCGAAACCTAATACTAACTCTAACACTAAACTGAACCCGACCACTGACCCTAATCCTAACCCTAACAGTAACCCTAAATTCTAAACCAAATCCTGCATGTAAAACAAACCCGTACCAAGCCCAAACCCTAACCCTACCCAGAACCCTAACCCTAACACTAACCCTAACCCTAACCCCAATGGTAATACTAACCTTAACAATAACCTGATCATACCCCAAAGCTAAATGGAACCATAACTCTAACCTGAAATCTAGAGAGGTCAGGGATCTCTCTCTCTCTCCATCTCTCTGGCTGTCACTATGTCTCCCTCTCTCGGGGCCCTCAGGAGAGGAGGGGAGGCGCACCCTGCCCACCTCGCCTACCTCTCCCGTGGGCCATCCTTTGGCCTCTCCCGGAGCACTGCAGCTTGAGTTCAACCACTCAGGCCAAGCGTGCATGCACAGCAGTTGGGCCTCAGGCGTCCGCAGTGAAGGCCCTGTCTGCCAGTGAGGCTCAGACCAGGTGGGGCGCTCTCTTGTGCCGGCCAGGTGTAGGTGAAGAAGGAACACCACCCTTCTTGACTTGACTTCACCTGTTGTCTCCCTCCCATCCGACCACTTTCACTCAGCTCGCTGGATGCTTCCCTTCTTTGGAAGTGGTGGTCTGGCCCTGGCTGCGAAGGCGGACTGGGGTGCGAGGTCAAGGCTTTGCCTCAGCCAGCTTCTTCGTCTTGGGCCTCATTTCTTCCTGGAATGACCAAACTAATGGCCTCACCCCACGCCTGTACTTTTCAACTCCAGCCAGGTAGAGGAGAGCCAATGTAGAGTCACAAGTGCGGAGACAAGCATATGGCAAGGCAGTGAGTTTGGCCAAAGCAGGACGGAGGCCTCAGGATCTGGGGCCACCCTTGGAGTGCCCTTCAGGCGACAGATCCCAGCCTCTTCTCTGGAGTAGTGAAGCCCTGGTCCTCCAAGTGCCCAAGGTTGGGTTAACCCTAACCTTAACCCTAACTGAACCCCGAACCCAAATCCTATCCATAACTCAAACCTTAACCCTAACTCTAAACCTAACACTAACACTAGCCCGCATGCTAATACTAAGCCTAAACTGAACCCTAACCCTAACTACAACCCTAACTGAAACAAAACCCTAAATCTAAACTGAACCTGAAACCTAACCCTAACAATAAAGAAAGCCCAAACCATAGCCTAAGCCTAACACTGACCCGAACTACCCATAACTCCAAACTGAACCGAACTCTAACGATAACCCTAACCCTTACCAGAACCCCCACCATTAGCGTAAAGAGAACAGTAACACTAAACCATGCCTGCATGCTAATTCTAAACGGTACCGAACACCTAAACCTAACCATAACTAGAACCTGAATGTTAACTCTAAACTGAAACAGAACCCTAACCCAAACCATAAAGCTAATCTGAACAATAAGCCTATCCCTAATACCTAACCCGAATGCAATCCTAACTGTAAACTGAAACTGAATCCTAACCCTAACACTAACACTAACACTAACACGAATACTATGCCTCGCCCTAAACAGAACCCTAATGCTAACTCTAACCCCAACAGTAACACTAATCCTAACCCTAACCTGATCATATCATTAAACTTAAACTGAATCCGAACACTAACCTAAAATGTAGCTGAATCCTAACCCTAACCCTAACCAGAACCCTGACACCAACAATAAACCTAACCTTAATTCCAATCCTAACCCTAACACTAACCCTAACCCTAAACATAACATTAACGCGAATCATTAACCTATCCATAACCTGAGCTGTAAACCTAACCATAAGTCTAACCCTAAACCTGACCATAATGCTAAACCTAACCTGAATCCTAGTGCTAACTCTAACAAGAAGCCTAACACTAACCCTAAACCTAACCAGATCCAGAACCCGAACCCTAAGCCTAACCTTAACTCTAACCCTCATCTGGAAACTAACTATAACACTAAACCTGTACCTAACCCAAACCATAAGCTTAACCAGAACCCTAACGCAAACCCAACCCTAGCCCTAACCCTGAACCCAAACCCAGAATCTAACACTAAACGTAATCTGAGACCGAACCCTAACTTAAACCACAACAGGAACACTAACCCTAACCCACCTGAACACTAACAATAAAGATAACCCTAACCCAAACACTAAACGGAACCCTAAACCTAACACTAACCTGCACCATAAACCTAACCATAACCGGTAACCTAAATCTAACCCACACCCTAACTCAACCTAACCCTGAACTGCATCCAAGCACAGTTACTAACCAGAACCCGAACCCTAACCCTAACATACCTCTAACCTGAACCCTGGCTTAACCCTAAACCTAAACATAGACATAAAGCAAACACTAGCTCTAACCCTAATAAACTCTACCCGAACACTAACCCTAATCTAACCAGCACACTAACCCTAAGAATAATGCTAACCCAAACCCTAAGCTGAACCAAATGATAACCTTAACCCAAAGCGTGACCCCATCCTACTGTTAAATGTAACCAAAACCAGAACCCGAACTCTAACCCTAACACTAACCTTAATCCTAATGTAAACCCTAACCCTAACACTAACCCGAAGCCAATCCTACCCTAACTCTAACCCTAACCTGAATCACGAGCCCGAACTGGAACCAGAACCGCAATCAGACCACTAACTCTAACCCTACACCTAACCATAAACCTAAGCCAAAACCGAACCCTAACCCTTGCATTAACCCTAACCTTAAGAGTAACCCTAAAACTAACCCTAACCCTAACCCTAGCCTGAAAACTAACACTAACCCTAACCTGAACCCTAACCCTAACCCTAATCTAACCCAACCCTAAACCTAGCCATAAACCTTAGCCTAACCATAACCCAAACCATAGCAGTAACCCTATCACTAATTCGAACCCCAACCCTAAGCCTAAAACTTCCTAGAACCCCAAAACGAAGCCTAACCCCAACCCTAGCCCAAGCACTAACTCTAACACTAATCATAAACCTAAACCTAAACCCTAAGACTAACTTTAAGCCTAAAGAAAACTGGTGCTGGCCCTAACCCTAACACTGACCAGAGCCCTAACCCTAGATTTAACCACAACCCCAACCCTAAACTCTAACCTGAACCCTAACCCAGACCCTAACCTGAACCCTAACACTAACACTAACCCGAACCATAACCTGAACTCTAACCTTAAAACTAACTGTAACCCAAACAGAGCCTATGCGTAACCATAACAGTAACCCTAACCCTAACCCTGTCTTGAAACCTAACAATAATCCTAACCCTAAACCTAACCCTAACCCTAACATGAACCTTAACCCTAAACCTAACCGGAACCCAACCACAACCATAAACCTAACCCTAAGAGTAACCATATCCCTAACCCTAACCCGAACCCGCACCCAACTCTAACACTAACCCTAGGCCTAACCCTAACACTAACTCGTACAGGAACACTAAACCTAACCATAAACTTAACCCGTACCCTAACCCTAATCCGAACCTGAAGCCTAACCCGACCCTAACCCTACCATAACCAATACCTAACCTGAAACATAACCCTCACGCTAATCCAAACATTAACCCTAAAACTAAACTTAACCTTATACCTAACACTAACCCAAACTGTAACGCTTACCCTAACACGAAACCTAATCCAAACCCTAACCTGAAGTTGAATCATAAAACTAACCCTAACTCTTACTCTAACTCTTACTCTGACTCTAAACCTAACCTGTACCCTAACCCTAACACAAACCCTAACTGTACCTTAACCCTAACCTTAATCCTCACCTGAAAACTAAACTTAGAGGTAAACATAAACCTAATCCGAACTCTAACCTTAACCCAAAACCAAACCTAAACCGAACTCTAGCCCTAACACTAAGCTGAATACTATCACTATCTCTAACCCTAACCAGAAACTGGAACCTAACCATGACACAAACACCAACCCAAACCCTAACCCTAACCCTAACCCAACCAAAGCCTAAGAGTAAAGCTAGCCCTAACCCTAAGCCTAACCCTAACTCGAACTCTAACAGCAACCTGAACACTAACTCAAACCATAACCCTAACACGAACCCTAACCCTAACCTAAACTTTAACCCTAATGCTATCCGTAACCTAACCCAACCATAACCATAACCCTAAACCTAGTGCTAACCCGAAGCCTAACCCTAACACAAACCCTAACACTAACCCTCATCCAAACCCAAACCTGAACCCTAACCCTAACCCAGTCCTACCCCTAACTCTAACAAACTCTAACCTTAACCCAAACCAACCGTAACCCTAACCCTAGCACTAAACCAAAGCCTAATCCTAACCCCAACCCTAATAGTAACCTGAAACCAAACTCTAACCCTAACACTCACCCTAACCGTTAACTAACCGAACCCCAAACCTAACCCTGACACGAAGCCGAACCCGACAATAACTGAAACCCTAACACAATCCAGAACCCGAACCCTAACCCTAACCCTAATCCGAACACTAACCTCTCCCTAAATGTAATACTAACAATAACTGTAACCCTAATCCTAACACTCAACATAACCCGAAACGTAGCACTAACAGTAACCCAAACAAGAACTTGAACCCTAAACCTAACCTGAACCCCAGATGCAACCCTAACCAGAACCCAACCTTAACCCTAGAGCTAACCATTATCCTAACACAAATATTAACACTAACACTATCAGAAACCCTAACCTGAACCGTTACCCTAACACTAACTCGACTCTTAGCCCGACACTAACCCAGCCCTAAGATGAACTTGAAGCTGAACCTTAACCCTAACACTAACCTGAACACTAACTCTAACACTAAACCCAATCCTAACCCTTAACCTAACCTTAAACCTAACACTACACCGAACCGTAACCCTAAATCCAACCCTAACCCTAACCTAACCCGAACCCTAAAGCTAAGGCTAACCCTAAACCGAAACTGAAACCTAATTGTAACATTAATCCGAACACTAAACATAACCCAATATATAACAAAACATAACACTATACATAAACCAATTCCTAACCCTAAAGTGAAACGAACCGTAATCCTAACCCTAACATGAACCCTAAGGCTAAAGCTAACCCTAAACCAAACCTGAAACATAACCATAACCCTAATACAAATACTAACACTAAAACTAAACTTAATGCTAACCCAAACCGTAGCCCTTACTGTAACATGTATCCTAACCCTAACTCTAACCCGAAATCGAACCATAATACTAACCTTAATCCTAAAATTAACATTAACTCTAACCCTAACCCTAATCCTAACCTGAAACCTAACCCTAATGCTAACACTAACCCGAACCCAAACCCTAGCCCTAACGTGAACACTAATGCTAAATCTAATCAAACACGAACCAGAACCCTAACCATATCCCGAACCCTATCGCTAACCCAAACACGAACCCAACCATACCCCTAAACCTAACTCGAACCCTAACCCTAACTCGTAATGTAAACCGACCCCTAAGCCTAACCCTAACTTGAAGACCGACCCGAGCCTAACCCTAACACTAACACTAACTGTAACTCTAACACTAACCAGACCACTAAACCTAACCCTAACCTGAACCACAACACGAAGCTTAAACTAAAGCTAACCCAACCACTGACCTGAAGGCTAACTCTAACCCTAAACCTAAACCAAAACAGTACACGAACCCTAACTCCAACCTCACCAGAACCCTAACCCTAATCCTAACCCCAACCCTAACCCTAACACTAACCCTAAACTAAACCCTAGCCTGAACCATAACCTTAACCCTAACCTGAACCCTAACAATAACCAGAACGTTAACCCTAATGGGAAGGCAACGATAACCCTAATTCCTAGCAACCAGTAACACTTACCATAAGCCTAATCATAATTCAATCCTGAACCCTAACTCTAACCCTCACCCAAAGCCTAACCCGACCCAAACACTAACCAGAATCCCAAGATTAACCTTAATGACAATCCTAAATGTAACCCTAACCATGAACCAGCCTGAACTCTAACCCACACCCTGACCCTAACTGTAAGTGGAACCAAACCATAACCCTAACACTAACCCTAACAGTAACCCGAACCCGAACCCGAAAACTAACCCTAAACCTAAGCCTGACCCTAACCCTAACCCTAAACATAAATCTCTAAATCATGTGAGTGAGATTGTCTCTCAAGGCCCTTCATGGGCCTGTGTAAACCTGCTTTGGTAAGGCGATCCTTATGCGCTGGAAGGAAGGGAGATCTGGCAAGATGTTTTTTCCAGGAATGGGTGTTATATATAGTTTAACTCAGCTTCAGTAGTGATTGCCACTCAGATAGAAAGATGTTTCTTTCCATCTAATTACAAGCTGAGATAAGAAAGTGCCTTCCCTAAGACATGTGTGTGAAATCCTCTCTCAAGGCCCTCCATGGCCCTGTGCACAACCTGGTTTTGGATGGCGATCTTTAGGAGCTGGGAGAAAGGGAGATTGGGCACCAAGTTGTTTCCAGGAATGGATCTTATACACAGTTTAACTCAGCTGTAGTAATGATTGCCACTCACAAACAAATATGTTTCTAACCATCTACTTCCAACCCAGGATAAGAAATTCCGTTCTCTAAGGCATTTGAGAGTGATCCTGTGTCAAGGTCCTACACGGCCCTGTTTCCATACCTGCTTTGGGAAAGTGATCCTTTGGAGCTGGAAGGAGGGAGATCGGGCACATAGTAATTTCCAGGAATGGGAGTTATACTTAGTTTAGCTCAGCTGTAGTAATGCCTGGCACTCAGATACAAACATGCTTCTAGCCATCTACTTAGAATGTAGTATGAGAAAACACGCTCTCAATGGCTTATGAGTGAGATGCTGTCACAAGAAAATACACAGTCCTGTTTCCAAACCTGCTTTGATAAGGCAATCCTTAGGAGCTGGAAGGAAGGGAGATTGGGTACTAAGTCATTTCCAGGAATGGGTGTTATACTTAGTTTAGCTCAGATGTAGCAATTCTTGCCACTCAGATACAAACATGTTCCTAACCATCTACTTAGAATCCGCTATCATTAAGTGTGCTCTCTATGGCTTGTGAGTGAGATTGTCTCAAAGCACAAGGCACTACATGGTCCTCGTTCCATACTTTCCTTGGGAAGGCGATCCTCATGTACCGGAAGGAAGGGATATTGGGCCTGAACTTCGTTCCAGGAACTGGCGTTATCCATAGTTTAACTCAGCTGTAGTAGTGATGCCACTCAGATAGAAAGATGTTTCTTACCGTCTACTTACAAACCGGGATAAGAAAGTTCCTTCTCTAAGGCATGTGCATGAGATTCTCTCTCAAGGCCCTACATGGCCCTGTGCAAAACCTGCTTTGGGAAGGCGATCCTTGGGAGCTGTAAGGAAGACAGATTGGGCATGAAGTTACTATCAGGAATGGTTGTAATACATAGTTAAATTCAGCTGTAGTAATGAATCCCTCTCAGATACCAAGGTGTTTCATACCGTCTACATTAAAACCTGGAAAAGAAATTGTGTTCTCCAAGGCACTTGAGAGTGATCCTGCCTCAAGGCCCTACATGGCCCTGTTTACAAGCCTGCTTTTGGAAGGAGATCTGTAGCAGCTGGAAGGAAGGGAGATTGGGCATGAAGTCATGTCCAGAAACAGGTGCTATACATAGGTTAGCTCAGTTGTACTAACGATTACCACTCATATAGTTACTTGTTCCTAGACTGTTACTTACATGGTGGTTCAGAAAATGCCTTATCAAAGGAGTACGAGATTCGTTCTCAGGGCACAAAATGACATTATGCTCCAAACCGGGTTCAGGTTTTTCACCATTACAAGATGGAAAGAAGAGAGGTTAGGCACAAATTTATTTCCAGGAATGGGCGTTACGCATACTTTTGCTAAGCTGTAGGAATGATTGCCACTCATATACAAACTTGTTCATGGACTTCTAATTAGAAGCCTGCATCAGAAATTTCCTTTGCAAAGGAATGTGAGATTAATTCTCAGGTCCAGAAATGGCATTATTTTCCAAAATATGTTCCTGGGTGAGCAAAGTGATCCTTACAACATGGGAGGAAGAGAGATTATGCACAAAGTTGTTTCAGGGATTAGGTGTTATACACCGTTTAACTCCACTTTAATAATGATTCTCACTCATTTACAAACTTGTTCCTGCATATCTACATATAGGCTGGGATTAGAAAGTGCCTTCTCATAAGAATGTGAGATACCTTCTCAGGGTCAGAATGCCAATATGTTCCAAAACATTTAGGTTGGTGATGCTTACGAGCTGGAAGGAAGAGAGATTGGGCACCAAGTTATTTTCAAGAATAGGTAATATATATTTCATCTCTGCTGTAGTAATGATTGCCACTCATATTCAAACTTGCTCCTAGACATTTACTTACAAACCAAGATCAGAAATTGCCTTCTCAAAAAAATGTGTGATTCGTTCTCAATGGCCGAATTGGCATTATTTACCAAACCTCGTTTTGGGTTGTGATCCTTAAGTGATTGAAGGAAGCGAGATAAGGCACAAAGTTATTTCCGCGAATGGGTGTTATACAAAATAAAACTCACCTCTACTAATGATTGAAACTCATATAGCAACGTTTTCCTAGACATCTACTTAGAAGCCAGGATTAGAAAGAGGCTTCTCAAGGGAATGTGAGTTTTGTTGTCCAGGTGCCATATGACAGTATCTTTGAAATCTGGTTTAGGTTTGTGATCTTTATGAGATGGAAGGAAGAGAGATTTGGCACAAAGTTACTTCCAGGAATGGGTGTTATGTGAAGTTCTCCTCAACTGTAGTAATGATTGCCAATCATATACAAACTTGTTCCTAGACATCTACATAAAAGCCAGGGTCAGAGCATTTCTTCTGAAAGCAATGTAAGACTCCTTATTAAGGACTGAAATGGCATTATGGTCCAAATCAGGTTTAGGTTTGTGATCCTTACGAAATGGAAGGAAGAGAAATTAGGCACAAAGTAATTTCCAGGAATGGGTGTTATACCAAGTTTGTCAGCTGTAGTAATGACAGTCACACCTATACAAACTTGTTCCTAGATGTCTACTTAGAAGCTGGTATCAGAGAGTGTGTTCTCAAAAGAATGTGAGATTCCTTCTAAAGGCCTGAGAGGGCACTATGTTCCAAACCTGGTTGACGAAGTTGGTCCTTACGGGCCGGAATGAAGAGAGTTTGGGCATGAAGTTATTTCCAGGAATGGCTGTTATACATAGTTTAGCTCCTGTCATCATGATTGCCACTCAGATGCAAACTTGTTCATAGAAATCTACATACAGGTTGGGAACACAAAGGTCCTTCACAAAGGAATGTGACATTCCTTCTCAGGGCCCCAAACTGCAATATGTCCCCAACCTGGCTTAGGTTTGTGATCCTTACTGGATGGAAGGAAGAGAGATTGGGCACAATGACATTTACATGAATGAGTTTTCTTCATAGACTAACTCAGGTGTAGTAATGATTGCCACTCATATGCAAACTTGTTCCTAGACTTCTACATCACCCCAGGATCAGAAAGTGACTTCTCAAAGGAATGTGATATTCCTTCTGAAGGCCTGAAGCAATATGTTCCAACCTTGGCGAGGAAGGTGGTACTTACGAGCTGGAAGTAAGAGAGATTGAGCATGAAGTTTTTTTCCAGGAATTGATGTTATTCATAGAATAGCTCAGTTATACTAACGATTGCCACTTATATAGAAGCTTGTTCCTGGACATATACTTAGAAGCAGTGATCAGAAAGTGCCTTCTTAAAGGAATATGAGATTCCTTCTCAAGGCCGGAAATGGCAATATGTTCCAAACGTGGCTGAGGAAGGTGGGCCTTATGATCTGGAAGGAAGAGAGACCGGCACGAAGTTATTTTCAGGAATAGGTGTTATTCATAGTTCAGCTCAGTTGTAGAAATGAGTCCACTCATATACAAACTTGTTTCTAGGGATCTACTTAGAAGCTGGGATCAGCAAGTTCCTTCTCAAGGTAACGTGAGATTCCTTCTCAAGGCCCGACATGGTATTACATTCAAAACCTTGCTTAAGAATGTAACCCTTTAGAGCTGGCAGGAAGAGAGGTGGGGTAGGAAGTTATTTTGAGGAATGGTTCTGATACATAGTTTAGCTCAGCTGTAGTAATGATTGCCACACATTTAGAAACTCGTTACTAGACTTTTACTTACAAGCCGGGATCAGAAAGTGCTTTCTCAAAGAAGTGTGAGTTTTCTTCTCAAGGGCCTGAAATGGCATTATGTTCCAAAGCTGATTTAGGTTTGTGATCCTTACGAGATGGAAGGAAGAGAGAAGCACAGCTCTATTAGTGATTGCCACTCACATACAAACTTGATCCTAGACGTCTACGTGCAGGCTGTGATCAGAAAATGTTGTCTCAAAGGAATGTGAGCTTTCTTCTCAAGGTCTGAAATGGCAATATGTTCCCAACTTGCTTGAGGAAGGTCTTCATTACGAGCTGGAAGGAAGATAGATTGGGCATGAAGTTATTTTCAGGATTGGGTGTTATTCAAAGAATAGTTCAGTTGTAGTAACGATTGCCACTTATATGGTATCTTGTCCTGGACATCTACTTAGAAGCAGGGATCAGAAAGTGCCTTCAAAGTAGTGTGAGATTCATTCTCAAGGCCTGAAATGGCATGATGCATGAAACTTGGTTTATATTTGTGATCCTTATGAGATTGAAGGAGGAGAGATGAGGCAAAAAGTATTACCTGGAATGGTTGTTATAGACAGTTGAGCTCAGATCTAGTAATGACTAACACTCATATACATACTTATTCCTAGACATCAACATTCTGGACAGGATCAGAATGTGCCTTCTCAAAGGAATATGAGATTCCATCTCAAGGAGTGACATGGCAATATGTTCCAAACCTGGTTTAGCTTTGTTATCCTTATGAGTTGGAATGAAGAGAGATGAGGCACAAAGTTATTTTCAGGAATGAGTATTATACACAGCTTAGCTCAGCTGTCGTAACGCTTGCCACTCATATACAAATTGTTCCTAGACATCTACTTCCACTCTGGGATCAGAAAGTGCCTTCTCAAAGGAATGTGAGAATCCTTCTCAGGGCCCAAGAAGGCAATATGTTCCAAAACTGGTTTAGTTTAGTGATGCTTAGTGCTAGAAGGAAGAGAGTTTTTACATGAAGTTATTTTGAGGAATGTGTATTACAAATAATTTTATTCAGCTGTAGTACTGATTGATGCTCCAATATAAACTTGTTCCTAGACATCTACTTGCAAGAAGTTATCAGTAAGTGTCTTCACAGAGGAATGTGAGATTTGCTCTCAACGACCAAAATAGCATTATGTTCTAAACCTGGTTTAGGAAGGTGAGTCTCACGAGCTGAAAGGAAGAGTGAGTGAGCACAAAGATACTTCCAGGGATGGGTATTTTATAGAGACGAGCTCAGCTGTAGTGATGATTGCCACTCATATACTAACTTGTTCCTTGACATCTACTTACATGCTGGGACGAGAAACTGCCTTCTCAAAGGAATGTGATAGTCCCTCCTAAGGCTCGAAACAGCAATATATTCAAAACCTGTTTTAGGAATGTAAACCTTCAGAGCTGGAAGGAAGAGAGATCGGGCATGAAGATATTTCCAGAAATTGGTGTTAGCCATAGATTAACCCAGCTGTATTAATGATTGCCACTCATATACAAAGTCGTTTCTAGACATTTGCATGCAAGCCTGGGTCAGAAAGTGCCCTCTCAAAGGAATATGAGATTCAATCTCAAGGCCTGAAACTGCATTCTGTTATATACCTGTTTTAGGTTTCTGATATTTACGAGATGGAAGGAAGAGATAGTGGGCATGAAGTTATTTCCAACAATGGGTGTTATACATAGTTCAGCTAAGTTCCAGTAATCATTAAAATTCAATTACTAACTTGTTATTAGAGCTCTACTTAGAACCTGGGATCAGAAATTGCCTTCTCAAAGGAATGTGATATTCCTTCTCAAGGACTGAAATGGCAATATGTCCCCAACCTGGTTAATAAAGGTGGACCTCATTTGCTGGAAGGAAGAGAGACAGGGCACGAAGTTATTTCCATAGTTGTTACTGGCAAAAGTGCCTCAGCAGTCGTATTTTGTCTTTCCATTGAGAAGGCAGACTCAGTGCAGGCAACGAACCAAAAGGAAGAAAAGACACTTTCCATTATGACCCTAAAAATCTAAATGGAAATGTTTTTCTCCACAGAGTATGTTCATTAGATGGATACAATAGATATTCTCTCCTAGCTGCAGTTTAAAGTTTAAAAGCTCTCAGTGGTAGATGCTCCTTAAACGTACTTGCAAGCAGAGTTAAGCAAGAACTTGCTGGCATTACATGGGAGAGAATATTTTTATTTTTCGTGAGGAAGATAAGCCCTGAGGTAACATCCGATGCTGATCCTCCTATTTTTTGCTGAGGAAGTTTGACCTTGAGCTAACATCTGTGCCCATCTTCCTCTACTTTATATGGGACGCCACCACAGCATTTCCTGGCAAGCAGTGTGTTGGTGCGTGCCCAGGGTTGGGAAACTGAAAACCCCAGGCCACCAAAGTGGAGCGTGCACACGAAACTGTTTGTGCCACTGGACAGGCCCCAGGGAGAAAATTCTTAAGTAAAAGTCATTAACAGCAATGTTGGGAGAGGCAATTTTCAGGATAGTCTTCTACAGATGCAAGCAAGAATTTTGCTCCAGACTGGCCTTTCCTTTTACAGATGCTATAGATACTATCTCCCAGGTGTACTGAAATTTTAAAACCTCTCATATGAAGATGTTACTTACACTTATTGGGTACTTGTGTTAAACAAAATTGTTCGTCATGATACGCTAGTGAGACCCTGAATGTAGTTTGAACTGCAGTGTATTCAAATTCTCAAGATGATCCTAAACAGCTACAAGGAGGAGTTTCTCTGAAGAGTCAACTGTCATCGAATGGATGGTAAGGATAATCTGCACCACCTGTAGTGATAGCTCTCCTAGTAAGATGATCCTGAAAACTACTGGCAAACTTGGTTGCTTAGTGGTGTTTTGTCATTCCATTGGGAAGAGAGCCTCAATGCAGGCAATGAACGGCAAAGAGGATAAGGTACTGAACCACATCGTCCAAAAATCTACATGGAAGAGTTTTTTTGCACAGCGTACCTTCATGTACTGGATGTTATGGATATTGTGTCCCAGCTGCGGTGGAAAGTTTAAAAGTTCTCAGAGGCAGTTCCTGCTGAAAGCTACTTGCAATCTGAGTTCAGCAAGGTCTTTCTTTCATTAAATGGGGAGATAATTACTAAGTGACTGTTGTTAACAGCAAGGATGCAAAGGAAATTTTCAGGATAGTCCTATACAGATATTAGCAAGAAATTTTCTCTACAATGAACTGTCATTTTATGGATGTTATAGATACTCCCATCTGTACTGAAACTTTAAAACCTCTCATAGGAAGGTATTCCTAACAGATATTTGCAACCTGTGTTAAACAATAGCGTTGATAATGATATGCTAGTGAGACCCTGAAGGTAGACTGAACTACAATGTTTTTAATGTCACTCATGAATATGATTCTAAACAGCGACAAGTAAAGATATTCTTCACACGGTACTTTCATTGAATGGATGTGATAGAGTTTCTTCCCCGGTTGTGGTGACAATTTTAACATCTCATAGGAATGTGCTCCTAGCAGCAACTGGCAAAATAGGTTTACAGTGGTGTTTTGTCGTTACATTGGGGAGGCCTGAGTGCAGGCAGTGAACTGCAGAGATGAAAAGGCAATTTGCAAGATGATCTTAAAATGCTAAAATGATGTATGTTCCTCCACAGAGTACTGACATGGAATGTATGGTATAGATATTCTGTCCCAGCTGCAGCGGAAAGTTTAAAAGCTCGCAGAGGCAGATCTGCTGAAAGCCACTTGCCATCTGAGTTCAGCAAGACATTTCTTGCCTTACCTGGGAGCGAATTCCTAAGTGCAGGTCGTTAACCGCAATGGTGGAAAAGGCAATTTTCAGGATAATTCTATACAGATACAACCAAGAGATTTTCTCCACACTGAACTCTCATTTTATGGATGTTATAGATACTCTTTCCAGCTGTACTGAAAATTTAAAACCTCTCATATGAAGATGTTACTAACATATATTCGCAACCTGTGTTAAGCAATATTGTTCATCATGATATGCTAATGATACCCAAAATGCACGCTGAACTGCAGTGCGTTTAAAGTCATTCATGAAGATAATCCTAAGCAGGTAGGAGAAGAGGTTGTCTTCACGGTATACTTTCATTGAATGGATTTGATAGATCTTCTTTCCGAGGTGTGTTGATAAGTTGAAACTCTCATAGGAAGGTGTTCCTAACAGCTACTGGCAGAGTAGGTTTAGCAGTAGTGTTTTCTCTTTAAATCAGGGAGGAAACGTGAGTGCAGGCAATGAAATGCAAAGATGAAAATGCAATTGACAATATGATCTGATGAAGCTAAATGTGTTTTCCTCCACATGGTACTTACATTCAATGGATATTATAGATAAGTTCTCCCAGCTGCAGTGGAAATTTTAAAAGCTCTCAGAGGAAGACTATTCTTAAGGGACCTTGCAAGCTGAGTTCAACAAAAGTTTTCTTGCTTTACTTTGGAAAGAGAGCTGACTGAAAGCCATTAAATGCAATGAGGGAAAAGGAAATTTGCATGATGAACCTACACATACACGAATGAGATTTTTACCAAACTTGTCTTTCATATTATGGATGTTATAGATACTCTATCCCAGCAGTGCTGAAGTTTTAAAACCTCTAAGATAAAGATGTTCCTTTCAGATATTGGCCACCTGTCTTAAACAATATAGTTCATCATGATATGCTAGTGGGTCCCTGACTATAGTTTGAACTTCAGTCTATTAAAAGTCTCTTCTCAAGATGACCCTTAACAGCCACAAGCTGGAGTTTCTCTGAAGCATCAACTTTCTTTGAGTTGATCATAACAATAATCTGCACCACCTGTAGTGATTGTTCAAACGCTCTCCTAAGAAGATGCTCTGATGGCTACTGGCAAAGGTCATTGAGCAGGAGTGTTTTGTATTTCCATCGGGAAGGGAGGCTCAGTGCAGGCAATGAACGACAAAGAGGAAAAGGCACTTTACCATATGATCCTAAGAAGCTAAAAGGAAGAATTTTTCTCCACAGGGTACATTCCTGAAATGGATGTTATTGATATTCGCTCCCCTCTGCAGTGAAAAGTGTAAAGGCTCTCAGAGGGAGACCCTCCTTAAAGATACATCCAAGCTGAGTTCAGCAACATTTTTTACGTGACTTGGGAGAAAGAGCACGGATGAAGGTTATTTACTGCAACGTTGGAAAAGGCAATTTTCAGAATAGTCCTATACAGATACACGCAAAAGATTTTCTCCACACCTGAATTTCAATTGATGGATGTTATAGATATCCTTTGCCAGCTGTACTGACATTTGAAAACCACTCATATGAAGATGTTACTTACAGATATTGGTCAACTTTGATAAGCAATAGTGTTCATCATGATACGTTACTGAGAACCTGAAGGCAGTCTGAACTGCAGTGTAGTCAAAGTCTCTTCTTAAGATGATCCCAAACAGCTGTAAGCAGAGTTTCTCTGAAGAGTCCGCTTTCGTTGAACGTAGGGTAATCATAATCTGCACCACATGTAGTGATAGTTTGAAAGCTCTCATAGGACTGTTTCAGAGTTACTAGTAAACTTCCTTGAGCAGTGGTATTTTGTCTTTCCTGGGGGAAAGGAAGCCTCAGTGCAGGACATGAACTACAAAGAGGAAAAGGCGCTTTACTATGTGATCCAAAAAACTAAAAGGAAGACTTTTCCACCACACAGAATGTTCATGGAATGGATGTTATAGATATACTCTCCCAGCTACAATGGAAAGTTTAAAAGCTCTCAGAGGAAGGTGCTCTTAAAAGATACTTGAAAGCAAGTTCAGCAAGGACTTTCTGGCATTACAAGGAGAGAATTTCTATGTGTAGCTCATTAACAGCAATGATGTAAAAAGCAATTTTTAGGATAATCCCACACAGATATAAACAAGAGATTGTCTCCGAAGTGGAATTTCATTTTATGGATGTTACATATACTGTCTCCCAGCCGTACTGAAATTTTAAAACCTCTCCAATGAGGTTGTTTCTAACAGATATTCGTCACCTGTGTTAAGCAATAGTGTTCGTCATGACATGCTAGTGAGACCCTGAACGCAGATTGAACTGCAGTGTATTTGAAGTCACTTATGAAGATGACCCTAAACAGTTATAAGCAGAAGTTATCTTCACGGTGTACTTTCATTAAATGGATGTGATAGAGCTTTTTTCTGAGCTGTGGTGAAAAGTGTAAACTCTCATGGGAGGGTGTTCCTAATCGCTACTGGCAGAGTAGGTTTAGCAGTGGTGTTTTTTCTTTACATCAGGGAGGAAGCCTGAGGGCAGGCAATGAAATTCAAAGATGAGAATGCAATTGACAATATGATCCAAAGAAGCTAAAAGCAAGTGTTTTCCTCCACAGAGTACTTACATGGAATGGATGTAATGAATAGGTTCTCCAAGCTGCAGTGAAAAGTTTACAAGCTCTCAGAGGAAGAGCATCCTTAAAGATTCCTGCAAGGCGAGTTAAGAAACACTTTCTTGCATTACATGGGATAGAGAGCCTGAGCGAAGGTCGTTAACTGCAGTGATCTGAAGGCAATATGCAGGCTGATCCCATAAAGAGACAAGCCACAGTTTTTCTGCATATTTCACTTTCATTTTATGGATGTTATAGATACCCTCTCCCAGCTGTACCGAAATTTTAAAACATCTCAGATGAAGATGTTACTTACAGATATAGGCCACATGTGTTAAGCTATAATGATTGTCATGATATGTTCATGAGAGCCTGAAAGTGGATTGGACTGTAGTGTATTAAATATCTCTTCTCAAGATGATCCCAAACAGCTACTATCAGGAGTTTCTCTGAAGATTCAACTTGAATGGAATGGATGTTAAATGTAATCAGCAAAACCGCTAGTAATACTTTGAAATCTCTCATACGAAGATGTTCCTTACAGCTACTGGCAAAATTGGTTGAGCAGTGGTATTTTGTCTCTATATAGTGAAGGAAAGATCATTGCAGGCAATGAACAGCAAAGAGGAAAAGGCAACTTACCGTATGATCCTAATACCTAAAGGGAGGACTTTTTCTGCACAGAGTATGTTCACGGAATGGAGGTTGGAGATATTCTCTCCCAGATGCAGTGAAATGTTTAATAGATCTCAGAGGAATATCCTCCTCAGAGATACTTGCGTGCTGAGTTCAGCAAACATTCTCTTGCATGTCTTGGGAGAGAGAACCTGAGTGAAGGTCATTAACTGCAAAGAGGGAAAAGGCAATTAGCAAGAAGATTCTATATAGATGCAAGGATGAGATTTTCTCCAAACTTGACTTTCATTTTATGGATGTTATAGATACTCTCTTCTAGCTGCAGTGAAACTGAAAAACCTCACATATGAAGATGTAACCGATGATATTGGCCACCTGTGTTAATCAATAGTGTTCATCATAATATGCTACTCAGACCCCGAATGCAGATTGAACTGCAGTAATTAAAAGACTCTTCTCAAGATGATCCTAAACACCTACCAGCAGGAATTGCTCTGAACAGTCAACTTTTATTGAATAGATGGTAATGATCATCTGCACCACCTGTAGTGATAGTTGGAAAGCTGTCATAGAACGTTGTTCCTAACAGCTACTTTCAAACTTGTTTGTGCAGTGGTGAGTTGTCTTTCGGTTGGGAAGGGAGCCTCAGTGCAGGCAATGAGCGACAAAGAGGAAAAGACACTTTAACATATCCTAAAATGCTAACTTTAAGAGTTTCTCACCACAGAGTAGGTTCATGGAATGGATGTTAGAGTAATACTCGCCCCACTGCAGTGGACAGTTTAAAGGCTCTCAGAGGCAGAGCCTCCTGTAAAGTACTTGGAAGAAGAGGTCAGCAAGAACTTTCTTGCTTTACATGGGGAAGAATTCCTGATTGATGGTGGTTAACTGCAATGTTGATAAAGGCAATTATCTGGATAGTCGTATACAGATAGAAGCAAGAAATTTTATAGAGACTGGACTTTCGTTTTATGGATGTTATAGATACACTCTCCCAGTGTTACTGAAATTTTAAATCCTCTCATATGAAGATGTTACTATCAGATACTGGCAAGCTGTGATAAGCAATAATGGTCATCATGATATGCTAGTGAGACCCTGAATACAGATTGAACTGCAGTGTAGTTAAAGCCACTTAAGAACATGAGCATAAACACTTACAAGAGGAGGTTTTCTTCATGGTGTACTTTCATTGAATGAATGTGATACAGCTTCTTTCCGAGCTGTGGTGAAAAGTGGAAACTATCCTAGGAAGGTGTTCCCAACAGCCACTGGCAAAGCAGGTTTAGCAAGGGTGTTTTCTTTTATATCAGGAAGGAAGCCTGAGTGCATGCAATCAACTGCAAAGATGAAAGGCGCTTTACAATATGGTCCTAAAAAGCTAAAAGGAAGTGTTTTCCTCCACAGAGATCTTACATGGAATGGATGTTACAGATATTCTCTTGCAGCTGCAGTGTAAGTTTACAAGCTCTCAGAGGAGGATCCTGCTTAAAGCTCCTTGCCAGCTGAGTTCAGCAATTAGTTTCTTGCATTACATAGGAGAGAGAGCCAGAGTGTCGGTCGTTAACTACACTGATGGAAACGGCAATTTGCAGGAGGATCCTATAGACATACCAGCCAGAGATTTTCTGCACCCTTGACTTTCATTTTATGGATGTTACAGATACTTTCTCCCAGGTGTATTGACAAGTTTAAAAGCCCTCCAAGGAAGAGCTGACTTACAGCTACAGGGCTGTTGGGCTCAGAACGTGTGTTCTTTCATTATATTTGAGGGAAAGCCTGAGTGCAGACCATGAAGATCAATGATTGAAATGTTCACTCATCAAGATGGTCCCCAACAACTAAAATGAGTTTTTTTCCACCGTGTATGTTATTTCAATAGATGTTATAGGTACTTTCTCCCAGCAGTAGTGAAATGGATCAAAGCTCTCATGGGAAGATCTTACTTACAGCTAATGACAACCTTAGCTCAGTAAGAACATTCTCTCCTATAATGTGAGAGAGAGCCTGAGTAAATGTCGTGAGCTGCAATGTTTGAAAAAGTACTTTTCAGTGCAGATGCTAAACTGGTACAAGCAAGAGTTTTTCTCCACACTGTGCTTTTCATAAATGGATATCAGAGATATTCTCTTCCTTGTGTAGTGAAAAGTTTAAGCCCTCTCATAGGAAGATGTTCCGTAACAGCTACTGGCAAAGTAAGCTCAACCAGCACATTCTTTCGTTCCATGTAAGAGAAAGCCTGAGTGAAAGACGCAAACTGCAACCTTCGAAAAGGGACTTTTCAAGACGATCATAAAGAGATAAAAAAAGGAGTTTTTCTTCACACTGTACTTTCATTGAATGGATGTTACAGATAAGCTGTACCAGTTGTAGTGAAAAGTATAAAATGTCTCATTAGAGTGTGTTCCCTACAGCTATTGGCAAGGTGAGTTCAGCAGAAGTGCTCTTTCAATACATTGGATAGAAACCTGAGTGTAGACTATTAACAGCATATTTGTGATATCAGTCATGTGTCCTTAGTGAGATTACTCATATATTTATGTGTGACACCACTCCCACTGCTATCTGTGACATTAGTGACATGTAACTTGCAACATCACACCCATTGTGTTCACGTGATATCACACCCGATGTTATGCGTCATGTGACACCCTTGTTTATGGGTAACATCATACCCCTTGTATGTGTGACAACATCCTCCTTGCGTGTCACATCTCATCAATGGTAAGTGACATCAACCTTGTCATATGATATCAAACCATTAGTATGTGTGGTGTCACTCCCAGCATTATGTATGACATCACACCAATTGAGTGTGGCATCACTCTGATAGTGTTTGACATCACTCCAACGGTGTGTTACATGGCTAACATTTTGTGTCTGACATAACTCCAATCGTTATGTGTGACATCACACCCATTTTGGGACATCACACACTTTGAGCAGGATAAAACTAGGTTAGCCTGTCACATCTCTCAAATTGTGTGATATCACTCCCGTTGTGTGAGGGCAGTCATATTGTTAACTTTGATGTGACATCCACAGTTTTGTATGAAATCACTCCCTGATTTCTGTGAAGTCTCGCACATTTTACTCTGACTTATATCCCTATTGTGTGTTTTATGTAACTGTCATTGTTATGTATGAATTCACACTCATTTTCCTTAGAGATACCACTCCAAATGTCCATGACAGCACCAGGTTGGTGTGTGCTTTCACACACTTTGTGTGTCTGACCTCACTCAATGTTTCTATGACATCACACCAATGGTGTATGTGTGATAGTGCTCACATTTGTGTGTGAAAACATACACATTGATATGTCTGACACCATTCACATTTTTGTGACATAATTCACATTTTTATGTATGACATCACATCTATTGTGTGTGTGACAACATTCACATATGTCGACATCACACCGATTGTGTGTGATATCACTCGAATTTACCATATGAAATGGCTATTAAGTGTCATGTCACTCCCAATATTCTGTGTGATGTCACATTAATTCTCGAGGACATCACTCTACTAGTGTTATGACATCACACCCATGGTGTTTCTGTGACTTCACTCATATATTTTGGGTGACATCTTTCTATGTGTGATATCACGCCTGTTGTGTTGTATGACATCAGACCAATAGTGTGACATCACTCCCACATGTGTGACGTCAGTCACATGTCCTATGTGATATTACTCACATGTTTATGTGTGACCTCAGTCTCATTATGTGTGACATCACATCAATAGTATGACATTACACCCGCTATGTGTGACATCAGTGACATGTCCCTAGTGACATAATTCACATTTTAAAGGGTGACATCACTCCCATTGTGTGCAAGTGATATCACTCCCACTATTTTGCGTGGCGTGACCACATGCTTCTTGGTGACATCACATCAATTGTTTGAGTGTGACAACATCCTCATTGTGTGTCACACCACAACATTTGTGTGTGACATTAACCTTAATTCCCGTATGATATACCAACAATTATTATGTGTGGTGTCACTACCAGTATTATGAATGACATCATGCCAATTGAGTGTGGCATCACTCTGATAGTGTTGACATCATTCCAATTGACTGTGACGTGGTTCTCATTTTGTGTCTGACATCATTCCAATCGTTATATGGGACATCACACCCATTTTGGGACATCACACCACATGAGTGTGCTAACAATAGGATAGACGGTCACATCTCCCAAATTGTGTAATATCACTCCCATTGTGTGTGATGCAGTCATATTCTTAACTGTGATGTGACACCCACTGTTATGTATGAGGTCACTTCCAGGATTCTGTGAAATCTCTCACACTTTACTCTGACATATCGCACTAGTGTGTTTTGTGTAACTCTCATTGCTATGTGTGAATATTCACTCATTTTCCTTAGAGACACCACTCCCGTTGTCTGTGACATCACCAGGTCCGTGTGAGCCTTCACACACATTGTGTGTCTGACATCACACCAATGGTGTACTTGTGACAGGGCTCACATTTGTGATTGAAAACATACCCAATGATATGTTTGACACTATTCACTTTTTTGTGACATAAGACAAGACACTTTTTTATGTATGACATCACACCTATTATGAGCGTGACAACATTCTCAGATGTTGACATCACACCAATTGTGTGTGACATGAATGCAATTTAGTATATGAAATCGCTATTGTTACGTGTGATGTTACTCCTAATATTCTGCGTGACGTCACACTAATTCTTGAGGACATCACTCTACTACTGTTGTGCCATCACTCTCATGGTGTTTCTATGACTTCACTCATATATTTGGAGTGACATCTCTCTGTTATTTGAGACAACATTCCTGTTGTTTTTATGACATCATACCAATAGTGTGACATCATTGACACACATGTGTGACGTCAATCACAAGTCCTCTGCTGTATTACTCACCTGTTTCTGTGTGACATCACTCACATTATGTGTGACATCATATGAATTGTGTGACAACACTCTCACTGATATGTGTGACATCATCGTGTCCCTTTTGACACAACTCACCTTTTATAGTGTGACATCAATCCCACTGTGTGCATGGGATATCACTCCCATTGTTATGTGTGACATGACACACGGTTATGTGTGACACCACACCACTTGTGTGTGTGACAACATCCTCATCTTGTGTCACATCACATCAATTGTGACACCAAGCTTAATTAGGATATGATATCCCAACTGTCGTTATGTTGTTGTCACTCCCAGTATTATGTATGACATCACACCAATTGAGTGTGGCATCACTCTGAGAGTGTGTTTGACATCACTCCAACGTTGTGCTTGTGACATCATTCACATTTTGTGTGCGACATCACTGCAATTGTTATGTGTGACATCACTCCCTTTTTTGGACATCACAAACCTTAATTGTGGTAACACTAGGATAGCCAGTCACATCTCACAAATTGTGTGATATCACTCCCATTGCATGTGACGGCAGTCATATTGTTCAGTGTGATGTGACATCCACTCTTATGTACGAAATAACACCTAGGAGTCTGTGAAATCTCTCACATTGTACTCTGACTTAAATCCCACATGTGTGTATTGTGTAACTCTCATTATGTGAATTCACACTCATTTTCCTGAGAAATACCACCCCCATTGTCTGTGACTTCACCAGGTTGGTGTGTGTCTTCACATACATTGTGTGTCTGACATCACTCAATGTGTGTGTGACATCACACCAATGGTGCATGTGTGACAAGACTCACATTTGTGTGTGGCAACACACCCATTGATATGTGTGACACGATTCACCTTTTTTGTGACATAATTCACATTTTTATATATGACATCACACCTATTGTGTGTGACAACTTTCACATATGTTGAAATCTAACCAATTGTGTGTGGGTTAGGGTTAGTGTTAGCATTAGGTTTAGATTTTTGGTTAGGGTTAAGGTTAGGGATAGGGTTAGGGTTAGGGTTAGGGCTAGGGCTGGGTCTAAGGCTAGGGTTAGGTTTAACACTAGGCTTATTAACCCTAGGGATAGGGTTAGGGTTATGGCTAGGGTTAGGCTTGCAGGTAGGATTAGGTCTAGGGCTATGTTTAGGTTTAGGGCTAAGGCTAGGGTGAGGGCTAGGTTTAGGGTTATTGCCAGGGTTACAGATAGGTCTATGGTGTGGGTTAGGGCTATTATTAGGTTTAGGTTTAGTGTTAGGTTTAGGGCTAGGGTTAGTGTTAGGGTTAGGGAAAGGGTTAGGGTGAGGGTGAGGGTTAGAGTTAGGGTTACTGCTAGGGCTAGTCTTATGGCTAAGTTTAGTGTTATGGTTAGGGTTAGTGTTAGGGTTAGGGTAAGGGTTATGGCTGGGGTTATGTCCAGGGCTAGGATTAGGATTAGGTTTAGTGCTAGGTTTAGGGCTAGGGCTACTGTTAGCTCTAGACTTAGAGTTAGGGCTAGTCTAGGGCTAGTGTTAGGTCTAGAGCTAAGGCTAGGCCTAGTGTTCTGGCTAGGGTTAGCCTTAAGTTTACAGTAATGGATAGGGCTTGGTCTAGGTCTAGGTCTAGGGCTAGCATTACGGCTAGGGTTAGAGTTAGGTTGAGGGCTATGGTTAAGGTTAAGTTTATGTTTAGGGTTAGTCTTAGTGTTGGTGTCAACGTTAGGGTTCTTGTTAGTGTTCAGATTCAGGTTTGTGTTCGGGTAAGGGTTTGGTTCGTGTTTGGGTTCTGATTCAGTGAGGTTTAGGGTTAGGCATGTGGGTTAGGGTCAGTTTTAGGCTTAGAGTGAGGGTTAAAGTCAGGATTGGGATTAAGTTTGTGGTATGCTTAGGGTTAGGTTACAGATTAGGGTTAGGATTAGTGTTAGCTTTAAGGTTATGTTAGTGATAGCACTAGGGCTAGGGTTAGGGTTAGGTTTATGGATAGTATTTGGGTTAGCGTTAGGATTAATACTCTGTTTAGGGTTAGGGTTACACATAGTGGTAGGTGTTGGTTTGGGGCTACAGTTCGGTTTACTGTTAGTGTTATGGCTAGGGCTAGATTGAGCATTAGGGTTAGTGACATGGTTCAGGTTAGGGCTAGGGTTAGAGTTAGAGTTAGGTCTATGTCTAGCGTTATGGTTAGGGCTATGGCTAGGATAATGGTTCGGTTTAGGGTCAGGGTTTGTGTTAGACTTAGTGGCAGGGGTACCGTTAGGTTTAGGCTTAACGCTTGGGCTATTTGTTGGGAATGGGAGAGATCGGTTAAGGGTCATGGTTAAGGTCAGGATTAGCATTAGTGTTGTGGCTATGGTTAGGGATAAGGTTAGGGGTAGGCCCAGGGCTCAGGTTAGTACTGGGGTTAGACTTAGGTCTAGTGATAGTCTGTGGTTATGGTTAGTGTTAGGGCTAGTGTAAGGGTCCAGTTTAGGGCTGGGTTAGAATTAGGTGTAGGACAAGTGTTAAGGTTAACGTTACACTTAAGGTTAGGATTTGGCATAGGCCTAGGTTTAGGCTTATGGTTGTTTTAGGCTTAGGTTTGGGATATGGGTAGCGGTTTGGTTGGGGTTGGGGATAGGGTTACTCTTAGGGCTTGGGGTTGGCTTAGGAACAGAGTTCTGGTTAGTCTTAGGGCTAGGGCTAGGGTTAGGGTTAGGGTTACGCTTGGGATAGGTTCAGTGTTTGGGTGAGGGTCAGGTGTATGGTTAGCATTAGGATTAGGTTTTAGGAAAGGCTTAGGTTAAGGTCTAGGGTTAGAGCTAAGCTTAGGTTTAGGGTTATAGTTCAGTTAGGTTTATGGCTATGGTTAGCGTTAGGGCTAGGTTTAGTGTTAGGATGCTGGTTAGGGCTAGGGCTGGGGCTGGCTTTAGGCTTATGGCTATGGCTAGGATTAGGGTTAGTTTTAGGTTTAAAGTTGTGTGCGTTAGAGTTTGGGTTATGGGTAGGGTCAGAGTTAACTTTAGGGTTATGTGTAAGGTTAGGTTTATATTTAAGGTAAGCGTGGGTCCGGCCCCATGGTTTAGCAGTTAAGTGCACAGGATCCGCTGTTGGCGACCCAGCTTTGTATCCCAGGTGCACACCGACACACCGCATTTCTGGCCATGCTGAGGCCACGTCCCATATACAGCAACTAGAAGGATGTGCAGCTATAACATACAACTATCTAATGTGGCTTTGGGGGAAAAAATAACATAAGTGTTAAGGTGACGGGTAGGAGTAGTGGTAGAGTTAGGGGTAAGGTTAGAGTTGGGTTAGAGTTAGGGTTATGGTTGGGGTAGGGTTAGGGTTTGGGTTAGGGCTACTGTTAGTGTTAGCATTAAGGTTAAGGCTAGGGCTAGGGTTATGGCTAGATTTAGGCTTAGGTTTAGGGTTAGCATTAGTGTTAAGGCTAGTGTTAGGCATAGGGTTAAGGTTAGCAGTAGGTCTAGGGATAAGGCTAGAATTAGTGTTAGTTCTAGGGCTAGGTCTAGGGTTACTGTTAAGGTTACAGTATGGGTTAGGGTTAGGCTTAGGGTTAGGGTGAGGGTTAGGGTTAAGGCTATGTTTAGGGTTAGGCTTATGTTTAGAGCTAGATTTATATCCGTGGTTAAGGTTAGGGTTAGGACTAGGGCTTCTGTTGGGGTTAGGGCTAGGGCTATGATTAGGTCACGGTTAGCATTAGGGTTAGGGCTACTTTTGGGTTAGAGTCAGGATTAGAGTTGTGGTTAGGGTCAGGTCTACGGCTAGGGTAGAAGTTAAGCCTATGGTTAGGGTTATGGTTAGTGTTACGGTTATGGTAGAGGTAGGTCTCGGGTTAGGCTCAGGTCTCTGTCTAGGGTTTGGGTTAGCCTTAGGTCTATGGCTAGGTTTAGGGTCAGGGTTAGGTTTAGGGTTAGTACTAGAGCTACTTTTAGGTTTATTTTTAGGGGAAGGGTTAGAGTTACAGCTAGGTTTAGGGTAGGGTTAGAGTTAGGGCTAGGGTTAGGGTTCGATCTATGGTTATGGTTAAGGTTATGGTTGTGTTAGGTTTAGATTTAGTGTTAGATTTACGGGGAGGTCTAGCGTTAAGGTTACTGTTAGGACAAGGGTTAGGGTTAGGGCTAGGTTTAGGCTTTGGATTAGCCTTAGGTTTAAGCTTAGTGTTTGGGTTAGGTTTATAGCTACAGTTAGGGTTAGGTCTAAAGTTAGTGCTACATTTAGGATTAGGGCTACGGCTGGTCTTCGGTTTAGGGTTAGGTTTAGGGCTAGGGTTCGGATTACTGTAGGGTTAGGGTTAGTTTTGGGCTAGGGTTAGGACTAGAGCTAGAGCTAGGGCTATCATTAGGGTTACGACTAAGTTAGGGATAGTGTTAGGGCTAGGGCTATGCTTAGGATAATGGCTAGGGTTAGGATTAATGTTATGGTTATGGTTAGAGATTGTTTCGGTTTTCAGTTAAGGGTAGGGGTAGGGGGAAGGTAAGGTTTAGGTTAGGATTAGGGCTAGTATAGTGGTAAGAGTTGCGTTAGGGTTAGAGTTAGAGGAGTGGTAGGCTTAGGGGTAGGGTGACGGTTGTGTTCGGGTTACCGTTATGATGAGTGTTAGGGCTAGTGGTAGCATGAGAGTTAGCGTTAGGACTAGAGTTAGGCTTAGGGCTAGGATTATGCTGATGGCTAGTGTTGGGCGTAGCATTAAGAGTAGGGTTAAAAGTAGGGCTAGGATTAGGGTTATGGTCATCATTATGTGTAGGGGCAATTTTAGGGCTACAGCTAAGTTTAGTGGTAGGTTAGGGTTATATTTAGGGTTAGAGTTTGGGTTACGTATAGACTTAGGGTTAGTGTCAGGTTTAGGGCTAGTATCATGGTTAGGAGTAGGATTACGACTAGGGTTAGGTTTAGGGTTTGAACATGGGCTAGTGTTGGCATTAGGGTTAGGGCTAGGATTAGGGCAGAGTTAACATTAGGGTTAGGGTTAGTGTTGGGTTATGATTAGTGTTGGGTGATTGTTAGTTGTAGCGTTAAGGTCACCTCTAGGCTAGGGTTGGGGTTAGGCCTAGAGCTAGAGTTAGAGTTAGGATAAGTTTTAGGCTTAGGGTTAGTCCTAGAGCTAGGGTTAGGTTTACTTTTAACGTTAGAGTTATTGTTAGAGGTAAGTTTAGTTTAGGGGCAGGGCTAGGGCAATTGCTGGGGCTCGGTTTTTCTTAGGGACAGAGTTACGGTTAGTGTTAGTGATCAAACTAAGGTTACGGCTGTGGCTTAGACTAGGGTAAATGTTAGGGTCAAGGTTAGCCTAGGGCTGAATTAGAGTTAGGGTTAATGTTAGGCTTAGGGGAATGGGTAGGGTTGGGGTTAGAGATGGTTTAGGATTAGGTTTAGGGGTAGTTTTAGGGTTAGGGTTAATGATAGGGCTATTGTTAGGGTTACAGTTAGAGCCAGGGCTATGGACAGGGTTAGGGTTAGCGTTAGTGCTAGGACTAGGTCTAGATATATGATTAGGGTTAGTGCTAGGGTTAGTGTTAGGGTTCGAGTTATGGCTAGGGTTAGGGCTAAGTTTAGGGTCACATCTAGGGCTAGGATTTGTGTTGGGTTAGGGCTAGCGTTGAGGGTTAGTGTTAGGGATATGGTTAGGGTTAGAGTCAGGTGTAAGGGTAGAGTTTGGCATAGGGTAGTGTTAGGGTTTGTGTTAGGGTTAAGACTAGTGTTAGTCTTAAAGGTATGGCTAGGGCTAGGGATAGACTTAAGTTTAGTGTTAGGGTTAGTGTTAGGACTAGCACTAGCATGAGGGTAGGGCTAGGACTAGAATTAAGGTAAGATTAGGAGTTATGGTATGGTAAGGATTTGGTTTATGGTTAGGTGTAGTGTAGGGTCACGGTTAGGGCTAGGTTTAGGGTTAAGGGTAGGGTTAGTGTTAAAGCTATGGTGATGGGTTTATAGTGGGGAATGGAGATGGCTTTTTACTGTTTGGTTAGGTTCAGGGTTAGCATTATTGTTTGTGCTAAGGTTATGGATAGTGGTAATGTTAGGGTTAAGGTTAGGGCCATGGCTAGGGTTAAGGATAGGTCTAGATTTAGAGCTAAGGCTAAGCCTGGGTTTAAGTTTAGGACTAGGACTATGGTTAATTTCATGTGTAGGGCTCGTTTAGTGTTAGGTTTAGGGCAATGGTTAACGTTAACGTTACAGATGGGGTTAGAGCTTGGGTTAGGGTTACGGCTAGGGTTATGGTTACTGTGAGCGATAGTGGTAGGGTTAGGGTTAGGTTTAGGGTTTAGGTTGAGTTAGGGTTGGGTTAGGGTGAGAGTTAGGGCTCAGGGTGGCGATGGAGTGTTAGTGCAATGGTTAGGGTAGGACTATGGTTAGTGTTAGGTTTAGTGTTAGGTTTAGGGCTAAGGTTAGTGCTAGGTCAGGTTTAGGGCTAGGGCTGTTGTTAGTTTTATGTTTAGGGCTATGGCTAGGATTAAGGTTTGGGTACGAATGGATTAGGGTTAACGTTAGGGGTAGCGTTAGGGGTAGAAGTGGGTTAGAGTTCGCGTTAGGTTTAGGGCTAAGGGTAGGGGTGGGGGGGTTAGTGGTCTGTTTGGATTAGGGTTAGGTTTAGAGTTAATAGTAGGTGTAGGTGAAGGACTTGGATTAGTGTTAGGGTAAGGTTTAGGGTTAAGGTTAGGTTTGGTACAGAGTTAATGTTAGTTTTATGGTTAACGTTAGGGTCATGTTTGGGGTTAAGCTTGCGTTAGGGTTAGGTTTAATCTTAGGGTTGCTGTAGGGTTTGGATTAGGATTAGGGGAGGTGTAGGTGTATGGGTAGAGTTAGGCTTAGGGTTAGGGTTTGTGTTAGTGCTAGGACTGGGGTTAAGGTTAGTTTTAGTCTTGGCTTAAGGTTAGGTTTAGCAGAGCGGTATGTGTAAGGATAGTGGCAGGGTTAATGTTAGTGTTAGGGTTGGGGTAATTTTAGGGCTATGGCTAGGTTTAGGGTTAGGGCTGGGGCCAAGGATAGGATTATGGCTATTGTTAGGAATAGTGTTATTATTAGGTATGGAGTTGGGGTTAAGTTTGGTTTAGGGTTAGGGTTAGTTTTAGGGTTAGTGGTAAGGTTGAGGTTAGGGTTGCATTCGAGTTTGGCCTATGGTTATGGAGGGGCTAGGGTTTCGATTAAGGTTATGGTTAGGGGAGGAGTAGGTGTAAGGATAGGTTTAGGGTTAGTGTTCGGGTTAAGGTCAGTGGTAGTTGTAGGGCTTGAGTTATGCTTAGTTTTAGGGTTAGGGTTAGATTTAGGTTTACGGCTAGTGTTAGAGTTGGCATTAGGGTCTAGAGCCACAGTTAAGGTTAAGGGTAGGTTTATGGTTAGGGGTAGGTCTGGAGTACAATTAGGGTTAGGGTTTGGGTTTGTCTTAGGTTTAGGGTTATGGTTAAGGCTGGGTCTATGGCTGGCTTTAGGGTTAGGACTAGGGTTAGGGTTAGGATTAGTGCTAGGTTTAGAGCAAGGGTTTGGGTTAGGGTTAATGCTAGGATTAGTGTTGGGGTTAGAATTGTGGTTGGATTAAATAGTTAATGTTAAGGTTAGGGTAGTATCAGGTGTAGGCATAGGGTTAGTGTTAGTGTTAGCGTTAGAGTTAGGGTGAGGGTTAGACTTAGGGGTAGGAGTTAGCTAAGATTTAGGGTTATGGTTACAGTTAGACATAGGGTTAGGGTTAGGTGTAGGGGTAGGTTTAGGGTTATGATTATTCTTAAGATTAGTGTTAGTGTTATCGCTAGGGATTGGGTTATTGTTAGGCTTAAGTTAGGGTTAGGGTTACAGTTAGGTTTGGGTTTAGGGTTGGGTTAGTGTTAGGGTTCGTGTTACCTTAAGTCTTAGGGTCTGGGTAAAGATTGGTTTAGGCATAGGGATAGGGTTACAGTTAAGGTTAGTGGTAGTGATACGGTTAGCTGTGGGAATTGCATTAAGATTAACATTAGGGCCAGGGCTTGAGTTAGGGCTGGGGTTAAGTTTATGGCTAAGGCTTGGTCTAGGGCTTAGACTAGGTTTAGGTTCAGTTTTACTGTTAAGTTTAGTGTCAGATTTAGTACTAGGCATAGGGCTGCATTAGTGTTAGTGTTCGGGGTTGGGCTAAGTTTTAGGCCCAGTTTTAGGGTTAGGATTACAGTTAAATTTAGGTCTAGGGCTGGGGCTCGTTTTAGGATTATGGATAACATTAGGGCTAGTGTTAAGGCTAGGGACAGTGTTAGGGGTCAGGTAAGGACAAGGATTAGGGTTAGGGTTGGGGCTGGGTTTAAGGCTAGGGTTAGTTCAACACTTGGGTCAAGGTTAGAGTTAGCTTAATGGTTAGAAGTAGATTTAGGTTTAGGGTAAGTGTTATGGTTAGGGTTAGGGTTAGTGCTAGGGTTAGGTTTATGGCTATGGCGAGGGTTAGGGCTAGGTTTAGTGTTAGTTTTAGGTTTATGGCTATGGTTAGGTTTAGAGCTACGCATTTGTTTAGGGTTCGTCACACTGGTAAGGTGATGGTTAGGTTTAAGGTTACATAAAAGGGTACAGTTACAGTTAACATAAGTTTTAACATTAGAGGTAGGCGTAAGGATAAGAGTGGGGTTGGATTAGGGTTATGGCTATGGTTAGGTTTGGGGTTAGGTTTAGGGTTCTTGTAATGGTAAAGGTTAGGGCTAGGGACAGGGTTAGGTTTAGAGTTATGACTAGTGTTATGTTTAGTGTTAGAACTAGGGCCCTGGTTAGGATTAAAACTTGGGCTAAGATTAGTGTTAGAGTTAGCATTAGGGTTGGGTTATGCTTGGTGTTACGGATATTGTTGGGGTAGGGGTAGGTGTTTGGGTAGGTTTAGGTTTAGAGGCGGGTTGGTGTAAGAGTAGTGTTAGGGTTAGGGTTGCATTAGGGTTAGGGTTAAAGATAAGGTTAAGCCTAGAGCTAGCGTGAGAATTAAGGTTCAGGTTAGGGTTAGGGTTAAATTTAGAGTTAGGTTTGGTTAGGGTTAGGGGTAGGGTTAGGGTTAGTGTTGGGTTAGGTTTAGGGGTGGGGTAGTAGTAGGGGTAGGTGTTGGGGTAGTGTTTGGCTTAGGGTTAGGGTTAGGGTTATGGTGAGAGTTAGGGGTAGGTTTAGTGTTAGAGTTAGCATTAGGGCTAGAGTTCAGGTTAGGGCAAGTGTTAGGGTTAGGGCTGATAATAGGCCTAGATTTATGGATAGGTTTAGGACTAGGGTTAGGGTGGGTTAGTAGAAGGGTTTGGGTTATGGGTAGTTTTAGATCTACAGTTAAGGTTAGTGTTGCGTTAGAGTTAGAGTTAAGCTTAGTGTTTGGTTTAGCGCTAGGGTTTGTGTAAGGCTAGTCTTATGTCTAGGCTTAGTGTTAGGGTTAGGACTAGGGCTAGTGTTGGGTTTAGGGCTATGGTTAAGGTTAGCCTTAGTGTTAGTACTAAGTTCAGGGATAGTGCTACTGTTAGAGTTAGCGTTAGAGCCAGGGCTATGGAAAGGGCTAGTGTTATCATTAGGGATATGCCTAGGTCTATAGTTATGGTTAAGTTTAGAATTTAGCCTAGAGCTAGGGTTAGGGTTAGGGATATGGTCATGTCTGGGGCTAAGTTTAGGGTCAGGTCTGGGGCTTGGATTTGTGTTAGCGTTAGGGCTTGTGTGGAGTGCTATGATTAAGTGTAGGGTTAAGTCTAGTGCTAGGGTTAGGGTTATGGTTAGTGCTAGCTTTAGGGTTAGTGTTATATGCAGTGTTAGCATTTTGGTTAAACCTAGCGTTAGACTTAGCAATTGGGTTAGGCTTAGGGCTGATATTAGGATTAGGGTTAGGTTTAAGAGTAGGTTTAGTGTTCAGGTTACCATTATGTTTAGTGTTTAGGTTTGGCTTAGGGTTTGGAATAGGCTTAGGGTTAGGGCAAGAGTTTGTGTTAGGAGTCTGTCCAGGATTAGGGTTAGAGTTACGATTGAGTTAGACTAAGTGTTAGTGTTAGGGTTAGGTTTAGGGCTATGGCTAGGGTCTGGGGTAGTGGTAAGTGTTGGCTTAGGGATAGGGTTAGGGTTTGTGTTAGGGTAGGGCTAGGGTTTGTGTTAGGTTTAGGGTTAAGATTAGGGATAGAGCTTGGGCTAGAGCCTGGTTTAGGGTTAGGGCTAGCATTAGGTCTAGGTTAAGTGTTATTTTAAGACTATGGGTAACAATAAAGTAGGATTAGGGTTAGGGCTTTGGGTAGGGGTAGGCTAAGTGTTTGGGTTAAGAGTATGGATAGGGATAAGGTCACAGTTAGGGTTGGGTTTAGGGTTAAAATTAAGGGTAATGTTAGGGGTGGGTGATGTCTAGTCTTAGTGTTATGGTTAATATTATTTGTGTTAGCGTTCGGGTTCTGCATGTGATTAGTGTTAGGTGTAGGGTTAGGCTTAGGCTTCGGATTGGATTAGGGTTAGGGTTAGGGTTTAAGTAGGGTTAGAATTAGTTTATGGAGAGAAGGAGGGGTAGGGTTGGGGTTAAGTCTGCGTTCAGTTTAGGGTTAGGATTAGGGTTCAGGTTCTGGTTAGGGTTAGGGTTAAGGTTAGGCTTAGGGTTCAGATTAGGGTTTGTGTACTGTTTTGGTTTAGGATTCCAAACAGCAATCTGTGCCAAATGTTTTTTAGGCATTATGTGATCCTTACTAGCTGGACGGAAGGGAGATGTGGTATGAATTTATTTCCAGGAATGGGTGCTATACATGATTTAGCTCAGCTCTACTCTGGATTCCCTGTCCTATACAAACCTGTTCCCAGGTTTAAGGATAGGGTTAGGGTTAGGTTTTGGTTACGGTTAGAGTTAGTTTTATAAAGAGAAGGAGGGGTAGGGTTTGGCTTAGGGTTGCGTTAGGCTTGGATTTAAGATTAGGGATAAGGATGAGGTTTGGGTTAGAGTTACAGTGAGGGTTAGGTTTAGGGTTAGGGCTAGGGTTGTATTAGTTTTAGGGTTATTGTTAGGATTAAATTTAAGTTTAATGTTAGCCTTAATGTTTAGAGTTAGTGTACTAGAGTTAGCATAGTGTTAGTGTTAGGGTTAAGATTTGGGCAAGCGCTAGGTTTAGGCATAGAGTTAGGGTTATGGCTAGTGTAATGTCTGGGTTTTAGGGCTGGGGCTAGGATGAGTTTCAGCTGTAGTTTGGGTTAGGGCTAGATCTAGGGCAAGTGTTAGGGTTAGGGTTACAGTTAGGGTTAGGTTTAGGGCTAGGGCTAGTGCCAGGGTTAGGGTTAAGTCTAGGACTAGGGTTAGTGTAAGGCATAGGGCTAGGCTTAGGCTTAGTGCTAATTCTTGAATTATTGTTATTGTTAATGTTAGTGTTTGAGTTGGAGTTGTGTTGTGGTGTCAGGTATAAGGTTAGTGGTAACCGTAAGTTTAGTGTAGGGGTAATTGTACGTTTAGATTTAGGGTTAGGGTTAGGGATAAGGTTATATCTAAGGCTATGGTTATGGTTAGGGTTATGGTGAGAATTAGGCTTCATGTTCGGATTAATATTAACATTAGTTTTAGGGTTAGGGTTGGGGTTTGTATCATGAACCTTAACCCAACTTTAGCTCTAACCCTAAACCTACCCGAAGCCCTAAATATGCCCCTAGCCCTAACCCTAATCATATGCACACCCACTGTAACTGTAACCCTAAGCCAACTCTAACCCTAACATAAAACCTAGTCCTAGCCCTAGCCCTAACAGAAACCCTAACATTAGCATAACCCTAACTCTAAGCCTAGTGTTAACCCAAACCAAAACCCTACGCCTATTCCTAGACTTTCCATTGTCCCCACCCTAAGGCACACACGACACTAACATCAGACCTAACCCTAATCATACCCCTAGCCCTAAAATCATAACCTGTCCCGTCCCAAACAATAAAAATGTATCTAGTTATATACTTAAAGAGAATCCTAACTCTAAATGTAATAACTAAACTTAGACTCAAGCCCAGCCCTAACGATAACTCTTGCCATAACACTAACACTATCACTACACCTAATCCTAACTCTCACCATAACCCTACATGTAATCCAACACTAACCCTATCCGTAGCCTTTGCTGTAGCCCTAAACCAGTCCTAACACAAACACCAGCCCTATTCCTAATCATATACTTACTGCTAAACCTAACCTTAACTGAAACACAAACCACCTCATCTAACTCTAAGAATAACCATAACATTAATCCTAGCCCTAGCCCTAAACATAACCCAGCCCTAGCACTAACCCTAACCATACCCCTACCCCTACCCCTACCCCTAACCCTAATCTGTACACTAACTCTAAGACTAAACATAACCCTAACCCTAACATGAACACTAACAGTAAACATAACCCAACCCAACACTAACCCTAAAGCTACCTTAAGCATAAGCCGAACCCTAACCAAAACCCTAAACCGGGCCACAAATTTCACCCTAACCAGAAGCCTGATCCGACGCTAAACAAACCTAATCTTATCCAGACCCGAAACCTAAACCTTACCCTAATCAGAAGGCAAACCTTAAAATAAAGCTAAGCCTAAACCTCACAATAACCCTAATTCTAACCCTAACATGAACACGAATCGGAACCCTAACCCTAAACAGAATCATAGACCTAAACCGAACCAGAACCCAACCCTACCCATAAAACTAACCCTAACACTAAGATGAACACTAACCCGAACCCGAACCCGAATTCAAAGCCTAACGCTAACTCAAACGCTAACCCGAACCCTAACAACAAACCTAACATGATACTGACACCAAAAACTAACTATAACCCTAAAACAAACACTAACCCTAACACTAAAACTAACGCTCACCCTAACCCTAACCCGAACCAAAACATAACCCTAACTTGAACTCTAAGCCAAAACCTAACCCTAACCCTAACAATAACCCTAACCCAAACACTAACCGTAACCATAACGCTAAGTCTAACACGAAAAATAACCCTAACCGTAACTCGAATCTGAATCCTAAACTTAACCCAAACTCGAAGCCAAACCCAACCTGAAACCAGCCATATCCCTTATCCAAAACTAACCCCAACCCCAGCCCTAACCTTAAGCCTAAAGCTAACCCGAACTCTAACAATAACATGAACCCCAAACTTAACCCAGACTCTAACCCGAACCTTAATCCTAACCCTAAAACTATCACAAACACAAAGCCGAATCCGACCCTGACACTAACACCATCAAGAACCCAAACCTTAACTCTAATCCTAATCCAAACACTAACCTCACCCTAAGCCTTAACATAACCTTAACAGTAAGCCTAATCCTAACCGTCCCAACAAAGCAGAACATAACCCTAACCCTAACCAGAAAATGAACTCGAACCCTAGCCATAACCCTAACCCAAAAACAACCCTGACCTTAAACATAACCCTACACTTAACATGAAAATTAACCCTAACCATATCAGCAAACCTAGCCTGAACTGTAACTCTAACCCTAAACCTAATCTTAGGCCGACTCTAACCCTAACCCTAACCAGAACACGAACCTGAACCCTAAGCCTAACCCTGACTTGAACACTAGCCCTGACACTAAAACTAAACATTACCCTAACCCGAACCCTATTGCTAAGCCTAACCATAACCTGAACTCTAAACATATTTCTAACCCTAATTCTAACCCTAACCCTAATCCAAACCCAACACGAACCCTAACTCTAACCCTAAACCTAGCCCTAAATCGAACCCTAACGCTAACCATAACCTTAATCGGAAACCAAAACGTAAACCTAACCCTAACCATAACCCTAACCATAACCCTTACCCTAGCCCTAACCCTAACCCTAAAAGAAACCTAAAGCTAAAGCTCAGCATTTTTCGAACCCAAAACCTAATAATAACCCTAATCCGAATACTAACCCTAACCTCAGCCTAACCCAAATCCTAACACTAACCCGAACGCTAACCTGAATCTAACCCTAACAAGAACCCGAACCCAAACCCTAACACTAACCCGAAGCCTAACCCAACCAGAACCCTAAGCCTAAACTGATATCAAAACCAAGCCCTGACCCTGACATTAACCCGAAAACTAATACTAACACTACACCTAACCATAACCCTAAATCTAACTCGAACCCTAACACTAACCCCAACGCTAAACTGAACCTGACCACTGACACTAACCCTAACCCTTAACTCAAAATCTAACCCTACACGTAAAACAAATCTGTACCAAACCCAAACCCTAACACTAAACAGAACCATAACCCTAATGCTAACCATAACCCTAACCCCAATAGTAACAGAAACCCTAACACTTACACTAACCAGATGATAACCCTAGGCTAACTGAACCCTAACCGTAACCTGAAATCTAACCCAAACCTGGCAATCAACCATAACACTAACGTCAACCCTAACCCTAACACTAACCTAAACTCAAAACATACCATTAACGCGAATCATAACCCTATCCTTAACTAGAATCATAAACTTAACCCTAACCAGAAACATATACCTAAATATAAACCTAACACAAACCCGAAAACTAAACCAAACCCTGAAACTGACAGTAACTGGAAACCAAACATGACACTAACGTAACACTAAGAGTACCCCAGGAAATGGCTCTGGGGAGAAAAGCATGACGAAGGGCACGTGTGTTGCCTTCTGTTTGAATGCAGATGTGCCAGGCAGAGGGCAACAGGATGGCTGGATCGGCTCAGCTGCTTTCTCCAAAGGAGGCGGGACAACCAGCTAAACATCCTACCTGGGCCAGGCCACTTCCAGAGGGGACAAAGTCAAGAGGACATAGCCCTGGGGATGGCTGCCAAGTTTGCTGGGGCGTGTGCTGGGCCCCATCAGAGGAGGAAGCATCCTGGCAACGGGTGTGCCAGACGTGAGATCAGGAGGCCTCCCACACCTGGGTCCCTTTCCTGCCCAGGCCTCACAAGGGAGGACGATGCTTGTGGCAGTGGCGAGTGGGGTGGGGCTGCTGGCTAGCCTGCCCCGGGATGTCCCGGGAGAGGGCGCCTGGGGATGGGCTGCCCCTGAAGAGGTCTGAGGGACTGACCCAGCTCGAGGCAGTCGGGGGCAGAGAGAGAATCCCACTCCGCCCTTTCCCTTAAGTTTCTTATGGCTTGCCAAACAGTTAACAAGACAGGTTAGCAAGAGAAAATCATACCCAACTGAAGAATATGAGTGCATGGCAGAAACCCGGGAAAATGAGTCTCTCCACACAAAGGCAGAGATTTTCATCTTGCATACTCTCCTAAGCTTATGAGAAAGGAGGATGTTGCGGGAGGGCATGTGGAAGTCAAGACTGGAAGAAGACAACTGTCATGCAGAGGGACATGTAATGTCTTGTCGGAACCATTTCCCTTGCACCGGGGTCAGGTCCAGAAGGGACAGCATGGAGGTGACCAGCAACCCGCCTCTCTGTGGTGGTGGTGGCGCTGGCCCAGGGGCGGGTGTGGGGGTGGTAGGTGGAAGCGGGATGGCGTGTGAGTTGGTACCAGCAGTGGAGCCAGCGATTCAGAGGTCAGGGATCTCTCTTTCTCTCTCTCTCACTCTCTCTGTGTCTCTCTCTCTCTTCTCTCCCTCGGAGACCTGAGGAGAGAAAGGTGGGGCGCCCTACCCACCTCGCCTACCTATTTCATGTTCCCTTCTTTCTCTGGCAGCTCTCGGAACCATGTGGGCTTGGGTTCAACCCCCTCACGCCAAGGGTGCATGCTCGGCCACCTGGGACTAGGGCTGGCATCGGGGGTCCTCAGTGAGGGCCCCATCCTCCCACCAGGATCTGACCGGCTGGGGAATCCCTCGGTGACTACCAGCTGCAGCTGAAGGAACCCCACCCTTCTTGACTTGGTTTCAGGTGCTGTCTCCCTCACCTCCCACAATACCTCACAGATTGCAGGCCGCATCAATTCCTTGGAAGGGTGGGTCTGCCCAGGGTTGCCACAGTCAGACTGGGGTTCGAGCCCAAGGTTCTTCCTAGGCCAGTTGCTTTGTCCTGGGGCTCATTTCTTTCTGGAAAGACAAAGCCATGGCCTCACCCCACGCCTAGACTTGGCGACTGCAGCCAGGTGGAGGAAAGGATCTGTGGAGACAAAAGGGCCGAGACAGGCATATGGCAAAGCAGGAAGTGCAGCGCCAGCAGCCCGTAGGCATTTGGGAGCCTATGCCAAACTGGGCAAGCCCTTCCGGGGTCAGTTCCCAGCCTCTTCTCTGGCGTCAGGAAAGCTTGGCCTTCCTAGGGCCCAGGCCATGGTTCTGGGGAGAAATCCGCGATGGAGGGCACTCGTGAGACCCTCTGCCTGAGGTCACAGGTGTCACGCCCAGGGCAACTGCAAGCCTGGCTCTGCTTGCCAGCTTTATCAAAAGCTGTCTGGCAAAACAGCCGAACCTGGCACCTGGGCAAGGCCCCTTCCGAGGGGACAAGTTATGAAGGACATAGCCCTAGGGACGTCTGCCAAGTCTCCTGGGGCATGTGCTGGGTCCCGTCAGAAGAGGAAGCAGCCCTGCAAGCGGTGTGGCAGACCAGAGATCAGGCAGCCTCCCACACCCAGGTCCCTGTCACCCCAGGAATCCCAAGGGAGGACGATGGTCTTGGCAGTGGCGAGAGTGGTGGGGTGGTCGCTGAGCCTGCACTTGGATTCCCCAGGAGAGGGCGCAGAGGGATGGGCTACCCCTGGCCAGGTCTGAGGGACTGACCCAGATAGGTGTTGTTGGGGGAAGAGAGAGAATGCCCCTCCACCATTTCTCTTCAGGTTCTCATGGCTGGCCAAATCATTAACAAGACAGGTTCGCTGGCGCAAATCAGACCTAGCTGAAGAACATGTGTCCGTGGGAGAAATGCAGGAAACTGAGTCTCTCCACACAATGGCAGAGATTCTCATCTTGCGTCCTCTCCTGAGCTAATGACGAAGGTGGATGTCGTGGGTGGGCCTGTGGGATGGGAGAGGGGAGGGAGATGATTATCATGGAGAGGGACATGTAAAGGCTTGTCCCAACAGTTTCCCTTGCACTGGGGTCAGGAACGGAAGGGAAGGCATGGAGGTGTCCAGCAACTGGCCTCTCTGTGGTGGGGATGGCCCATGGGCAGGCGTGGGGGTGGTGGATGCAATGAGATAGCTTGTGAGTAGGCACCAGCCAGTGGTGGAGGCAGCGACTCAGAGGTCATGGATCTCTCACTCTCTCCCTCTCTCTCTCCCCCTCGGGGACCTGAGGAAAGGAAGGTCGTGCGCTCTGCCCACCTCACCTACCTCCCCCATGGGACCTTCTTTCTCTGGCAGCTCTGGGACCCCTGAGAGCTTGGGTTCAGGCCCCCACACCCCCGCACAGGCCAAGGGCGCATGTGCGACTGCTGGGGCCTAGGGCTTGCTGCGTAGGTCCTCAGTGAAGGCACCACCCTGCCGCCAGGCTCTGACCGGCGGGGGCGGACATCTGGTGCCACCCCGCTGCAGTTGTTCCATCGCTGCTCTTCTGTACTTGGCTTCAGCTGTTGTCTCCCTCCCCTCCCCCACTCCCACTCACCTGGAAGACCACTTCACTTCCTTGGAAACATTGCTCTGGGCCTGATGGCCACAGGTGTACTGGGCTTCAACCTCAAGGCTCTGCTTGGACCAGCTGCTTTGTCCAGGGTCTCATTTCTTCCTGGAAAGACAAAGCCATGGCCTCACCCCATGCCTGCACTTTGCGACTGCAGCCAGACCAGGTGTAGAAAAGGCTCTGTGGAGTCAGAAGGGCCGAGACAGGCAGATGGCACCACAGGGCAATGTAGCCAGGGCCAAACTGGGCAAACGCTTCTGGCAACAGGTCCCAACCCCCTCCCTGGAGTCGGGAGGGCCTGGCCTTCCTGGAGCCCAGACCACGGCTCCGGGGAGAAATCAACCATGGAGGGCATGCGTGAGACCCTCTGCCTATGGTCGCAGGTGTCACGCCCGTGGGCACTGCAAGCCTGGCTCAGCTTGCCTGCTTTCTCCAAAGGATGCTGGCCAACCAGCCGAACCTGGCACCTGGGCCTGGCCCCTTCCAAGGGGACGACCACTGGAGGACATAACCCTGGGCATGGTTGCCAAGTCTCCTGGGGTGTATCCTGGGCCCCCGTCAGAGGAGGAAGCAGCCTGACAAGGGGTGTGTCGGACCTGAGATCTGGCGGCCTCCCACACCTGGGTCCCTGTCCTGCCCAGGCGTCCCGGGGGAGGACGATGGTCGTGTCAGTGGATAGTGGGGTGGGGCTGGCGCCGAGCCTACCCTTGGATGCTCCGGGAGAGGGCGCCGGGGGATGAGCTGCCCCTGGCCAGGTCTGAGGGACCAACCAAGCTCAGGGCTGCTGGGGACCAACCACAGCATGTCCACAGCCCTCTCTGCAGATCCAGGCACCAGGTGAGCACCTGCCATGGCTGATTCCATTAGTCCCTACAAGATCACCATGAAATTTATCCCCCCCCACTATTCAGAAGAGCAAACTGAGGCTCAGAGAGATGCGGGGATTTGCCCAAGTTACACAGCTGGCAGAGGACACAGTCACCACTGTGCTGAGGAGGGAGTGGCTACTCACCTAGTAAACAGCTGGTCCAGGACCCAGTGGGATGTGTCTGAGGCCGAGTAGTTGATCATGAAGGTGGTGAAACTCTAGATGTTCCTACTCAGGAAAGCTGGTGCAATGGACTCTGTCAGCTTCTCCATCATGCCTGCCTGGACGCCACGCATCCTGCAGTCTTCGTTTAAATTCACAGTGGACTCATCCTGACACGGGGGTAGAGGAGGAGGAACATACAGTCAGTGACATCATGGTGAACCACCAGGAGGACTGAGGTGACATTCTACCATCCTGTGTAGCTTGTGGGTAGGAGTGGAGTTCCAGATTCCTTTGGGAGTGGGACTTCTGGACACTGTAGTGAGAAAATTCTGGGGCAGCGGGTCCCAGGGGAATCTCATATTTGAGTCTGGATTCTACTACTGCCTTGATCATCTCAGGGTCCTGGGTGTGAAGACCCCTCTGCACCCTCACTAACCTCAGAGCAGCCCTGGTCATTGATGGACTGGTGCACCTGTGTCCACTCCAGGGAGATGGCAAACTGGAAAGCATCCACCAGCTCCTCGACCATCTCCTGGGTGCAGCTCTGCAGTGACAGAGCCCAGCAGTCAGGCCAGGAGGGATCAGGGGCCTGCCTGGACTTTGCCACAATGGGAAACCCCACGACAGATCAGGCACAGAGGGGCATCTGCAGACACTCCACCAGGGAAGGAATGCGAGGACAACTTGAGGGCCTGGCATTCACATGCGGATAGAGGAGTTTGGTCCCCAGCATTCACCTTCCTCTCCTGCAGCCAAGATCTTGAGCATGAACATGACACATTGCCCGACTCCTACTATCTGGCTTCCTGTTCCTGCTCAGGCTGGATCCTCCTCATCCCCAGTTTCAGTAATTCCACCTCCTACACACACACACAATGAGGGTCAAGGGGTGTGGGGCTGTCCTTTTGGGATCACAGTTCTGGCCTGACCTAGAGTGGTCTGCCCTGGCCTACACTGTTACCTGATGGTTCCTCGTGCCAAAAAGCCACACACATTCGAGGTGAGGGCTGAGCCAATGTCTAAAGCGACTTAACACGCTCTCATTCTGGGCTTTCAGGGGGCCAGAGCCTCGGAAAGTCACGGGACAACACAAGAAAATCCTGCTGTGTCGAGTGTCTTCACTCAAATGAACTGGACAAGAGGCTGTGATTACAATGTGGGTGGCTGATAACCAGCGTTCTAAGTTCTGTTGGGCGCTGTCACAAAGGAAGTGAGGTCACTTCTTCAAGTTTCTATTACTTAGCCCTTCCTTCAATGAGATCCACCCAAATCCCCTGCGGGGATGTTGGCTGCTCTCCCTCCTTGCCCGTGTCATGTCCATTACTGTACACAAATACCCATCACCACCCTCCCCAAAGCTCCTTGGGAGTGGATCCAGGCCCCAGCTTTGAGGAGACAGAGCTGAGGTCAGACCTCTTTTTTCCTACCAGGTCTGTGTCCTGGAAAAGCTGTTGTGCCTCTCAAGATCTCCCCAGTCTCCCAAGGTGCACAATGAGGGTTGGGCTAAAAATAGCTTCCTAGAGACCTCTTCAGGTGTATATGTAATAGTATGTACAAGACCTGTGAGCTGGTGTCACATGTGTCTAATGAACACAGTTAGGGATGGAGGAAGTACAAAGAGTAGACATCACATAGAATACCAGTCAGAACTTCTCTAGGTCCCAGATGTGTGATCTTTGGTAAGTCACTGCCACTCTGAGCCTCATTTTCAGGTCTGCATCCTGAAGGGGTTGAAATTAGAGGAAATTCAGACATTGTGATCCACTGGCATTAAGCCTTCCACGGTCCCCTGTTCTACTCAGAATCAGTCCCAAGAGCCTCATGATGGCCTATGTGGTGGCATCCTCCACAATGTTCCCATTGCTCCCTTCCTCCTAGAGTGCACATCCTTATGGCACCAGTAAGTGGTCAGTATCTGGCTTCTGAACAAGAGAACACAACCAAGGTGATGGGATGTCATTTCCAAGGTTTAATTACAAAACGTCTGTCATTTCCCAATTACTGGTTTACTTAGGTTCCCTAATTACCTCCCTCCTTCTGTTTCCATCTCTCTCTCTATCTCTCTCTCGCTCGCTCTTACTCTCGCTCTTGCTCTCTATCAATTCACCAGAACTGGGAGAGCAAGTGCTGATGTTTTCAGTTGCACTATGTAGAGGCTCCATAGGAGAGAACTGAGTGAGTGTCCAGCCAACAGACAGACAGGAGCTCAGAATCTCAGTCCAAATGGATCCTGACAAAACCCATGCGACTGATCTTGGGTGGGAATGCTCCCCCATTGGAGCCCTGATGAGACCACAGCCCCTTCTTCACAGAGACTTTGAGGCAGAGGTACCCAGCTACGCCATGTCTGATGCTTGGCTAACAGAATTTGTGAGATGTTAAATATTTGTACTTTATAGGTGGCAGGTTTTGGAGTAAAGTTGTGACAGAGGAACAGAAAGTAACAGTCTACCATGTCCCAGGATCCAGCCTGATCACCCTCCTCTCTCCCCTCACTCTCTCTTCTCAGGCTCCTTCCAGCCACACTGGCCACATTTCTGACCTTCTCTGGTCAAACTCGCTTCTTCCTGTGAGTCTCTGCTCCAGGGAGCCTTCTCCTTGACACACTAACTCTTCCCAGACATACGCAGGGGTGCTTACACTTGTCATTCTGGTCACAGCAAAGGTCTGAAATGTCTCAGGGCAGCCTTTCAGAACCTCCTAGCACAGTCTCTACCATCAGAGATCTCACATCCAGAAGAGCATTACATGATTTCCTCCTCCTTCCTCCCATTGAGATAAAATGAGTGCATGAGGAAGGGTTGTCTGCCTTGGCTGAAGCAGAGGCAACTCGTTCTGGTTAAACCAGGGACACCACTGTCTCTTCCAGGCCAAATTTTTCCCACCACGAGTCCATTGTTTAAGGAAACCGTCATTCCCTCTCTTTCATGGGTCTGGTTTCCCCAACAACACAGTGAACCATCCCCTCTCCCTGTGCTGCATCACCATAAACCCACAGCCAGAAGATAAGCACCAGGTTAAAACACCACCAGATCCTGAATTCAGTCACTGCTTAGACCCTCCCATCAATGTTGTCATTCAATCGTGACTCCTGAGGACACCTTTCCCGAGACCCACTCCCAGCCTGTCCTCAGCTTCCTATAGCAACACTGAGATTTCCTCAGAGTCCTCCCAACTTGGGCAAGAAACATTCTGAAATGTACTCTGTATTAATTTTCAGGGATGGGGGACATAGATAGATGTAATTTGAGCATGTATGTGCAGTAGTTTCTACGCATGTATTCTATTTTTCAGACAGATAAAATAGTGTGGCTACTCAATGCACCAAGCAAATGGATAACTGATCAAATTTTATCATGATGTGAAGTCTTTAGAGAGTAAATGTCGTGGTTAAGAGCACAGAGTATGGAGCTAACTCCTCATGTCCAAATTCCAGCTCAATCCCTTATTAGATATTTGTATTGACTGAGTTCTTTACCTGACTGGTGCCTCAGTTTCTTCATGTCTTCGTTGGCAATAATGATCAGCATACCTATTTTGTAGGTTTATGGAGAGTATTAAAGAAGTTAATGTATGAAAAATGTTTGGAAGACCTAGTGTATTACCAGTGCTGTACCTATGTATTAGAAATAAAATTTAGAAATTCTTCTGACACTGCCTGTGAGCCCCAGAGGGTGATAATGTTGCCTGGACGTACGTAGAATGCACTCCATGACATACGATGAATAAATGAGTGAACAACATTGGCGAATGCATTACCAATGTCACCTATGTCAACCTACAGGCATTCCCAAGCCGAACCACACACAGACATTCCTGCTCTGTCCTGCATCACATTCCCTGGAGGAATCACTGGGGCTTCTTGGACCCTTGTAACCATGCCCACTAAAGGTTCTTTTCTGTCAGCAAACCCCAGTCTTTGTCCAATTGCTGCAGCTCACAGGGTCTGCGCTGTGATCTTTGTCTTCACTAGAGGGAGAAGTGCCATCCCCAGAGCTGGGCACACAGAGAGCCTGAGCCTTGGAGAAAATGATTCCCTGGCCCTGGGGCAGGTAGAAGAGCGCAGGGACAGAGTGGGATTTGGGGAAAATCCTCCAGGTGTTGTCAGAAGGGATGGAGGCAGGGGATATGTCAGCAAGGACTGGTCTTGTTGGTGGGCCTTGGTGGTTAAATAGTAGGGGGACTGGGAAGTTTCCTAGGTTCTAGCATAATACAATCAATATGACGGTCATGAAATCAGAATCAGCCTAATTAAGGCCAAATTAACCCAATGTCAGCTGTTCCCTGACTCTCTAAACCAGTAGTGAATTATAATAAGGGTATTCGTGTTCTATCATCTCCTTTTCATTGATTGGCTAGAGTAATTATTCTTTACATAGCCTGTCTATTTTTACATAGTAAAGAAAAAGTGAGTTTTAAAACAATCTTCCTTGGAAAAGTCTCCCTAACATATTGAATTAATAACAGAAGCCACGACAGGAAATTCACCACATATCTTGAGCTTTAATCTCTGGTTTTAGATCTTCCTAAGTGGTAATTTACCTACACTTCTGCCTTCTTTCTTGAGAATAGTCCACTTAGGATTAAGTAAGAGTGCAACCTCATACTATGTGAGAAGTGGTGGGACTCTAGGAAGAGGTTTTTTTCATTCTGTCAGTGTGTGTGTGTGCGCGTGTGTGTGTGGGGGTGTATGAGACTTTTTGCTGCATCTGGCAGTGTGGGCAAGTGTAGACTCCTTTTCTAGGGAAAAAATTTCCCTAATCACTTTCTCTGTACTTTCTTTTCACTGATGGCTTCGCCAGCACTGTCCAATAGTGACATTAAGCAAACTATATTATGGAATTTAAATATTTTTTAGTAGCCAGACTTTAAAAAATGATAACAAACAGGAGAAACTAACTTTAATAGTATATTTTAACCCATTATAACCAAGATATTATCAATGTGGGTGCAGTCTATACAAAACTTAATAATGAGAGACGTTAAATTGTTTTTTCTGTGTTTCATAAATCCAGTGTGTACTTCCTACTTAAAGTACAATCTCCATTTGTAAGTCGAGTTTTTTCAGACATACATTCTCTGCACTGAGATTAAATGTTCACAATTGTCAAATAAGAATAACTAGGAGTGGGGTGGGTGATAATTTCAATACTGATTTAAGCTCTAATGGAGCTTTGAACACCAACTGGTCAATGGGTTAATCAAATGAATAATCATATAGTATAGGAGAATGGCATGATTTGGGATTTAGAAAAAGACTGGGGACCGTGTGTCCTGACAGGGAGAACCAAGGATTTTGTTATTGAGAGAGAAAAGGACAAAAAGAGAATAAAGTCATACACATAAGTGTCTAACAACATGGGGGAGAAGAAATGACCTGCCGTATTCCTGAGTTTTGACCTCGTGGTTTCTTTTCTTGACCCAAATCTCTTTGATGATGTCCCAGGACAAAGGTCAGATTAATCCCCACAGGGAGAGAGGGAGGGTAGAAGTACAAGGCATCTGACATAATTGTCGTGGGAAAGCAGGCTTCATTTATAACTCTGATCCACTTTCAAAATTTATTTGTGTAGGGTCAGAGAAGAAGAAGTATGATGGTCAAATCATCACAGAGGAAGTGAAATGATTGTGGAAAGCAATCTAAACCAAAGCCTGGTTTGAGCATCTCCATCCCTTTGAGGATGTCCAGTTACATAATCAAGAGGCCAGTTACTAGAATCACATCCTAGCCTGGCAATGAGGTCAGATGCCATGAAAGGGAGGAAACCTTGGAGCAGCCCCAACAACTCTGCTAGCAGAAGAGACTGCAAAGTCTCCAGGCCTGCAGAGTGCAGGATAACTATTAAGTGCTTTGGACCTTGCCAAAGCCCTGCTGAATCTTGCACCTAGTTGCACAGGTGTATCACTGCCAGGTGAGCTCGCAGGTTTTCTGAACTCCAGTCCCATGCCCAGCCCTGCCTGGTCTTCAGATTCGGCAGAGATGATCCCAGGAGCTGCTCTGTACATCCCACAGCTCCTTTGCAAACATCTTCTGGTGACTGAGGAAGATATCAGGAAACAGGAAGGGAAAGTGAAGACGGCAAGAGACAGACTGGCAATAGCACAGATGCAGACAGACTCGCAAGCGAGGCAGGGAGAGTGAGGGGCCAAGAAGGACATCCCGACAAACACGATGAAGAAAACAAAAGATGGCGCAGATGACGTGGAGCTCACACTACATTAATGCCTCTGCAGGGGTGCTGATGATTTCTTGCTTTGAGCTCTTGAAACTTTAATATATACCAATAATTTTCTTTTCTTTGACTCCTTTGCATGACAGAGAAGATACAGACAGTGATCCATCTGAGGTGAGAGATTGGGTTTCAGGTGGGGAGACAAAGGAGTTCTTTCTTTCTCATTTAGTCCTCTCATTTTCATTTACTGAGTGTTATCTATTTGTATTTTAAGACCCAGATTTATCACAATCAGGGGATTCTTTAGAGTTTTGCCCTCACAGTCACAGAGAAAACATACCTAGTCCAAATGGATTGTCCTTTTTGTGTAATATTGCAATAGATTCCAACATAATATTTCACTAAAGAGCTGTTATATCTGTCTTCTCAAAAAAGACACCTACTTCTGGGTCTCTATTTTTCTGGTATTTGTTGCATGTTGAATCACAGTTGCATATAATGAAATACTGGATTGTCCCTTTTTTTAGATTTGTATGTGTTGGAGATTTGATTCATGAAAATTGATATGCCATTGTGGTATCATGCTGTCAAGAGAACGACTGTTTTCAGCATCACAAGTCACAATAAGCCAGTGTGTTGGGATTTGTCTATTTGCCTGATCCAGTATGTTGCACTCTTCAAATCCTCTTTATCATTACTTACTTTTGTCCCACAGATTTATCAGTTTCTGAGAGCAATGTGTTCAACAATAATAGAGTATCTTAGTATTTATATCTTCCCTAAAAAATGAGTTATTTTTTAGCTAAATCTTCTCTCGTCTATTCTTCCATGTGGTAATCATCTGGAATTTTGGTTCAAATGTGTTTTTAATGTCTTGTTTTAAAACTAATACTGAATTAGACAGACGGTTTTTTCCTTTCCTAGTGACTTCTGTTATGTTTTCCTGGGTTCACATTTCTTCTTCCTGATGTATATTCTTTACCACTTCTTTCACTGCGGGCCTGTGGGAGGTCAACTTTGAGTATGTTTGTAGGTCAGATAACGTCTTTCTTTCTTTGACACATAGCTTGAATAGGTGTTTAATTTAGATTTGTAGTAATTTTTTTCCTTCTTTGTCAAGTTATTTAATATTTCTGAGCCTCCACTTCTTTAGCTTAAAATGGGAATAAATCCCTAAAATTGTGACTGTAACTGAGATAATACATGCAGAGCTTTCCAGTCATGTTGCTTAGAAGAAATTAGTCAACAATGATAACTATTATCAATCATTATAATGATATTATAATAATTATAATATAATAATATATTAATGTATAATAATGATTATACATTAATTTATAATTATAATATACAGTATATAATGTATAATGTATGCAATGTATAATAATAATATATTAATATTATTAATCATTAGAATCTTCATAGTGTGCATTCTCGGAGAATCACTGCTTCAGATTGAGAATGTGAAGCTCATACACAAAAAGTCTGAGAAAGTGCCATGACTGTGACTTTAATTCTCAGCCCTTGGGTATCTTCAGCTGTGGTCATCTGTACAGTGTGTACAGATAATGTAATCTGTTCCAACAGACCCACTGCAGAAAAGTGTAGCCTGCCTCATGCCTGGGATGTTCTGGGCTGCTTGTTGGGGAGCCTCTGTTTTGAGGCTAGTTGGATTCTGTACAGAGAAAGATGAAAAAAGCCTCTTTCTTTTCCCTCAGATTTCTCCCGCCGAGTATTATTCACTTTTACATGCAGAGCAGACACTCTCTTCCCAGAGCCTTGGTGTTTCTCTGGGATTCAGTCTTCCCAGACACCTAGTCATTTCAGCTCCCAAGGCCCAAGGGGACTGCAGAGTCACATCTCACCCACTCCTCCCATCTTGGTCTGTTTTCCGTCACAGAGGACCCATGAGTGGGGAGAGGAGCCATTGAGGGAGATTGATCTGGAAGTCCTGGTGAATCGCAGCTTCAGAGAATGAAGCAGAAAAAGGGAACCTGAGACTGCCAGGGCTTCAGTGGGGGAGGAATATGGAGGAATCGAAAGGGGTGTGATGGCTGCACAGAGTGAAGGGGAGAGATGTTCCAAATTTTCCTAAGAAGGGAAACCTTGCACTGAAGTGGAGATTCGATTTTACATGATGGCAACGTCTGTGCTGGTTTCACCAATTCTGGTGTCCCTGAGGGATGAACTGGTGTGACATCACAGGACAGAAGTTGCAGTCACTTTCAGGACTTAAGGAAGGTGAAACATTTCAGCCTAGTCCCCTGTGAGCCAGTCAGGGGCCAAGTCTAGAAAGGCTCGGAGCCTGCATCCGTCCAATGTGGTTTCGTTCTGTTCCAGTCAAGCTCCTCTGGACCCCAGCTTGGAAAAAGGGACCTCAGATCTAGTCAGATCTAGTCATCACAGCTTCCGTAGGTCACCATGAGGCAGGTAATAGCCCAGGCGTCTTCACTGGACCTCATAGTTGCCCTCCTTCTTCCACTGGCAGACAGTGACTTGTGAGGTCAGGAGAGCGCATCAGAATCGTTCAGTCAGCTGCCCAGTATGGGAGACTCCAGGGGAAGGAGATGCCAAAGCCACAGAGACCTGATGCCTCCTATGTCTCCGTCTTCCTTTTTTCCACTTAATTTTCACCCTCAGTCCTTCTTTTCCTTCCCTTTACCTTCGTTCAGCTCTCTCTCTCTCTTTCCCCTACATGTTCTAGCTTAATTGAGGTATTCACGACATACAGAAAACTGCATACACTTAAAGTGAACAATTTGATACATTTTGATTATAACTTATTGAACCATCACCACAATCAAGAAAAGGAACGCTATCTTCCCCAAATTTCCTAATGTTCATTTTACTTCCTCCTTCCCTGCCGTTTGCAAGCACATTCTCATTCCCAGGCAACGAGTGATCTGGTATATGTCAATATAGATTTTCCTGTATTTTCCAAAAATGTTTATAAAGGGGATGATATACTATGTACTCATTTTTTACTGGCTTCTTTCACTCAGCATAATTATTTTGACATTTATCCTTGTCATTGCATGTACTATGAATTCATTCCTATACCCAACCCTTCCCTGGCAGCACTGTGCACACGCCCAAGCACTTGCCATGTTTGTGTGAGAGCCAATAGTAATGCTGCATCCCCAAAAGTAGGAATGCGTATTGGTGCAACTCTGGGAGGGGTTGGCGGGTGCCCTGAACTTGCACATGAATGATTTCCTGGATGGTTGGAAAGCGCACCGTGCCACTGCAGTCCCAATGATTGGCCAATGCTCAGAGCCCATGAAGAAGCCCCACCCACCAAACACAGAGGCTGGCATGAGCATAAGAAAAAGCAGCAGCAGATATATGCACACATATCTGCTTTCGCAGGTGGCACAAATAGGCATAGTAGTGTTGTGGTCTCACAACTGTGTACATGCCTCAATGTGGCGGCAACTCTGAGCCCAGTGGGAATGCTTTTCCAGCGAGTGGAACACGCACTGTACCCACGCAACTTCCAGCATATGGGGTGGGATCAGAAACACAGCTCATGCTTTCCCCACAGCGGTAGCAGGTGGAATCTGCGACCTGATACTACCACAAATACACAGGCAAGAGTTTAGTTCATCAAAGAGCATAAGAAACTACAGTAACAATTCAGAGCAGAAGGAAATGACAAATCTCTAGAAACGAAACTTGAAGTCACAGAAATTTACAATCTAAATGACAGAGTTCAAAATAACTGTCATAAAGAAACTCATCAAATTACAAGAGTGTTCAGACAGTTCTATGAACTCAGGAATAAAATTAACGAGGAAAAGTAATACTTCATCAAAAAGACTGAAACTATTAAAAAGAAACAAGCAGAAATTCTGGATATGAAGAACATAATTAATGAGATAAAAAAGAATCTAGAATCCTTAAAACATAGAGCTGATATTATGGATGAAAGAATTAGTGATTTAGAGGATCGAAAAATAGAAATTCTTCCAGTGGACGAGGAGAGAGAACTCTGATTTTTAAAAAAGGAAGGAATTCTTGTAGAAATACACAACTGAATTATAAAAGGAACATAAGAATTATATGTATTCTAGAGGGAGAAAAGAGGGAGAAAGGAGCAGAGAGCTTGTTCAAAGAAATAATAGCTGAGAACTTCCCAAACATGGGGAAGAACCGGACTTACAAGTACATGAAGCCAAGAGAATGCCTAATAACATCAATGCTAAAAGACCTTCTCCAAGGCATATAACAGTAAAATTGGTCAAAGCCAATGAAAAAGAAAAAATATTAAGGGTATCAAGAGAGAAGAAAATAACCTACAAAGGAACACCTATCAGGATTTCAGCATATTTCTTGGCAGAAACTTTACAGGCAAGGAAAGAATGGAATGATCTATTACAAATAATGAAAGGCAAAAACTTTCAGCCAAGAATACGCTATCCAGTGAAATGATCCTTATGATACAATGGAGAAATAAAAGTTTTCCCAGATAAACAAAGGCTGAGGGAGTTCAACGCCACTAGATCTCCCATACGAGCAATGATCAAGAACGTCCTCATACCAGAAATAAAAAGATGGCAAATGTCTACAAAGCTTTGAGCAAAAAGATAAATAGACAGACAAAATCAGAAAGCTACAGCTTTGTTTCACAACAGGGTAGCAAAGACTTAATTATAACTTAAAAGAAGAAGGGAAGGAAAGCATCAAAAGTAACTATAAACACTTCAACTTAGTCACAAACTCACAACACAAAAGTGAATAACTTGTACAACAATAACTCATAATGAGAAAAGGAAAGTGATGGAACCTGCTTAGACTAATGGAGATAAGAGGCTATCAGAAGATGGACTATCTCATCTATGAGATCTTCATACAAACCTCATAGTAACCAGAAAAGAAAAAGTCAGAACAGAGCCACAGATCATAAAAAGAGAGAAAACCTCCACACAAAACCCCCAAAATGAAATGGTAGTCAGAAACACAAACGAAGAGAAACAATGGAAATATAGATTAGGTGGGATTAAGCCCTCATGTATCAATAATCACTCTAAATGTAAATCGATTGAATTCTCCAATCAACAGACACAGAGTGGTGGGGTGGATTAGAAAACAAGACCCAAGATTACGCTGCCTCCAGGAAACACATCTCAGCTCTAAAAACAAACAGGCTCAGAATGAAGGGATGGGAGACAATACTCCAAGCAAATGGCAAATAAAAGAAAGTAGGTGTTGCCATACTTATATCAGACAAAGCAGACTTCTAGATAAAAAATACTATGAGAGACAAAGAGGGGCAGTATATAATGATAAAGGGGACTTTCCACCAAGAGGACATAACACTTATAAAGATGTATGCACCTAACACAGCAGCACAAAAGAATATAAAGCAACTATTAATAGACCCACAGGTAGAAATTAACGGCAACACAATAATAGCAGGGGACCTGAACACCCCACTTACATCCATAGATAGACCATGCAGAGAAAGGCAACAAGTCAATAGTGGAATTAAATGAAACATATGATAAGATGAACTTAAATGATATACATAGAGCATACCCTCCCAAAACAGCAGAATACACATTTTTCTTAAGTGCACATGGAACCTTGTCAAAGATAGACCATATGTTGTGAAACAAGGCAAGACTGAATAAATTTATGATTGAAATCATATCAAGCTTCTTTTCTGACCACAATGCTATGACACTTGAAATCAACTACAAGAAAAAAGATGGGGAAGTCACAAATATGTGGAGACTAAAGAACACATGACTGAAGAACCATTGGATCAATGAACAAATCAAAGGAGAAATCAAACAATACCTGAAGACAAACGAAAATGAAAAGACAACAAAACAACTCTTATAGGATGCAGCAAAAGCAATTCTAAAAAGGAAATTTATAGCAATACAAGCACAGCTCAACAAACAAGAAAAATACCAAATAAGTAACCTTAAACTACACCTAATAGAACCAGAAAATGAAGAATAAATGAAGCCCAAAGTCAGAAGAATGAGGGAAATAATAAAAATTAGAGCAGAAATAAATGAAATAGAGACTAAAAAAGCTGTAGAAAGGATCAATGAAACAAAGAGCTGGTTCTTTGAGAAGACCGAAACAAAATTGACAGACCCTTAGCCAGACTCAATAAGAAAAAAGAGAGAAGGCTCAAAGACATAAAATTAGAAATGAAAGAGTAGAAATTATAAAAGATACCACAGAAATCCAAAGGACAATAAGCGAATACACTGAACAACTTACATACCACCAAATTGGATAACCTAAAAGAAATAGATAAATTCTTAGATTCACGCAACCTCCCAAAACTGAATTAAGAAGAAATACTGAAAATGAACAGACCAATCACAAATAAAGAGAACGAAATTCTCATCAAAATGCTCCCAAATAACAAAAGTCCAGGACCAGATGTCTTCTCTGGAGAATTCTACCAAATATTCAAACAATATTTAATACCTATGCTTCTCAAACTATTCCAAACAGTTGAAGAAGATGGAACACTCCTAATTCATTCTATGAGGGAAACATCACCATGACAGCAAAAGCAAGTAGGGATAGCACAAAGAAGGAACATTACAGGCCAATATCGCTGATGAACAGAGATGCAAATATCCTCAACTAAATATCAGCAAATCGAACACAGCAATATATTAAAAGGATCATATAAGATGATCAAGTGGAATTTATACCAGGGATGCAGGGATGGTTCAACATCTGCAAATGAATCAATGTGATACACCACATTAACAAAATGAGGAATAAAAATCACATGATCCTCTCCACAGATGCAGAGAAAGGGTTTGACAAGACCCAACATCCATTTATGATAAAAACTCTCAATAAAATGGGTATAGAAGGAACGTACCTCAACACAATAAAGGCCATATATCACAAACCCACAGCCAACATCATATTAATGGTGAAAAACTAAAAGCCATTCCTTTGAGAACAGGAAGAAGACAAAGGTGCCCACTCTCGCCACTCCCATTCAACATAGTACTGGAGGTTTTGGCCAGATCAATTAGGCTGGAAAAAGAAATAAAAGGAATCCAAATTGGAAAGGAAGAAATGAAACTCTTGCTGTTTGCAGATGACATGATTGTAAATATAGAAAACCCTAAACAATCCATCAGAAAACTATTAGAAATAATCAACAACTACAGCAAAGTTGCAGTGTACAAAATCAACTTACAAAAATCAGTTGCATTTCTGTACTCTAATAATGAACTAAGAGAAAGAGAACTGAAGAATACAATCCCATTTACAATTGCAACAAAAAGAAAAAAGTGTCTAGGGATAAATTTAACCAAAGAGGTTAAAGACATATACAATGAAAACTATAAGACATTATTGAAAGAAATCAGTGATGACCTGAAGTAATGGGAAGAAATTCCATGCACATGGATTGGAAGAATAAACACAGTTAAAATGTCCATGTTACCTAAAGTAATCTACAGATTCAATGCAATGCCAATCAGAATCCCGATGACATTCTTCATAGAAATAGAACACAGAATCCTAAAATCTATACGGAATAACAAAAGACCTTGAACAGGCAAGGCAATCCTGAGAAGAAAGAACAAAGCAGGAGGCATCACAATCCTAACTTGAAAATATATTACATAGCTATAGTAATCAAAATGGCATGGTGTTGGCACAAAAGCAAACTCATAGATCAATGGAACAGAACTGAAAGCCCAGAAAGAAAACCACACATCTGTGGTCAGTTAATCTCTGACAAAGGAGCCAAGATAATACAATGGAGAAAGGAATGTCTCTTCAATAAATGCTGTTGGGAAAACGGGACAGCCACATGCAAAAGAATGAAAGTATATCATTATCTTCCATCGTACACAAAAATTAACTTGAAATGGATAAAAGACTTGACTCTAACACTTGAAACCCTAAAATTCCTAGAAGAAAATATAGACAGTACAGTTTTTGACATCGGTCTTAGTAGCATCATTTACTATACCATGTCTACTCAGGCAAGGGAAAGAAAAGAAAAAATATACAAATTGGACTACATGAGACTAAATGGCTTCCGGAAGGCAAAGGAAATGATGAACAAAATGAAAAGCCAGTGCCGGCCCCGTGGCTTAGTGGTTAAGTGCACGCGAACCGCTACCAGCTTCCCAGGTTCGGATCCCAGACGCGCACAGACGCACCGCTTGATCGGCCATGCTGAGGCCGCGTCCCACGTACAGCAACTACAAGGATGTGCAACTATGACATACAACTATCAACTGGGACTTTGGGGGTAAAAAAAAAAGAGGAGGATCGGCAATAGATGTTAGCGCAGAGCCGGTCTTCCTCAGAAAAAAAGAGGAGTATTAGCACAGATGTTAGCTCAGGGCTGATCTTCCTCACAAAAAAAAGGAAAAAAACAAAAAGACAGCACACTAACTGGGAGAAAATATTTGCAAATCATATATCTGACAAGGGGTTAATCTCCAAAATATATAAACAACTCATACAACCCAACAACAAAAAAACAGATAATCCAATCTAAAAATCGGCAGAGGATATGAACAGACATTTTTCCAAAAAAGATATACAGAAGCCCAACAAGCACATGAAAAGATGTATAGCATCACTAATTATTAGGGATATTCAAATCAAAACTACAATGAGAGATCACCTTACACCTGTCAGAATGGCTATAAATCCCAAGACAAAAAAGAACAAATGTTGGAGAGGATAAGGAGAAAAGGTCACCCTCACACACTGCTGGTGGGAATGCAAACTGGTGCAGCCACCAGGGAAAACAGTATGGAGATTTCTCAAAAAATTAAAAATAGAAATACCCTACCTTCCTCCTATCCCACTACTGGGTATTTATCCAAAGAAATTGAAATCAACAATTCAAAGAGATTTATGCACCCCTGTGTTCACTGCGGCATTATTCACAATAACAAAGAGATGGAAGCAATCCAAGTGCCCTGCTACAGACGAACAGATAAAGAAAATGTGGTATGTATTATATACAATGGAATACTACTCAGCCAGAAAAAAAGACAAGATCGTCCTGTTTGCAACAACCTTGATGGACCTTGAGGGTATGATGATAAACGAAATAAGCCAGACAAAGACACTTAGCATTATTTCACTCATATGTAGAAGATAAACATACACATGGATAAACAGAACAGATTAGTGGTTTCCAGAGGGGAAGGAGGCTGGGTATTGAGTGAAAGAGTTAAAAGTGCACATATGCATGGTGATGGATAAAAGTTAGACTACCGCTGGTAAGCACGATGCAGTCTATACAGAAATTCACAAATAATAATGAACACCCGAACTTACAAAATGTTAAAACCCTTTATAATTTCAATAGAATAATTAAAAAAGAAAAAAAATAATTCATTCAACTTTATGGTTGAATAGTATCCCACTGTGGGTATAAACCACACTTTGTCTATCCGTTCACCAGTAGATGGACATTTGGGTTGGTTTCCATTTTTATCTACTATAAATAGGTTATCAACATGTGTGTACAAGTCTGTGTATAGACATATGTGCTTATTTCCCTTATATGGATTCCTAGGAGAGGAATGGCTGGGTAGACGAATGTAATTTTTAAAGACGCATCCAAGCTATTTTTCACGAGCACTCGATGAGAGTTTCAGTGACTTGACATCTTCAATAACACTTGCTATAGTCAGTCTTTTTAGTTTTAGCCATTCTCAAGTGTGGTGGAATCTCATGATGACTGTCACTTACATTTCCCCAATGACTCATGTGGTGAAGGAGAAAGCAAGCCACGCACAGATTGGGAGAAAACATCTGCAAAACATATCCCTAGACAAGGACATGTATTTATAACATATAAAGAGCTCTTACAACCCAATAGTAAGAAGACAAGCAACACGTCATGGCTTACCAGGAGACAGCAGATCAGGTCTGTGATGAGCACCAGGAGTCCTGCCAAGCAGATGAGGATGAGGGCCCAGAAGGGGAGGTCTGGGGAGACATGTGGTGGGATAAGCCATGTCCTTTCATCGCCCCAGGGCTCCTGGTGAACCCACTGTGCCTCAACCCTCCTTGACAAGGGTTGGCCAACTTTCCTCATCATCCAAGACCCTGTGCGCATGGTTCTGTTCGATGAGGCACAGCACCAAGATGCACTCCCCCTACCATGGGCTGAGGCTTCCTGCAGGTTTACCTGGCTTCTCAGTCAAGGCATCATCTCTGTTGGGAGAATATTCTGGAAGTGAATGAAATGGAGAATGCATGTGAGTGTGTTTCACTCTTTTTAATAAAACTTTTTAGACACAGAAAAATAAAGGGAACAGTCTCATAAACATCCATCATCTAGATTTAACACTGTATATTCCATGTAATTAAAACAATATTGCATCAACGTATAAATTATTAACACTTGCCACCTTTGATTAATTCCATGTTTTCAATGAAATACTAAAGTCAAGTAGACATCATGATGTTTCACACCATTTTAGTTTCCATCTTTAAAAAGTGAGTACACTTTGCTACAAAATCCAAGACCATTATCACAGAACAAAAGTGTAATAAATTAAACCAAATTTATACCTCTGGGCACAGAGGACTGAATTTGGGCTGGACTTTTTTATGACAGCCAGGGGCAGACTGGGTCATCACAGTTGGCAAGCCTACGGGATCTCTCTAAATTTGTAAAATCCAACTCAAAAATGTTCTTCCGTGCCTAGAAACACATCATCTCCTTCTCCTTTATCTATGTGCTTAATATTCATTTTCTAGGATTAACCTACAATGTAATTTCCTGCAAGAAGTCTTCCCTGATTTCCGCCTGCAAGTATGAGTTTGTTCACATCAAATAATTGATAAGTTTCAATTCTCTATTCTTGTTATTGCCCGCTACAACATAAACTACAGGAGGGTAGGACACACAGCACCCAGTGGGCATGAGGGGAGGGGTGCAGGTCCCCCTTCTTGTACCTCTACCCAGACAACCACTTAGAGGTGTGCTGTCTGATATGGAGCAGCAACAAGACTGTTTTTGAATTAAAATTAATTTTAGTTAAATAAAATAAAAATTTTAGTACCTCAGTAACATTAAAAATCAGTAACAATAAAGACCAGTCACAACACCATCCTTCGAGTACTCAACAGCCACATGCGGCTGTGCACTGGACAGCACAGATATAGAACATTCCACCACTGCAGAATGTTCTAGCCCATTGGTGCTCATCTACAGCGGGACATGGCAAACTATAGCCTGTGGATCAGAAACTACATCCACACCCAAACCTGTAAGTCTGCTTCACACACAGCTGGAGGCCATCACTGACCATCTGGCCCAGTTGCTGTCAGTGCAGAGATAACGAAACAAAAGTCCAGAGAGGGGAGGTGACTAGCTTTATGTCACAGAGCTATCTAGGAGAAGGTGAGGGCCTCCTATATTACACTGGTTCGCTTTTCTCTCTCTCAATGGTGGGTAAAGACTAGGGGACTAAGCCACCTCCTGCCAGCCTGAGAAATTTCAATGCTCTCTAAGCCCCAGGCATCCAGAGTCCCCGGAAAGGCCTCACTTTCTTTCCCAATGACCAGGAAGCCTTATCATCCCCAAGGACACTCTTCCTATCCAGGGTCAAGTTCTGCAGCTGGGTACCATTCTGGGTCAGCCACAGAAATTCCTCATAGATGGCAACTCTGTGCAGTCTCTGTGCCGAGGAGGCAAGGCACACAGGGAGTACGCTCCAGTGTGGTTACTGTGGGGGACAGAGCTGGAAGGGCACAAGGGATGAACAAGGGTGTCTGGAATTCTACCCTGATTCTAGATCCCCTGCTTCATGGTCCTGTCCAAGAGAACTTTCTGCAATAATGTAAACATTTGTCTGCACTACCAAATACACTCATTATTAGCCCCATGTTGTTATCAAGCACTTAAAATGTGGCTAGTGTGTGTGAGTGAAGAACTGAATTTCTCACATAATTTCATTTAAAGTAATTAATTTATAAATAAATAACCACAGGGAGAACATTTTTGAAACTTTGGAGTAAGGACTTCTGCAAATGCATAAAAACAATGAGAACAATGGTAAAAATGGTCAAAATCAACTTTTCAGAAGTCTAGAAATTAATCAACGGCTTGTAAGAATCTGAGGAGGGTTTAGTGAAGAAACATGGTGGAATCTTGATAAAGGGAGCCAACTTTGTGGCACTATAACTTGCACTATTCCCATCCTGCTCTCACAATATCCTCCATAACTTTGAAAACCATCATTGTCAGAACTATAGTGGCTGAGACATCCAGCAGCCGAGCAGCCATAATGGGTTTGGAGCACTCAAAAGACCCATCTCCACCGAACTCTCACTAGCTGACCTGCCTGGCAGCTCCCCAAAAAAGCCCCATGTTCAGGGCTTGTAGTTACTTGACTCAGAGCTTGCCCAGGGAGGAAAGTCTGACCCCAGGGCACTTGCTAAAAACAATCAGGGCTAATTGTTTTCTATTGTAGTTGCCTGAGGGAGTGATACCACCTGAGGCAGGCAAGAAGAGAGCCAAAAACTTAGAAGAAAAATTGGGGGAATGTGATATCCACAGGGGCCTTTAAAAAGCTGCAGTGTATTTGCGGGCAGCTAGAAGGACACAAGGGCTCAGGGCTATGGCACGCCCAGGAAAGACTTGAGAATATCTTAATCTCTCACTGCTAGTTGAAGGGTTGGCTTAATATCTGAAAACTTGATTATGCAATACACCATAGTAATAGAATAAGGGCCAATACCACGCAATCTCAACCACATATACAGAAAAGAATTTGACAAAATACAACGCCCTTCATGTATAAAAAAGAAAACACTTAACAAATTAGGAATAGAAAAAAACTTTCTCAACCTATAAACAGCATCAATGAAAAACCCACGGCTAACACCATAGTCAATGGTGAAAGACTGAAAATTTACCCCTAAGAGCAGGGACAAGAAAATGATGTCTTCCCTTATCTCCTATGTTAATCACAGGTACTAGAGGTTCTAATAAGGGTAATTAGGCAAGAAAAAGGAATAAAAGAAACCCAGATTGGAAGGGAAGAGGTAAAACTATTTGTTTTGCAGATGAGAAGATATTGTATATAGAAAAACCTAAAAAATACACTTCTCCCCACACACAATATGTGAACCGTATCTCAATAGGTGTATAAAAAATTTAAATTGCCCCATGTGTTTAATGGCTCCACTACTGGAGAGCACAGTTAGACTGCTGATATTTGTTGAAAGTCTGCAGAAGAGAAGGAGGAGGAGGATGCTGGAGGTTGGTGGCCCCAAATGTTAATGCTTTTCTCATCTTCTGAAAACCTAAGGAAGGGGATGGTAGGATTAGCTGACAGGAATGTGGGATAGAATGGGCACCATGTCAGTAACTTCCAGATCAAGGATGTGTCACTTGAGCTCAGAGTCATCAGCCACTAGCTCAGCCAATGCTTCCAATCTCCTCAACCTACATCAAGTAGGTGACCAGGCAGGAGTGGAATATATCTCACAGCTGGCTGCCTCTGTAGAGCTTGGTGACCTAGAACAGATGCGAGGGAGAGTGGGTGAGATGGAGGTCTCTTGGGGATGCAGGGTGCCACTGGAGCCAGTGAAAGATCACAGACCTTGGGGCAAGGGAGACCTTACTTCAAATCCTGGCTCTGTCCCTAACTCACTGTGTGACCTTAGGCACAATACTCCCCTTTCTGAGCTTCAGTTTACCCAAGTGAGAAATGGGAAAGGCAGCTAGAACATCATCTCTGGACACTGAGAGAACCCAGACACGCAGGGGAAATGAAGGGTTGAAACAATCACGTAACAGATTTAAGTCAGGCGGAGGAATGACACTGCCCTCAGGGCAAGGAGGGACGGGAGAGGGGAGACCCCACCTGGTCCTGGGTGTCTCTCAGCAGGGCGGTGTACTCAGAGGATGTGGGCTCCAGGTTGCTGAGGTTCCAGATGATGATGTAGAAATGTAGATGGTGCTCTCTCTGGATGGATAAACTCTGGGCTGCAGAGCCTGGAGCCACCGAGAGGAAGAGCAGACAGGTGGAGACACTCTGATCCCAGCACAGAGGCATGGTGGCCCACGGGATCAGGGTGGTGGGTGCAGACAGCGTCACACTGGTGGCTCCCCCATCTTTCTCAGGCCTGGGGAGAGAGGGATTTGGGGACTCTCGTGAGAGGTCCTGAATCCTCTGGGGGTGGGGGCCAGAACTGGAAGGAGGAAATGGGAGGACAGTGGGGAGACAAAGAGTGGTGGTCACAAAAGTAGTCATAAGGGGCAAATGCTCAGGGGAGGGTCTCATCTGAGGGAGACCAGTCTGCAACTCGAGTAGAATGGGCCCAGGCTGCTCTTCTTGAACAAAGATCCAGCTGGGGAGGAAGGAGGAGGAGGAGGAGCGGGAGGGACAGGGGTTGGGGGAGGGTCTGGGTGGGATTTAACCCACCAGGAGCTGCTGGGACCAGGGTCTCACCAGGCTCTGCAGGACCCTCTCAGTGGAGTTGAACGTGGCTGAGCTGTTGATCCTGTCTGATGTATACTGAAAGGTGGACATGGTGACGTTGACTGTGAGGGTCTTCAGGTTGTGCCCCAAAGCTGCAAGATGAGAGGGAGCGCAATGGCCATCACTGAGAGCTGGCCTGAGACCAGACCAGAGTCCTGCACTCATTATAATCTGTCGTCTTCTGTCCCAGTGGCACCACCACCCACCCATGTGGTCACCCAAGTCAGAACCAGCATATCTGCTCAGCTCCTCCTTCCTCCCAGTAACACCAATTCCAGTTGCACACTGGTCCTCACATACACTCCATCCCTGTCCCAGCTCAGGTCTTAACTTCCTTCACCCGGACCAACACCCCAGCAGGCTTACAGGATGCTCTATCTAAAGGATGTTCTACATGGACCACTACAAGAATCTTTCTGAAATGAATACCTCACTAGGGCCACCACTGCTCTAGTACCACCCATGGCTCCCTATGGCTTTCAGTGTTTAGTTCAACCTTCTTGACCTGGCACTCAAAGCTCTACTCAATCTGGCTCCTGCTGAACTTTCAGTCTCATTTTATCCATCTACTGCGGGATAAATTTCATGCTTCACGCAACCCAAATTCGTTTCAATTCTCCCCTTACGGCATGTTGTTTCTGGCTGGAGCCTTTGTTCATGAAATACACTCTGCCAGGAAAACTCTTCATCCTCTATTTGCCAGGGTCCCTCCTACACATTCTTAAAGACTCCATTCTGGTGAAACTTTCTCTAGCAAGCTCTTCCCCTCTAAATTATGCCAGGTGCCTCTCCCCGAAACATCCCACATTGTATTATAATGGTGTGTTAATTTCACAAGACTAGGGGTTCTCTGAGGGCTGGCCTTAGACTACATCGTTGGTATAATCTTTGTGATCAGAATGATTGCCCTAAAACCAGAATTTCACACCCTGGCTTCCCAGGTCCTGGATCACAACTGGCTGGTGGAGGAGTGGGGTCAGAGAGCTTCTCTTGGGAAGGAAAAGGGGACCCCAGATACCTGTGGTGGCTTCTCGTGGTACAGGTGATGATCAAGTATGCAGGGACGTGGTGGCTGGCTCGGGAGCTGTGGTGAGGGCTGTCTTCAAGGAGGGATAGAGTGGGAGTAGCCCCCAAGCTCACCCGGGCTCCAGCAGTGGCTGTTCCAGGACCACCATTCACAGATGAAGAATAAATGAGAGTGAGGGGATGGGTGACTGTGTGAGTAGAGGGATGAGCAAGCCTGTGGATGAGAGGAGCCCAAGAGAGAGAGATAGGTGAACAAGAGAGACTGAACTCGGAGGAGAGACAGATGGATGGGCAGAAAACTGGACAGATGGATGAGATACGTGGAAAAGGAGGACCAAGGGCAGCGCTTTAGCAGAATTAAAGTGAAAATCACGTGGGGTCAGAATGTGGTAGAGAACATGTCTCTGTCTAAGGCTTTCTCACCCTGGGCTGGGACTCTCCACCAAACCCAGGAGGGAGAGAAGGGATGAATTAGGGCCCTTCCAGGCCCTTCCCTCACCAAGAAGAGCAGGTGTAGGAGAACATGTGCCCCACAACCCCAAATGCGGACGGGACTCAGGAGATAAGGGCCAGGAATACACACTGGTTGTAGTCGGGGCCACTGCTCCATAGGTGTAACCTGTGGAGAGAAGGCGAGAGGAGCTGAGCAAGAGTTGGGGTGATCATAAAGGATTAAGGAGAGGGAGGATGTAGGGACCTTTGTGTGAAAAGCAGATGGGAAAGCAGAGGGGAAGTGGGGAGGTGTGTTCGGGGGGAGGCAACGAAATGGAAGGTGGCTGGACCCAGTGATCACACAGTGATGACAAGACTGAACCCAGACCGGGAGGATAGAGAGATGGATCACAGCTCACTTTAGAGCAACGGAGGGAACACAGAACTCCGAATGGGAGAGACAGCATGGCTGTAGCACAGCCCCTCACCACTGACGTAGAGGCTGTCCCCATCCAGGGTGAAGGAACCCAGGTGGGAGAAGCCCTGGTTCTCATGGCTCAACTCCCAGTAGAGTCACTTTCTGTCCAGCCCTGGACCTGCGCGGGTCAGAGTGGAAGGTGCAGATGATGTCCACCCCAGTGGCTGTCCCACCCTTCTCAAGCCTGGGGGAGTAAGAACATGGGGATGTGCAATACTGAGCAGGGGTCCCTCTGGGTGTGGAAAGCGAGAGAATGGAAGGGAGGAGGCTGAGGGAGATGCTGAAGGGGCTGCTCTGATGTCTGCAGGGGATCTCCTAGGTGTCTCCTATGTGAGACAACATCCTCACAAGTGAGGCCTGACTTCCTTTAGGATGTGGAGGGGGGCATGTGAGTGGCAAAGAAGGGTGAACACACAGACCTGGGCGAGGGGATAACTGCAGGTCTGCACGGACAGCAGCAAGGAGCACAGTCAGTGCCCTGTGCCATCTGACACACGCAGGCAAGAAAGTACCGTTACGTTCTCTCGGTTCTACACTACAAGGTCTTTTTTTCCTACTTCTTTCCTACTCCACAACCATCAGCCAGGCGTAGGGAACAATCATCTGATTCCTAATCTTATTCCCAGCACCTCCCATCTTGTCTATTAAGTATTCATTCTTAACCATGAAGTCCATTTTAACCCCAGTGCTGAGACCAAACGCTACTTACATCATCCTTCTACTCGCATCTCTCCAGAGTCTTCCCACTGTCCTTAGAACAGAGTCCCAAGTCACCCCTGATCTGGTCCAGCCTGTTTCCCCCTCGCCGGTGTGGCTCACACCCCTCCCCCTGTGTTGACTCAGCTCAGCCATCCCTCTTCTCAGTTCATGGACACAACAGGCTCTCTGCTTCAGGGGTGTCCTCATGCAGGTCCCTCTGCCTGAAACGCTCTCTTGAACAGACTCCCACACCCTCATCCAGTCTAACCCTCCAACTAGCTAAATCCAGTCCCAACTCTAGCTCTCAAGCTCAGTATCAGTCCTTCTCAAGAGGACTTCCCTGGCCCCTCAGGTTGATTCCCCTTGTGGCAAACTCCCACATCACTCTCATCATTAACTGTCTAAAATCCAAATTCCCAAATACAATATAAATTCCATGGAGGTGGGACAACGTCTCTCTGGTTCTCCAGGTCCCCATGCATGTGTCCCAGGGCCTGGCTCATGAGATGAGGAATCATCCCGGTTTGTCTAGGACTGCCCTGGTTTGAACACTATACGTCCTGTGTCCTGGAAAACCCCTCTGACCTGAATAAACGAGGATGGTTGGTCACCATAAATTATACACTCAGAGACTATCTATTGCATACAAGCACACATTCCCCTCAAGAATGTCACAAGAAAGTTAGAATGAAAAAGGCACACACACACACAATTAGTAGAAACCAACAACTAAATACAAAATTACTTAACAAGACTCTCTGCAACGTGAATCACCAGACCGTTATTTTAGAAAAGTTTCAAGAAACAAAGTTAATTCCCTTTAGAAGGCAAGGTGGTGAGGACAGTCTTTTTGGAGACTAGTGCCCTTCCCTTCAATCTACAGTGCTGCTTAGTATTCCTCTAAATGATTTGAAATGTCATAAAGAATAAAATGCTCAAAATAAATCTGGCTACTGGAAAATTCAATTTTAAATTTGTTATTGATACAAAGAATTTCAAATCATCTTTTTCCCTGAATGCTCCTCTATTTCAAATTTTTCTGGAGGATTTATAGGACTTTAGAAGTCAAATTGAATGGTTCTAAGGAATGTTGCTGAGTATCCCTGGTAATATTTAATGGGATGTCTTCTAATACTACATACACATGGAAAACATTTCTGTATTTATAATATATATAAATCCTGACTTTTGAGTATTATGCAATGCAAGTAAATCTATATTTTCTACTATAATCCACATTTACAGTTATTTACGTTTCTTTTATATGTTCTTATTTGCATATAACTGTACTTACTGAAATATTTACCACACAGAACCACACATAGTTTACCATCTTGCCCTTGAATATAATCCATCAAACATCAATATTTTTTCTCAAGATACCCTCACTCTCAGTGAGTCCTTGTGGTGACAACCCGAGCCCAGGAAACTCCAGTGACAGGTCTTCTGCACAGTGGAGGCTGCCGGAACCTCTTGGTACCAAGTCCACAGGGTACTCACCTGGTCACACAGAAATCCATGGATCAGCGAGGACAGGTGAACCCTGAGACTGGTTTCACCTCAAACTTGAGCTCCACAGATGCTTTTCGTGTCTGAGGGGGGAAAAAAAAGCACAAACAAGCTTTTGAGACCTTTTATAGCGTGTTGGATGGAAAGGCCACCCGGTTCACTCTTCTTTTTTTGTATTTACTCATTTAACTCTAACTGTATGCTGTGACTGGATTTTCCCGATTCCTATCCAGCCACCTGCTCCCCAAGATGGGAGAAAGCAGCTTCGTGCTGTGTGCACTTGAGTGGCTCAACTCACTTGGCTGGACAGAGACTTTTTGATGACTCTGGACCCTTTAAACAAGCTTGTCATTTAGGGACCCTCTTAGTGACCCACTGACTTGTCAACAATTTCCACACTTCATTCAGGGCTCAGGAGATTTTCAGGCCCTAGAGCAGGTATCTCAACCTTGGCACCACGGACACTTGGGGTTGAGCTGTCCTGTGCCCTGGAGGATGCTGAGCAGCATTCCTGCCTCCCCCTCTAGACCCTAGGAGCGCCCCCATTTGTAACAACCCAAACACCGCCTGCAGACGCGGATAAGCCCCCTGGGGACAAAATCACACGGAGGAAGGTGACGGGGACTCTGAGGAGGGGACGGCGGCGCCCGGAGACTGGAGGAACAGTAGCCTCGGGGGCCCTGAGGGAACATCCTGGGGGAAACGTGGCTGTTGGGGGACAAAGGGTTGCCTGGCCCTGACGGGGCTGCCTGCAACCCAGGCCCCTCCCTGGACCCCTACCCGAGCCGGGACCGCCCGCCACTCACCGAGGCCCGCCCCTGAGACCGAACATCCACGAGAATCCGATCTGCGCCTAGAAAACGGAACACACCGCAAAGCCCCCCGCTCAATCCATGGCGCTGCCCGCGCTTCCGCTTCCGGTCTCAAGCGGGCATTCGGGGAGGACCGAAGTTCCGCGAGGACGGACGTTTGGGGGCTCCGGGTTGAGGCGGCATCCGGAGCGGGACGGGGTCACGCACCCCAGACTCGAGAGAGGTGTCTAGTTTCTAGAGTGAGTTAGAGGCCGGGTCGCGGGCTGGGTCAGCACCAAGGAAAGGGACCAGCTCTAGTGGCGGGGCTGTGGGTGGGGACAAGGGTGTGGGCGGAGACCAGGCTGTGGGCGGAGCCAGGCCCGAACGTTGTGGTCAGAGACCAGTTCCAGGGGCAGGAAGAGGCGGGGCTGGGACTGGACTAAGTCAAGCCGACTTCACAGGGGGAGGAAATGAGCTCCAGGAGCAGGGCTGGAGGCGCGGCTTTCCCTGGACCCCTAGACTGTATAGGTAGCTGGATGTTGAACAGCTTTTCTTCATTCCTTTCCCCACATTTACACAGACGCATAGAATGATGTGCCCATATTTAAAATTATAAATTTTTTGTGCGGGTTTGCTTTTCTTAATTTCGTTTAAAAATTGGATCATATATTCACATTTCTCTACAACTTGCTGTCCCAAACCAGTAGATCAGGATATAACGCTATTTTAATTTTAAAAATCTGGGGGGAGGGAGGCCACTACGTCGTAGATACATGTATAGGAAAATTCAAAGAGTGGTGCAAAGTCAGTAAAATATTCTCACTCTACCACTGTCTCCCAGTCCTTTTGCACAGAGATAAACATCCTTTTCTCCTCTATCCTTCCAGACATACTGTGTATATGTGGGCCTGTGTATATGTTGAAGCCCAAGAGGGATGTCCCCAAGCAAAATCTGAAGCCCATGAATTGTCTCATGCGTCAGAAGTTACTGGAAAGAGATTTAAATTTCCGGTGGAAGGAGATGAACCAGTGATGAATCCAGAGGAAGACAACAAAGAAACAAGAGAATTTTCCCTTTTAAAAGGTCAAAGGAAAAAGTGGGAAAGAAAATGTATTCACAATATCTGACGTAGCACATCTCTGGATAAGATTCATATGCTATAAAATGGTAAACACTTATAAAACAGTAGACATTGAATTTTGATTTATCCTAATTCCATTAAATAATTATATTGGGCAAGGGGAATTATATTTTTAACATATGTAAGAACACTTCATGCTGATTGTTTCAGAGAAGAAAGAAAGTATAAATAGTCAAAAGCTGAAAAATGAAAATGCTGTATGAGTAGCTAATTTAGAAATACAGATTTTCAACCAGAAAATTAAAGGAGTTGTTTTTGGAACCAGAGTCAAGAGTGGGGAAGGTAGCTTTTCATTATAAGGCTTGAAGTATTATTTGAGAGATGTACGTATAGACACACATACACGCACACACACGGGATCCTGAATTTGTATTCCAAAGGGATCATCTAATTCTACAAAGAGTTTGTAAAAAGGATTCACTTTACAAGAGTGGAACATATTTTGAAAACTACAGACTTCAAGCGTAAAAAAAGCTGTCATCATTCTGGTGGAAAAATGAATGGGGCATAACTTTCCCACCGACATGGTGATAAGCATTTTACATACATTACTCTTGAGTATTTTCACAGCAACCCATAAGGAAGATGGTATTATCTATCTCCATTTTGCAGATGAGGAAATTGGTGACAGCATATTGCTAACATTTTCATATAAGTTCTCAATAGAGATTGTTTTATGTTAAAATTGTTTATTGAATTTTCTTTTCATTAGTAAAATGATATGTGCCATTCTTACAAATAAGCAAAGGGTGTGTACAAACAATTTAGCAAAGCAACAGTTTTATATCCTTTTGATATAATTAAATATAACTATCATTTTTATTATTTTTCTGCTCTCTGCCTCACATCTAGGAAGATACTTCCTATCCTAAAGGCTTGCTAGAAAACTCTACTAAAAATCAAGAATCAGGGAATACCCATATTATGCCAGGTTCCTGAATACATGAAAAAAAAGCCATTATAACAAATTTTTTACAAAAATCTTAGATCATTCAGGAACTGATAACAACACATATCATGATTAGGCAAGGTATTTCTGTAGAATGAGAAATAATTAAACTTTAGACATTTAGAAAGGTAATTCATTACAGTAACTAATGTGTATAAGAAGAATTTTTTCAAACTCCCTAAGTGCCAGGAAATCGTTTGACAAAATGCACTGTAATATTAGTCACAATAGCCAAGAGATGGAAACTACCTAATTGTGAATCCGTCGGTGAAAGGATGAAGATAATCTCGGGCATCTATACAATGGAATATTATTCAGCTTTAAAAAGGAAGGAAATCCTGTATTCAGAATTGCTTGCCTGGATGATTTCAGTAGCCATGTGCTTTCTTGCTTAGTCCCCTCTGGTCTATTGGCCAAAGAGATACCAGGGTGATCCTTTTACGATGTAGGCGCCACGACCTCTAGAGGATCTCTAAATGAGATTTTGGAGATAGACTGCCTGGGTACCAGCTGTGTGACCTTGGACAATTATATAACCTCTAATATTCCTCATCCATACAATAGAGGTTAATAGTATTGTCGCCATAGCTTTGATGTGAGGATTAAATGAGTGAATACATGTCAGATGCCTAGAATGTGCCTGGCACATGGTAAGGCAACATGAAAAATTTAACTGTAATTATAATCAAATTAAATATTGTGATGCCCTATTAATTAAGTTGAACCATATGAAATTTCTAATAGTCAACCATTTTGACCTATTATTATTGTTGAATCAATGATAAAACTCAGTCTAGGCAGGTTGTGTAGAGTCAAAAAGGATTGGGTAAATGAAATTATTGGTAGAAAAAATAAGCTTAAATTGATTGCTTTGCAATTTACAAAGCAGTTTCTCATAATTTTTTCATTTAATGTCTATAGAATGCTTTTCAGGGTATTATTACCACTGTCTCTGAAGGAGTTACTGACTTGCCCCAAATCACACCACACTATATAAAACAATTAGAGTGGACACATCATTTGGAGTATAAATTCAATATGATATTTTATTTTCCCTTCATAATATCATCCGTCCTCTCAAGAAAGTAATGAAATAATGCTGATTCATAGGAACTTAGTCTTAAAGAGACATACTCTCAGATGATAAACACTACATCTTTGAAACAGGGGTGTTGCGAGAAGAAACTTAGTACCAATGCTTTCTTGGTTTTCAAGTACATGCTTAGAGTTCTGGGAAACAGTCAAAGAAGGGAAAGGGAGAAAAATAGTCCAGAATGAAAAAAGTTTGACGTATATGTAACTTTATTGATCACCTCAAGATTCTCTTTTTAATTATTGTCTGTCAACCTACTAGAATATAAATGGTATTAGTGTAGATCACTGCTATCTTGCAGCAAGTGGTAGGCGCTGAGTAAATATTTATTAAAGGAATGAAAGTGGCCTTGAATACATCTGCTCTTTACTCACCAGAGAACAGCCCCATACCAGGCAAATGGCATCATTAACAAAATTTTAAAAATCATATCCTTATTAGCTCGTAACCATGGATTCAAGGGCCCCATTTATTTCATACTTTCTAAGTACAGAAGAATTCTGGTGTATTAGGGAATATTTCCACAGCCTCACTGTAAAATAAAGCAAACTTTTTTGGCCCATTGATTGCTGTTTCCAGCAGGGCCCATCTCTATACTTACCTCTAAACAATTAACTATAGATTTGTTATCCCAATGAACAGCGATTTGGTATGGAACCTGTTTTATCAGTGTCATGCAAAAGTCGACATTTGATATGTCTTTAAGTGGTGATATGGATAATAATGTTGATGCGGAAGAAAACTAAAAACTCTCTCTGGTCATTGTCAAGTGCATGTGGGTGAAGTGTATCTTGTTGTCACTGGATTTCAGAACTCAAAAAGACTCGTCCAACTCTTCATGTTACAGGTCAAGAAAATGAGTTCTAAAGAGGTTGAGAGATTTGACCAAGACTATTTACTGAGACTAGAGAGAGATCCTCTGATTCTCAGCTGGCCACATTGTCATAATATCTCCAGCTCCAAACAGCCAAGAAAAGCAAGTCTGTTGATTTCAGGCTAGAAATGATTCCCCTTCACTTTTATACTTTCTCTCTGTTAGATGACTGGTCTGCCCTGACAAGGAAATTATCTGAGGTTTACCCTACACTTAAGAAGAGAAAATGCTCCTGGCAAACACTAGTGTGATTCAGTGTGGCACTGGAAAGCACAGTCATGAAAAATTGAGAATCAAAAGAATAAGAGGTAAATAATATTAGAGAAGAAGAGAAAATCTATTATTTTAGTGGGACATCACTTATAAAGTTTAGAACTGGTAAATAAGTGGAGTAATGTGAAAGAAAGCTAGATTCCTATATGAAACATAAAAAATACTGTTATATGCGCAAGAATTAGTTTGAACATGTAAACAATTATTCCACTCATAAGAGCAATGAATTCTTTAAGATGAGTAGTTAAAATAATTGGAACTACACATTAGTTATATGAAGAAGATTATAAAGAGATACAAAGCGTGTAAAAGCTCTGATTAAATGGAGAGATATACTATACTTGTGACTGAAAACAGTGTTTCAAAGATATCAGTTTTCCAAACATTATTCAGATTCCATATGCTTCAAATCAACTTTTAAAATGATGCAGTGTTTTTTTTAATAAACTAAATGATACCCATTTGTAAAATAAAACACTGGAACATCAACTAACATTATTCACAAGTAAATCATTCCAAATGGATTATAGGGCTAAAATTAAAAGTAAACCCCTCACGTATAACAGTGGTGGATGAGAATATAGAAGAATATCCATAATCTTAAAATGAGTGAAGATAATCATAATATATATGCTTAAAGATGTCTGGTTGAAAAGAGGAAGGAGAAAAAGTAAAATGGAACGTGATATGGTCTCTGATTTTCTTTCAGAGACTTAATCTAGAGAAGAATATTCCAGTCTACGATACTGGATAAAGAAATAGAAATCTGTGATAATTACACAAATAATGAGAGGACATATTTAAATGGTAGCATAATGTATCAGTTAGCTTCTGATGTGGAACAAACCATCCTAAAATTTGGTGACTTCAAATAAGAACAGTTTATTTTTTCTCAAGATTCTGTGGGTTAACTGGGAAGTCATTTTGATCTGGACCTATTGGTGGTTAAGCTGGGATTGGATGGTCTAGGTCGGCTTTACTCACATACCTGATTGTTGACTTGAAGCCACCTGGAGTGATGCAGATGTGCAGTCTATCTAGACTCATTCACATATTGATGGCCTCAGGCTTCCCAAGGGCAGCCAGAGAAGGACAAGTACCAACAATGAGCAAGTGTTTTTCAAGCCTTTGCTCATGTCATTGGCTAATGTTCCATTAGCCAAAGCAAGTTACAAGGCCAAGTCTACCCAGATTCAACGTGGGATGCTGTGACCAAACAGACAGAGGGAGAGGACTAACGTGTGGCCATTTTCGCAATCTCTCCCACATAATTTTAGAGGAGAATTAGTATGAATGTTGGTGTAATTGTTCATTTGAATGCCTGAGGAAAATTGTACAAAGCCAAAAGAAACGTAAAGCAAATAGTTAACTGGAGATGTAAGGTAAGTTAATTGGTACTTAAATTGGGTCTGGAAAAATGTGATAGTTTATTTTTCAAGTGTATGCAAGTTCTTGTGACCTATGAAAATTCTTTACATTTCGATTATTTTCTCCCTGAATGTGTTTTATTCCTTAACACTTTTGATGTGTTTCTCTCTGGCTTTAGGAAAATAACGTAGCACTTGGGAGCAAAGATGCAGCCTAATAGACCCACATTGGAGGCCAATATGGAGCAGACCTCCACGGCCACCATGCCCTTGCCCTTGGTACTGTGGTAGGTGAGCAGGAAGGTGACCGAGAAACTGCAGAACACTAGCATGCTGAATGTCAGGACTTGGCTTCATTAAAGATGTCAGGAAGGTTCCGGGCCAGGAAAGCCACAGTGAAGCTGCCTAGGGCCAAGGAACCCAGGTGTCCCAGGACACAGTAGAAGGTAGTGACCTAGCCCTTGTTGCACACGATGATGATGTGGCCGTGTTCAGAGTGTGCATCTGTGTCAATGAAGGGAGGAGAGGTTCCCAGCCAGATCCCACAGAGACTCAGCTGGATAAAGGAGCAGATGTGAATGATGAAGTTAGGTGCCCCTGACACCAACCACTGCTACATGCTTCTCCCTGGTGTGCTGACCTGGAAGGCCACAACAACAGTAATAGTTTTGGCCAAGACACTGGAAACAGCCACAGTAAAAACAACTCCAAACATTATCTGTTGAAGAATGCAGGTGGCTGTGTTGGCATGACCAATGAAGAGAAGGAGCATAGGATGAGGGAGATGAGCAGGATGTAGCTGAGAGTCCGATTATTGGCCTTGACTATGGGAGTTTGTTGGTGCTTCACAAAGACACCCAGGACCACAGCTGTTATGACAGAAAAGCACAGAGCTGCGCAGACCAGGGCCATCCTCAAGGGGTCCTCATAAGCCAGAAAGGTCACAGCTTTTTGGAGGCAGCGATCTCGGTCTCTGTTGGCGTTCTGATGATCTAGACACTTCACACACTGATCCATGACTGGGGAGAGATGCAAAGTGTCCTCAGCTCAGGTTCAGTCACTCTCTCTTATTCGCATGCCCCCAAAGAAGGCATTGGGTAAGTTTAGTCAATTGTCTTCCATTGTTGCTCCAGGCAGCAAATAACAGAATGCTCTACAGAGAACCATTACCAGTTAATACTGCCCATCTTCTTTATAGTTAAGTAAACAAAGCTATTATCCTTCTCAGTATTTATCTTGCATATTCATGAAAGCACTTTTTTCTCAGAAAAAAAACAAAAGTCATCCCTGTCTCTCTGAGCTATACCCCTGTAAGCTATGGCCTAGATTTATTCATTCAATGAGCAAGCAGTAATTGGAAAACCTCCATGAGGCAGATAATATGCTACATTCTAGGGAAACAGAGATGACCAAGTCATAGACCTCACTCTCAGGAAGGTTCAAAATGATACCATTTCTACCATCTAAAACGATCTCCAGTACATTTCATCTTGATTTCACTTCCACCACTTAAGTTAAGATTTTAGTCACTTCTTTCCTATGTTATCACAAGAACTTTCTACTCTGGTTCCCTGCCCATGTCCTGCATCACAAGTGATAGTTCTACATGTAAGTGGGATCATGTTTATCCTCCATTAAAAAATCCCAAAAACTCTTGGGAAGACCAAAAAGACTGTATAACCTTGGTCTTGCCTAGCTCTACTATCTGTGCTCTGATTTTTAAGATTCCCAAATCTTCATGTGGTTCTGAAACTGTTCCGTGCCCACTCATCCCTGCAGGTATCAATGCATGCTTTTTCCTTCTACAGGGGCATTGCTCCTTCCTCTTTAAGTCCCTTTAAAATCTCTAACTTTTCACGTTTGGAACTACAATCTGCCTGATAATGATTTCTGTGGATGGTGTTCGTTAGGGTTGGCGAGTCATTGTCTTCTCCATGAAGACAGCCAATTTACCCAACATTGTTTATTGAAAAATCTTTCATTTTCCCACTCCACCTCTGTGTTTCCTTGTAAATCAGTCGTCTATACATGAGTCCCTATATAAGCAGTCTGTATCTGAACTTACCATTTGGTTCCGTTGATTTTCTTGTTTATCCTCTTGACGAACCTCCTCTATTGTGATGCTACCATACTTGATGTCAGGTAGAGTAAGTCCTCCCACTCTATTCTTTGTCTTCAAGATTTTCTTAGCTAAGTTTTTCCTTTATCATTTCCATAAGAATTTTATCAATTGTAATTTCCACAGAACAGGTCAGCATTTTAACTGCAATTTTGTGGAAGCTGTAGATTAATTTGGACAGTTTTCATATCTGTAGAATTTTAAGTCTGTTCAGTCATGAACTTGGTTTATCCTTCCACTTCTTTCAGTCTTCCTCTATTTTTGTAAATGCCATTCTATAACTTTATGGACAGAAATCTTTTGAAACTCTCATTAAAGTTATTTCTAGGTCCTTCATACTTTTAAGATGTTGTAAATGTCATTTTTTAAAATTTAACATTTGAATGCCTTATGAGTGGTAGATGGAAGCAAAACTTTGTATATTAGCCTTGTATTCAGCCACCACTAATCTCAGTTAATACATTAATTTATATGGACTTTACCTTTATACCATAATATCATCTGAAGATAACATCAACTTTTTACTTCTTCCGTTGAAGTGTGCTGAATTACATTGCATGAACCTAATTTGGTCATGATATGTCCTTCTTATAAAATATAGCTAGATTTTGAAGGTTGATTTGATTTGATTTTTTTTTTAGGATAAGTGAATGTAATCAAAGAAAGAAAGTGGCCTGTAATTTCCTTTCCTGCAATGAATTTGTTAGATTTTGGTACCAATGTTAAGCTAGTCTCTCAAAGTGAGTTAAAAAGTTTTCTGTTTTTCCTATTCTCTGGAAGAGTTTGAGTAGATGTGTATTATTTCTTTCTTGAATATTTGGTAGGATACATCAATTTGGTACCAAATAAATAGCCTACAATAATATTTTGTAGGAATGTTTTAAAGTATGGTCTCAATTTCTCTAATAGATATGACATTATTCAGATTTTTCCATTTTTCTTGAGACAGTTTGGTAACTTTTATTTGCCTGGAAATCTGTGAATTTCCTCTAAATTTTCATTGTATCATCATGATGTTATTTATGTTTTCTTCATGTTCAAAATTTTCCATATGATCTGCACAGATTACTCCCTTTTAAGCCTTCGTACATTTTTGTTGGATTTTTTTTCTTTTTTTGAACACTAGTACTAGGATTTTATTGAGTATGTTTGTCATTTATTAGAATCTAATTTAGTTTTATTTATCCTTTCGATGTTGTCTTTTATTTTGTGAAATCTTCCTCTAATATTTATCATTTTGTGTGTTCTATTTTCTTTGTGTTTAATTTTCTCCTTTTTTCTAGCTTGTGATGAATGCTTAGAACTGAGAACTTCAACCTTTCTATATTATACACAATAATATATAAATATATATAATCTAGGATTATACATTTCTCTCTAAGAATAGTTTTAATTCCACCCCATAAGATTTGATGAATTGTATTTTTAATTGGAAATACATTCTAATTTTGATTGTAGTTTATTCATTAATCATGTGTTGTTTACAAATGTATTTGTTAACCTCCAAGCATGTAGAAATTGGAGTTAGTGGACTTAATGTTCTTTAGATGGGCATATGGAACATATTCCCAAAATTACCATGTGCCAAATGTGCACATGGAAGCTTTATCCAAATTGACTATATGCCAGACTATATCATCAATCTCAGTACATTTCAAAAAAAAAATTGAAATGATACAAAAGATGTTGTGAAATTAAGCTTCATATCAATCACAAAAGTAAAATGATGAAATGCCACCATTGAGGGGATACCAGCATTGTACCATTTAATATCATAAAATATGAGTAATACAAAGATGCTAATTATGATATGAAAAATCTTCAGTGTTGGTTTTCTGTCCCTCTTCTACTTCATGACCCAACTCCCAAACCCACATTGTCTAGGTTCTAGTCATGTTGAACCTTTTCTCAGCTCCCGAGAATATTAAATGCAGGACTAATTTGCCATTTTTTGCCATGTCTTAGAATTCTACCAATAATTTATTCCGCCTTCATTAGTCTGATATAATACTAATGCTACTGACTCTATGAAGAAGTCCATGACACTTCCCTGCCCACAAACATATATACTATCACTTATTTCATCCCATGGGGCTCTGCGTACCTATATAGCAGCCCTATGTCACCACCTTGAATTCTCCTCACTGCCTGTTTTCTCCCCTACTCACCTGTGAACTCTAGGACATCAGAGACCAAGATGTATGTACTCATTGAAGGAAGCTGTACCGTAAGCACATTGCATACCATGAAAATACTTACTTCTTAAATCAAACACAACCTTTCTGAGCTCCTGCTCTGTGCCAAGAACAGCACCAGACACTGGAAAAATAAGGATTTGTTCAATGTGATCTAAACGTAGCTTTAAAGAAGCTGAAAAGTAAGGACTTACAATACCATGTGTTAGAATCCATGTGAGAGATTTAAGTTAGGTTACTGTAGAGTGGTCAGAAAGGGTTTCCTTGAGATGATAATGTCTGCAATGATGCTAAAATGAGTCAAGCAAGCTAGTTCAAGGTAGAGAGAGAGTGTATCATTTTGGATGGAAATGATAAAAAAGTGGGATTTTTTGGCTATAAAAGTTAAATTACTAAATGGAGGAAGGAAACATTTGGACCCTGCAGTCCTCATCCAGAGCTTTTCCGTTTCTTTGGGAGAACGGTGCATACAAAAGAGAGGTGGAGAGCCAGCTCTGATTGCCTAGTGGTGAAAGTTCTGTGCTCACCGCTTCAGTGGTCCAGGTTGGTTTCCTGGTCATGGAACCACACCATCTCTTTGTGAATTGCCATGCTGTGGTGGTAGCTCACATAGAAGAACTAGAATGATTTACAACTAGGATATACAACTATGTACTAGAGTTTTAGGGACAATAATAAAAGAGGAAGATTGGCAACAGACGTTAGTTAGCTCAGTACAAATGATTCACTTCAAAAAAAATAGAAGTGGAGAAAATCACTGCAAGGCATATACTCCCCTATCTCATTGGAAATCTCATTCTGTGGGCAGGGAATGCAGTCAAAACAACAGGCAGCCTTGCTCTCCTGAGGGCTCTACCTGAATCCCAGACTGCAACTCTCACTGCATACAGAGTGTGGAGTCTGGAGAAAATCAGTTAACACTTGGTAACAGCTATGACTTTTACCTACTTTTCCAGTAACTAGAGTGTTTTAGCGTATTGGGCCTTAACAAACTGAAGCTTGAAATATATAAATCCAATTCATTGGTTGGATGCCATGCTTACTGTATGATATAAAACACTGGTAAACCTCAGACGTATTGTGGGTTTGTTTCTAGAACATTGCAAAAAATCAAATATTACAATAAAACGAATCACAACATTTTTTTGATTTCCTAGTGCATAAAGAAGTTATGTTTACACTATACTGTAGTGTACTAAATGTGCAGAACATTATCTCTAAAAAACATATACATAACTTATTTAAAAAAAAAATTATTCCTAAAAATTACTAACCACCTTCTGAACCTTCAGCAACTTGTAATCTTTTTGCTTGTGAAGGTCTTTTTTCGATCTTGGATTATTTGCAAAAGAAAAAATTACTTCAGTTGGAAGTGAATTGTTAAATTCCCATATGTGGCCCTTTATGAAGCTCTGAGGGGGCACAAAACCCCAACAAGATTTTGGTTATTCATGTGTGGTGTGAGTAATTGTGATTGGGTTCAACACATCTCAGTAATTTCTGTGGCCCACTCAATCACATCCTCAGATAAAGACAATTCCTTACCACGTGGAGCATGTGGGGAATATTCTCCTCCTTTCACCTTCAGTCCAAGACCTTCTGGAAAATTCCAAAAGTTGAGAAAGGTTTACTCTGAATCTGATTTTCCTTCTTTGACCAAATTCACTGAGTCACCAGCAAGGTTGTTAAATTCTATGTTCCTCAGAAAGGGGTGCAGCTAAAAGAGACATATTATCCTGTGGTGAAGTGGGCCCGGGTGTTAAAGAGAAAAACCCTGAATTGGTTAAAGCCTTTCATTGTCTGTAATCCTTGTTTCATAATGTAACTTTTTTAGAAGTATCCAATGAAGTAAAACAAATGAAAGCATATGGAGAACTACAATATTATAATGTTTCTAATATATCAGTTAGTTTCAAGAGAAAATATCCAAAGACAAGAATATCAAGATGATCAGTGGTGATAGGATTCAGAGATTCTCAAGTACAAAGTCCAGTCTAGCCAAGCTCATGCACTCTCTGAATTTTCCCAGACCATCAATCTGCAAAATGATGTTTGCAATATCTAAAGTTGTTGCAGAATTAAATGAGATCATTTACATAAAGTATTCACCATGATGTTCAGCACCAGATAGGCACGGAAAGAACAAGTTGTCTTCTTGTCATTAAGGAGCTGCATGGGAGAAGGCTGCATAATCCCTATTGAAACATTAGGCATGCAGGATGTTGGGATCCTTTGTGATACAAAGCATTGATATTGACTCATAGCCCACTTCCTGCTTGCCACTAGAACCTTCTTGTTGATGACTTACAATCCAAGACTAGATTTACCTCCTAGGGAGTGAAATAAGTACAGAAACTCCTGTGCTTTTCTTGGAGAAAGAATCCTAACTGCTTGGTTTGAACACCTGTGGAGCCCCATAAGAACGTCACTTTTACGAGTGTACATGCTGTTATGCAGAAGAGACTTTACCTGCCAGGAAGAAATCACCAGATCTTACCCGCTTCCTATTGGCTGAATTTCTGCACGTTGAAGAAGCATCTTATGAATGCTCCAGGCCACAGCATTCACAGCATTGTACACATTGTAACTCCATTCAGTCATAATCGTATCAAATATCTGCCAAGGCAACCATCTCAAGGAGGCATCGGGTGGTCAATTCTCCAGTGTTTTACAGTCAGGCTCAGAAATGGTGCAAGGAATAAAGGGGTACCACAACCTAGTGAGGTAAATGTCTTCTGCATATTTGGAAGGCTTAACTGTCTGCATAAAATCTTCAAAGCCAGGAACCTCACTACGGTGGTGTCAAAAAATGAGAGTCCCATGGAATGAGTCAGGGATGAAATCTCTCTCACTGTGGATAAAATCCCACTGTGATGTCGTGACCCAGACTTTCCATATCACTAAATACTCCCAAGTAGACAAGCTCAAGCTTACGAGAGAGTCGGCATCTCCGTAAATGATAACCACATTCCCTTCTGTTTCCTCTTCTTGCAAATCATATGGCCAGGTCCTTGAGGAATATGACCTTTCAGCGACAGGGATCATTTCCACAAAGGCTGCACAGATTCCATTCCGGTCCATCTCTCCTCTCAAGTATGAAAGAAACTCAACACCTTTCTTGTCTTCTGAGATAACCAGCCCCACCCAGCTCCAACTGAAATGAAGCAGCAAAGAGACCATGCCAATGTCTAGACATGTGTCCCTGGGGGCCAACTGATAGAGAGATGGAAACTGCTCATAATCATTCAGGATAAGATCAAAAGGACCACAAGTAAGCTAAAATGAAAAACAATTGGAAGCAATATGAGGACGAGGATTGACAAAAACCACACTCTCAGTCTTGAAGGCTGTTCAGCAACACCTGGAAGTGGTACAAGGGGACAATAGCTCATTTCATTTTCTAATCATTTTGCACTCCCTCAATGATTTCTAGAAAATAAGATCAGTAGATTTCCAGGAAACTGCTTTGTCTCCATCCCCCTCAACCTTCTCTCTACTCCAAAGAAAGGAAATGTCATAACCCACCAAAGTCCTGTACACGTACCCTTTGAGATCATATCCTTTGAGACATGCACAAACCCAGTCTCCTCCTCTCCTCCTGTTTAGAAACCTGAGAATGGCACCAAAGGAGACATGGTTTCATCTTTCCCCATCCCACCCAACCTTACCTGTGGAAATTTGTACAGTTCCAACAGTGTTCCAATCTGGGTAGAAATTGCCAATGTGGTTCCTGTACGGACCTCTAGAGACTTGCTCTCTCTCCTGCAGTCTTAATTAGGGATGTCCTTGTCCAACCCTGAGAGCCAAATCAGGGAACTCTCCAATGTCCTCTGTTCACTGGGCAGGGCATTATAGAGATCAAATCCCAGAGACATGTTGGGCAAAATATGAGGGTTCCTGTTGATTTCCTCAATGGCAAAAACCAAGGCCAGAACATACTGGTAGTTCTTGTACTGAAACCTTCATAGAGGGGTAGGGATCCTTAGGGAAAATACTCAAAATGATTTCCTTCAAATGTAATACAATGACTTCATTAAAAGGAATTTGCTATTGACTCGAATGTCTGTGGCAATTGATGGCTTTCCTGAAGCCTTATAATTTATAACTAAAGAAAATAACCTGACTCTAGCTGTGGAAGTTCCTTAGTGAATTTCACACTCGTGAAGGAAACTGGTTAAGTACACAAAAGAAAGTACAATGAATGGAAAAACAGATCACATTCAGAGTAGATTTGTAAATGGCTCTTTGGTTCAGGAGGCAAAATGTTTGTTTTTATGAGCACACCATTAACTCCTTCTTAGAAGAGCAACAATATTAGCATGAGATTGGATATAGCCCGGGGAAGGAAGAATAATTGCAACTGAAATACACGTGACAAGCATAGACACATGATATGTGCAGGTTGAGAATGGTGCAACAGAAAGTTGTCAATCAAATTGCCTAAGCCTCTGCCTCCTCAAACCTGTGCATCTGCCACCATCAAAAACCAGGAAACTAAGGTGAACTTCAGAGATCCAATGAAGGAGGAATCATCAACAGGCAGGAACAATTGAAAGAATCTAGATGGAATCAAAGGACTAGAAACACTTAAGAATCTGAGAGACACAGCATTGTAAAGTTTAGAAAGCTTTTCATTCATTTCTTATTTAAAAACTATTAAATTAAAATTAATCATTAACATCTTTAACGGTACCGATTCCTGATAGCCCATAATGTCTTCATCTTTTCTACAGACTTTCTACACACAAATAACACCTAAGAGTAAGAAAATTCTTTGCATTTCTATTGCCTGGGATCTGTAAGACCATGAAGAATAAATGAAGCAGTCACTTGTACTTATTTCAAGTGTTCTATTATTTGAGGATTGATCAGTACCCTAGTTCATGCTCACTGTTTGTTAATGCTCCCCGTGTGCTTGTGAAGAATAGGTGTTCTTCACTTGTTGGGTATAGGGTTCGATGTGTATCCACTAAATCAAACTTGCTAATTTGTTTTTCAAATACTCTATTTATAGATATATGTTATCCTTTGTCTCTTAGAAAGTTGAAATTCTTCACTATGAAGATATATTATTTCTACTTCTCCCCTTCCTCTGTCTCCTTCTCCTATACTTACCCCTCCTCCTCCTTCTTTTTCTTCTTGTCTTCTCCTCCTTCTCCTTCTCCTCCTCTTCCTTCTCCTCCTTCCTTTCCTAGTTGAGGCTATATTATCTTCTCATGACATCGTGTGTAGTAGAACAACGACTATATCTTCATGATCAGTTGAACTTATATACCAGTGAGAATTAAACACTTAATTCCTAATCATGCTTTTTACCTCATCTGTTTTATCTCATATTAACATAGCGACCCTGCGTTGATTTTTTATTGGTATTTACCTAGCGTATCTTTAGATCTTCTATTCTGTTTTGAATTTCTAGTTTTCCATGTTTTTTAGTTTTCACAAGTCCTGTAAACATGACACAGCTACATTAGTCATTGTCTCATTATATTTAACAATCTGTATTTAACTAAAGAATTTATTCCATTTACATTTGTTGTGATTATTTATATCCTTGTTTTGCCCCCACTATCTATATGTTTTCCTTCTATTTTTTCCACAAGTTTTATTATGTTATTTCCCTTTAAAATTTATTGATTTATACTTGTTTTCCATATTCTATTGTATCTCCTGTATTTGGGTGAGAGTTATATTCTCTACTTCTATTTTACCACCAGCCCAGATTGCCTGAAGTGGATATAATTTCTCATCTCCTGAGAAATTTATAGACCATTTAACTTTCACTTTTACCCTCATGACTCACTTGTTTTTGTTGTACAGTACTTTATTTCTCCTTTTTCTTTACTCTCTCTCATCATATCCATATCGAAATTATCTGTCATGTTTTCTAGTTCCTTGTCTTTCTCTGCTGCATTCTGTTTCCTTCAGAATTCAAATTTAGTTTTGTATTCTCTCTTCTGTTGTAGAACCTATCTATGGAGTTTTAAAACTCAACAGTTATGTCTTTTTCATCTCTAAAAGTTCTATAAAGCCCTTTGCCAAATATGTCAGGTAATTACCAGAGTCTCCTGTTTGATTTTGTTATTCCAATTTTTCTGGTTCCATTTTCTATAAACAGTTTATACACAGTTATTTTATATCTTGAAGTTGGTAAATCTAATATTTGAGGTTTCACCATTTTAATTTATTGTTTTATTTTTAATTTTCTTATGTGTTGATGACACTTATTGACAACTGTATGTATTCCATATTTGTTTGGTGAACTTTGATTATGAGCTAATTTTTGTATGATTTTAATGTGTACAGAATGTAAGGTTTTAGTTTAGATCCTTTCCTCCAGAGAAGAATGTCACTGGTTTCAGCTCACAGTCGTGTGAGCTGACACGAAGCTAAGTGACATTTTTGTGTGACTCACAACTAATCTGTGACTCCCAGATTCATTCCCTCAAGTCACTTGTGACACAAAGACAAATCGTTTCATTAGAGGAGCATACTGACCTTTGACCACTGGGTGAATTCAAATTTGTCTAGTGCTTACAGTTTCCTTCTTCTGTCCTTTGAGATTTGGCTTACTTCATGTGCACTCAAGAATGCAATAAAATTATATTTTATGGAAGATACTGTTATGTGGAGGGAAACCTCTTCAAGGTATCTAGTCCTCCATACTCATAGTATTTCATTCTTTTGGGTACTCCTTTGGATTCCTTTCTTTTAATAGAAATTCGTTCTT